>NC_135801.1:74496637-75096637 GCF_964213995.1 Mustelus asterias | reverse complement strand
ACTTTAAACTAGAAAGGTTGGGGGGAGGGAATCGAAATGAGGGGACTGAGAGCGAGGAGGTTAGCTCGCAAATAGATAAGGAATGTAAACAGGGTAAGAGGGAGGTTAGACGAGTGATGGAGAAGGGAAGTGCTCAGGCTGAAGGTCTGAGATGTGTCTATTTTAATGCCAGGAGTGTAGTGAATAAAGTGGATGAGCTTAGAGCGTGGATTGCTGCTTCGAATTGTGATGTGGTGGCCATTACGGAGACTTGGATGTCTCAGGGACAGGACTGGGTGCTTCAGGTGCCGGGTTTTAGATGTTTCAGGAAGGACAGGGAGGGAGGCAAGAGAGGGGGGGGAGTGGCACTGTTGATCAGGGATAGTGTCACGGCTGTAGAGAAGGTGGACGCCGTGGAGGGATTGACTACGGAGTCTCTGTGGGTGGAGGTTAGGAACAGGAAGGGGTCGGTAACGTTGCTGGGTGTTTTCTATAGGCCGCCCAATAGTAACAGAGATGTTGAGGAGCAGATGGGGAAACAGATCCTGGAGAGATGTAGGAATAACAGAGTTGTCGTGATGGGAGATTTTAATTTCCCAAACATAGATTGGAATATCCCTAGGGCTAGGGGTTTGGATGGAGAGGAGTTTGTTAGGTGTGTCCAGGAGAGTTTCCTGACACAGTATGTGGATAAGCCTACTAGAGGAGAGGCTGTACTTGATCTGGTGCTGGCTAATGAACCTGGACAGGTGGAGGATCTCTCGGTGGGTGAGCATCTTGGGGATAGCGATCATAATTCTATCTCCTTCACGATAGCATTGGAAAGAGATAGGATCAGGCAGGCTAGGAAAGTGTTTCTCTGGAGTAAAGGGAAATACAGTGTCATCAGGGAGGAAATTAGACGGGTAAATTGGAAGGAGGCATTCTTGGGGAAAAGTACCGAAGGAAAGTGGAGGATTTTCAAGGAATGTTTGTCTGGAGCTCTGCATGACAACGTTCCGATGAGACAGGGGGGTGTTGGTAGGGTACGGGAACCGTGGTGCACGAAGGTTGTGATGAACCTGGTGAATAAGAAAAGAGAGGCGTACAGAAGGTTCAGAGAGCTAGGAGGTGTTAAGGATTTAGAGGAGTATACGGGATGTAGGAAGGAGCTTAAGAAGGAAATTAGGAGAGCGAGAAGGGGTCATGAGAAGGCCTTGGCGGGTAAGATTAAGGAGAATCCCAAGGCTTTCTACAAATATGTCAAGAGTAAAAGGATGAGATGTGAAGGCATAGGACCCTTAAAAGGTGAAGGGGGAAAAGTTTGTGCGGAACCGTTAGAAATGGCGGAGCTGCTTAATGAATACTTTACCTCGGTATTCACGGTGGAAAGGGATCTGGGTGGTTGTACTGCTGGTTTGCGGTGGACAGAAAGGATCGAGCATGTGGACATAAAGAAAGAGGATGTGTTGGAACTATTGAATGGCATCAAGGTTGGTAAGTCGCCGGGACCGGATGGGATGTACCCCAGGTTACTGTGGGAGGCGAGGGAGGAGATTGCGGAGCCTTTGGCGATGATCTTTGCATCGTCGATGGAGACGGGAGAGGTTCCGGAGGATTGGAGGATTGCAGATGTGGTCCCTATATTCAAGAAAGGGAACAGGGACAGCCCGGGAAATTACCGACCGGTGAGTCTAACCTCAGTGGTTGGTAAGTTGATGGAGAGGATCCTGAGAGACAGGATTTATGATCATCTAGAGAAGTTTAGTATGATCAAAAGTAGTCAGCACGGCTTTGTCAAGGGCAGGTCGTGCCTTACGAGCCTGGTTGAGTTCTTTGAAAATGTGACCAAACACATTGACGAAGAAAGAGCGGTGGATGTGGTCTATATGGACTTCAGCAAGGCGTTCGATAAGGTCCCCCATGCAAGACTTCTTGAGAAAGTGAGAGGGCATGGGATCCAAGGGGCTGTTGCCTTGTGGATCCAGAACTGGCTTGCCTGCAGAAGGCAGAGAGTGGCTGTGGAGGGGTCTTTCTCTGCATGGAGGTCAGTGACCAGTGGAGTGCCCCAGGGATCTGTTCTGGGACCCTTGCTGTTTGTCATTTTCATAAATGACCTGGATGAGGAAGTGGAGGGATGGGTTGGTAAGTTTGCTGACGACACCAAGGTAGGTGGTGTTGTGAATAGTTTGGAGGGATGTCAGAAGTTGCAGCGAGACATAGATAGAATGCAAGACTGGGCGGAGAAGTGGCAGATGGACTTCAACCCGGATAAGTGTGTGGTGATCCATTTTGGCAGATCCAATGGGATGAAGCAGCAGTATAATATGAAGGGTACCATTCTTAGCAGTGTAGAGGATCAGAAGGACCTTGGGGTCCGGGTCCATAGGACTCTTAAATCGGCCTCGCAGGTGGAGGATGCGGTCAAGAAGGCGTACGGCGTACTGGCCTTCATTAATCGAGGGATTGAGTTTAGGAGTCGGGAGATAATGCTGCAGCTTTATAGGACCCTGGTTAGACCCCACTTGGAGTACTGTGCGCAGTTCTGGTCACCTCATTACAGGAAAGATGTTGAAGCCATTGAAAGGGTGCAGAGGAGATTTACAAGGATGTTGCCTGGATTGGGGGGCATGCCTTATGAGGATAGGTTGAGGGAGCTTGGTCTCTTCTCCCTGGAGAGACGAAGGATGAGAGGTGACCTGATAGAGGTTTACAAGATGTTGAGAGGTCTGGATAGGGTAGACTCTCAGAGGCTATTTCCAAGGGCTGAAATGGTTGCTACGAGAGGACACAGGTTTAAGGTGCTGGGGGGTAGGTACAGAGGAGATGTCAGGGGTAAGTTTTTCACTCAGAGGGTGGTGGGTGAGTGGAATCGGCTGACGTCGGTGGTGGTGGAGGCAAACTCGTTGGGGTCTTTTAAGAGACTTCTGGATGAGTACATGGGATTTAATGGGATTGAGGGCTATAGATAGGCCTAGAGGTGGGGATGTGATCGGCGCAACTTGTGGGCCGAAGGGCCTGTTTGTGCTGTGGCTTTCTATGTTCTATGTTCTATGTTCTAACACAGCAACAATTTTTACATTACATATTGATAGCAAGCAGAGATAAGCAGCCGACAATGGCTAGCAAAAGTTATGCAATTGCATAGTCTACCCCAATATTTCTGGAAAATTGTAAAAGAGAATAGTTTTTTTTGTTTTAGAATTATCACTCAATTTAATCAAATCCTGCTCCATAAACTTTAAAAGTAATATCCCATTATAATGTCCTTGGTGCAAGTCATGTGTGGCAATTGAACTTTACCCAGACACATCATGATCATGCTGATAAAATCTTGGCTTTGATTAACCTGCAAGCTTTATAAGTGGAGACTGGAGAGGAGATTCGGCACTGGAGAGAGGAGTTCAGTCTCAGTAAAACATGGCATTCAACGGTACCTGGAAGGCTGAAAAAAATGAGAACTATGATAAGTTTATGGAACAGTTGGGTAAGTATGACATTAGAAGATCAAAGACTATATAGTTTATAAGTGTACAAACAAATACAAGATTAAATACATGCAATTTACAAAAAAATTGTAAACTGTAGGTAATGTCACAAAAAGAGAAAAGCAATCTGTTCTGTCGGTCGAAGCAAAACAAATTTATTAGAACTTTGGCATTTTTTGTTTTTGTTATTTGAAATAATGCTCTGTTAAATGAATAATAAAATTCAAAGTCTGCTCATTTTAATTGCCATGAAACAGATGATGATAGCCAGGCTAGCCATCAGGAGGACAAAGCAATCCAAAATTTTAACGAGCTTACTAATGCCAAAAACCATTGCTGGCAAATTGGCTCATTCATTAACAGGAACTTTATAAGAAACAAATTTACAGCTGACTTGATTTCAAGTCTTCTTTTGTATCTGAATAAACTTAAATGCCAAGATGTAACGTGTTAACACTATTACTGCAAAATCTTGTGTATGTAAGCACCAATAACTCAAGTTCTATTCCGAAAAATAATTTGGTTTTCTTCACGGTTCACTTTGCTGCCTCTCCTAACCTGAATTTTAAATATTACGAATATTCATAGTCATTATTACAAAGGAAAAATTAAATGCTACAAAAGGCGTTCAAAATAACCTGCTTCTATTTTGATTTTAATAACAGTACAGCTCTCAATTTAATTCCCAGGGGTAAATGCTGTGAAAAGAAAGCTCGCAGCCCATGATAACCTGAAGCTTACAATTCAGCAAGATGGGAATAAGTTTACTATCAAAGAGTCCAGTACCTTTCGAACAAAAGACATTGAGTTCACACTGGGGGTAGCATTTGACTACAGCCTGGCAGATGGAACAGAATTGAATGTAAGAATCAAAAACAGTTTTTATTGCTGCTGTTCAGATTAATAAAAATAGCATGCAATTAATATTGCTTAAGAAGGTTGGAGGGAGTGATTACAATCGGTTTGTGGACTTTCTCCTTTTACAAATTACGTTACTTCCGCGCTGAGCACTCTTATGCTTGATTTAATCGGCTTAATCACATAAAATGTCTGGAAAAGTAATTTTCATTTTGGAGCTAATCGAAAGTGCTTCTCTGCTCTAGGGTTCATGGACCATTGAGGGGGACAAGCTTGTTGGAAAGTTCACCAGAACGGACAATAGCAAGGAACTCCTGACGACAAGGGAAATTATTGGTGGTGAACTTGTTCAGGTAAATTCACTGTCGGGTGTCAGTGATATCATTGAGGAATCATAGAATCCCTAGAGTGCACAGAGGTCATTTGGCCCAGTGAGTCTGCACCAACTCTCTGACAGAGTACCTTACCCAGGCCCTTTCCCCCATCCTATTCCCATAACCCGACACATTTACCATGGCTAACCCACCTAAAGTGCACATCTTTGGACTGGGAGAAGAAACCGGAGCAGCTGGAGGAAACCCACAAGGAGAATGTGCAAACACCACACAGTTACTCAGGGCCGGAATTGAGCCCAGGTCCCTGGCACTGTGAGGCAGCAGTGCCACCATGTCAGGTAGAAGAAGAATCTGTAAAAATATGACCAATTGCTGAGTGTATTATTTCACTGCATTTAGACATTTACTAATAAATAGCCTCAAGAAATATGACTCATTTACAAATTCTGGTATTTTTCAGTTTTTGTTGTTCAAGCTCTTGAAGAAAGAACTTGTATTTCAGATCAGTCTGAAGAAAACGCTTCACCATTAGATTACCTTAGTATTGCTGAAGAGACATCTTGACAAAAGCTTTGACGTTTCTCTTTTTTCAGCAATGCTCAAGTTCTGTACCACCAATTATTTAGATTACCTTTGAAATGTCGCCACTTTTTTGCAAGTGCCAATATCACAAACAGTGATAATGGGAAAATAATTGTCATTTTTAGTAATGTTGGTTAAGGGTTAAATGTTGGGTAGAACACCAGGACAATATTGTCATGGTATCTTCTACATCCACTTGGACAAGCAAGTGGAACTTCCATTTTATCTGATAGTCTTTCAACAGTACAGCACTTCCTCACTACTGCACTTAAGGGTTACCAAGATTAAATGCTCAAGCCCAGATTTTCACTTGAATCCACAACCTCCTGACTCAGAGGGAAGACTAATACCATTAAATCAAGTGGACGCTTCAACTCCAGTGCTAATCAGAGAACTGGCTTGGAAGATTTATCAGCCCTGACAGTTTAAGGTGACTAATTTATCACCCAAAATATCAATGCTGTTGTAACCCAGGAAGGGACGGGGTAGAGTGAGAATTTTTCCTGCTAGATTCCTCTGCGACATGACCCAAACGGATTTCCCCGCTCAGTATCACTTGACTATCTCAGTGAATTCTAATGTGATTCCCACTTGCAAGAGGAAGCTCACCTAAAGATGGACAGGCTTGAGGAACATGTGGCAGCATGATCAACTTTCATCTCCTCGGGGCCTTTCAAATTTAAATGTCGCAGGCGTTATATTATTTTCCATAACATGATGTGTATCATATTTTTAAAATAGAAAATATTCCCTTCTCCAAGTGTTGCCAATAGCAGAGAACAGTTCAGCACATCTTAGGTTTACTATTGTGAAAAGTTACCTCAGAATTAAAACTGGTCCAATAACTTGTTTGAAATCTCTTTCAGGCTTACTCGTATGATGGAGTTGATGCCAAGAGATTCTTCAAGAAGGAGTAGAAACCTGTTGTTATCTATTCATCATTGCCATGAACCTCTGAAAACTCTTGAGTAACAATTCTAGATTGATGGACATTTCATATTTTCATTGCATCTGTCTGGCAATACAATATAATATGAGGCAAAACAAAAGCTGACACTTCAAAACCGGTCAATAGTTGTAGACTTAGCAATGGCAATAAACTTGCATCCATTGGTTCACCACAAGAGCAGATGTAAGTAATAAAATGTACAGGTTGAAGTCAATCTGGTTATTTTCCAACAAAGAATAAAAGTTTTCTATATTGCTAAAAGGACTTGGTGATTGTTTATCATTACCATTTGAAGTGGTACATGCACAATTACAAATGCTTCTCACATTATGCATATAATCTACGGGGAGACATTCCGATTCTGAAACTATATATTCTTTACTTTTCCTGCTGATATTATTCAACATGCAAGATTTCAAGAAGAAACCGTGCAGGCGGCACGGTAGCGCAGTGGTTAGCACTGCTGCTTCACAGCTCCAGGGTGCCAGGTTCGATTCCCGGCTCGGGTCACTGTCTGTGTGGAGTTTGCACATTCTCCTCGTGTCTGTGTGGGTTTCCTCCGGGTGCTCCGGTTTCCTCCCACAGTCCAAAAGATGTGCGGGTTAGGTTGATTGGCCAGGTTAAAAATTGCCCCTTAGAATCCTAAAATGCGTAGGTTAGAGGGATTAGCGGGTAAATATGTGGGGGTAGGGCCTGGGTGGGATTGTGGTTGGTGCAGACTCGATGGGCCGAATGGCCTCCTTCTGCACTGTAGGGTTTCTATGAAATTGGACATAGCTCTTGGGGCTAAAGGGATCAAGGGATATGTGGGGGGGAAAGGGGAATCAGGATATTGAATTTGATGATCAGCCATGATCAGAATGAATGGCACAGCAAGAAATCTCACAACACCAGGTTAAAGTCCAACAGGTTTATTTGGTAGCACGAGCTTTCAGAGCGCTGCTCCTTGCATCAGGTGAGTGGGAGTTGGGTTCACAAACAGGACATAAATAGACACAAACTCAATTACAAGATAATGGTTGGAATGCGAGCCTTAACAAGGTAATCAAGTCTTTACAGGTACAGACAATGCAAGTGGAGAGAGGATTAAGCACAGGTTAAAGAGGTGTGAATTGTCTCAAGCCAGGACAGTTAGTGAGATTTTGCAAGCCCAGACAAGTTGAAGGTTACAGATAGTGTGACATGAACCCAAGATCCCGGTTGAGGCCGTCCTCATGTGTGCGGAACTTGGCTATCAGTTTCTGCTCAGCGACTCTGCGTTGTCGTGCGTCTTGAAGGCCGCCTTGGAGAACGGTTACCCAAAGATCAGAGGCTGAATGCCCGTGACTGCTGAAATGTTCCCCGACAGGAAGGGAACACTCCTGCCTGGTGATTGTCGAGCGGTGTTCATTCATCCATTGTCGTAGCGTCTGCATGGTCTCGCCAATGTACCATGCCTTGGGCATTCTTTCCTGCAGCGTATCAGGTAGACACCGTTGGCTGAGTCGCAAGAGTGATGAATGAATGGGGGAGCAGGTTCGAAAGGCCAAATGGCCTACTCCTGCTTCTATTTTCTATGTTTCTCTGAATATATTTATTTTTGATTTACATTTTATGAAAAATAGCTGCTTTACTTTTCTTTGCAATTAATAACCACTAACAAAATTGCAAGAGCATTGCCCTAGAAATTGGTTTGGCAGCACTTGTTTTTGAACATTACTAGATGTATATGTTTCACGATGGAAGTCTGATGCCCCGCCATAGTGAACAATGACAAATAACAGGCACCCGTTATCCACACTTGAAGCAAACTTTAGGCCTTTTACAGGTGACTGACATTTGTCTGAGCTCCCCATTCAAAGACCGGCTGTCCTGAAACAATCCACACCATTATGGTCGGGGAACCCAAGGGATCACTTGAAATAAAGATGATAAATACCTGAGTGCAATTATTTAAGTGTAAGCAATCCCACTGCTTCTGATGCAAATTCTAACCCACTTTGCAATTGACAGAGCTCCTGACCCATAATAAGTTGTTCCCCAGTCTCCCTTCTCAAACCTGGATTGAGACTCCTAGCCTCCTCTCCCAATCCCTGAACCAGCCTCCCCGCTGACTCTGGATACAGGACCCAAACCCCAGTTCCAAACTGGCTTTGATCTTGCCGACATTTGTCAAAGGTCTGCTGTAGCATTAATACTAGCCAAACCCAATGTTTTTTTGATTGACAAACTCTTCACACAAGTTCAGAAATATTGAAATGAGACCAGAGGCATGGAATGAAGGGAAAACTACTGGAAGCATGCATCGGTGGTACATCAGTCCTCAGAAGTAAACCAATAGGCAAAGATCAAATAACAACTAGTATTTACATAGCATCATAAATTCAGTGAAACAGCCCAAGACATTTCATAACAGTACAATTTTATATTGAGTCACAAAGAGACATTAGGATAGTTGACCAAACATTTTATAAAACGGATCGATTTTACAGAGTAGCTTTACCACTGCTGCAGAGGACTCAGCCAGCTCCCCAATAAGGTGGGTTAAAAAACAAGGCTGATGATTATGGGTAACTGAATTGCTTGATGCATTTGCAGAATTGACAGACAGCCTGTGTGTAATGTCAAGGAGCATGGAGGAGTGCTGCACCAATTTGTTCTTATGCATTTATGGGACATGAGTCTCTCTGGCTAGGCCGCATTTATTGCCCTCCCATTGCTGTCCTTGGCTTAGCCACAGCATTTAGAGTCCATCGGTTCCCACATGGAAGTGATGGCAAACTCCATGAGCGCGTTTACAGAGCCAGCCATGACACAATTTGATAGCCAGTGTCCCAGCTTCACTGCAGCAGAAGCAGAGGTCGAGCTGCTGCAATGGAAACTCCAACTAAAGTCATCAGCAAAGGATATCAGGAATTGGAGGGCCACAGGGCTAGAATCCCACAGTGCAGAAAGAGGCCCTTTGGCTCATCGAGTCTGCACTGACCACAATCCTATCCAGGCCCTATCTCCATAACCCCATGCATTTACCCTAGCTACTCCCCCTGACGCTAAAGGGCAATTTAGCATGGCCAATCCACCTAGCCCGCACATCTTTGGACTGTGGAAGGAAACCCGAGCACCCGGAGGAAACCCATACAGACATGGGAGAATGTGAAAACTCCACACAGACAGTGACTCAAGCCAGGATCCCTGGTGATGTGGGGCAGCAGTGCTAACCACTGTGCCACCATGCCGCCCAGCTCTTAGAGGGCTGTAGAGATGGAAGAGTTTACAGGGATAAGAAGGATAAGATCATGGAGGGATTTGAAATCGTGGTTGAGAAATTTATAATTAAAGGATTATTCGACTGGGAATCAACAGAAGCAACAATCAAGTGAGTGAGGAGTGAATGAGAGACAGTGTGAATTATATCACAGATAGTACTCTTGAACAATTAAAAATATTTCACCCTGTTAATTTACATGAAATCTTTGATAATATTGGAATTTTACAAAAGATAATCATCCAACTAAGATGCTAGTTAGATATCAGGCATTTAACGTCATGGCATGTAAAATACTGAGTCAGTTTTCTCAACACCCACTCCATGTGTAGACCCCCTGTGGTTGCTCATAAAATTCTGATTCTGTTTCATATAGTCTTCATCTTCAAAGAGTTGAGTGTGCCAAGACCTAACTTTGATAGAAGTGTCTTGCAAGGAATGTTGCAAAGGTAATGCAGCTACTGCCAACTTCCACTGTCTGCCACCGGGGAATTGACATAGGCCAGAATTCTCCGACCTTACCCGCCACTGGAATTTTCCAATGAATGGAGTTTTGGCTGAGAACCAAATTCTCCATTCTCGCTGGCAGCGATGGCGGGGCAAATGAAATCAGAGAATCCCAACATCTATGTTATCCTGCTTGAAGCTGTGTGCTGCAAAGTTTACCTCTACCATCATTGGTCAAAGCAATTTTTGTTACTTTTTTTAAAAATAGGATGTTGACAAGTAAGCAAATAATGCCAGTGTTTCACTGAAGTGCACTTGTTTTGGGTGAACCCATTTCAATATCCATACAATCATCTGATTCAGCCTCCTGCCTCCGTTCAGCTGCTGTTGAAACCCTCATCATGCTCTTACATCTAAACTTGCCCATGTCAACACATTCCAGGCTGGCTTCCCATGTTCTAACCACTGTAAACTTCAGGTCATCCAAAACTTTGCTGCCCGTGTCCTCACTTGCACCACATCCTGTTTATACATCACCCCTGTGCTCATTGACCTATGCTGGTTCCCAGTCCATCAAAGCAAAGTTTAAATCCCTCCATGATTGTGCCCTTTCTTATCCCGAGTGATCTGGGACTGTTGTCTGCTACAGTCTTACAATCCTTTAATTCTACCTGAGACACAGCCCAGTTATAATTGCCCCGCGATCAGTAGTTGCATTTTAGTGTCAATGTCTTCAGTTCTGGAATTTTTTCCCGAATCGCTTTATCTTACTTTTCTCCTATAAAATATTCCTTTAAAATCTCTCTCTTTGACCAACAAAGACAAAGACAAAGAACAATACAGCACAGGAACAGGCCCTTCGGCCCTCCAAGCCCGCGCCGCTCCCTGGTCCAAACTAGACCATTCTTTTGTCAAGCTCACCGGCCTATAATTACCCGGGTTATCCTTCCTACCCTTCTTAAATAATGGGACCACATTAGCTATCCTCCAATCCTCTGGGACCTCACCTGCGTCCAGTGACGAGACAAAGATTTGCGTCAGAGGCCCAGCGATTTCATCTCTCGTCTCCCTGAGCAGCCTTGGATAGATTCCATCAGGCCCTGGGGATTTGTCAGTCTTTAAATTCTCTAACAAACCTAACACTTCCTCCTTTTGGTCATCTGCACTTACACGGCTCATTGTCAAGTTTTATTTGATATTACTTGTTTGAAGTGCCTTGGAAAGTTTTGCTCTTTTAAAGGCACTAAATATGTTGTTGTGGGTAGGGAGGGGGAGGTTGGGCAATGTGGACTGGTGGAGGGGATCCTCCTATCTGATGGGGTGAATATGGACCTTCCTATCTGAAGGGATGGATATGGTACATAGGACTTCAATGCTAACCCCTTTGACTGGGACATTTTTCAAGATGACCTCAGCCCCAAAATTAATCAAAAAACAGCTTCTGAGTGGGAAGGTGGAAGTCATGTCAACAAACAGGAGTCTGTAGAACCATAGCTCAACTGAAGCAATAAATTTTAAGATTAGAGTCTCCAAACTGTGCAGCAGGCTTTAAAAAGGACCTGCATGGCATAATCTCAGCTGCATTTAAAGTGACAAGGTACAAGTGGAAATTAGAGGGAGCAAGAAGATATTCATAATGGATACACATGGGACTCAACGTCACATCAATGGAATTACTGCAGGAGGAACATGCTCCTCTGCACTAATGGGAGAAAGGATCCATGTCATGGTTGAGGTTGCTAAGGAGGTGAGTAACAGGAGCAGTGTAACTGGGTATTTGATGCAGCGCAGGAAACAATTTAATAACCTAACCAGCTCAGGAAAAGTGAGTTACGTTTTCTGATCGACTTGCATCTTATAGAATCATAGAATCCCTACAGTGCAAAAGCGGGCCATTCAGCCCATCGAGCCTGCACAGACAACATCAGACACAGAGGCTGCCAGATGTGAAGGCAAGTTGTTTAAAAGGCTCGCCTTGGTGCTGTGGGACTTAGCCCCGGTTAAAATTAAAAACACAAATTCCCTCTAGCTCTCATTCCTCAGTTGCCCTCTAAACACTCCCAATGCCCCATCCATACCATCGCATGTCCTCTACTCACCCTCTATGGCTCCCTCATGCCAAGATATGACCTTTTACACAATCCCATTGCCACTCATTTCCCCCGATATCAAGCTATGCCCTTCCACCCACCTCATGGCCCTCATGCCAAGCTTTGTCCTTCCACCCCACTCCCCATGACCCATGTCCCCTACGCCAAGTTATGCCATTCCACCCAAACCTACAACCCCTCATACCCCCAATATCAAACTATGGTACTAAATGCCTAATGACCAACTATACTGTATAGAACCAATGAACCTCATAAATGACAGAAGGATGAGCAAAGAAAAAACTTTCTAAAAAGTAAATCATTCATACCTTTCCACTATATTGAAAAACAAGTCATTTTGAGTTTTTGTTTATACTTTTAAAGGGTCTGGATGATTGACACTTGCATTACCTTTCAAGTGAAAGACACACATGGTGGTGAATACAGGAAGGTGCCTTTGGATTTGTATTGGCATCTGAAGAACATCTTCAACATTCTCGGAGGGTTGTGAACCATAACTCTTTAAAGAACGAGCCCAACTTTATGAAAATTGGGGAAGAGTTGGACATCCCTATCTCCACAATGGAGCTGGCCAGGATGGGAATGCCAAGCCCACACCCTTTAAAGGCACTCCTGAAAATCAGACTGCTCAGGAAGGAGGTTGGAAATCCTGGAATCACCACCCATCCGTCATTTTTAAAGGGTTCCTGAGTCATCCCAACTTGGCCAAAATTTAAGCCGGAGAAAGCAGCTGTAATTGGTGAGGTGTTAGCCAGGTGGGACAGTTGCAAGTACCCACCTGAACTGGGATGTAATCTTTGTTCATGGCTAGTTTCCTGAGCCCAGGGAAAACTGTGCTGCCCTTGCTAAATTTAAAGATAGGTAGAAACAATCTTAGAAGACATTAATGAGGTCCTAAATGCTGCAACAAGAATCTCTCTGCCTTTAGGGGTTAAGATTCCGACTTCAACAAGTAGGTTACATACAGGCACCGTCATTAAATTCAAAATTGGGCTCGTTGGAGTCTGGTTTCAGTTACGATCTAAAATTAACTCACTTTAACCTCCCATCCACCTGCTCTTGGGGGCTCACCACCCTTACTTGATTTGATTTATTATTGCCACACGTACAGTGAAAAGTATTGTTTCTTGTGCACAAAGCATACAATTCAGAGAGTACATAGGGGAGAAGAAAAGGAGAGGGTGCAGAATATAGTGTTACTGTCATAGCTAGGATGTAAAGAAAGATCAACTAACTATGAGGTATGTCCATTTAAAAATCTGATGGCAGCAGGGAAGAAACTGTTTTTGAGTCGATTGGTATGTGCTCTCAGATTTCTGTATCATTTTTCTGACAGAAAAAGATGGAAGTACGTACGTTCGGGGTACGTGGGGTTCTTGATTATGCTGGCTGCTTTTCTGAAGCAGCAAGAAGTGTAGACAGTGTCAATCGATGGAAGGCTGGTTTGCATGATGGACTGGGCTGCGTTCACAATCCTTTGTAGTTTCTTGCCATCTAGGACAGAGCAGGAGCCATACCAAGTTGTAATACATCCAGAAAGGATGCTTTCTCTGGTGCATCTGTAAAAATTGAGTGTCGTAGCAGACATGCTGAGTTTCCTTAGCTTCCTGAGAAAGTACAGGGGTTGATAGGCTTTCTTAACTATAGCATCAGCGTGGAGAGACCAGAACAGGTTGTTGATAATCTGGACACTTAGAACCTTAAAGTTCTGGACAATTTCCACTTCATCCCCATTGATGTAGATAGGGGCATGTCCTCCACTGCACTTCCTGAAAATGACGACTATTGCCTTCGTTTTACTGACATCGAGAGAGGTAATTATCGTTGCCCCATTTCATCAGACTCTCTATCTCTTTCCTGTACACCATCTCATCATTGTTTGAGATCCAGCCCACTATGATGATGCGGGGAGAGGTGATTGTTGTTGGTGATTCTATATGCTTTCACCTTTCAGACCTTGCCATAATCGGTGGGAATGTGTGTGGCTAGCCTGGGACTTTAGCTTGATGGTTCTCTGTAGATTGTTATCTGGATTTCTTGTATCGGTCAGGGTCACCCAGCTTGAACACCTGAAACCTGGATTTCAGCAAGCAGTGGATATCCCTTTTCATCCATGGTTTCCGGTTGGGAAACAGAGAATTGCTTCTTTGGCACAGTCTTCTTCACACTTACTAATGAAGTCACTTACTGTAGCCGACGCACTCCTTCGGGTTGGTCACTGAATTCTTAAATATTGACCAGTCCACTGACTCGAAGCAGTCCCATAGGAGATCATCCGATTCCTCAGACCAACATTGCACGACTTTATCAGATTCTCCCTCTTCAATTTATGCTTGTAAGCCGGGAGCAGAAGCACAGCCTTGTGGTCTTATTTGCCAAAGCTTGGACAGGCAATGGAGCAGTAGGCATGTTTAATATTTGTGTAGTAGTGGTTGAGGATGTTTGGGCCTCTGGTGGGACAGGCGATGTGCTGGTATTATCTTGTTATGATACTCTTGAGCTTGGCCTAGTTGAAGCCCCGGCCACGATGAATGTGAATGTTTCGTCTCAAGGCTATTTGTGGTATTTTGTTAGTAATATTTAATAAAAATTAAACAAAACAATATTTTGTTCATCGCAATCTTCCCGTCTGCATTTAGTGGGATGTAAACTGCTGTCAGGATAACGGGTGAACTCCCATGGAAGGTAGTAGGGGCAGCATTTCAGCGTCAGGCATTCTAGGTGCGGGGAGCAGAAACATGCTGGTGTTGCTACGTCTGAGCATCAAGAGGTGTTGATTAGAGTGCAGACCCCATCTCCCTTAGCCTTGCCTGAGGTTGCTGTATGGTCCATTCAGTGTATTGAGAAGCCCTCTGGTTGTCGGACACAGTCCTAGGTCCCAGTCCTAGTAGGGCACAGTCTGAATATTTATTTTAAAATAATAATTTTTAACAGAAAAGCTACTTTTTGGTTAATAAATCTTATGTGATAGCTGCCATTCCAAATGTAAGGGTGTTTATTTACTTCATGTTATTCTCCTGCTGTCCCATGTCACGGTGCTCATGCTGCCACCTAGTGATAAAAGTAAAAACAAGTTTCCATTTCCCAGCACCCTCACCTAAATACATACATTTTACCAGAAAATTAAAACTGTTTATATTAACATTTTTGAAAATGTGAACAGAAGAAAAACAAACAACAAGTGCAGCTTTGAAATTCAGTTCCTTGGTGTTTGGTGAGTTGTGGAGTTTAAAGCGTTTATCATTTTCTTGAAAGAGCTAGTCTGTAATTAGCAGTAACTGGAACGTACTATGTAAATATTTTTTTCCAGCCTTAGGCTGACTGAATCTGTTTTTAATAGCTCCAGTTCAATTTAATATAAACTTGGGGTTCTTTAACATAGCTAAGGCAAATGAGTGCAGCTTTGGTTCCGAGTGCATACCTGGGAGATTTTTTTGGAAAAGTCCAGTCGAGTCAGTAACTAGCAATAACTGGAAAGTATTGTGCAAGAAGACCAGGTTTCTTTCTTCCAGCCTTAGGCAGGGTAAACACACACTGTTGACAGAGTTGAGCAGTTAATCAGCTAACTGGTTGAATCTGGTTTTGCTAGCTCCAATTCAATTTTCTACAAATTCAGGGTAGCTAAGGCAAATAGTGCAACCTTGGAACTGAGTGGTAACCTGGCAGTTTGCGGAGTAGGAGAGTTCACTGAGGCGAGGGAAAGAGGTGACACTTTCCTTCTGCTTTTTCTACCTTTATCATCCTGTAGGAATTGCTTACATAGAACAGTACAGCACAGAACAGGCCCTTCGGCCCACGATGTTGTGCCGGGCTTTATCTGAAACCCAAGATCAAGCTATCACACTCCCTATCATCCTGGTGTGCTCCATGTGCCTATCCAATAACCGCTTAAATGTTCCTCAAGTGTCTGACTCCACTATCACTGCAGGCAGTCCATTCCACACCCCAACCACTCTCTGCGTAAAGAACCTACCTCTGGTATCCTTCCTATATCTCCCACCACGAATCCTATAGTTATGTCCCCTTGTAATAGCTCCATCCACCCGAGGAAATAGTCTTTGAACGTTCACTATCTATCCCCTTCATCATTTTATAAACCTCTATTAAGTCTCCCCTCAGCCTCCTCCGCTCCAGAGAGAACAGCCCTAGCTCCCTCAACCTTTCCTCATAAGACCTACCCTCCAAACCAGGCAGCATCCTGATAAATCTCCTCTGCACTCTTTCCAGCGCTTCCACATCCTTCTTATAGTGAGGTGACCAGAACTGCACACAATATTTCAAATGTGGTCTCACCAAGGTCCTGTACAGTTGCAGCATAACCCCACGGCTCTTAAACTCCAACCCCCTGTTAATAAAAGCTAACACACTATAGGCCTTCTTCACCGCTCTATCCACTTGAGTGGCAACCTTTAGAGGTCTGTGGATATGGACCCCAAGATCTCTCTGTTCCTCCACAGTCTTCAGAACCCTACCTTTGACCCTGTAATCCACATTTAAATTAGTCCTACCAAAATGAATCACCTCACATTCTGACTCTACTACAGAAGGAGCTGTTTGGCAAGTGCCTGGTAAATGGTTTGTTGTCTATTTAGGGAATTATAGTGTGTAGTATGGCCTCTTTAAGAGGATGGTCAAGTAATCACTCCATAACATCATTGGGGTCTCCACAGCCTGCCGGCAATTGGGGAATTGAAGCTTGTACAGTGCATACCTAAAAATTAACCTGCCTGCTGCTTTTACTAAAACTTGCATGGACCTCTTTAATTGAAACTGTCTCTATACCCCAAGCCAGAAACAACACAACATGGTTAAGGATTATTCTAGTCCTGAGGTTTAAAATAGTATACAAACTGGTGGGAAATTTAAAACATATAAAAAAGGATAGTAAGCAAAGAACAAAGAAAATAACAGCATAGGAACAGGCCTTTTGGCCCTCCAAGCCTGCACCGACCATGCTGCCCGACTGAACCAAAACCCCCTACCCTTCCAGGGACCATATCCCTCTATTCCCATCCTATTCATGTATTTGTCAAGATGCCCCTTAAAAGTCACTATCGTATTTGCTTCCACTATCTTCCCCAGCAGCGAGTTCCAGGCACCCACTACTCTGTGTATAAAAACTTGCCTTGTACATCTCCTTTAAACATTGCCCCTTGTACCTTCAACCTATCATCTCTGGTAATTAACTCTTCCAACCTAGGAAAAAGCTTCTGTCCATGCCCCTCATAATCTTGTAGACTTCTATCAGGTCGCCCCCTCAACCTCCATCGTTCCAGTGAGAACAAACCAAGTTTCTCCAACTTCTCCTCATAGCT
Organism: Mustelus asterias; assembly: GCF_964213995.1. NCBI lineage: Eukaryota > Metazoa > Chordata > Chondrichthyes > Carcharhiniformes > Triakidae > Mustelus > Mustelus asterias. The sequence goes on along the minus strand of NC_135801.1, from coordinate 75,079,350 downwards.
AATATCCTTCATACCAGGCAACATCCTGGTAAATCTTTTCTGTACCCTCTCCAAAGCCTCCACATTCTTCTGGTAGTGTGGCGACCAGAATTAAACACTATATTCCAAGTGCGGCCTAATTAAAGTTCTATAAAGCTGCAACATGACTTCCAATTTTTAAACTCAATGCCTCGGCCACTTTGACTACTTGACTACTTGCCTTCTTAACTACTTTCTCTACCTGTGTTGCTGCTTTCAGTGACCTGTGCACCTGTACACCCAGATCCCTCTGCCTATCAATGCTCTTAAGGGTTCTGCCATTTACTGTATATTTCCCATCTGTATTAGACCTCGTATTACCTCACATTTGTCTGGATTAAACCCTATCTGCCATCTTCCGCCCAAGTCTCCAACCAATCTATATCCTGCTGTATCCTCTGATGGTGCTTATCGCTATCCGCAATTCCACCAACCTTTGTGTCATCCGCAAACTTACTAATCAAACCAGTTACAAATCATTTACATATATTACAAATGCCGCTCATCACAGCCCTCCATTCAGAAACACACCCTATCACTGCTACCCTCTGTCTTCCAATGACCGAGCCAGTTCCATATCCATCTTGCCAGCTCACCTCTGACCCCGTGCGACTTCACCTTCTGTACCAGTCTGCCATGAGGGACCTTGTCAAAGGCCTTACTGAAGTCCATATAGACAACATCCACTGTCCTACCCTCAATCTTCTTCATCACTTCCTCAAAAAATTCGATCACGTTAGGGAGGCACGACCTCCCCTTCACAGAACCCATGTTGCCTCTTGCTAATCCGTCCACTTATTTCCAAGTGAGAGTAAATCCCGTCTCGAAGAATCCTCTCCAATATTTTACCTACCACTGACGTAAGGCTCATCGGCCTGTGATTGACTGGATTATCCCTGCTACCTTTCTTAAACAAAGGAACAACACTGGCTATTCTCCAATCCTCTGGGACCTCCGATGTAGCCAGTGAAGATACAAAGATTTCTCTCAAGGCCCCAACAATTTCCTCCCTTGCCTCTCTCAGCATTCTGGGTTATATTCTATCAGGCCCTGGGGCCTTGTCTATCTTAATGCTTCTCAAGACCCCAATACCACCACCTTTTTGATCTCAACATGACCCAAACTATCTACATAGTTAATGTAGATTAATACAATTAAGTAATAGGAAGGCAGGACAGGTGATTTGTCAAGGCTGCAGCAAGAGTGAGCTTCTGAACATGAGTGAAATCCATTGCAAACACATCTGTAGCAAGTACTTGCGACTTGAAGAACTTTTGCTTGGAATCCTGGAGCCGGAGCTGCGGACATCAGGAAGAGTGAATGTTACCTACATACTTTATAACAGGAAGCAGTCACACCTCTTAGGATAGTGTGTGCTGATTTGGTCAGTGGTTAGGAGGGTGTGACCGCGAGGGTGGCAGGAAGGGGACCAGAAGGTAGGAGTTCAGGAGCTTCTGCCTTTGCAATTGTCCAATAGGTTTGAAGTCCTCTCAGCTTGTTTGGATGATAGTGGGGGATAAAAAGAGAATGAGCAAACTGACCATGGCAGTGTGGTACAGGAAACCATGTAAGGGATAGATACCGCCCTCTGCAGCAAAGAGTGAGAGCCCATATGGCTGTGAGTTGGAGAGGAAGTTGCAGTGGGATGGGAAGGATCCAGTTGGAGTGGTCCACGAAGGTACCAATGACTTAGGTAGAACTAGGAAAGAGGTTGTATATAGACAGTATGAGGAGCAAGATACTAAATTAAAAGGCAGAACCTTAAAGGTAATAAATAACCTATAGATTATTACTTGAGCCTTGTGCAAATTGACAAAGGGTATATAAAATGAGAGAGATAAATAGATGGCTCAAAGACAGATGTGTGAGAGAAGTGGGTTCTGGTTTGTGGGGCACTGGCACCAATGGGGGGAAAGTGGGGGCTGTGGCATTGGGATGGTCTATACCTGAATTATGCTGGGACCGGTATTCTAATGAGCTACATAAATAGGGAAGTAGAGAGGGCAAGGGATCAAATTTAGAAAGATGTGGTTAATCAAAGAATCGAGAAAAGACAAGAAAAAGAGTACTACTGCTGTAGAGAATGATAAACAGACAAGACAGGAAGGGACAGAGTACAAACAGTATAAATCTAAGTAGTTAGAGATTACAAAATTAATAAAGTGTATGCAGGTTGCATTCAAAACAAAACAGATGAACTGAGAATACAGATAGAAATAAATAAGTACAATCTGATGGCCGTTTCAGAATGAGGCTGCGGGAGTTGTTCCACAAACCCCAAGAGGCCAACAGCAAACACAATGAGACAGCCAATGAACCGGAACAGCTGACAGAGAGATCCGGTGGTGCAGAAACCGAAGAGGAAAGAGTCGAATTGGACTCCTCCGGAAGGCCGCTGCCCTCGACTCGACATGTATGCCCAAGCCATCAGGAGGTGCGTCAATGTCAGATTCATTAACCACACTCACAAGACAGCCCCGAACGTCACCTAAGCACAACACAATGCCATCCGCGCTCTCAAGACCAACCGCAACATTGTCATCAAACCAGCAGACAATGGAAGGGCCATCGTCATACTGAACAGAACGGATTACTGCAAAGAAGTGTACCGACAACTGAACAACCAGGAACACTACAGATGGTTACCTGCAGATCCAACCAAAGAACACACCCATCAACTCAACACTCTGATCAAGACCTTTGATCCGGACCTTCAGAGCACCCTCCTTGCTCTCATCCCACGTACTCCCCGCATTGGAGATCTCTACTGCCTCCCGAAGATACACAAGGCCAACACACCCGGCTATCCCACTGTATCAGGCAATGGGACCCTGTGTGGGAACCTCTCCAGCTACGTCAAGGACATCCTGAAACCCATTGTACGAAGAACTCCCAACTTCTGTTGTGACACTACGGACTTCCTACAGAAACTCAGCACACATGGAGCAGTTGAACCAGGAGCACTCCTCGTCACAATGGATGTCTCGGCACTCTACACCAGCATCCCCCACGACGACGGCATTGCTACAACTGCCTCAGTACTCAATGCCGACAACTGTCAATCTCCAGATGCAATTCTATGACTCATCCGCTTCATCCTGGACCACAATGTCTTCACCTTCAACAATCAGTTCTTCATCCAGACACACGGAACAGCCATGGGGACCAAACATGTCATAGATGAAGACGAACATCTCGCCAAGGCCATCCCCACACCCCCACTTCTTGCCTTCAAACAACCGCACAACCTCAAACAGACCATTGTCCGCAGCAAACTACCCAGCCTTCAGGAGAACAGTGACCACGACACCACACAACCCTACCACAGCAACCTCTGCAAGACGTGTCGGATCATCGACACAAATGCCATCATCTCACATGAGAACACCATCCACCAGGTACACGGTACATACTCTTGCGACTCGGCCAACGCTGCAGGAAAGGTTGTCCCAAGGCATGGTACATTGGGGAGATCATGCAGACCCTACGACACCGAATGAATGAACACCGCTTTACAATCACCAGGCAGGAGTGTTCCCTTCCAGTCGGGGAACACTTCAGCAGTCATGGGCATTCAGCCTCTGATCTTCAGGTAAGCATTCTCCAAGGCGGCCTTCACGACACACGACAACGCAGAACCACTGAGCAGAAACTGATAGCCAACTTCCGCACGGTGACGGCCTCAAGCGGGATCTTGGGTTCATGTCACACTATCTGTAACCCCCACGACTTGCCTGGGCTTGCAAAATCTCACCAACTGTCCTGGCTGGAGACAATACACATCTCTTTAACCTGTGCTTAACCCTCTCTCCACTCTCATTGTCTGTACCTTTAAGACTTGATTACCTGTAAAGACTCGCATTCCAACCATTATCTTGTAAATTGAGTTTGTGTCTTTATATGCCCTGTTTGTGAACAGAACTCCCACTCACCTGATGAAGGAGCTCGAGACTCCGAAAGCTAGTGCTGCCAAATAAACCTGTTGGACTTTAATCTGGTGTTGTGAGACTTCTTACTAAGCCATTTCAGAGACATGGCTGTGGGATGGCATAGGTTAGGGCTAGAATATTGATGGGTATGTGACATATAGGAAGGGCAGGAAGTTAGGAAAAGGCTAATAAATGATGGTATTGGCATGGGCTTCCCAAACCTTTGCAGCCATGGAACCATTTTGACCTCCCAAACATACTGAAGGAACTGGTGAGAAAGTTTTTTTATTCTGTGCAATAGGTACAAATCTATAAAAACCTAATTTATTGAAGCATTTTTTATTCATTATATGTGTAGGTTTACTATAAATAAAAAGCTCTCAAAAAAATTAGGTCTTACCTTTCCGTCATTTTTAATGGGAGGAGTGTCACTGCTCTCTTACTTCAAATGGGAAAAGTGCTGCTGGAATTCTGGATTCTTATATTAGACACACGTGCCCTCAGTCTCCCCCCCACACACGCACCCTCAGTCCCCCCCTCACACACGCAACCTCAGTCCCCCCCCTCACACACGCACCCTCAGTCCCCCCCTCACACACGCACCCTCTGTCCCCCCCTCACACACGCTCCCTCAGTCCCCCCCCCTCACACACGCACCCTCAGTCCCCCCCCTCACACACGCACCCTCAGTCCCCCCCCTCACACACGCACCCTCAGTTCCCCCCCCTCACACACGCACCCTCAGTTCCCCCCCCCCCCTCAGTCTCTCGTCTTTCTCACACACACCCTTACACCCTCTCTCACACACCTCCGAGGCCTGGCTCCTCCACCACTACCTCCCACCCCACTCCTTCTCCAAGACCTGGCTCTCCACACACCCAAACATCTTCTCCGAGTGCTGTCTCTCCAACGCTCCACTCTCTTCACTCACCCTGATCTTGAAATTTGAGTTTTTTTGCTGTTTCCAGCTCGCTCATTCAGAGGCTGGACTGAGAAGCCAGCCATTGATTGGACAAGCAAAAACAAATAATCACAAAGATGAGTGGCAGATCAGAGGATGGTACAGAATATAAAAAAAACAGCATTAGGTGACCAAAAGATTTCAAAGAAAAACTCGAGTATGAGAGAAAGTGAAATGTTTCCACAATTATTTTTTTTTAATTAAGGAAAGAGTTAAGAAAGTGAGAGTTGGTCCAATAGAAAGTGAATCGAGTGAATTACTGCTGGAAAATATGGAGATGGCAGCTGAATTGAAGTGGTATTTTGCATCAGTCTTCGCTATAGAGGATTCAAGTAACGTCCCAAAAATAATTGTACAGCAGGAAATAGAAGGTAGAGAGAACTCAGTAAAATTACAATCACCAGGGAAGTGGTCAGTCAAGTAAATGGCGAGTGAGATGGTTGGTGTGTTGGTTTTAATATTCCAAAATTCCCGAAATTTGGGGAAGATTCCATTAGACTTGAAAATAACAAATGCAAATCCTTTAATCAAAAAGGGAGACAAAGCAGGAAACTACAGGCCAGTTAGGTTAACATCTGTCATAGGGAAAATGTTCAAAACTATTATTAAAAATATAATAGCAAGGTACTTAGGAAAATTAAAGGTAATCAGGCAGAGTCAACATGGTTTTGTGAACAGGAGATCATATTTTACCAATTTATTGGAGTCCTTTGAAGAAGGAACAGATGCCATGGACAAAGGGGAACCGGTGGATGTGCTGTACTTAGATTTCCAGAAGGAATTTGATAAGGTGTCACATCAAATGTTATTGTGAAAAATAAAAGCTCATGGTGCAGGGGTAACATGTTGGCATGGTTAGAAGATTGGCTAACTAACAGGAAACAGAGGGTGGTCGTAAATGGGTCTTTTTCTAGTTGGCTGAACGTGACAAGTGGTGTGCCAAAGTGCTGGGGCCTCAATTTATATAAATGACTTGGATGAAGCAACCAAAGATATGGGGCGCGATCTTACTGGCTCATCATTCCAGTCAATCAGTGTGGCAAGCTCCAGAAAGGGCGCAAAGCTTTAACATAGGACTGCCTACATTTAATCCACTTATTGAGTTCGGCACGACTGCTTCCGCCCTCCTGGCTGCTTTCCCCATCGCTGGCGAGACGTCACGCTGCGAGAATCACTATGGTTCTGCAGTAGTTGGGACCTGGTACCATGGCTTATGCCAGGAGTGGTCAGAGGCATGCTGGGCCGTGCCCATCAGGCTTCCTGGCAGTGCCCAACTGGTACCATGGCAGTGCCCAATTGGGCACCATATATGTGCCAGGGAAGTGCCAAGGGCGTGGGGCTTGAGTGAGGGCTATGATGGAATGCTTATGCAAGGGGGGAGCTCTGCAAATGGGGTGGTCATGAATGGTTATTCAAGGCGGGGGAGAGCTGCACCAAGGGGGTGGTGGTGCAGAGGTGGATCATGGAGGGGTTCATGACAGGAGGGGAGTTTGCCAGAGGACTCATTGGGCGAATCCTGATGCCAGTGGCCCATGTTGGGGAGCCCTGCGCCCAAATGCGCTGATGCTGGCTTACTTAGGCCCCCTCACTGGTGCAAGGCTCCCAGCTGTCAAAGAAATTGACTGGGAAGATTGCAGTGTCGAGCTTGCCTGAAAGACTGCGCTGAGGATTTCTGTTTTCACGCTGTTATGACACTTAGAAACCTTTCGACAAAATCACCCTAAGGTTGTTAACTTGGCTGAAGACACAAGGATATATTAGATATTGGGATTTTAAGAGGACACAAGGAGTCTATAAAGGGATATAGATAGGTTAAGTGGGTGGACAAGGGCCTGGCAAATGGAACATAGTGTGGCAAAGTGCCAAATTGTCCATTTTGGTAGGAAAAATACAAAGAATCATTATCTAAATGGTGATAGATAGCAGAGGGATCTAGTGGCCCTCGTGCATGAATCAGAAAATATGAATCAGATGCAGCAAGTAATCAGGACAGCTAATAGATTATCTATTGTGAGGGGGGGGACAAAACAAAAAGTGATGTTTATCCTTCAGTTGTACATTGGTGAGACCACGGGGAGGAGATTTTTAGAACACATTCACCAGAGGCACTAATCGCATCATAGCTGCAATCTCTTGCGAGAAGGCCATAATGGGATTTGTTTTTAAAAGTTTATTTATTAGTGTCACAAGTAGGCTTACATTAACACTGCAATGAAGTTACTGTGAAAATCCCCTAATCGCCACACTCCAGTGCCCATTCGGGTACACGGAGGGAGAATTTAGTATGGCCAGTGCACCTAACCAGAGTTTCTTTCGGACTGAGAGAGGAAACCAGAGCACCTGGAGGAAGCTCATGTAGACAAGGGGAGAACGTGCAGACTCTGCACATACAGTGACCCAAGACGGGTATCGAACCCGGGTCCCTGGTTCTGTGAGGCAGCAGTGCTAACACTGTGTCATTGCGCCACACCTCTCAGAATCAGATCTTCCCTGCTGGCGACGTAATCAGGCTCACGTCCTAGTGAAGGCATGAACCTGATTACTATCAATTCGGATAATTTAAATATCCCTAGACTGCTGGTCATTGCTTCTGGGGGACATCAAATGTCAGCGACATGGCAGGGCAGAGCCAGGCCTCAAGGGATCCCAATGGTGTGGGGGAGGGGGTGTTCACCTACTCATTAAGTGTTAGGGGGAAGGTTGTCCCTCTGTGGTTAGGGGTTGCCTTTGTCTGTGGGTCAGTGAGGGGGGGGGGGGTGCAAGATGCAGTCTTTAACTTTAATTTGAGATCAAGGCACTGTTTTTGGCTGGCTTTGCAGGCATCTTTAGGCCCCACACCACAAGAATGATGGCACTCAACATGCTCCCACTTTATTTGGCAAATTCCACCTCACATCTGTAGTACAGTGTACAGTATTGGTCTCCTTATCTAAAGGAGGATGTAAATGCATTGGAAGCAGTTCAGTGAAGATTTGTGTGACTAATATTGGGATTTGGCAGGTTGCCTTTTGAGGAAAGGTTGGACAGGCTAGGCTTGTATCCACTGGAAATTAGAAGAGTAAGAGGCAACTTGACTGAAAATCTCAGATCCTGAGGAGTCTTGACAGGTTGGATGAGGGAGAGGATGTTTCCTCTTGTGGGAGAATCTAGTACTAAGGGCCATTTAAAAAAAATAAGGGTCAACCAGCTCAGTAAAGCAATGAGGAGACAGGAGGGTTATAAATCTTTGGAATCATCTTCCTCAAAAGGCAGTGGAAGCAGAGTATTTCAGTTTTTAAATCAGAAGTAGGTAGATTTTTGATAAGCAAGAAAATGGTTAATGCTGAGTATTCATGGCACACATATGTATTGCAAGTACAAAACCTCCAGAGTTTGGTGTGATATCTGACATGCCACAAACATGCTGCTGATTTGATGTTTGCATCTCAACCTGTTGGAAAAATGAAATTTTGCAACCTGTTTAAGATAGTCATCCCACACACACTTCCTTCATTTGCAGGCTCAATAATGCAGAGGGTGGGGTGCTGAATTTAAATGTTTCTAAAATATAGCAAATATCCCCAATTTCATGCTGATATTGGGTTGGCTTGGCAGATAAACATTACGGCATTTTTTTCACTAATTCATGGGATGTCACAGGTGGGTGTCACTTCCAAGGTCAGAATTTATTGTCAATTCTTAATTGCTCTTGCAAAGGTAGGCTAGCTTTGATGTTTCCTCAGACTCAGACAATAATGCAAATCATTAGCTTGTACGGGTAACTGGAAAACTTGATCTCTGGCTTCAAGGGGGATAAGATACAGGAAGGCTTGTGAAACTATGGCTTCAAGGACAATCCTTTTATTTTAAAAGATGCAATGGCCTTTGCAATGCCAAAGAGGTGAGAAATGCCGAATAGGAAGATGACTAAACCTCATTTGTTTCCTGATGACTAACTGATATAAAAAACAAATAACTCACTATGTTTCCCTATGTCATGAAAGGCGGCAATTTGATAACATGTTCTGTACCTTTGGCTTTGTTGTCTCCAAGACCGAGATTGTGTTCCCACCAGCACCTGTCATATTATGAAATACCGGACATATCACTAATAGCACCAGTCTCAAGTCCATTGAAAAATTCACAAACGTTGATAGTTTTCTCACTTGGGACGCCAGTTTTGATTAAGATAGCTGTGTATGCATCCAGAAAGTAAATTCGGCATATGGCAGACTCCATCTGAAAACAGCATGCATTAATCTGAAGACTAAAATCAAACTAACAGGGCATTGTCTTTACCGCCTTGCTATGGCACTGAGTTCTGAGTCTGCTAAGGACACCACATCAAAGACCTGGAATGCTTCCATCAAAGACTCCTGAGCTCCACCACGAGAATCTAATGGCACGACAAAACCACAAAGGTCCTCAATCCTGCTGGACTCAACAACATGGTGACCAGCCTCAAGAAAATTCAACCTAGATGGACAGGACATGTCTCCTCCATGGATGATTACAGAATCTCCAAGCAGATGCTTCTATGGGAAGCCATCTCAAATTATATCAAGGTGGTCATTACAAAGGATACAAGGGAAAAAAATAGCCTTACAGACTTCTGCACTGCAGAGCACCCTTGTTTGGGAAAACACTACAGCCAACCAGTCTACTGGAGGCATGCACTGAAATTTGGGTCAGAATGTTCTGGGAGATCCGGTTCGGGATCAAAATGTTTTGACTAAAAGCAGACAAAAGTTTGAGATTTAAGACACCTGCTAATTGAATAAAGCCACACGATTCCACAGGCTTTGAACAAACAGAAATAAATGTTACTACACAAGTTAAGAAAAAAATTTAAAATATCTATCTTGTACTCTAACATTAATATATGTGAATTAACGGACTGTGGTTGAATGCACCATAATACCAAATGCGACCAAAACAGATTCTAAGGATTTCTCAATGACCCACCCAGACGTTAGTCACAATATGATTCAACTGATCTGAGCAACCCTCCGAGTAAAAAAGTTTTTCCTCAAATCCCCCCTAAGCCTCCCACCCCTCACTTTTAACTCATGTCCCCTCGTAACTGACCCTTCAACTAAGGGGAACAGTTGCTCCCTATCCACGCCCGTCATAATCTTGAGCACTTCAATCAGGTCACCCCTCAGTCTTCTCTGCTCCAACGAAAACAACTCGAGCCTATCCAACCTCTCTTCATAACTTAAATGTTCCATCCCAGGCAGCATCCTGGTGAATCTCCTCTGCACCCCCACCAGTGCGTTCACGTCCTTCCTATAATGTGGCGACCAGAACTGCACACAGTACTCCAGCTGTGGCCTCACCAAAGTTCTATACAACTTCATCATGACCTCTCTGCTTTTGTAATCTATACCCCGATTGATAAAGACGAGTGTGCAATATGCCTTTTTCAGCACCCTATTAACCTGCCTTTCTGGCTTCAGAGACCTATGGACAAACATGCCAAGGTCCCTTTGTTCTTCAGAACTTCCCAGTGTCACATCTTTCATAGTTTACTTCTTTGTCAAATTACTCCTTCCAAAGTGCATCACCTCTCACTTTTCAGGGTTAAATTCCATCTGCCACTCATCTGCCCATTTGACCATCTTGTCTATATCTTCTTGTAACCCAAGACACTCAACCTCACTGTTAACCACCTGGCAAATCTTTGTGTCATCGACAAACTTACTGATCCTACCCCCACATAGTCATCTATGTCATTTATATAAATGACCAACAATAAGGGGCCCAGCACAGATCTGTGGTACGCCACTGGTCACTGGCCTCCAGTCACTAAAGCAGCTGTCGGTCACCACCCTCCGTCTCCTATCGCTAAGCCAATTATGAATCCACCTTGTCAGATTACCCTGCATCCCATATGCACTCGCCTTCTTAAGTCTCCCATTTGGGACTTTGTCAAAGGCTTCGATTAAATCCATGTAAACTATAGCAACCGCACTACCCTCATCCACACACTTCATTACATGCTCATCAAATTCAATCAAATTTGTCAGGCATGACCTCCCTCTGACAAAACCATGCTATCACTGATCAAACCCTGTCTCTCCAAATGGAGGTAGATTCTCTCCTTCAGAATATTCTCCAGTAGTTTCCCAACCACAGATGTGAGACTCTCTGGTCTGGAACTCCCTGTCTTGTCTCTACACCTTTCTTAAATAGTGGGACCCCCACATTAGCTGTTCTCCAGTCCTCTGGCACCTCCCCGGTGGCTCTGACTCAAGATGACTTTAATGACAGCCATCCTCGCAGAATTTCAATCTCGCCTTCCAAGATCACATTCCCAACTCCCAAGCACACCTGAGCATCAACCTATTTCAGATCTTTTGCTGTGCCAAGAACACCACTGTTCCAAGGGGGTGATTTTTCCCCAGCGGCCCACAGCACTTAAAGTCTGCTCCTCCAGTCCTTCCTCTTGCAGCGTATTTTTCTGCTAATTTTGTTTTGAGTTTAACTGGGACCTGTTGCTATCACTTACCTTTGTTTCTCACCTGGGACACCTGCTAGCTGACGGATTCAAATCGACTCCCCAAAAAGTGTTGTTCACTGACCCTTGAACTGATCTGGTGATCTATCACAACACTCCAAGGTTCCTCTCTTGTTACTGGGCAGGAACAAATGTAGCAAGCCATGGAACATCCTGTACCTCAAATGTTACAATCCCCACAGACTACAAGCTTACAGAGCACACAGAGACACAGAATAAATGGATTTCATAACAATTTGAGGACATCTACGCCAAACTTGCAACATCTAACATACCTAGAGAAGGAGTAGCTGCAGAAGTTCCCCCAAGCACCAACATAAACTATGGTCAGCCATGCTAATCCTTAATCATGAAAGGGCCTGCAGAAGATGAAGAAATCATTTACAGCTTGGACGTACTCAAATAAGTCTACCACATGAAGTCTACCACTTGACATTCAAATCTAATCAAACCATATCTATCGTTGATTCCATCAGCCACTGAGGAGGTTGAAGAAATACATGTACAAAATGCTTTAACAGTTATTACATCCTGGGTGGAGCTTTCGGTCCGAGTCAACACCATAAAAAGATCCTCTGACTGTTGATGAGACTAACCACCACAATGAACTCAGTTATCTGTTAGTTTTCTATCCACAATACTGAAATTCACAGCACAAATGTTATGATGCAGATGTTATAATTTTTTGCATTTCTGATAAACAACCTGATGCAATATAATAGGAAAAGTGAAACCAATTTTATTAAGCAATTTCAAATCCATTCTATTACATGCAGATGGCTGTAAAGCTTTATCCTACCTACCTGCAGGCACAACCAGAAGACTGCTGGATCATAAGTGTCAAAAACAACACCTTGGTGATGTTTTGCCGAATGAAGTCCGCCACAATTGCTGTAAAGTTTTACTTTCACAATGACAATCATGTGATGGTACGTTATGTACAATACTGCTAAAATGTGCATAAATATATGATGGTGAATGATTTCTGCATGTCCAAAGAGTTAACAGAAGTTTCAATCCAAAAATAAAATGACCAAAAATAAAGAACAAAGAATACAGCACAGGAACAGGCCCTTCGGCCCTCCAAGCCCGCGCCGCTCCCTGGTCCAAACTAGACCATTCTTTTGTATCCCTCCATTCCCACTCTGTTCATATGGCTGTCTAGATAAGTCTTAAACGTTCCCAGTGTGTCCGCCTCCACCACCTTGCCTGGCAGCACATTCCAGGCCCCCACCACCCTCTGTGTAAAATATGTCCGTCTGATATCTGTGTTAAACCTCCCCCCCTTCACCTTGAACCTATGACCCCTCATGAACGTCACCACCGACCTGGGGAAAAGCTTCCCACCGTTCACCCTATCTATGCCTTTCATAATTTTATACACCTCTATTAAGTCTCCCCTCATCCTCCGTCTTTCCAGGGAGAACAACCCCAGTTTACCCAATCTCTCCTCATAACTAAGCCCCTCCATACCAGGTAACATCCTGGTAAACCTCCTCTGTACTCTCTCCAAAGCCTCCACGTCCTTCTGGTAGTGTGGCGACCAGAACTGGATGCAGTATTCCAGATGCGGCCGAACCAACGTTCTATACATCTGCAACATCAGACCCCAACTTTTATACTCTATGCCCCGTCCTATAAAGGCAAGCATGCCATATGCCTTCTTCACCGCCTTCTCCACCTGTGACGTCACTTTCAAGGATCTGTGGACTTGCACACCCAGGTCCCTCTGCGTATCTACACCCTTTATGGTTCTGCCATTTATCATATAGCTCCTCCCTACATTATTTCTACCAAAATGCATCACTTCGCATTTATCAGGATTGAACTCCATCTGCCATTTCTTTGCCCAAATTTCCAGCCTATCTATATCCTTCTGCAGCTTCTGACAATGCTCCTCACTATCTGCAAGTCCTGCCAATTTTGTGTCGTCCGCAAACTTACTGATCACCCCAGTTACACCTTCTTCCAGATCATTTATATAAATCACAAACAGCAGAGGTCCCAATACAGAGCCCTGCGGAACACCACTAGTCACAGGCCTCCAGCCGGAAAAAGACCCTTCCACTACCACCCTCTGTCTTCTGTGACCAAGCCAGTTCTCCACCCATCTAGCCACCTCCCCCTTTATCCCATGAGATCCAACCTTTTTCACCAGCCTACCATGAGGGACTTTGTCAAACGCTTTACTAAAGTCCATATGGACGACATCCACGGCCCTTCCCTCGTCAACCATTTTGGTCACTTCTTCAAAAAGCTCCACCAGGTTAGTGAGGTATGACCTCCCTCTCACAAAACCATGCTGACTATCGTTAATGAGTTTATTCCTTTCTAAATGCGCATACATCCTATCTCTAAGAATCTTCTCCAACAACTTCCCCACCACGGACGTCAAGCTCACCGGCCTATAATTACCCAGGTTATCCTTCCTACCCTTTTTAAATAACGGGACCACATTAGCTATCCTCCAATCCTCTGGAACCTCACCTGCGTCCAGTGACGAGACAAAGATTTGCGTCAGAGGCCCAGCGATTTCATCTCTCGTCTCCCTGAGCAGCCTTGGATAGATTCCATCAGGCCCTGGGGATTTGTCAGTCTTTAAATTCTCTAACAAACCTAACACTTCCTCCTTTGTAATGAAGATTTTCCCCAACGGTTCAACACTCCCCTCCGAGACACTCCCAGTCAACACATCCCTCTCCTTTGTGAATACCGACGCAAAGTATTCATTTAGGATCTCCCCAACTTCTTTGGGCTCCAAGCATAATTCCCCACTTTTGTCCCTGAGAGGTCCAATTTTTTCCCTGACAACCCTTTTGTTCCTAACGTATGAATAAAATGCCTTGGGATTCTCCTTAATCCTGTCTGCCAAGAACATTTCGTGACCCCTTTTTGCTCTTCTAATTCCCCGTTTGAGTTCTTTCCTACTTTCTTTGTACTCCTCCAGAGCTCCCTCCATTTTTAGCTGCCTGGACCTACCATACGCCTCTCTTTTCTTTTTGACCAGTCCCTCAATTTCCCTGATTATCCACGGTTCTCGAATCCTACCCTTCCTATCCTTCTTTTTAACAGGCACATGCCTGTCCTGTAGCCTAACAACTGTTCCTTAAAAGACTCCCACATGCCAGATGTGGATTTACCGTCAAACAGCCTCTCCCAATCAAGAGCTGCCAATTTCTGCCTAATCCTACTAAAGTTAGCCTTCCCCCAATCCAACACCTTACCCTTGGGACACCACTCATCCTTTTCCATCACTATCCTAAAGCTAACAGAATTGTGGTCACTATTTGCCACATGTTCCCCTACCGAAACTTTGAAGACCTGACCGGGCTCATTCCCCAGTACGAGGTCCAGTATAGCCCCCTCTCTAGTCGGGCTATCTACATATCGTTCCAAAGAACCCTCCTGTATGCATTTTACAAATTCCTCCCCATTCAGAGTCCCTGCTCTCAGCGATTTCCAGTCTATACCAGGGAAATTGAAGTCTCCCACTACAACAACCCTATTTTTCCTGCACCTATCCAGTATCTCCTGACATATCCGTTCTTCCACTTCCCTTGGGCTGTTGGGGGGCCTGTAGTACACCCCCAACATAGTGACTGCGCCCTTCCTGTTTCTAAGCTCCACCCAGAGTGACTCGTTACACGACCCCTCTGAATTGTCCTCCCTCTGCACCGCTGTAATATGCTCTCCAACTAATACTGCTACTCCCCCCACCTCTTTTGGCCCCTCCTCTGTCTCGCCGAAAAAACTTGTACCCCGGAATATTCAGCTGCCAGTCCTGTCCCTCTTTCAACCAAGTCTCTGTCACCGCAACCACATCCAAATTCCTCGTGAGCATTAAGGCCCAAAGTTCATCTGTCTTACCTGCTACGCTCCTTGCATTGAAGTATAAGCACTCCAGACCTCCAGGCCCAGTGAGGTCATCCTCCCCCAGAGTGCTCTTCTTCTTTGCCAGCCTTGTCCCAGCCCCAAGCTCGTCCCCAGCCTCTACACTTGTAGACCTAATATTTTGATCCCCTCCCCCCTGCCATACTAGTTTAACCCCCCCCGAACTGCACTAGCAAAACTCCCAGCCAGGATATTCGTGCCCTTCCAACTTAGTTGTGACCCGTCCTTCTTGTACAGGTGCCATCCTCTCCTGAAAACTTCCCATTGATCTAGGAAAATGAAGCCCTCCCTCCTGGACCAGTCCTTTAGCCAAGCTTGTACCAGTTTATCCAAGTGTGGCTCTTGTCCTCCTGTGAGAAACACACTTTCCCACCATTCCTTTAAAATCCTCCTTTACAACAACCCCCACCCCCCCAGCTTATTCCAAGAATTCCTCCCTTAGCCTGTCCCCTGATCAACACCTTGATAACTCAAATCTTAAGCACAGTTCCCCAAACCTCTCTCGACTTTCTCAGATTCACTTTCCAGGAGAACCACTTCCTTCAGCCTATTTACATCTAATTGCTACATCATAATTTCCCTTTCTGGCTCCCATGTTAACATTGTAAATGGTTCCTTCTCTTGATGTGCTAAGATATCCCCTTTCCTATAAAAAAATAAAAGCTGTAACCTCCTCAATTGTCCAGCTCATTCAGACTCATTTGTTTTTACTCTTGCTTATACTATCATAACCATAGTACCATCAGTAATAGCTCCCCTTTCTGCATTCCATACAGTTAATGCTAGCACTCCTGAAAGATCTTTCCTTGGGTCTCTGATTCCTCATTTACTTCAGCCACAAACATGGGGTTTGCTTCCAAGTGTAAACTGATGATACATAGTTCTACCTCTCTCAATTGAACCACCTATTTTGTCAGATTGCTCATCTTATATGAATGACAATTTCCTTCAACCAAACCTGGGATGATGAAAACTGTGCCTGCACAATTCCACCCTCTCCCCAGCAGTTTCAGGCTAAACCAGACTATTTTCAATCTTGTTGCCCTGTTCAGCCTAAATTTACACTTTCAATTCCACATGGCCCAACTCATTTCTTACTGCAGTCATAGACATAGACTTCCACAGTGCAGAAGGAGGCCATTCAGCCCATCGAATCTGCACCGACCACAATCCCACCCAGGCCATATCCCCATAACCCCATGCATTTACCCTCGCTAGTCTCCCTGACACTAAGGGGCAATTTAGCATTGCCAATGCACCTGACCTGCACATCTTTGGACTGTGGGAGGAAACTGGAGCACCCAGAGGAAACCCACGCAGACACGGGAAGAATGTGCAAACTCCTCACAAACTCCATCAGTCAACGAACTCTTCAACTATGTTTTTGTCACCATTTCTATAACCTTCCGGGTAGCCTTCAGTCATCTAGAAACACTTCTAAAAGTGTTTACACAAAGTTCCATTTTCTCAGAACCCTTGTCTGTGGTGGCCTAAGCCTGCTCTTGGTCCTACAATATTTCAAATCTAAAAGTCAACCTCATGTTTAAATCCTTTCACGGTCTCACCTCTAAATCTAGACTTCTCCAACCAGTAAACCCAGACTCTCCATCTTGTACATCATCCTTACCTTTCCTCCATTTTTGGTGGCTACGCTTTCAAGAACTTACTTCCCAATCCTCTGGCCAGGATTTTCCAGCCCTTCCCATTGGCAGGATCTTCTGGTCCCAGCACAGCCAACGAGCAACGCAAATGGCCAGAAACTTTGGTGCCTCTGGAGCCAGAAAACCCACCTCTGAAAACTGAAAATCCAAGCCTTTGTCTTTTTTACCTGCAAGACACTCCTTAAATTCCTCTTTGACCACACCTAATGTTTCTTTCTTTTGTTTGGTATTGACTGAAAAAAAGTAACCCTTCTGAAAAGCACATCTTTTTTACATCTTTAAGCACTGTACTTGTGTGCTTTGATGTCATTAAACTTTAATTAGTTCTTAGAAATATTTGCAACCCTAAATACTGTTTGCGATGGATAGATCTTCTATTTACCATACTTCTATACATTCCATCTTCCATACTTGACTGCATGCCCTTATAAGTAAACAGAGAAATTAGGATGAAAATTATTTACTCCAGATTTTAATACTTTTATCTGAGATATTAGTACATGAAACTAGAAATAACCTTCTGGTACAAATAAGTAAATAGTTACTCCACAATATATATCCAAAGCATAATAAAAATCAGTGTGCTACAAATATTCCGACATTTTACATAGAAAAATAAATAGACACTCTGTACTAGCCACAGTTTGGCCTTGTATCTAAATTGGTCCTTTTGTATTTAATTGTTCCATAGGCTGCATTAATTAGGTGTTTGGAGTCAAGAATTTTTAATACAGTACTTTTACAGCACAATAGAATTATTTTATAGTCAAGATATATTTAGGATTGTGTGTGGTTTATCACAATGATCCTAAAATGCTTAAGGCTTTGTTTTGGAATATTTGTGCAAGTTAATGAAACTGGTAAAATACTTGTATGCAAAGACACCTTTGATAGTAAACTAAGTTAACAGTTCAGTGCGCACCAAAATTCAACATTATTCAGAAGATAATTTAAATATCCTCAATCTGTGTTGAAGCCAAGTGGGGTTTTAGCCCAAAGGATACCGGCACACTTTGAAAAGAAAACAAGTTGGAACAAGAAAAGCCATTTTGATACAAAAGTGCATTAGTAGCATTTGTTACAAATTGAAATAATGTTATTAAATAATTGCTCTGCTCTTTAGGTGACGTGTTAGATGTAATTTTTTTAAGAGTGGAACTCAAACGCCATAAACATGTGTGCATAGTAACAGAAAAACAGAAGTCTACTGTTAATACATAGTATTTTTCAGATACTGCAAAGGAAATATTTTTATGAAAAAAAATTGGAGAATACCTATATGCAGATATCATTAGCATAGTCAAAAATAATAAGTTACAGTACCTCAAATCTCAGCCTGCATAGAATAAATCCTTGCTGCATAAGAACATTTTTTATATAAGGCTTTATCAAGAAAATGTTTAAAGCAATTTTTCAGAATTTTGGCATTTGTGTCCAGAGATCTCCATGCATCTTCGCTGTCCAGTATTTGTATACTTATCTACAGTCATAATTAACCTTCAATAAATCACTTCACTGCGTGATTAGGCTTTTACAGTTTTGAAGGTTAATTTGTACAGTAACAGTGATTTGAAAAAAAATCCAAACTGCACACTCGGGAAGTACTATTTGCTTAAAATGTCTGACTGATTCTATAGCTTGTACATAATTACACCAAAATCCATACATTTTATCAATAAAACTGGTTTCTGCAAGCTCATTTGACAAATACAGAAAACGATAAACTTACTTAAAGTTTCAGCAATTTAAAAAAAACTATAGTTTGTTTTTGCCAAATGTTCAAAAGCACCAAAAGATTTATGTCTATTATAGTTGATTCAGTATTTGTTGACTTGTTGGAATAATGCTTTGTTATTTCATGTCAGTAAAAATGTTTTATGCTATTGTTTGGATACTTGAAAATGTCCTGGAAATTTGAACAGGAATCTCTGGGAGTGTATCATTATTTCCAAGCACCATAAAAAAAACTTTGTTAACAGCTGATTTTTTTTTTAAAAAAAGCTCCTCGAAACCACTGAAATATTTCAATTCAGATAATTTACTCTATTCTTCTGCTGCTGTCACTGTTTCCATCAACCATAAAAAGAATTAATTGATGTTCAGTGGATAAACCTCCCAGCTTCAAAGATATTTTTATTTCCTGCACAACTACATTTTGCTCAAAGGTTTAAGATTAGATTAAGTTGAAATTAATCTCCACCTATCAACGACTTTTCCTTTTACAGCAATTTGTCAGTTTCCTCTGGTATAAAAACTTTAAAAATCATCATTTTTCAAAAAAATAAGTTCAAAAAATAAGTGAGAAAAAAAAGACAGACTTTACGTGCTTTAACTTTGCATCTGCAATTAGTAATCAACTTTGCTTAACGTTTTCTTGGCATAGGATTCAAGACAGGAATATTTGAAATGATTCCACATGAAAACTCAAATTGTGGTTGATACAAAAAGGTTGAGTAATATAAAACAGTCGTGTTAACAATTAGAAAACAAGTTTTTGGCTGACATATTTAAATATTTGCACTTCCTCACTATGCACAGTACTTGAGTCTATACAATAAAGATCACTATGACAACTTTTATTTGACTTTGTCCAGCTTTATGAATGCCAGATACCCTCTGCTGGACAATATCTGCAACATCGATCATTCTTCTCATGGCAATTTCAGTTGGGAGGTCTCTCTTTTTTATTTGTTGTCCTCTGATTATGCAGTCTTTAAAACCAACTTGGAATAGAGTAGAACTAGGTTCTGTGACCATTTTATTCATGGTTTATCTCACTTGTCAAGTCTTTGGATTCAATTAATGATGTCTTTAAATCCATGTATGCCAAATGGCGCACAAAGCATATCAATCAATCGCCTGGAAAAACAAAATCAAAATTAAACAGGTCCTTTGAGCTGCATAAATATAATAAATAGTACATGGCATACAACCCATTTAAACACACAGCATTTTAAAAACTCATTTACCAAACACAAACGTATATTTGTCAGACATATTGGAAATTCCCAGCTGAATAAGAATTCAGAGTTTAAAACAATCAAACTAATTTCACATTCTGACAAAAGGTCATCAATGTGAAACTCAGTTTCTCGCTCCCCATATGCTACCCTACTTGAGCATTTCAAACATTTTTATTCAAATATTTTTATAGTTGGTCTATAGAGCTATTAAAGCTCATGATATTTCAGAATAGCAAGGTAAACACTGGAACAAGCACAGATTAGTAATAGCTTCTCTTCTGAAGAGCACAAGCCCTGTTCCACCGAATCCGGATTAACACTTGACTGTAAAATGGCAGTACGGCACGGTTTAAGATTCCACCTTTTGGATACGATATTGATATGAAGCCTGGTCTCCTCTCCAAGGTGGAAACAGAACCTTACGTGGCAAAATTTAAGAGTTCTCCAGGGTATTTTGTCCAATATTAATTCCTCAATCTATATAATAAAAATAGATTATCTGGCAATTTATCTCATTGTTGTTTGGGGACCTTGCTATATGCCAATTTACTGCCATGTTTCCCTACAGTACAGTGACATTTCCAAAAGTGCGTCATAGGCTGTGAAGTGCATTGGACATCCCAATGTCATGCTTCATAAACTGTTAATATACTGTGTACAGGGATACATTTATAAAACTTATACATGCAAGATTTTTAAAAAATCCACCAGTCTCACGATTCATCATAATGAGGATATTTTATGAATAAAACTCAGTACAAATTAAAGCAGCATACCATTTTTGGATCATTGTAATTTCCAGGATGACCAACTCTGGGATAAAAACATAAGGGCCACTTTGCTGGAGGAGCATAGGCATGGACCCAAGGTGTGGGGCTTGGGGAAGACTTAACCAAGCGTACATCTATCTTCCCTCTTCCTCACCCCCCCACCCACCCCCCCCCACCACCCCTTTTTGAACCTCCCCACCTCACCTCAGGCCTGAGTGACTGCCCCCTTCTCCGAGTCTTCCTGGACTGCATGCTCATACATGCCTGTCACTCCCTCCACCTCAGGATTTCTGGATTCCCCACCTCCCAGCCAGAATACTAGCACTGCTGACCGACTCTACTTACGTACAGAACCCCTACCATCCCCCACCACCCCAAACCCAGAGTCAAGTTCAAGTATTGCTGCCATTGGCCCAGACCCGACATTCCCCCACTGCCTGACAACCCAATTCCAAGCACCCATATGCTGAAGCTGGAGATTGCAGGCCAGTGCTCCCTTGTGGCCAAGTGTCTGCACATGCACACCACACTAGCTCTCGACTGTGCATGCGCAAATACCGAAGATACGAGTGCAACAGTAAGAGAAAACCTTGAGCAGTCTCCTTCCGCACTGTCTGGAAGAATCAGGGCAGCAGCATCTGGGAAACCCAGGTCCTGGAAAGGAAGCAGAATTCTGGGACAGTACCAGAAAATCTGGGATGGTTGGTTACCCTGGTAATTTCTGCCAAATGATGTGCAGTTATTTGCTGCGATTTGGCTCTAGTGTTGCCTCTCGTCAACTATAAAGAATTTAACTACTACACACTGACATTCTATTTCTGTTTATATTCCATTTCCTTACATGGGGCATTATTAAATGTTGACATCATTCATTAAAAAAAAGACTTGCATTTATATAGCACATTCCATGACTATCTCAAAGCACTTTACAGTCAATGAAGTAATTGTGAAGTTTGTCTTGGTGTAACGTAGGCAATATGGCAGTCAATTTGTGCACTAACAGCAATGTCAATGTGATTAAAAGCAAAATACTGTGGGTAATGCAGATCTGAAATAAAATCAGAAAGTGCTGGAACAGCAGGTCTGGCAGCATCCACGAAGAGTTAATGTTTCAAGTTCAATATGACTTCTTCAACTCAATGAGATCAGTTTGTTTTTATGATATTTGACCAAGGGATGAATGCTGACCAAGACACCAGGAATAACTCCTCTACTCTTCTTCAAATAGTCCCATGGGATATTTTATGTCCACTTGAGAGAGCAGAGAGAGTTTGGCTAAACATCTCATCTGAAAGACGGCTTCTCCAAAAGTGCAGTGCTCTGCACAGTATTGCACTGGAATGCCATCTTGATTTTTGTGATCAAGTCCTAGAGTGAAAATTGAACCTGGCACTCTGACTTAGAAATAAGTGTGTTAACAATTGACACCTTAACTGACACAAGGTAAAAAAAAAAACATTTACACTTGTCCAGTATTAACTGGATTCAATTTCAAATATTTATATAATGTAAAACATATTAAATTGTCTGGCTTGTGTTTATTGTCCTATCTCCCTCGCTGCACCAGCTTTGATTAAACTGCCTTGTATTTTGGGCTAATTGGAAAATCTTAACTGTTAAGAAAAATCCTGATTGATGCAATGCACAATATTACCAAAACATGTGACCTGGAAATTAAGGCAGTTTTATGGAATTCGACAGGATTCAGAAAATGGATACTGCATGCACTGGTTGGTATTAATGGGTACACACTTGATTCACAGCTCCCATATTTCATTTTAACAGTGACTATTTTAAAATGGGAGAATTAGTTGAAGTAATGATGCAAAATTACGTGACATGTATCACAGCATCACATTTCAAAGCACTAAATAAAATTAGGTATTAAAAACAATACTGGAATGCAATTTAGATGAGATGGCCACACTTTTGGGAGCTGAACTGGACTGTTTGCAACATTCCCACCCTATATATTCTCTGAATCAAAGGCCATCTCCTTCCAACTCCATAATATCACCTGTTTCGAACACACATTCAGCCATCTGTTGCTGAAACCTCAATTATACTTTTGTTACCTGCAGATCAAAAAGCTCCAAGGTCTCCAGGTTGATCTCACACATTCATACACTGCCTTCAAGCAAACTGGCACCTCTTCACCATCACCTCTGTTCCTGATCTACAGTGAATTTCTGATCAACCTCACTTTCAATCAGTACCATCCATAGAAAAGGAGATAAGTGAACGATGAACTCCCAAGTTAACGACAATGTTATGCTGCACCAAGATGCTAGGAACAGTACAAGTGGCACAGCCTTATCTTCAACACAATGTCGGCCAATTTTTAATTTTTATCATTCCAAGACAGATAACAGAAACCAACTTGTTCTAATGTTGGTGAATTAGTTCATATGATTTACCATCAGATTTCCCTCTTCATCACACTATATCCTCGAATGAAACAGGCAAAATTGAGCATGCGCTGCTTCAGGAATCATGGGCATAAACATTTACCTCGGTATAAAAGAGGCCACAGCACCCCTGAAACAGACACGAGATAACATTGCCTTCCCGACATTACAGTCAGATATGGCATCTGAATGTAAAATTATTTAAGTATTTTACACACTAATTTGAGTACCTGGTCTATAATTTATGAAGCAGTATTTTGTCCTAGTATTATCCAGGGGAGTGGCTATAAAGCAGATATATTGAAATGATCTTAAATGTTTAGGGCCGAGTACATGGCACACACTTTTCCAGAAACTCAAGATGACAAAATAAGCCCAAATGAAGATGGTCTTCTATCTAAAGTTGTTTTGCGATTTAGAAATAAACGTATCCTTCAGAATATCATTTCCACTATCTATGCATTGCAAAAGAGAGTTCTTTCTTAAACATCTCCAGTGTAAACATCCATCCTAGCAAACATCCATCCGAGCAATACTTATCTTACCAAACGCCCTGTGTTGAGAAATATTTATCCTTCTACACCCACAATTTATATCCTTGTTTACAAACACAACTAGTCAACAATAGGAACTGAATATAGCAACATTTTCATATTACACAATGCTAAGCTGTTGGGAAATAGCTGGTTGTGTTTCACAGTACCAATTATCAATGGGAGTTTCCTTTTCTAGGGCTATGCATCATTTGAGATGTATTCAGATGAACCTTCAGTAAGAAAAGTTTAGAATGATAAAATCTCATCAACTGCATAAAGTAAATTAAATTTTAACCATGTTTGAATAAATTTGAAACATGTTTTATAAATAGAATCAACATAAAATAATTATGCTCAGATAAGATGATACACATTTCTAAATTTGTATCATGGATCTCATCTTATTGTATCAAAAACTATTATCTTCAAGACCAGACATTCTCATTCAAAAAAGGTCACTTCTTGCACAATTTCTATTATAATATTAATGGTTTCCTCTCCTCAGCTATCGTCTCCCTTCCCTTCAAAACTGGCATTATTGACTCCTCTATACTGCCCACCTCCAATCTCGCTATCCTCTTCAAAATTCTTGAACATATTATTGCACCTCAAATCAGTGCTCAATATTCCTGCAGCACCATGTGGGAATGCTTTCAATCAGTTCTGCATAGTCCTGAACCAACCCACATCAAAGTCACAAATGACACCCTCTAATTGTGACCATGGTGCACTATCCCATCTCATTCATTTTAACCTGTCTGCAGCATTTGAAACCAAATAATTTTCTCCCAAAGATTCCCCACTTTCATTCAGCTGGATGGGATCTCTCTAGCCTGGCTCCATCATCAGCTGTTCAGTTGTAGCCAAAAAATTGCCTACAATGGTTCACTTCTTGCTACCGTGCAACTGCCTCTGGCCTCTCCAAAAGATCTGGGCTTTGGGCCTTTTCCCATTTCTCATCTATACGCTGCCCTCGGTGACATTACCTGAAAACGCATCCATGCATACTGACAAGACACATATCTATCTCAGCAATACCTCTCTCTTAAACTCTCCATGGTCTATGATTTATCATGCAGCTTGTCTGACATTCTGACCTGGGTGAGCAGATATTTCCTCTAACTAAAAATTGGAAGACTGTCGCTGCCACAAACTCAATTCCTTAGTCACCAACTTCATTTTTCGCCTGTCACTGTCTGAGATGAAACCTGACCATTCATAAAAACATAAGAACTAGGAGCAGGAGTAGGCCATCTGGTCCCTCGAGCCTGCTCCGCCATTCAATAAGATCATGGGTGATCTTTTCATCGACTCAGCTCCACTTACCCATCCGCTCACCATAACCCTTAATTCCTTTACTGTTCAAAAATTTATCCTTGCCTTAAAAACATTCAATGAGGTAGCCTCAACTGCTTCACTGGGCAGGGAATTCCACAGATTCACAACCCTTTGCCTGAAGAAGTTCCTCCTCAACTTACTCCTAAATCTGCTTCCCCTTATTTTGAGGCTATGCCCCCTAGTTCTAGTTTCACCTGCCAGTGGAAACAACTTCCCTGCTCTATCTTATCTATTCCCTTCATAATCTTATATGTTTCTATAAGATCTCCCCTCATTCTTCTGAATTCCAATGAGTATAGCCCCAGTCTACTCAGTCTCTCCTCATAAGCCAACCCTCTCAACTCTGAAATCAATCTAATGAATCTCCTCTGCACCCACTCCAGTGCCAGTATATCCTTTCTCAAGTAAGGATACCAAAACTGTACACAGTACTCCAGGTGTGGCCTCACCAGCACCTTATGCAGCTACAACATAACCTCGCTGTTTTTAAACTCCATCCCTCTAGCAATAAAGGACAAAATTCCATTTGCCACCTTAATTACCTGCAAACCAACTCCTTGAGATTCCTGCACAAGGACACCCAGGTCCCTCTGCACAGCAGCATGATGCAATTTTTTACCATTTAAATAATAGTCCATTTTGCTGTTATTCCTACCAAGATGGATGACCTCACATTTACCAACATTGTACTCCATCTGCCAGACCCTCGCCCACTCATTTAGACTATCTACATTCCTTTGCAGACTTTCAGCTTCCTCTGCACACTTTGCTCTGCCACCCATCTTAGTGTCATCTGCGAATTTTGACACACTACACTTGGTCCCCAACTCCAAATCGTCTATGTAAATCGTAAACAATTGTGATCCCAACACTGATCCCTGTGGCACATCACTAGTCATTGATCGCCAACCAGAAAAAACACCCATTTACCCCCACTCTTTGCTTTCTGTTAGTTAACCAATCCTCTATCCATGCTAATACATTACCCATAACACTGTCCACCTTTATGTTATGTAGCAGTCTTTGGTGCGGCACCTTGTCAAATGCTTTCTGGAAATCCAGATACACCACATCCACAGGTTCCCATTGTCCACTGCACATGTAATGTTCTCAAAGAATTTGCAAATCAGATATCTACTCGATCAAAATTGGTGATTTGTGTCATTGCAACATCACCCATCTCTGCCCTGCTTCAACAAATCTGAGGAAATCCACATAGATGTCTGATACTTCTAGACTTGAATATTTTAATCATCTCCATCCTTCCATCCTCCATAAACTTGAACTCATCCAAAATTTGCTGTCCATATCTTAACTAAGTTCTGTTTACCCAGTGCACCTATTCTCACTTATCTATGTTAACTCCCAATCTGGCAGCATCTCAATTTAAAAATTCTCATAAATCCCTCTGCAAAAATGCCCCCCCCCCCTCCTCCCATATTAGATAAACTCCTGCAAAATCTCAGGACTATGCAAGAGGCCAGAGTACAGATTTCAATCTCAGCCATGAATGGACATGCCTTCAGCTGCTTGGGACCTCTTCTCTGGAAATATCTCCCCAAACCTCCCTCTTTCTTGAAGACACTCCTTAAAACCTACATATTTTTCAAACCTATACATCGCTGAATATTTCCTTAGGTGGCTTGATGCCAACTTTTATTTGATGTACTCCTATAAATACAAGTTCCTGCCATACGAGATGTAGGTGACACCCTTTAATTGAGCAATATTTTCTATCCAGAAAGTTTTTGAAGATCCACTGAGATGTGGGCCTCCTTACATCTCAAACATTTATTGTAAATTTATTTTATAGGTATAGTTTATTCACAATCAATGGAATCTAAGAAACTAATACCTGTCTGCAATGTTTCTAACTAAATTATATACAATTAATTAAATGGAGGAATATTCCTGCACACTCATACTTTAGGTTATGTTTAATAGCTAGAAAACATTGGAAATACATTGCAGTTTGAGCATTATCTGAAGCAGAAATGTGTATTAATATTTCAGGGTAACTCTTCATCAGTTATTTAGCTAGTTCTAATTGTTAAATCCAACTCACCTTGAAAGGGATTTCCTGCTTCTTGTTGGGATTCATTAACTTTCGTATCTGCAAAGTAGAGTTTAGGTCTCTCATGGTATTTGACTCTATAAGTATCGGTCATGCAACTATCCACAGAAAAATAGGTTGTTGGAGCAACATGTTTATCCAGACCTGAAGAAGCACTGGTTTCAAGCTTTGCAGAATCATCAGGCCAGCCATGTGAGAACTCATGACTAGAATTTTCTGCAGGACTTGAAACCTGCCCTTGATCAAAAATCCTTTTAGACACCTCATTCAGAGGCACCGCTGCATCATCTGATAACCTGGATTTTACACATGCAGCCACTTTAGTCAAAATAGAAACATTTTCCTTTTGCTCCCTTAGTTCATCTGCTGGTTTGATATTTAAAGCATTGCTGTCCAAACTTGGTTGGGCTCTCCGATTATACATTTTTGGAGGCAGAGGCGGTGGCGATGACCTTTCTTGATGGGGAGATTCTAGGAAGTGATCTCTCATCCCACAACCATGGCACGAGCTTAGTCCCCCAAATTTGTTGAACTGAGAATTATCAGAGGAACTGCTGATTGGATGCAAATGCGCTGATGACTCAGGTGCTGCTGCAGCATTTATTTCCACATGCTGAGACTGGGAAGGAAACCCATGATCTGCAGAATTAGGTGAGATTTGAAAATTGTGACCAGAATTTTTCCCATAAGCAACCTTCTTGAAGTCTTTGCATGGAAATTCAGGATTATGTGGCACAGATATATCTTCGTTGGTGAACTTGGCTGAAATACTTGGGCAAGATTTGTCTGTGGAGGGTTGTTTCAATTGTTGCTGTGATAGATTTGTATTTTCCTTCCTGCACTCTTGGAACAATGTCTTTTGCTTGGGGAAGAGAGCAGGTTTCCTGGCTCTTTCTAATGAAGGTGATGCTTGGCCTTTACCAAACTGTGATCTAAAAATAAAATAAGGTTAACTTAACATTGCAGGTTGAAATTCTCCCCCAGTATATTCAAAGTTTTCCTCTTTAGAATAAAAGGGTCACCATAAAAGTTTAAAATTGAAATTCTTACTTGAATATATTGCAACACCAATTACCTTTGCATATTAGGTCCTTCAGCAATATCATCTTTTGGTTTGGTCACTTTTTCTTGCGGTTCAGCTGTAATTAAAGAGGAGCAAAAGCTATTTTGTTAGTTCACATAACCGCAACTGCAAACAGTCACTAGATTTTACTCTTATGGTGCAGTCAGACAGAATAAATATTACATTTTTGGCTATAAAAACATTCAGAAATCAAATTAACACAATTGGAAGATGCTTATTGCTGTCATCATTTGTGCAGTTGTGAATGGATGAAAAGTTTGTAAAACATACTCTCATCATGGAAATAAAAGATAATGAAAAGCTACATTTTGCAAAACATGAATGCTTTCATGCCCCATATAGGAACAGGAATTTTCACACACTATTTGGCCCTCTAATTTATGCTGAATTTCAACAATGCTTGGACTGCTTTTACAACATTATTTACCTGCTCTCTTGCTAGGCTGTACTATTTTTCAGCCATTTTAAGGCACAAGGGGAGGCAGTGGACTTGTAATCCAGAGCAAGATCCGGGGACCCAGGTTCAATTCCCGCTAAGAAAGTTGGTGAAATTTGAATTAAAAAAAAATCTGGAATTAGAAGTCACGTGGTGACCAGGAAGTTCAATAATGCCCTTTACCAACATCTTCCGTCCTTGTCTGGCCTACATGTGACTCTAAAATGGAAGGCAGTTAGGGATGGGTAATAAATGCTGGCCCAGCCAGCGATGCTCACATCCCCAAAAAATGAATTTAGACTAGCATAGGGATTTTTTAAAAAAGGGCAGCATGGACAAGTTGGACTGAAGGGCCTGTTTCCATGCTGTAAACCTCTGACTATAAACAACTCCATTCCTCTCAAATCTTCTCAGTTTGAAGGAACTTGTATACTTGTATTTATGTGGTGGCTTCCAAAACCACCGGACTCCCCAAACTGCTTCTTTGTAGCCAATTAAGTACTTCCGAAGTGTACTCACTACTGCAATGTGGGAAAAGCACCAGCCAACTTGTGCACAATAAATACCCACAAACAGCAATTTGACAACGACTAGATATTCTGTTTTAGTGTTAATTGAGGGATAAATATTGGCCAGGACACCAGGGATAACATCCCTTCTCTTCTTCGTGGGTGTTTATTGGGAAATCAAATGCAACTATTATTTGACCAACTACATAATTCCAATCAAAGTAGTCAGAACATTTATTTATCCAATTACTTGTGTAAAGTAATCCAAGATGTGGTTAATGAGTTCTTTCCTATTTACTGCATGCATCCACCTGCTGTCTCACTTCACAAGTGTCTGGGTATTTGTTAGGTGGATTGGCCATGCTAAATTGCCCCTTAATGTCAGGGGGACTAGCTAGGATAAATGCATGGGGTTATGGGGATAGGGCCTGCGTGGGATTGTGGTCGGTGCAGACTTGATGGGCCAAATGGCCTCCTTCAGTAGGATTCTATGATTCTATATTAAAGTTTACCATCCATCACCGACAACAATCATCTCACTATTTTCAGTTTATTCCAATAACAATTCAGAAATACTGACACCAAAATATCTAAGGAAAAGGGAGGGAATGATATTAAAAATTATCCACCTTCCACAATAAATGATAAACAATCTTGGTATACATATCTGTTCAAAATATAAAGCAGCTGCACAATGGGCTTCCATGAAAGATTGTCCATCTACATGAGTTTCTTAGATTACCTATCCAAATGAATGATCTCAGTAGTATTCATAGATAATATGGGACATGAAATGTAATTTCTAATATTCACTTTGATTCCTTTGCCATTCATCTAAGACCACTCATCACTAATGCAATGTTTTTTTTAGAAAAATCATAGTTCTTTTGCCTTACAAGTATGAAACTTTGGAGTACAGCAATTTGAAGGCCTCGTATTATGCCCAAGCCACAAAATTGGCTGTGATTTGTTTTATCAGGAAAGGTGTTATCCTTTATATTTATGGTCATATGCTCAAGAGCCCCACAACTTGATCTTACACTCCTTTTGCAGCTGAAGTCTACATTAGAAACTCAATGGACATCAGACGTATGGACCGCGATTCTCCCCTCCTGCTGCATTAATTTTTTTAGTGATGATGTGGAGATGCCGGCGTTGGACTGGGGTAAACACAGGAAGAGTTTTAACAACACCAGGTTAAAGTCCAAATTTATTTGCTACCAAATAAACCTGTTGGACTTTAACCTGGTGTTGTTAAAACTCTTTCTTAATTTTTTTAGCGCAGCGGGCCAGGAGACTCTCGCATCAGCCTATTTGCGGGGTTTGTGCCCCGCTAACATCTCCCAGCGCCAGATTTCCGGCAGTGTCAGGACCGTGCCGGAAATTGGTGGGGAGGCGCAAAGACCATGAAAAGAGTCATTTGCATAGAATTTAAATTTGATTAGCGGGCCCGGGACTGAAGTCTCCGGGCCCGGTAGCAGCTCCTCCCCACCGCCAGAGTAGTTCACTCAGCTTGTTGAGGGGGTCAGTACAGCGGGGGGTGGGGAGGGAACTGCACATGCGCTTATCTCAGCACTGAATTCAATACCTCGAATTTTTTGGGAGAATTCCGGCCATGGAGTTGATACCAGAGAGAATTCCAAAGCAGTTTAAACTTAAAGTAAAAGCACAGAGAGTGAATAGGTTTTAGGAACAATGGCATTAAATTGGCTTTTTTCACAATTGTAGATTTTGCCTCCCTTCACCCATAATGAATGCTCAGAGCTATTTCCTTCCTTTAAAGCATCATGGGCAGCTATCAGTGTAATCCTTGTTGGGCGGGATTAAGCAATATGTGGATACCTGTGCTGAACTAAGTCACAATCAACTTTAGAATTGTTTCTCAACCCATTTTAAATCTTTATTTTTTCCAAATATTGACATGAATATAATGTTATAGTATGCATCAGGTAAAAGTAGGGGAATTAGAGAAAAACAGACTCAAGTGTCATATTAACACAAAAAAGGATCATTCAGCCCATTGAGTCCATGTACTCTCTGTAGAGCAATTCAGTCACTTTCATTCCCCATTATAGTCCTGTAAGTTTATTTTCTTCAAATGCCCTCTAATTTCCTTTGAAAATCAATCATCTCCATTTCCACCATTCTTGTAGTCAGCATGTCATTATCACACTGAAGAACTGCAAGTTCTTCCTCTCATGGTTCAAAAATGTCAGTCAAGGTGGAGGAGAATTGTATATCTATCAATTTCATTTTTATAAAGGCAACTTACTGTCATTATGAAATATATTTTTGTATGGTCATAGAAGAACTGAAAATAAAGCAATTTCATTACAACTGTAATTGATATCGGCAGGGTAGTGCGACTTGTTCAATCAATTTAAAACTATAACAATAGTGTAGGAATGTTTTTGAATCCCTTGCTATTTGTAATGATATACAACATGAAGACACAACTTAAAAGTTCATGAATTTTCCTTGACTAAAAGTATTAAAACTATTAACATCACACTGTAAGCAAGGCAACTGATGTAACAAGTAAACAAATCTAAAAAAATGTGAATTTTCCTATGGACAAATATCCATTCATTACTTGGATTAGCAAAGGTGGATCTTGGTCTTTTGATTGGTCATTCATAAAGTATCAAATCTATCTGGAGCTTCCATCAACACCATCAAATACAAGGATGGATCACAAATTGATTTGACTACAAATGGAAATAGGTTATTTTAAAGATTTAATCTAATTTAGGGCACTGAATACCTTTGGACACTAATCTTAAAACAGGGCAGATGAATTACTACTAAATGGTCTATGTACAATTATTCTGGGTGGCACTATGGTACAGCGATTAGGGACTCGGGTTCAATTCCAGCCTTTACTGTCTGTGTGGAGTTCACACATTCTCCCCGTGTCTGCGTGGGTTTCCTCCAGGTGCTCCGGTTTCCTCCCACTATCCAAAGATGTGCGGGTTAGGTTCATTGGCCATGCTAAATTGCCCCTTAGTGTCAGGGGGATTAGCAGGGTAAATACGTGGGGTTACGGGGATAGGGCCTGAGTGGAATCGTTGTCAGTGCAGGCTTGTTGGGCCGAATGGTCTCCTTCTGCACTGTCGGGGTTCTATGATTTGATGGTTGCCATAACAAATTGCAATTAATCAAAGGATACAGTGTGAAAAAATTTGAAAATAGTAATTCCAAGGCTTAATGCTGTCAGTCAAAAAAAAAACTCTTATTGCAGGAACTATGACTAAATTGTGGCATTAAACAGATTTCTAAATTAAAGTTGTATGTTATTACTACAAAAAATAAACTGCAAACCAGATGAAATTCAAAAAACAAGAAAAGCTGCACTGATTATCACTTTGGATTTTGGTCAGCCCTTGAGCACAACCACCATGCAATACAGCCTCTTGCAACCAGATTCTCTTTTCATGACGCATTTGGTACAGGAACAGCTGTTATAAGGCTCATCAACACATCTCACAATGTACCAGACACAGGATGATCTCAAGAGTAGAGCATTTGATTCCATGCTATTCCAAAAGCTAGTGACTGCATTTCAAAGGAATTTGTCATACGTGAAACACTTTGGGATGTTTGAAACAAGATACGCTACAAATGAATTATTTTTTAAATATTCAAGAGGAACATTTTAACAGAGTCATTTACTTTTGGCCTAACCTCAAACAAAAATGATCTACACAGAGATAGCTTATTGAAAACAGAGTGCTGTTAACAATAAATATTGAAAACTAGCGAAAGAGGAACATTTTTAGTTCACATAGAACTGATCAACTTTGTTTAATTGTACAATAAAATTAGATGGAAAGTATTTTAAAATTTACATTTCATATTGAAGATTATGTACATTTTATGATTAGATGATGGTGGGATAAGGAATTGATTTGAAAATGAGCATTTTACATTTGAAATGCTGAGTGGACACGAACAAGCGCACATAAGTGAGAACAGGATCAGAAATGTTGACATAAATTTAGACAAGCCGAAACAGAATGATAACATAGAACAGTACAGCACAGAACAGGCCCTTCGGCCCACGATGTTGTGCCGAGATAAGAGGAGGTGAGGATAGAAAGTAGTACAGGAGCAGAGCAGTATTGAGGTGACAAAAGGCAGTACAAGGGGTTTCCCAGTGGTCTGGTTGTGGCAGGGGCGCATCAGTGGAATCAGATTAACACTATGCAATAGCTGCTAATAAGAGATTTGCACCATGACAGATCAAATAATATGGATTTAGACTAAACAAATCGGATCATCTGCCAACCGAAATTTCATATTTTGGTTATTAACATTCACTTATGTGTTCTAGAAATACTAATTTGAAGAACTGCTCTTCAATTTTTTACTTTTTTGCAGCTAGTTGATTTCACAGACAAACAATTGCGTCATAAAAATCTACCCTTGACGGCGTTGATAAAATGCTCAAAAATCCAGCAATTATGAATCATGCTGTTGAAAGTGACCGATAAAACCTTGACAAAAGCAGCTTTAAAATTATTGCTGGTGTTCTCTGATTAATTAATAATTAAATTACGCAATGTATTTGCACAGGTATTCTAAGTAAAATTAGTAAATTTAAATCCAGTTTCAAAAGCACATCAGCACTTCCCACCTCTTGTAGTGTTTTTATGTCGTAACTTACTGTTACGACATAAAAACAGGCGAGGTGAGACCACCACAGTTCAATTTGGAATAAATCAAATACCACACAATTAGCTCACGTTAAGCATATATTTCATTTGCAGGCTAGAATGAAGGCATTCTTTTTATGATGCCATATCAGGTTTCACGTCCAATTTGTGCCCATGGTAACAAAACATTAAAAAAACACCTACAAAATATTACAATTTGTAATGTCTGGTTAAGGGGAAGCTGCAAGCTTTCTGTGCATTTTTACTTGAACTTTTTAAGAAATTGTGCTGAATGTTGACTAGTTTGTTTTTAAACAGCGATGTTTACTCAAAGATAGTGTACAAAAATGATTTTTGTTGAGTTACAAACAACTTAGATAGATTTTCTTCAACATACAGCAGAACTGTGAAGTTCCACTGACTTCAATGAAAAGGAAAATCATGGTGCATAATGGGAAGCTGATCTGGTATCTCTCCTTTTACATCCTCAAAGTTGAAAGTATTATCTTTAGGAAGCTCAAGCATGCTGCTGGCATGACAAATATTTTTCTTCTATCTTGATATAGTGATACCATTTATTCCTGTAAAAGCTGTTTTAAAAGCAAATTTCATTTATATAACTTCAATGCAGGAAACAATGTAATAGATGTTGTCTAGTGCAAGCAGAATTAAGGAAGAGTGACTGGAAGCTTGGTCACAAAACTTCTTTCAAAGGCTGTTAAAATTAAAGAGAGGTTAAAATTAATTTGTCTAAGGAGTTAAAAGCAGCCAGAGCAAGTTAGCAGAAGGCAATGCCACCAGTAGTAGGGAGAGAGGGGAAGGCTTGCACAGAAAGATCAGAGATAGAAGGCAGATGAACATACGAGGCTGGAGGAGATTGCAGAGTTTTGACCAAGACAATGGAACAATTTCAAGATGAGAATAAGGATTTTAGATGTACGCCACTGGGAACATGGTTTTCTTTCGTTACTTCACGGAATGCAAGTGCTGCTGGTAAGGCCAGCACGTTTTTCATCCTCAAGGAGGTGGTGATGAGCCACTTCCTTGAACTACTGCAGTTCATGTGGTGTGTATACCCAGTGCCGTTATGAAAGGAGTTCCAGGGTTTTAACATAGCAACAGTGAAGGAATGGTTTGGCTTGGGAACAATTTGTCAGTGGTAGTCTTTCAATGGGTTTGCTGCCTTCATCTTTCTAGGTGGTAGATGTAGCAGGCTTGGAAGGTACTGTTAGAAGAAACCACAGCAATTTGTGCAGTGCATCTTGTATATGGTGCACATTGCTGCCACTATGCAGCAGTTGTAGAGGGAGTGATTTTTTTTAAGGTGCTGGGTGGGGTGTTAATTATGCAGGTTACTTTGTTCTAGATTGTGTTCAGTTTCTTCAGTGTCACTCGGGCCACACACATCCAGGCAAATGGAGAACATGCCATCACACTCCTGTCTTGTGCCCTATAGATGATGGGACAGATTTGGGGAGGCAGGCGAGTTACTTGCAGCCACAGTGTTTGTATGGCTGGTCCAATTCAGTTTCTGGTCAATGGTAACCCAGGATGTGATAATGGGGGAATTCCGCTATAGTAATGCCATTGAACTTCAAGAGGAGATGAATAGATACACTTGTTGGAGATGGTCTTTCCCTGTGGCACGAATGCTATTTGGCACTTAGTAGCCCAACCCTGAATGTTGTTCAAGTCTTACTGCATGCAGACACAAATTGCTTCAGCATCTGAGGAATTGCAAATGGTGCTGAACATCGTGCAATCATCAGCGAACATCTTCACTTCTGACCTATGATGAAAGGAAGGTAATTGATGACACAGCTGAAGCTGGCTGGGCCCAGGCCAGTACCCTGAGGAGCTTCTTTAGCAATGCCCTTGGGCTGACATTACTGACCTCCAACAACCATCTTCCTCTGTGCTTGGTAGGATTCTACCCAGTGGAAAGTTTTCCTCCTTTCAATTTTTCTAGGGCTCCTTGATGCCACAAATAGGCAAATGTTGCCTTAATGTCAAGGCCAATCACTCTCACCAGCACCTGAGTTCAGAACTTTGTCCATGCTTGGATCAATGGCTGAGTGGCCCTGGCAGAATGCAAACTGAGCATCAGTAAGCAGGTTATTACCCTTCAAGTGTCACTTGGTAGCAGCACTCTCCATCACTTTAGATCAACGAATATGGGAGGAAAGAGATTTGCAATTAGGATTCTCTGTTTGACATAATATGACTGACTATGCTTTGAGAAGTTGCAGTTTAGGGAGGGTAAAAAATAGAAGATCACGAAGGAAGACAGTAGGGAAATTAAGGTTGAGTTTTAGCAGTGAAGTGCATGAAGTAGAGGCATGACATATTGCAACGGTGGAAACAAAGTTTTTGTGATGTAGGTTTTTAGGTCTGTTTGGAGTCAAACAGTATGCTCAAACTTCATATGATCTACTTTGGCCAGAACAAGTGGCTAGTGTATGTAGTCAGTAGCAAATGAACATAATTTATGGCAAAAGGTCAAAATGATAGTTTCCATCTTCTTGATATTCTATTTAAGAAGGTTTTGACAAATACAATTTATTTTTAACCAGATGGAATTAGCATAGTGACCTTGCAAGAAACAATATTTTTAGCATCAGTCATGTTTTAGCCTGGTTCAGAACACTTGAGAAAACCTGCCAAAATTCAAAACTTATTAGTCAAAAAACTCATCAAGGCAAATAATGATTTATATCTTTTGCTTCTTAAACAATCATTTTTTTGTGAAGCACATCAGATTGTTCTCATGCTGTGAAGCAACAAAATTAGATTCAAAGGCAACATGGAAAAACATGTTCACAGTTAGGATCTGGATTGCACTGCCTTAGAGTTTGGTGGAACAGATTCAAACATTTTCAAAAGGAAATTAGTCGATTATCCAAAGAGGATAAAAAAAATAGTTAGCAGATCTATGGGGAAAGGGAGTTGCTGAATTCTCTCAGACAGCTTACACAGATATGATGGGCCAAATGACTTCCCTTTTGTGCTGGAAGCACTCTATGAATCTACTATCCCTAATTTTTTTCCCAACTATTAATCCTGAAATAAACTTATCTGCACAGGTTAGACAAATCTGTCAAAATCTTAATTAAACAATAAATGGCACCTTAGATCAAACTATTCCTCTGGTCCCAACTAAAAATTTGCTCAATTATATAGTTTTGAATATTTGCTGTAACTCCCTCATCAGTGAGATACTATATATTCCCACTAAAGTATTGTGTTACAGGCTAGGTTCAGGTCAGTGAACATTTACTGTCAAAGAATATCATCATCAAAGCACGAGTACATTCTCAGTCACCACGGAAATAAAATGCCATAAGTACCATGAAGATTTTGGAATGGGAACACACTAGCCTGGGTGCAGAAGATAAAATATGACGCAAACACAGTGCTGATTCTTTGCCAATAATTTAGTGAACTCACTCAAATGATAAATGTCATATCAACTATCTTCAATTACTAATCACTGATCGTTTTTAAATCAAATGAAATAATCATGATATCATCTATCTAGGCAACTGCCACTTCCTCAAAATAACCTTTGCTAAAACTATGAGTCGAGAGCATTTGTTAATAATTCCAACTAGTTACACATAGCTGTGCAAATTACAATGTTGTATTCAACTAACTGGTTACAAACATATTTTTTCACTAATTTTTAGGATGTTATTAGTTTCTGAAGGTATTCAGGGAAGGTTTGAAAGACTAGCATTAATCCACAGACTCTTGGCACAATGTTTTCAACTAGTTAGTAAACAATTGCAATTTATGAACAACATAGTCACATTAATATAGATTTAATTAGAAAGCAATAGCATATTGTCAACCAATGGAGGCAGCAGAGCCCTGCCAACACTGTTTAGAAATAAAATACAGCACTTTGGCAAACTGCATGCCCTCCTTGTTTAGTGCCAAGATGACTGCACATGGAATTCCATCCTTTATAAATAGACGCGTTATTTTTCTCTTCTGCTGACATGGATAACCACACATGGCTAAAAACAGCAAACAATTTTTATAGGGAAATGTGGTCTGCTGCTTAGATAACCCCTAAAATTTCAGTATGAGGTTTGATAGAAACTCACTGACTAATATGTTGCACAGTTTACACAGCTGATCTACTTTTTGCCCCAGAAGAAAAATTGAGACGTCATAACATCTCGTCAAGATAAACAATATTGTTCATAGATCATAAGTTTTTGAATGACGATGCTGTTTAAAAATGTCCTTCAAGTTGTAACGGATCATCCTTTAACACTAGGTCAAAGAAAAATGATGCTAGGTACAAACTAACCTTGGCTTTTAGCACTTGCACATTGCAGTTCACTGGATTTACATCTTGGTGTCAAAGTAAAAATATATTTTTAACAGTAATCTGCAGATTTTTTTGAAGCAGTTAGGCCAATGATATTATGAATCCTGTAGTTAACGTGGAAGAATCAGCTGACACTCTCCCTAAAAATTGACCATTTTTGTGTCTGTCTGGTTCATTTGAACATCTTTAAAGTAGTGAGAAAAACCCAAGGGCACCAAGGTCCTTACCCATTCCATACAGGAAATTTCATGGGACATAGACATTGCTGGCAAGGTTAGCATCTGTTGCCCATCTCAAATTGCCCTCAAAGGTTGTGATGAGCCAGCTTGAACCATAGAGGTATACCAACAGTGCTTTCAAGGAAGGGAGTTACAGGATTTTGATCACGCAACAGTAAAGGAAGAGCAATTTAGTTCTAAGTCAGGACGGTGAGTGGTTTGCATGTGAACTTGCCGGATGTGGTGTTTCCATGCATCTGCTGCCCTTGTCCTTCGAGGTGGCAGTGATTGTGGGTTTGGAAGGTGCTGTCAAAGGAGCCTTAGTGAGTTGCTACAGTGCATCACACTGCTGCCACTGTGCATTGGTGGTGGAGGGAGTGACTGTTTAAGGTGGCAGATGGGATGCCAATCAAGTCGACTGCAATTTCTTGGATGATGTTAAGCTTCTTGAGTGTTGGAGCCGTATTCATCCAGGCAAATGGACAGTATTCCATCACACTCCTGACTGGTCAAACTCAAGTGCCAAGGCAGCACCATCACTGCATCCCAGATCATCTCCCTGCCTCTGACTACTAATCAACTTGAAGTTCGACTTAACCCAAGGTGGTGTGATCGCCTTCCCTTCTCTAACACCCCACAATGTCTGCATTGAGGTGGCACTGTGGCATGGTGGCAGTGGTTAGCACAGCTGTCTCACAGCACCAGGGACCCTGGTTCAATTCTCAGCTTGGGCTAGTGTGTGTGTGGAGTTTGCACATTCTCCCCGTGTCTGCACGTGTTTCCTCTGGGTGCTCCGGTTTCCTCCCACAGTCCAAAGATGTGCAGGTTAGGTTGATTGGCCATGGTAAATTGTGTCCGGGGGGCTTTGCAGGGTAAATACGTGGGGTTACGGAGATAGGGCCTGGGTGGGATTGTTGTCAGTGCATAGAATCTCTTTAACCCTCTGCACTGAATTTCTGACTTTAGCACAGCTTAGTGCACAGCTTTAGCACACTGTTCCATGATCACAATGCTCTTATGAAGCTCGTGGATGATGCAAGATGAAGACTTTAGATTCCTAAGGCATGGAGGCTAGCTCTGCAGGATGTTGGACCTGTATAGAATGGAAAGATTCAACCTCAAGCCAGAACCAATGCTCTCGCAGCCACATAATATGTTTTCTAGCAAAGTCAAAGATATTGGAGTAAGTGAGGTTAATGGCAGCATGGACGAGAAGTTGGCTGAGTGACAGTAAGTAGTGTTGTGATAAACAGACTGAGGCACATTGTGGCGTTGTCCAAGGGTCAGTACTAGGACCACTGGTTTCCTAATATATATTGATGACAGATGTGGATGTACAAGGCACAACTTCAAAATTTGATGATGACATAAAACTTGGATGCAGTATGAACTGAAAGAGGTTTAATGGATTTCAAAAGGTTATGGCGAAACTGGTGAAATGGGTGGACACATGGTAGATGAAATTTAATGCAGAAAAGTGCTAAGTGATAATTGTTTTTAGGAAGAACTTGAGAAGCAATATAAACTAAAGGCAACAATTCCAAAGTGGGTAGAGGAACAAAAACACCTCAGGGTATGAACCATCGTAGGTGATTGAACAGGTTGAGAAAGTAGCCAAAAAGCATATAAGCTCCTGGGCATAATGGATAGAAGGCAGAGAATACAAAAGCAGGGAGATTATAGCCTCTTATTATAAAACTATCCTAACTATTATGAAACTCTGATTTGACCTTAACTAGAGCATTGTGTCCATTTCCATGCATTACACTTTAAGGAGGATGTGGAGGCTTTAGAGAGCACAGAAAAGATTTGGAAATGGATCTGAGGATGAAGGACTTTAGTTATGCAGATTAACTGGAACTGGGGTTGTTCTCCTTACAGAAGATTAAGAGATTTGATGGAGGCTTTCAAAATCATGAGTAGAGAGAAGTGGTTCCTATTGTCAGAATCGTCTAAAACCAGAGGAAACAGATTGAAAGTGATTGGAAAAGCACCAAAGAAAACGGGAGGAAAAACTCTATTACACAGCAAGTGGTCACAATCTAAAATAGATAGCATGAAAGCAGCAGTAAATCCAATCATGACTTCCAAAAAGGAATTGGATAAATAAATGAAAGGGGAAAAAGTGAAGGTTTCTGGGGAAAGGGCAGACAGAAGTGGAACTAGCTAAACTGGTCTTGCAAAGTGTCAGTGCAGACTCAATGAACCGAATAGCTTCTTTCAATCTTGTAGCTATTCTGTGATTCGTGACATGGTCAACCAAACCATCCTCTACAAATAACTTTCCTACATTGATCTGCTTAATAAACTTTCCCCTCTTGATTTCACTCAAATTATCTAATCAATAGTTTATCTTGCCATCCCTGCATAATACCCCAGATTCGTCCAAAAATCTATCCCTGGCAACCCTCTTCTACGTACTGCCCCTTGGCAATATCAATTGCAGCCATGAACTGTGGGATTTTACCACCACTTTATGCCTGTTTTGTAGCAGGAAAATGCCATAAAAATCAGGCGTAAAGCGGCTAGCGTGAATGGTGTTGGTTTTCATGACCGGCGGGATTTTAGGGCAGCCGCATTTCCAGCGCGGTCGGCCTCTGGCTGGAAATGGACGAGAGGCTGGTTAATATATTTAAATCTCAATTAACATGTATTTTGCGAGCCTGGCGCTCAATCATCTGGGCTCACTTGCCTTTATGGCCTCGCTGGGAGAGGTTCTCTCCGGCGAGGAAAACACCCGCTCCCCATGAACGGGGAACAGTTGTATTGGCCTCGCCAGTGGAACCGGAAGCCATTGATGCCCCCCCGAGGAGAAGGTGGGGATGCCCCTTGGGCAGTGCCAGACTAGCAGTATCCCTTGGCAATGCCAATCAGGCATCTGGGCAATGCCCACAGGGTAATGCCCACTCAGCAATGCCAGGGGGCAGGGCTCGCTGCCACTCAATGCAATCAGTAGGGGAGTGTGGCAGGGGCGCAATCAGTGGGGGAGGGAGCGGGTCTGCAATCAGTCTGGGCAGCGGGGCGGAGTGGGGATACTTGAGGCTGCCTGCAGTAGAGGGGCCTGACAGCTCTCTTTGTCTGTCAGACCCCTGCTACTGTTAATGCGCATGTGCAGCATCAGAGGTCTGTACATGCGCACTACCTCCCTCTACAGGCTGTCGGGCACATTAAGCCCCACCCATAGCATCTCTGGCCAGAAACCGACTAGTCCAAAATTTTGCAGACAGATTGGCCCTGAAAACGCGTCCAAAAAACAGATCTGGAACTGACCCAGCTTCACGCCCACTTACAAAAAATCTCGTAAAATTCTGCCTGAAGTTTTCAAGCAAAGTTTGACCTTTCCACCACGACCCTCAATTCTTCCACTGCCTCAAAATGGCCAGACTGCCACTTTGGAAGAGCCACCACTTGCCCCAGTTAAATGTTTGTAGGACTGAAGCCATCCTTTTTGACTCCTGCCTCAAAATTCAATTCCATGCTCTACTTTGGCAATCAGTTGAAGCTGAAGTAGACTAATTGTAACCTTGATGATCTATTGAAGCATGAGCTGATTTTCTGTTCCCAGATCCTCTCCCATCACAAAAGCCAGCTACCTTCACCTTCCATGCAATTCCCAACTCTGCCCCAGTCCATCCAACATGGAAAACTGCTTTTGTCACCACCAGACGACTACTGCAATACTCTCTGGAGTCATTTTCCATCCTCTGAACTTCAGTTTATTTAAAACACTGTTGTCCACATTGTATTTCACATGAGGTTCTCTACTCACCTGTCATCTCTAGCCATGCTGATATACATTGGTAGTGTGAGACTTTTTACTGTGTTTACCCCAGTCCAACGCCGGCATCTCCACATCATGATATACATTGGTACCAGGTTACCAGAGTCTTCTATTAGACATTCTGATCCTTTTGCTTCAATATCTTTATGGCCGCATCTCTCAATATGACTGCAACCTCCTCCAACACTAAACATTGAACATTTTGCATATTTCCCTCTCTCTCTGCCCCATTACTGATGATGGTGCCGTCTTCAACTTTACACAGTTTATGCTCTGACACAAAAATACCTAAAGAGGATGCAACAAAATAAATAAGGACACAATGCAAAATACATTAAAAGGGTGAATGGGGCTCAAAGATTTTGTAAATCACCATGCTGGGGATGGTCTTCAAACTTCAATCATTGGCATAAATTAACAATGAAATGTCAGGTGTAGTAATTTTCCAATTTGTTTTGGAAACATGAATCAATTGAAGCTAGTGGATATTACAGCCTACTGCCAAAAAGGGATAAGTCAGCTAACTTTTGACAAGCAACAAGCGAAAAAGGTAATAAGAAAGGCAAAGAAAGTACACAATCTGATTAGTAGTTAGCATAAATCCAAAGGTCCTTTATGGTCATGTTAACAGAAAACAGTTTGTCAGAGGTGTTGTGGCACCAAATAAGAGTCAAAATGGCACAGCCAGAATACAAGGGAGGGATACTAAATGAGAATTTGGATCAGTGTTTGCCAAGGAAGGGTATTTCATCAAAGCTACTGTAAATAAGGAGGCTGTTGAAATTCTCGAAGTAGTAGAAATAAAGAGGAGATATTAAAAAGGCTGGTAATGTTTAAAGTGGGTAAGTCATCTGGCCTGGATGGGATGCAACCTAGCTGCTGATTCAAGTAGGGTAGAA
Source organism: Mustelus asterias (assembly GCF_964213995.1). Taxonomy (NCBI): domain Eukaryota; kingdom Metazoa; phylum Chordata; class Chondrichthyes; order Carcharhiniformes; family Triakidae; genus Mustelus; species Mustelus asterias. The sequence goes on along the minus strand of NC_135801.1, from coordinate 75,036,381 downwards.
ATTGCTAAGGTGCTGGTCACAGCCTTTCAATCTTCTCCAGATGCAGAGTGGTGCCAAAGAACTAAAAAAAATTCAAAATGTTAAACATTAAGAGGGTAGCAAAAGAGTAGGCCTACTCGAAGACAAAGGAGGCAAGTTATGCGTGGAGCCACAGGAAGTAGGTGAGATCCTTAATGAGTACTTTGTATCGGTATTCACCAAGGAGAAGGATACAACGGATGTTGAAGTCAGGGACGAGTGTGTGAATGGCCCAGAGAATGTCAATATATCGAAAAAGGAAGTGTTGACTATCCTCGATTGCATTAAAGTAGACAAATCCCCAGGGCCAGATGGGATTTATCCCAGGTTACTGTGGGAAGAAATAGTTGGGACCTTAACAGATATCTTCACATCCTCTTTGACCACAGACAAGATGACTGGAGAATAGCCAATGCTGTTCTTTTGTTTAAGCAAGAAAGCAGAATAATCCAAGAAATTATCGGTCGGTGAGCTTGACGTCAGTGATGGGGAAGCTTTTGGAGAAGATACTGAGGGACAGAACATTTGGAAGAAAATGGACTAGTGTCAAGCAGCATAGTTTTGTAGGGGGAAAGTCATGTCTCACCAACCTGATTGAATTTTTTGAAGAGGTGACAAAGATAATTAATGAGGGAAGGGCTGTGGATGTAGTTTATATGGTTTATATGGTTTGACAAGATCCCACATGGCAGACTGGTAGAAAAACTAAAATCACATGGGATTTGGGGTGTGTTGGCTAGATGGATACCGAACAGGCTTGATTATCGAAGACAGAGACTACCGACGGAAGGGTGTTTTTCAGAATGGAGATCTGTAGCTAGTGGTGTTCTGCAGGGATCAATGCTGGGACCTCTGTTTCTTTTAGTATGTATGAATGATCTAGAGGAAAATGTATTGGGTCTGGTCAGTAAGTTTGCAGATGACATGAAGATTGGTGGAGTTGCTGATGATGCCAGGGATTGTCAGAGGATACAACAGGATATAGATAGATTGGAGACTTGGGCACAGAAATGGCAGATGGAGTTTAATCCGGACAAATGTGAGGTGATGCATTTGAGAGGATCAAATTGAGGTGTGAATTATACAGAAAATGACAGAACGCTTAGGAACAGTAACATAGAGGGGACTGGGCGTGCAGGTCCACAGTTCCCTGCAAGTAGCAACATACGTGGCCAAGATGATTAAGAAAGCATATGGCATGCTTGCCTTCATCAGCAGGGACATTGGGTACAAGAGTTGGGAAATCATGTTGTAGCTATATAAAAACTTGGTTAGGCCGCATTTGTAGTGTGCAGTTCTGGTCACCATACTATCAGAAGGACGTGGAAGCTTTGGAATGAGTGCAAAAAAGGTTCACCAGGATGTTGCCTGGTCTCGAGGGCATTGGCTATGAGGAAAGGTTGAATAAACTAGGCCTACCCAGGTCCCCTCCCACAACTCCTTTACTGGTACATCGATGACTATTTTGGTGCCGCTTCATGCTCTCGTCCAGACCTCGAAAAATTCCTCAACTTCGCTTCCAGTTTCCACCCCTCCATCGCCTTCACCTGGTCCATCTCAGACACTTCCCTTCCTTGACCTTTCTGTCTCCATTTCCGGCAATAGACTACCAATATCCACTACAAGCCCACTGACTCCCACAGCTATCTGGACTACAGCTCTTCACATCCTACGTCCTGTACGGACTCCATCCCTTTCTCTCAGCTCCTTCGCTTCCATCGCATTTGTTCCGATGATGCCACTTTCCAAAGTGGTGCCTCTAATATGTGCTCCTTTTTCCTCAACTGTGGATTCCCATCTACAGTTGTCAACAGGGCCCTCAACAGCATGCGGTCCATCTCCCGCGCCATGACCCTACCCTCTCTCCTCCCTCCCAGAAGAAGGATAGAGTCCCCCTTGTTCTCACATTTCACCCCACCAGCCTCCGCATGCAAAGCATAACCCTCCGCCATTTTCGCCAACTCCAGTGTGATGCCACCACCAAACACATCTTCCCTTCACTCCCTCAGTCAGCATTCCACAGAGACCTCTGGGATAACTTAGTCCACTCCTTCACTCTACCCAACACCTCTCCTGTCACTCATGGCACCTTCCCATGCAACCGCAGAAGGTCTAACACCTCTCCTAGCTCACCATCCAAGGTCCAAAACATTCATTCCAGGTTAAGCAGTGTTTCACTTGCACGTCTTTCAATTTGGTGTATTGTATTCGCTGCTCCCAATGTGGTCTCCTCTATATCGGAGAGACCAGGCGTAGACTGGGTGATCACTTTGTTGAGCACCTTCGGTCTGTGCGCAATCAGGACCCTGACCTTCCAGTTGCTTGCCATTTTAACACACGATCCTGCTCCCATGTCCACATATCAATCCTTGGCTTGCTGCAATGTTGTGGAGATACCGGCGTTGGGACTAGGGTAAGCACAGTAAGAAGTCTCAGAACACCAGGTTAGTCCAACAGGTTTATTTGGTAGCACAAGCCACAAGCGTTCAGAGTACTGCCCCTTCATCAGGTGCGTGAGGAGTTGTGTTCACAAACAGGGCATATATAGACACAAACTCAATTTACAAGATAATGGTTGGAATGCGAGTCTTTACAGGTAATCAAGTCTTAAAGGTACAAACAATGTGAGTGGAGAGAGGGTTAAGCACAGGTTAAAGAGATGTGTATTGTCTCCAGCCAGGACAGTTCATGAGATTTTGCAAGCCCAGGCAAGTCGTGAGGGTTACAGATAGTGTGACATGAACCCAAGATCCCGGTTGAGGCCGTCCTCATGTGTGTGGAACTTGGCTATCAGTTTCTGCTCAGCAATTCTGCATTGTCATGTGTTGTGATAGCTGCCTTGGAGAACGCTTACCCGAAGATCAGAGGCCGAATGCCCATGACTGAAGTGCTCCCCAACAGGAAGAGAACACTCCTGCCTGGTGATTGTCGAGCAGTGTTCATTCATAACACTGGGTACATTGGGGAGATCATACATCCGCTACGACAACGGATGAATGAACACCACTCAACATCGAATTAAACAACTTCAGATGATTTGCTCTACCCCACCTCAACCCCTTTGTTTTCATTCTATTTTATTTAAATTTTTTTTACTGTTCTCTACCTTTTATTTCTTTATTGTCTTTCTTCATTTTTCTTCCCCGCCCCCCCTCCCCCCCCACTTTATACCCCTTCCCTTATCTTTTCTCCCCCATTGCTTCTCCTTTTCTAAATCTTACCTCTGTCCCATCCATTACCCCCCCCCACCCTCTCCCACCAACATCTTCATTTTAGCTTCTCTGCCGTTTGGCCATTCACACTCTTTATTCTCCCTGTGGATTAGCTGGTTTCCCTGGTTTCTGTGGCTATGACTCATCTTTAATTCCCTCACCCTGCAGTATAAATATCTCCCAATTTCTATGCCTTTTAACTTTGACAAAGGGTCGTCTGGACTCGAAATGTCAGCTCTTTCTCTCCTTACAGATGCTGCCAGACCTACTGAGATTTTCCAGCATTTTCTTTTTTGATGAATAAACTAGGATTGTTTTTACCGGAAAGATGGAGGCCGAGGAGAGACCTGATAGAGATCGACAAAATTATGAGGACAGGGTGGAAGTGTCAATTACAAGGGGGCACAGTTTCAAGACGAGAGGGGGAAAGTTTAAGAGAGATGTGCGGGGGAAGTTTTTCATGCAGAGAATGGTGGGTGCCTGGAACGTGCTGACAGAGATGGTGGTGGAAGCAGGCACATTATCAACATTTAAGGGGCATCTGTATGGGTACATGAATAGGGAGGGTAAAAAGGGATGCAGACTAAATAAGGGCAGCAGGTTTTTTTTAGTTTAGTTCAGGCATCATGATCAGCACAGGCTTGAGGGCCGAAGCCTGTTCCTGTGCTGTACCTTTCTTTGTTCTATCTTTGCTCAAGAGAAGGATAAAACCTGGCAATTACAGGCCAATCAGTTTAACATCAGTGGTGGGTAAACCTTCAGAAACAATAATCAGTGAGAAAATTAAAACTCATTTGGATAAGCATGAACAAATATAATGAAAGTCAGCATGGATTTAAGGGCAAGTCATACTGAGTAACTTGAGAGTTTTTTGATGAGGCAATAGAAAGGATTGTTGAGGACACTGCAGATGATCTTGTGCACATGGTCTTTCAAAGGTCTTTGATAAAGTACTGCATATTAAACTTGCTAATAATTTTTTCCATGGGATAAAATGGATAGCAATTGTTGTGATATGATGTACACGTACCTTTGAGGAAGCATATCTTAAACTACTGTGCATCATTTCCACCGAGGCAGGATATGGTTTAGTAGTCCCTTGACTTTGTACTCAGAATACAACAATAGATGTTGAAGTTAAGAGATGTATGCAAAGCTTTCCTTCCAGTTAACACTGCATCAACACAGTCTTAACCTCAAATAAAGACCCCCCACCATTGTTTTACCAATCCTCGTCATATGATTGGTATATTTATGTTGAGTAGAAAAAAGTTAAAGTTCATTTATTAGTCACAAGTAGGCTTACATTAACACTGCAATGAAGTTACTGTGAAATTCCCCTAGTCGCCACAGACCAGCGCCTGTTTGGGTCAATGCACCCAATCTAGAAGAATGTAACACAGTGGCAGCATTTGACCAAGAAGCACACAAGCCTCAATTCTTTCATATGCTGCAAAAGAACTGGTGTGGAATTGAAACAATCATTAAGCACTAATTCATCATGTGTAAGTGATTCTGCAGCACTGTAGGGATCCTGCATACTGTAACTTTATTCTGGAACATCACACCTCAGTCCAGCCAGCAGGCACCAGATCCTGGTAAAATTATTCAAATTTGGGAGAGTTTAATTTGTATAAGCTTACAAAGTTTGTGCATGAACAGAGATTAAAGCTTTAAGCAGTACTCCACAGAGAAAGAATCCATTACTGCTGCTTTCTATCCCTTCAGGAAGTCCAGGGGCTGATTAAACTCTGGACATTGGGCTAGGGAAAAACAGTCCATCCAATAAACAGCTCCCAACATTGCCTAATAGTAAGAGGAAGGATGCAAAAGTATTTTATCATCTGATAAATTTTCTCCTTGAAGCCTGCTGCTCATTTTCACACCAGATCATTGTTTTGTGGACAGAGCTTAACCTGAACCAGGAAACCAACAACAGCTCAACAGCATCACCATTACAGTCAAGCTACAATCTATGATCAGCTAAGACTGTGGCCACTTAAGGTACTGCAACTCAAGAAGCCGAACTGTCAAAACCCTGAATATTTGTTCCCGATACATATTTTTAATAATTCTATAAAAAGCCACAAAACTCTCACTCAATTAGACAGCAATGGTTCTCGTATCTGAGTTCACTTAGTTTCGTCAAAATGCAGAGCTGTGTTTTCTGGACCTTGATATTTCCAAACCACATTAACAAACCATTAAGATTAAATTTGCTATAGACAATGCAGGCATTCACAGGCTGAACTTCAGGTCTGTTGGACCTTAAAAAATAATCAGATAAATTCTGGTCAATATGTGAAGTTCAATAACCAGTGAAGCTCAATTTACGTGGTCTGGAATTCATGTCTTTTAGACAACAACTAACAGAGACTTTTGATCAATTCATAAGTAGAGTCAGGGATAATGAGCATGATTGCAACTTTATAGCATCAGAGTTAGCCAGCAGAATAGTCAAGCTTGTGATAGCACCTATCCCAAAATAAGTTTTTGAAAAATACTTTTTGAACCAACCCAAAGGTTACAACATGGAAACAGTCAAAGTGGATGCAAGTACAAAGTTATCCAACTGGGAAGACAGACAGAATCTACAGCTTTGCACAATTCATCCATCATTGGCACAACTGCTTACAGACTTGCCTGTATTGGCTACATGGATGGCGCAGCCTCAGAAATGACCAAGCTTCTAATAATATATAGAAGGCACGGGGCATCAGAGGACACTGAAAGCACCAATGCAGAAAGCAAAGGCTGGAAGCCACAACCAGAGGCCAGACAGATACAGCAACCTAATCAACCAGGAGCACATAACAGCCATCAGCAAAATACAATCCATGAACTATTTAGCCAATCAGATGAGGATAACCAGAACATCAGCACAAAAAGTGAACAGATATCCCACAAGGTGAACATTAAAGAACATATTGGCAATTACTACTATCTAGATTATATGCCCACAGTTGCAGGGACAGCGCAAATTGTACACAAAACTGGATACTACTGCAGGTACAAACATCCTTCCAGTTTGCAGGTTTGAAATCTTTGTACTCACAGAACTGGCTAATGGTGATTCAACCAACGACAGCCAAACTTGCCACATACAAGGGCTCAGAAGTTCCATCACACTCAATACAATAGCTGATATAAGCAGCTGGTATGACCAAACTGGGACCAGGTGACACCTGGTCATCCCAGATTATTTCTACTGTGGACATCATTGGTCTGGTGATTGTAGGCCTACAAGCATGCAGGGATCTGCCCTTGGTCACCGTTCATGATATCATCAAGACAATGAAAAGGACCATAGACCAAAGGGGCTGCATTGAAGACCCCCACTTACACCGGGAGAAGACCATCATATTTTGCAGTGTAGATCATCAGTCAACAAGCCACGCAACAGTTTGAACCGAATGTGTGCGCCCATTCCGAACATACATGCTATGCAGAATCAATGTAAGATTAATATTCAGCAGACAAGTGCAGATAACTCATCGTCATAGTCATCACTCGTTGGTAGTCCCAGGAGTCAAAGATGCGTTTATTGAAAAACAGGGGATGATGAAAGCTGCTCGTGACTGGCATACAGGTAGAATTAGCCACCCTGAACACCAGTCAAAAAGTTTGAGTCCAACACCCAAATGATGCCACATGGTATTCAGCAGAAAATCGCAGCATATACTCATAACCAAGATCATTTCAAGTACCAGGATAAAATGGTAAGACCGTGAGACCAAACAGCCGCCAAATCAGAACAATACGCCAAATAATCTATCGTGAATAAGACACAAGAAAACACTGCACACCTAACCAGTATTCTGAAAACATATGGCAGCCTCCATCGTAACTAAGTCTGTATCTAAGCAAACCACCAATACGTTTCAGATACTTGTAAATTTATTACTTTGTAACAGGGTACAGTCAGACACAATGTGACTTTCTTTTGCTTTCATGTCTGATTCTCAAAGAAAAAAGGGGGATGTAGCGATATGATGTACATTTACCTTTAACAAAATGAATCTTAAAACTACACTCAATCAGTACCACAAAGATGGGATTTGATATTGTAGTCCCATGACTCTACTCAAATACAGATGAAGAGGTCAATCTCTCAGGTAACACTTATACAGCCTTATAAAAAAGGAATCCATATTATTGTTTTACCAATCCTTGTCGTATGTTTGATACATTCTTCTATTTGATGTAAATGTAACAGGAGTAACATGGATATTGAAATTGCCGAAGAATTTTAAAAATGTGAGTAATTGCTTTTTAGACTGGAAGGAGGTACAAAGTGGAGTTCCCAGTGGTCAGTTTTAGACCACTGCTGTTTTTACTACACATTAATGACTTGGTGGTAAAGGGCACAATTTTAAAAGTTAATTTTAAATGTTGTAATCAGTGAGGAAGTTAGTAGTAGATTGAAAAGGATGGCCAAGCTGGCAAATAGACAGACCGACAAATGAACAGACACATGGTAGATGGAATTTAAGGCAGAAAAGTCTGAAGAATACATTTTGGTAGGAAGAAAGAAGAGACAATACTCGCTAAATAATATAATTTTAAAAAATGAAATGCAAGAGAGACATCTGGAGATGCTTGAACACAAAGGTGATGGGGAAAGGAAAGACAGTGTTCAGTATTATGAAAAATTACTTCCAAGGGTTGATAATAATGGAGCACAAACTTAGAATCAATAATAGAAGCACAAAGGATGAGGTTAAAAGAACTGTCCCTTCACCCAAAGGATTATTTAAATTTGTGGTATGAGTGGGTTACTAAGAGTCAATTCCATTACTTAAAAGGGCATTAGATAAATCACTTCAAAGAAAAATACTGAAGAGTGCAAGGTAGTTGGGTTAAAGCAAATAACTCAAAGGCAAAGTCAACAATGGGACAAGTAAAGCTCAAAACAGCTTATCTTAAACAGCTATTCACCCATTACCCAATGAAGCCTACAAGAGCATAAATAAAACAACTTTGGTTAAAAAAACTAGCAGTTCCTTCAATGACCGAGAAAGACAGAGAATTCTAACAATTTCAAAGAGGGCCTTTGTCATACAAAACTGAAAGTGCGTCTTTGTAATCTTTGAAAATATCAGAAGATTTTTAAGCACCAACAATAGTATAGATCAAACATAATTCTAAATGCATCTGCAGAAAGTTGCTACGTGTAGGGAAGAATCAACATAAGACTGCAATAATTACTGGGCAGAATTATGAAAAGGACTAGTGTACAGCTATTGCACATCAATCAAAATTACAATTAAAGTTCATCAACTTTAGTCATTTTAATTTTCACTCCAATGTTGTGTTCAATTCCTTCAATCTGAATGTTTTGGAATTTCAACTGCCAATGAATCAAATTCTTTAAGCTCTGTTTTACAGGCATTGTACATCCTCCTAATTATAATTCACAAAATATTTCATAAAAATTCATGACTGCAAATTATGCAATATACAGAATGATAGGGCAAACCTTACCTTCGGTAACTGGAACTCTACTGTTTGACAGACTGGGACATGCATCAGGTTTATGTAATTCGTGCTGATTCCTGAAATGCACAAAATAGAAAATTTAGATGTAAACTCCTAAGAATATTTTATTTGTTGAAGCAGTCCACAACTTTGACACCAGTCTTCACCATAGCAGCAATTTGAATCAATCTCATCCTTTTGGGTTCCATTTATATCCAAGGTACTCAAATTTATACACAATTCATTTTAACATGCTATCATACATACCTTATTTTAATTACGAGGATGTTTCAAAAAATTATATTGTAAAGCAATTCATAAATGTGATTTTCCCAGTTTGCAGTTATATTTATATCTCAATTAAAAGTTTCTGACATTAATTCTGCAAGATAACTGATGCAAGAAAGTTTAGGAATAGTTGGAACTAGGCAGCAGAGCAAATACCACTGAAATTCAGATTTAAATCTATTTAAATGGTATAGAACAAAATACTTTCACTGTTGGCTGCAAGGCTCCGACAGAAATTCTTCTAATCTCAATCCACCTCCAAATAGGAGAAAGTCATCAAGTGTTGAATGACAAAAGTCACCAATATCTCACCTCCAATTTGTGTCAGGATTGGAAAAAAAACCATAATGGTCCCATCTTTAACCCGAGGATTGAAAAAAATCACTAAAAGTTCAGGTGCAAAATTCTTAATATATTACAAATTGTTTTGTGACAACATTCAAGGCGCACACTGTCAAGAAAAATTGCAATCCACAGATAAAGTAGGGTTAGAAGGCAGTTGAGATTTGGATCAGGGTGCCCAGACATGTTCACTTAAGTGTTTAAAGTCATATATTCTTCAGTGTTATTTATTTTAATTTTAAATTCCTAAATCCAGATTTATGGTAGGAAATGCCCACTGCTAGGCGTCATTCTGTAATTACACTCTCCAACAAGTGGTGGCGCTAATGAAAACTTCATTGGTATAAGTATGTACCTGCAGTATAAAGTGCCTAGTCAGTTCCCATCTAAAGCACGGACAAAACAATTTAAAATGATAAAGTTGAAAGCGGATGCACACAGAATAAAGTTATTACTAGTTTATTTCCTAGGAAGTTCCCATAATGAGTCAAGAACAAATGTAGTCTTTCAAGTGAAGCACAACTATAAAACAGGCCAAAATTAGACCAGGACACAGTTTCAACATCTACAACAACTTACATTTATACAATGCCTCTAACATAGAAAATATACCCACATGCTTCACCAGACAGTCAAACAGAAAATGGACACCGAATCAAAGGAGAAGACATTAGGATGGGTAAATAACAGCTCAATTCAAGAAGTGAGTTTTAAAGAAGGGACTTAAAAAAGAGATGTGGAAAAGGTATAGGGTTTCAGGGCAGGAAATCCAGAGCTGGGGGCTTTAGGTGGCTGAGGAAAGGCCGCCAATCATGGAACAAAAGGAGGGAGAGCTGCTAAACATCAGAGTCGAAGGAATAGCAAGTTCTGGATCAGAGCTGTAAACGGGAAAGAATTACGAAGATTATGGCCACGAGAAGGTTTAAACATACAAATAAGCCCGAACACAGCAAGGATGGACTGATGGATGAGCAGGGATAGGTCACAGAATATGATGTAGGCAGCAAAGCATTGATGAGAAAGGTGAAAGAGTAGGTGAGGAGCTAGATAGAAGCAGAATCCAGAGGTGAAAAAGGTGTTTGTAACCGTTTCTTCAGATTATGGGCTGGGATAGGGTCAGAAGCAGGTGATGTAGTGAGAGGAAGGCAAAGTATACGCTAAGGATCGTAAAAGATTCTTCAGATGAATGGTCTAGTTCAACTGAAGGAATGACTGGGGGTGGGGAGGGGAACGTGATGAGGGTGTAGCACAGTGGTTAGCACTGCTGCTTCACAGCTCCAGGGTCCCGGGTTCGATTCCCGGCTTGGGTCACTGTCTGTGTGGAGTTTGCACATTCTCCTCGTGTCTGCGTGGGTTTCCTCCGGGTGCTCCGGTTTCCTCCCACAGTCCAAAGATGTGCGGGTTAGGTTGATTGGCCAGGTTAAAAAATTGCCCCTTAGAGTCCTGGGATGTGTAGGTTAGAGGGATTAGTGGGTAAAATATGTGGGGGTAGGGCCTGGGTGGGATTGTGGTCGGTGCAGACTCGATGGGCCGAATGGCCTCCTTCTGCACTGTAGGGTTTCTATGATTCTATGATATGAATACAAATGTTGTGGCACTGAACAGAAGCTCATTGCTCTACATATCAAATGCTTAACTAGATGAAATTGTTGCTCATTCAAGATTGGATCTAGATCATCCATTCTGCATTTTAGAGAAATATGGGCTGGAATTCTCCCATACTGCCCGCAATGGGAATTTTAGTGGGCGGGGAGCGGACCATGAAAAGGTCCATTGACCTCAGGTGGGATTTTCCACTTTTAAGGCGAGCATGGCCAGAGAATCCCACCCATGTACTTTTATTTTGTATTATTTCTAATTAAATAGAAACATTCATAATAATACAAGAAACAGAGTAGATCTGTGAGCACAAGGATTTCTCTGCAATACAGGCTCAGCAGCTAAAAGATGTGAAGCAAAGGGGCAAAATAAAAATGAAATAGCAATTGCAAATAAAATGTACTTATATATAGTGTCTATATAACATCTATGTAAACAGATGGGTACATACATATAAATTGAACATAATTTGTACGCGGTTTTTTTATATTCATGAAACAATTAAAGAATGTTTAATATTTGGAAATATCAGCAGGTGGTAATGTGGAGGGAATGGCAAGTAATGCAAATCCATGAAATATACGCTGCAAGGGAAAGTGGGCCATGGAATAGAGTTGGTGAGTAACAAAGGAAAGTTATGGTGGCAAGTGGACTGTAATAAATTGACAGCAAGTTTAGAAGGTTTGAGGACATTTGGTGGTAGTTGTAGCATAAAGGGTTGCCAGAATGGATGTGCCAATGAGTCAAGTAGATGATGATGTATCACTGATATCAATCATGTGCTAAACTCTCTTGAGGGGGGTTGGAAAAGTGCTCAGAACAACATACCCACTCTGTAACCCATTTAGTGTAGTGTTAACTGGTTTTATGCAAGTACCGAACGACTACAGTCTAAGGGAAGTTAGGTTACACATACCAGCAACCAAGAGCCACGCCAAGAGTCCACAAATCATGGAGACTATCTCAAACAGTAAGCACATAAAAGATTAGTGGGATCAAGTCTTTTCTCAAGGAGAAAAGGGTAGAGTTACACTGAAGAGAATAGTGAGGGTAAACATGAAATAATTTGGATGGGTGAATCTTGGAACATTTAATTGCAGACTGTTTAAAAACCCACATAAGGGAATAGGACTAGAAGAGTAGCACTGGAAGTGGGAGCGAAAAAAACACTGGGTGGAACATGATTAAAACACATATTGGCAAAGTCAAAAGCAGTAGAAAATTGTACTTAAAATAAAATACTTTGGAGCAGTAGTTGGGTTTCAGGATTTTTTGACCATTCTGCCACAAAAATGAAAAAAATGTTACTGTTAATTTTGATAGCATAGTGAATAAATAATGGGTGCAGACATCAAGTATTTAAGATGCTATTGATGCAGCCTTGAAATAAAAACAAAAATTGAAAAAGGTTTTTAACCTTTGCAACAAAAGCTTTAGCTGAAATAAAGAAACCCTGGGAAAGGCCAGTAAACATAGAAGTCGGTCTGCTTAAGTCAAGCAAATTGTCCATGAAAGAGGTTAAGTATTGCATGTTCACTTTTTCACAGTATTAGGACCTTTGCTTTTCCTGACATATTAATGATCTCTATTATGATGTGCAGGACCATCTGTCCATGACCGTATTGGTAGGAGTGACTGCAGTCCCTAATTAGACGAATTCCGGTCTTCACATTGAAGATGCCTCTCGATTGTGTTGTGTGGCCTTACCACCGTGCTAAATGGGATAGACTTTGAACAGACCTACCAACTCAAGACTGTGCATCCAAGAAGAGCTGTGGGCCATCAGCAGCAGCAGAATTAATTTAAGTTTAGTTATTAGTCGCAAGTAAGGCTTACATTAACATTGCGATGAAGTTACTGTGAAATTCCCTTAGTCGCCACACTACGGTGCCTGTTTGAGTCAATGCACCTAACCAGCATGTCTTTCAGGGTGTGGGAGGAAACCGGAGCACCCAGAGGAAACCCATGAAGACACAGGGAGAACATGCAAACTCCACACGGACAGTTACCCAATCTGGGAATTGAACCTGGGTCCCTGGCGCTCAGAGGCAGCAATGTATTCAATCACAATCTGTAACCTCGTGGCCTGGCATATCCCACACTCTACCATTACCACCAACCCAGGAGTTCAACCTTGGTTCAATGAAGGGTGCAGGAGGGCATGCCAAGAGCAATACCAGGCATACCAAAAAATAAAGTGTCAACCTGGGTGAAGCTACAACACAGGACTACTTGTGTGCCAAACAGCATAAAGCAGCAAGTGATAGATGAAGTTTAGCAATCCCCGGAATCTTCAGCCCAACCATCTTCAGTTGCTTCATCAATAACCTTCCCTTCCTTCTACCATTAGGTCAGAAGTTTGTCAAGGACTGCACAATGTTCAGCATCATTCATGACTCCTCAGACATTGAAGCAGTTCACGGCCAAATGCAGCAAGACTTGGACACTATCCTGTCTTGGGGTGACAAGTGGCCAGTAACATCCATGCCACACAAATGCCAAGCAATGACCATCTTCAACAAGAGATCTAACCATCCCCCCTTGACATTCGATGGTATTACCATCACTGAATCTCCCTCTATCAACATCCTGGAAGTTACCATTGACCAGAAACAGAACTGGACTCGCCAGATAAATATTGCAGCTACCAGAGCATGTCAAAGACTAGAAACCCTGTAGTGAGTAACTCATCTTGTGACACACACACACCCCTCCCCACCAAAGCCTGTCCACTATCTACAAGGAACAAGTCAGGAGTGTTAACTAGATGTGTGCAGCTCCAAGAACACAAGAAGCTCGACATCCAAGACAATGCAGCCCACTTGATTGCTACCCCTTCTACAAACATTCAATCCCTCCATCACCGATACACAGTGGCAGCCAAGATGCACTGCAGGAACTCTCCAAGGTTCCTTAAACAGCATCTTCCAAAACCATGTCCACTACCATCTGGAAGGACAAGGGCAGCAGATACTTGGGAACACCACCACCTGGAAGTTCCTCACTAAATCACTCACCATCCGAACTTGGAAATATAATCGCCATTCCTTCATCGTTGCTGGGTCAAAAACCTGGAACTTCCTACCTACACATCACAGATTGCAGTGGCTCAAGAAGGCAACCCTTCTGAAGGGCAACTGGGGATGGGTAATAAATCCTGGCCTAGCCAGTGAGCCCATAAATGATTTTATTTTAAAACAGCGACAAATTTAAAATATTAATTTTGAAAGCAACTACCCAAGGAGACAAATTGCTCCAGAGAAACCTAGTAACTGAGCTGCCTCAGGTGGAAAGAAAACTTTCTCCTCATGCACCAAAAATTGCACAAGAGAATCCCATTATCAATGTGGACACTGGAAATCAGAAAGGATAAAAAGTTCAACACAAAAATTGTGGTAAGCAATAGCTCGGTGCAGACAGGAAGTGTGCACAGTTGCAATTTTTTCTTAAATATATTACAGATAGTGAGAGATCTTGAAATAGTATGGATTATTTAAAAAAATACAAAAACCACAATTTTACTAGAATTTTAGTACATTATAAAATTAGAATTGAAAACAGCAGGCCAGTTTGAAAATGAAAGCAAAAAAGAGTTACCTGTTGCAAAATGCATCTTGGGTGCTCTTCATGTGCTTTCCATTGAAAGTATCCATATTCCAAGTGTCATGACTAGAAGCACCGTTGTTGAGTCGATCATTACTTTCATGCCCAGGTTCAATTCTCTGCATTTGACGGCTAGAGCTGTGAATTTTTAAGTTGTCAGTGATGTTATTTTTGGTTTTTTCTTGACTTGATTTTCCATCAATTACCAAAGAAGAACTTCCACTTCCTTGTTTGAGTTCATCTTCATATATAGTCAATAATCCTTTGGGCTTTCGGTTATCATTAGAGTTTAGTCCTCTGCTATGTACTGGTTGGTCAGCAGAGCTTGATTTGTGCTTTGGACTCCCTTGTCTTCTGTTACCTTCCTCAAAAATACTGTCTACATTCAGTGTTTCCCGTGAGGGTTTCCAAACCTTACCCTTACCCCTATTCCTACCATGGCCTTTGTCCTTTGAATCTTGACTGCTATCAGTGTCATATCCAGTGAAGCTGCTGCTTTTGTTTTTCTGGTGCATACCATCAGAAGCATAAAATAATTTATTTGATGTCGCCTTGGGTTGTGGAGTAGTTCTACCTTCACTTGAAGGTCCTTTTCTGTGACCACTGGATACGTGCTGATCCCAGAAGTGTTTCAGACCATTTCCATGAGGTGGTGTTCCAGATTTTGAAGGAGACCTGTCCTCTGAAGAAATGTTATTGTCACAGTGTGAGCAAAGAATAGAACATTAATAATTAATAACATTAATGTTATTAATGCACACCAACATCATACATGTACAATCTCAAGATACATGACTACTGATAGGAGATATATTCAGGAATTAGAGATTTCTTGTATGCCATTCTATCTTGCCTTTCATGTCTAAAGTTCAATCCCCCATTAAAACCACTCTGCCTTTGTTAAATGTAGCAAATCTCCACATTTATAAAATCTACCGCTTTAAAACTGATACCAGGAGGCATATACAAATTCCACTACAATGTTCAATCATTTTCTACTTCTTCATTCTGCAAATATATACACTTACAGAAGGCATTTGATAAAGTCTTTCAGAAGACACTATTAGCCAAGGTAGGTAATTGGCTGAGGAGCAGGAAATATAGTAGGGATAGATATTCTAATTAGTTAGGCACAATGAATGGTGCCCTGGTCTCAACCACACACCATATTTATTAACTATTGCGATAATAGAATGTTTTCAAGGTATTAAGGGGAACAGACAGCTTTGCTTATCTATTCTACCTCTGTTGGTTGGGAACTCCAGGACTAGCAGCTATGGTCTAAAAATTAAGAGCTTGACCTTTCAAAGGTTAAATTAAGAAACACAAAGGGTGGTAGAAATTTGGAACTCTTCCACAAATGGCATTGATGCGAGATAGATGGCTAATTTTAAAACTGAATGTGAGGTTATCCATTTATCCACTTTGGTAGCAAAATTAGGAAGACAGATTGTTACTTGAATGGGTGCAAATTAAGAGAGATGGATACTCAGCAAGACCTTAGTGTCCTCGTGCATCAGTCACTGAAAGTAAGCGCGCAGGTACAGCAGGCAGAAAAGGCGGCAAATGGCATGTTGGCCTTCATAGTGGCAGGATTTAAGTATAGGGATATTGTGCTGCAATTGTGTAGGGTGTTGGTGAGACCACACCTGGAGTATTGTGTGCAGTTTTGGTGTCCCTATCCGAGGAAGGCTGTCCTTGCTACAGAAGGAGTACAGCGAAGGTTTTCCAGGCTGATTCCTGGGATGGCAGGTCTGTCATATGAGGAGAGACTAAGTTGGTTAGGATTATATTCACTGGAGTTTAGAAGGGTTGGGGGGTGGGAAAATCTCAGAAACTTATAAAATGTAACAGGGTTAGACAGGGTAGATTCAGAAAGAATGTTCCCAATGGTGGGGGAGTCCAGAACTAGGGGTCATAGTTTGAGGATAAGAGGATAAACCTTTTAGGACTGTGAGGAGAAATTTCTTCACCCAGAGGGTGGTGGATCTGTGGAATTCACTACCACAGAAAGTAGTTGAGGCCAAAACGTCATCTGATTTCGAGAAGAAATTAGATATAGCTCCAGGGGATAAAGGGATCAAGGGATATGGGGGGGGGGGGGAAATCAGGATATTGATTTTGATGATCAGCCATGATCAAAATGAATGACACAGCAGGGTCAAAGGGCGAAATGGCCTACTCCTGCTTCTAGTTTCTATGTTTCTAATAGATATTTATTAACCAGAGGTATTCCAGAATGGCACAGAAAGGTACAGTGGCCATCACTGCTGCCTCACAGCACCAGGTTCGATTCCCACCTTGGGTCATTGTCTGTGTGGAGTTTGCACGGTCTCTCTGTATCTGCGTGGATTCCCTTCGGGTGCTCTGGTTTCCTCCCACAGTCCAAAAGACATGCTGGTTAGGAGCATTGGCCATGCTAAATTCTCCCTCAGTGTACCCAAACAGGCGTTGGAGTGTGGCGACCAGGGGATTTTCACAGTAACTTCATTGCAGTCTTAATGTAAGCCTACTTGTGACATTATTAAATAAACTTTAATATAGGGAAAAGGTGGGTACGTGGAGTTAGGTCACAGATCAGCCTTGATCTCACTGAATGGTGGAAAAGGATTAGAGGTTAAATGGCCTACTCCTGTTCTTATGCTGATTGTACAAATGGTAATTATACCCATTTCAGAAGGTAAAGTCAGATATTTCATACAAATAACCTCCCTTGAGCTCAGCTGAGTCTCTGACTCATTAATCCAAGCAAAACATTTAAAAATGATCTTAAACTGTTTCACAGTGATGTCTAACAAGGGAAATGATCAGATAGGGCTAACCAAGATACCACAATGTAAACTTTTCTTTTTGTTATTACCCCAGTAGTAAATATTCAGCAGTAGATCAATTACACTTGGGGAGAAGGGGAGCAAGAAACGACATCTATCAGTAGCTATCTATAAATCAACCAACCAGAAAGTCTCCAGATTCAGAAGCAGTATTCGTATCCCAGAGAGTTGAACCTTCCTTTTAGATATGTTCGTAGGATCTGTTTGTTGCCATGATATTAAAACGCCATAGTTCTTAGGCTTAAACATAGGCTGTATAGGCCTGTCTGCTGGTTCCTTCAAATTATGAGATATTTGGGGAAATGCATCTCTAAGTGTGTGTATACACTGGATAAAGAGACATGGAACTTGTTCTTGAATTTCATTTGCTCGTTATCATGAATATTTCCAATTGAGGTGCATGTAGTATAATTTACTTCACAGAAATATATTCTTGGACAAAATTAATATTCATCTACTCAGCTATACAATGATAAAACAGGTATCTCCCATTCAAGCCCCTAACCTAGATTCCTATTCCTATTTTACCAGGAATCTCCAGAGTAAGACTTCATTACTTCAGAGTGTTGTGGGAATTTCCATGCATTTCATCCCTCCTTGTTTCCAATGTAAATATAATCTTTCTGTATTAGCCTACAATCACAAACACCTGTTCCTTATTATAATTCATTCTAAGGCAATTTCTCAGTTATACTTTAAGCTTTGTCATTGCATCTATAGGATAACTTGAAACTTTGTAATACTAACATAACACTGTTTGCAATTAAACACATTGTCCTCTTAACATTTCCAAGTTCAATGCAGAGCAACTAATTGTCCAAGGCATGTACAACTAACAAATGACAGATATCCCATCTGAGTGGAATACAATTTTGTATTGTTTTGTGCATGCAATATTCAATAGTGTAGTATGATAGGAATTTTAAAATGTAGCCTGGATTAACATACAAACTTGTTGAGTAATTTTCATTGTATGTGTGTGGGGAGTGGAAGACCATCCTTTTGTAACATGTCTATTTGGAAAATAAGGCTTTTTTGCTTTTTGGGATCCATGAGCATTTCAATAACTTTTTTGAGATGACAATTTCTGTAGAATATAGTGTGTATTCCTGAACAATTAGAAAACACTACACAGCGAAACAAGATACTTTCACACTAAATCCTCTCTCATTAGGGTCTGCTGTTGCAACTGCTCTACACAGGTCCAAATTCTTCATGCTCTAGCAAATCCAAATTAGCAGTAGTCCATATCAACCACCCACCAGCTTAAATATTATTTTTCACAATGAGAATATTCACTATACTTCATGGGAGCACCTAACACAGCAGGTAAAAATGTACAGATCCACAACAAAAAGCACAAAAGTATTAACCTTTCTGTTTGCCATAGTCAGCTCTTCTTGTTGGTTTATCATTTTCTATTTTCTGGGGATGTGATGAGTTTCTTGCATTGTGTGTCTTTTGTGCACGCTCTTTTGAACGGTCTCGCAATCGAAAAGGATTTTCATCAGGAAATACTTTAACTGTAAAAACAAAAGTGTACTTTTTTGTTCAACAGTGTTAGATCAAATAGGTTTGATGCAACAAAAGAAAAAGAAACTGAAAAGTTCTTCTTCCCCACTTCCAAAAATATTGTAGTTGGATTTCCATTTGTTTTCTATTGTCAGAAGTTAAAGGGTATAAAAACACACGCATGTTGAACAAAGATTTTGTTCATGAACTTTTGTGGTTGATACAAGGTTCATAATGTCCTAAATTTTGTCCAACAAGTAACATAATTGGCAACTTTTTAATCACTTACTGCACATATTCTGTTAAGCTCTTTGAATTTGGCACTATTTATGATTTTTTAAGCTAAGAAGTTCGCAGGAATGAGAAGCAACAGAAGGCAGGGTTCATCATGTCCAAGAATAATAGCATGTGTTATCAACTAAATACAAGCAACACACCATAATTCATTTGCAAGAACTTCAGTTCACTCCATGGAAAGAAGTGCACAAACTATTTTTTTTTAATGAATCACTAAAGATAACTTTTCCAGAGTTAACTTAGAATAAAAACTTATACTTCATGAGAAAAGCAAGACACACAAAGCTGAGGTTAGTGGCCTTATTTTTCATTCTATTCAACTGAATTTCTCGTTCTTGTGCATATCAAAGATTTGGAGATGGAGCTTGTAGCATGGGATACAGAAACCCCTGCTTTCCGAGACTATTAAAACAAAGTAGATTAGTTTAAAATAGGGGCCAGTGTGCTTTATATAAATATCACAATGTGCCTCACTTATATACTATACGAAGGTATTGTCTGTATAAACACAATCATTTTTGAACAAGCATTTTAGACTTACAACTGTATTTTTGCCCCTCCTTAAGTGAAGTTTCTGTTATAGCAATGATATCATTCACTTTGGAGTTACTGCAGAATTCTAGCAGCCCTGCCTATTAACATTAATAAGAGTAGCCAAGTTTTAAATTAAGTGCCACAAGGTAATTAATTACTTACTGAGCCCTCGACCTCGACTATCTTGAATATATCCTCTCTGGAAACCTCCTTTGGTATTAGACTGTTGTTTTGGAGGCATTTTTGGACCACTGGTTTTTGATGAATGTCCTTCAGTTTCATTTTCCCTCATGTAATCAGTCATTCTGGCAGCAGAAATTTGCATTTCTTTTTCTGATTATAAAAAAATGTAGGAATCATTTAGATGTAGATGCACAAATCAAGTCACTTTTCACACAAGATACTAACAGTTCACAGAAAATATAGCACTGCTGATAGTGCTTGGTGGTATTTCTAACTGAACTGCAATATATAAGTGAAGATCAACAAGAAAAACAGGATCAATTTAACTTTTGGGTAACCCAACTGACAACTGGGGCTTTTATTTACACGTTAGAAGTGCAACATCCATATTAAAAAAGGGGTCATCATCTGAAACAGGCATTTTGGGCCTCTGGCAGGAGACATCTTTCAAACGGAGCCAC
This sequence comes from Mustelus asterias, assembly GCF_964213995.1. Lineage (NCBI taxonomy): Eukaryota > Metazoa > Chordata > Chondrichthyes > Carcharhiniformes > Triakidae > Mustelus > Mustelus asterias. Next base: position 75,016,023 of record NC_135801.1, on the reverse strand, counting down.
CTACATTGCCAGTGTTAATGAACAATAGGAAAGGCTTCTGCCCCTATTTTAAGGCAGTTGCTGCTCTGTTATTGCCACACAAAGATAGTGATGAAAATCGACCTCAATAAATTATTTGCACCAATTTCTTCTCTGGTTGTAAACAAGGTCCAATTCTCAGCTCTAATTTTTGTTCTTTAAATGAGGTAGCAATTATTTCACATGGCAATGCACAAATAAAATAGGTAACACTTCTAAGCAAAACCAAATCAAGAAAGGATAGGATAGAATATTTTTATTTGGAAGTTGAATCCCTCTCAAATAAGGAAGAGAAATGGAAGTGATCCAACATTCTCTCTTTACTTAACTTACTTTCACATGTACAGTCAGAATTGTACTTAATACTACAAAAATCAGTGGTGAGACAAAGCATTCAAGATTGCAGTTAGCTTGGATTCAACAGTGGATAAATATTTTGCTGTTTCACTGGATCACCTTTGGGAAGTAATGTTGTTTGATGGAATAATGTAGCAGCAAAGCACTGGTCATTGAAAATCATCAAATCATATCATTAATGTTTACTCAAAGCTGCATGTTTACCAAACGAGAAGCCTGAAGATAAAATTATCTTTATGTTAGTCCAAGCTATGACCAATACGCAACAAGAAAATCCTTTTATTTCCATATACCAGGCACAACATCGTCTAACCACATCCTCCACCGTGAACAAAACACCCATGGAGATAGAAAATTGCTTTGGCCACGTTAAGTTTTTCTTTTAAGCATTTGCAGTATTCACCAAGCCAGGCAATAGTTTCTGCAGTGGCTAAATGGAGCTCCCTGAACCCTCCACTGAATTTTGTCAGGGGGCAGTCTTCAATGACATAGATCATTTTTTGGTGTGCACCACAGTGGCAGTCCAGGTTCCCTGCAAGGCCCCACTTGTGCCCAATTGTAGCACAAAGGCCTTTGCCAGGCAGAAACCGTTGAGGAGTGCTCAATGTTGACATGGCAGGTTGAAGCTGCGTGAGCAAGCTGTGGGATCTGTGATGAGGAAGTGGTTTTTAATGGTGGCGTGTTAGTTCCATTCTTGCTGCCACAGGGTCTCTGCTGTTATTCCTTGGCAGGGTGATCTTAGCCATACCGACTAGGATAATAGCAGGCGAGCAACCAGTAGATCAGCAAGGACCTTGCGTAATGGCATGCTTGGACTGAAACAGACCTTCTCCAGGATCTTTCTTGTTGTAATCTACAAGGACACTTATGTGGCTTAACTGTACTCCCAGCTGGCACCCAATCTGCCAACTGTCCTGTTGCTGGCAAACTGACGGTGATGGAAAGACATCCCAACACCTTCCTGAGCCATTTTGCCAGCCTTCTCACCTCCCAACCTATCATGGGCTGGTAAAATTCCTGCCATAGAATTAGCTTCAGTAGAACTAATCAACAACAAAAGGCAGAAAACTATGGTCGTTTATATACCCCCTAAAAGTAGTTAGGCCATCAAATAGACTGTAACTCAGGAAATCAGGAGGTGCATGGACAAAGCTTCATGTGGACTTCAACCTTCATATCAACTGGACAAAATAAATTTACAGCAAAACTGTGTAAGATGAGCTCATGGAGTACATTAAAGCTAGTTCTTTAGGTTTATAGGTAAAGGATCCAACTAGGCAATAGGCTTTATAGCTTTGTGCAATGAGACAAGATTGTACTTGTAGCAAATAAATCCTTGGGGAAGCATGATTAAATGAAGAATAAGTCTTTAGGGAAACATGATTATCTGAAGAATTATTTTATTACACTTGGGAGTCTAATTCCAAAACTCGGGAATAAATCTGAACAAATAGAACGACAAAGGTTAGAGGGTCTAACTGACTAACCTAGATTGGAAAATTAGGTTAAAAGATATGACTATAGATAGGTAATGACAAACGCACAAAGAATTAATTTATAATTTTCACTTTAGGGATAAAGTCCCCATCAGAAAAGTTGATCCAACCATGACCAACAGGACAAGTTAAAGATAGTATTAGATTAAAGGTAGAGCCTTATAATGCTGCCAAACAATGATAAGCCTGAGGGCTTGGGAGGATTTTAAAATTCAGCAAAGAATGACCAGGAAGTGGATTAAACAAAAAGGTGCAATAAGGGGCAATGCAATTATAAAAAAGATTATAGAAGTTTTTATAGCTATGTAAAAAGGAAGAGTTTAACAAGGCTAAGTGTGGGTCCCTAAAAGACAGACAGGAGAAATTATGAAGACAAATTTGCATCTGTCTTCATAGTACAAGACAAAATCTTTCAAAAAGGGGTCAGGAACCAATAGTCTAATGAAAATGAGAAACTTAAAGACATGAATAAAATAGTACAGATAAATTAATAAGACAAAAAGCTGACAAATCAGATGCAGAGATGGATTGATTTGATCTTCCAGAATTCCTCAGATTCTGCAACAGTCCCTGTGGATTGGAAGATTGCAACTGTAACCTGGAAATTCAAGAGAGGAGAGGGAGTGTAAACAGGACACTGCAGGCCAGTTAGCCTGACATCAGCAATATGGAAAATGTCAGAATCTGCGATTAGGGATGTGATAACATGACACTTGAATGGGCAGTTAACACAGATTTAAGAAAGAGAAATAAAAACAGAGAACTCTGGAAAAATTCACAGGTCTGACAACATCTGTGGAGAGAGAAGCTGAGTTAATGTTTTGAGTCCAATGTGACTCTTTTGCTTTTATTTAAAGAAGAAAAGTTAGTCAGAATTCTCCGACCTCGCCCGCACCAGAGATTCTCCAGTGCTGCTAGTGAATGGAGTTTTGGCTGAGCACCAAATTCACCATTCTCGCTGGCAGTAGGGCAGAGTGAACTAGAGTGGAGAATTAGCCGAAATTCTTTTGTCTTGCCCAACACGGGAATTGTAGTGGGCAAGCCAGTAAATGCAGCAAACTATTTAAACGTCCGTTGAGCTTGGGTGGGAATTTCAGGTCTTGGGTTGCATGTGGCTGGATAATCCCACACATTGTCTTTGACAAATTTGTAGAGTTTTTGTTAGGAAAGAATGAGTAGACTTGGTCTAGATTGGAAATGCATTTCCACAAAACTTCCATTTATAAGTCAGAAATCTGGATTGCATCTTCTACTTCAAGCCAAGTTGAGGGTTTTGATCGGGACCAACAAGAACAACGAGAAGAATGACCAGCAAATCTGTTTTCATGGTGTTGAGGTTTAAATGTTGGACAGGAAATGGGAAACTAATCTTCAGAAAAATTGTACTGGATCTAATACATCAACTTAAAAGGGAGGTTGGCTTTGGTTTAAAGAAAGATGGCACCTCTGACAATGCAACTCTTGAAGTATCAGCACTGATTAAGTGCTCAAGTTTCAGAGTGGATCCATGATCCTTTAAATCAGAGGCAAGAGTGCTATCACCGATTGAAGCTGACACTTAGGACAACAAATACAAACAAAAAGCAATTGGTAGCATTCCAACGATAGCATTTTTGAAGTTAGAGTATTTTTCATTGCAATTGACAATGCAGTATGCAAATAAATAAAAATGCACAATTGCTTAATGGAGAATATATTTACAGATTTAGTTGCAACATAAAACAAAGTACATATAAGCTTTGATGATTTGCAAATGGAATCAGAAAGTGACCTATTAAAACTTAAAGTACAAAATGAAGTTTTTTTAATTTAAAGATATAAAACTCACCTGAATCCTCTCCATCTGCTTTACCATGAGCAGACTGAAAGACATGTCTTGGTACATCCTCTGTATTGACTGGCATACCATAGGGATTAGCATAAAACAGCAGCAGGGGCTGGAAGTGACCTCGAACACACTTGGAGAGGACATCTTTCCACTTCGATCCAACCTATCAGATGAACGTTTTTAAAAATGTAATAGCTATGCAATCAGATGGATGCAAGGATATATGACAGATAAAGTTTATTTATTAGTCACAAGTAGGCTTACATTCACACTGCAATGAAGTTACTGTGGAAATCCCCTAGTCACCACACTCCGGCGCCTGTTCGGGTACACCGAAGGAGAATTTAGCATGGCCAATGCACCTAACCTACACATCTTTGGACTGTGGGGGGAAACGGATCACCCGGAGGAAACCCACGCAGCCATGGGGAAAATGTGCAAATTCAAAAAGACAATGACCCAAGCCGGGAATTGAACCCAGGTCCCTGGTCCTGTGAGGCAGCAATGCTACCACTGCGCCACCGTGCCGCCCATCTTGTTTTTAATATAGCCTTTAGGCAATGAGCAAATGAATACGGCAAAATTAATGCATAATTTTCTTCTATCCTATTATTTTGTATATTTGTAAATCACTTTCTTCCTTTTTGAATTCTTTACCATCTTTTGCATACTTTTCCATTGGATTTTTGAGCACTTTGATCTTATGGGATTAATATGCAGCAGTGAAAAAAGAAGATTTCGGCATAGAGATAAGCAATTGAATCTTAATCTCAATAAAACGTCCAGTTTGGAATATCAAACCATGATATTTAAAACTGTAGAGCAGTTGTCACTTAATCTTAAATAAAGTTTTAGATTTTGAGCCTGTACCCTCCCAAGTTCTGTTTTGAACTCCCCCATTTCCTTTTTGAACCCCCCCCCCTCCCAGCCCAATGCTCTTGTCGATTTCTCCACAAGTAGATATTTTAAAGTTTATTTATTAGTGTCACAAGTAGGCTTACATTAACACAGCAATGAAGTTGCTATGAAAATCCTGGAATTGCCACACTCCGGCACCTGTTCAGGTACACTGAGGGAGAATTTAGCATGGCCAATGCACCTAGCCAGCATGTCTTTCGGACTGTGGGAGGAAACCGGAGCACCCAGAAGAAACCCACAAAGACACGCGGAGAACGTGCAGACTCTGCACAGACGGTGACCCAAGCCGGGAATCGAACCCAGGTCTCTGGCACTGTGAGGCAGCAGTGCTAACTACTGTGCGACCCAATGTACCTTGGCCAGATCCCAACTTGCTTTCCCCCAATCCAAAACATTTTTTTTTGCACCTTGTCTACTTTTGTCCATAATAAGCTTAAATTGTACCACGCTGCGGTCACTATCACTAAAATGCTCCCCCACCACCATCTCAACCACTTGTTCAGCTTCATTCCCCAGAATTAGGTCCAAAACTGCGTCGTCCCTTGCTGGACCCTCTACATATTGACCTCAAACAATGTCCAGTACACATTTTAAGAAATCCACTCCATCCAAGCCTTTAACACTATGCCTATCCCAATTTAATATTTGGAGAGCTGAAATCACCTAATATTGTTATTGTTTTTACACACCTTCGTGAATTGTACACTAATTTGCTCCTCAATTTCCCGCTAACTAACACCTAGCAATGTGGCTGCCCTTTTTCACTCCTAAGCTCTATCCACAAAGCTTCATTCAATGCCTCCTCCAAGATATCATCTTTCCTTCCTGTAGTAACTAACTCCTTAACTAATAATGCCGCCTTACCATCATCATTTTCAAAAGACACACCAATTGAAGGAGGAAGATACTATATTTGGTTTGTTCATAAATAAAAAGAAATTTTAAAAACATAATTCATTCCCTTTCAATGGTTTATAAAAAGCACAATTAGTGTTTCTTTTTAAATTAGATTGGATTTGAAATGTGGTGATTTGGTTAACGAAACCAAGAAACTCCCAGTGGCATTGGTCAGAGAAAAAGATTAAGATTTGAAATAGTTTGCCAAACAACTGGTTGTTTTTTTTCCATGGTGTGGAGATGCTGGCATTGGACTGGGGTAAGCACAGAAAGAAGTCTCACAACACCAGGTTAAAGTCCAACAGGTTTATTTGGTAGCACAAGCCACAAACTTTCGGAGCGCTGCTCCTTCATCAGGTGAGTGGGAGTTGTGTTCTCAAACAGGGTTGGAGACAATACACATCTCTTTAACCTGTGCTTAACCCTCTCTCCACTCGCATTGTCTGTACCTTTAAGACTTGATTACCTGTAAAGACTTGCATTCCAACCATTATCTTGTAAATTGAGTTTGTGTCTTTATATGCCCTGTTTGTGAACCCAACTCCCACTCACCTGATGAAGGAGCAGCGCTCCGAAAGCTTGTGGCTTGTGCTACCAAATAAACCTGTTGGACTTTAACCTGGTGTTGTGAGACTTCTTACTGTTTCTTTTTCCCCCAGAAGTTAACAACTAACTTTAAATGACAAACCAGCAAATAACCTGTATGTAGTGAACGAGCCCTTTAAACATCACTGCTAAAAAGTAATTCCTGTCTATTAGTTTTACAAGTTGCTGGGCAAGTTTATCACATGGTGAGTCACGTGCTGAGACAGCCAAAGATCATATAAAGGTCTTTGAAGCAGTGTATGACCCTTAATTATATGTTTTAATCATTAATTTAAATAGTTTCAGCTTGCATACTGGACACCTACAGAGAAACCCTATTCATTTTGGCGAACAAAACAAGAAAGAAGCACATGCTATGATAGCACATGTTTAGGTGCCTGTTTTGCACTGCAACACTGAATTTCTAGGATATTTACAACACTGGCATAGGAACACAATAAAACTGGAGTTAAACTGCTGCGTGGGAAAGACATGAACCTGATATCCATTAGTGAATCTGCAGTTGTAACCTCCATCAGCTCTTTTTAACCACTGCAGAAATTATGCTTTGTAACAAGTAGAAACTTTTGATACCCAATACTATTCTAATTTCTTGCAAATAATAATGAAAGCATAGCAATAAAAGTTTCACGAATTGTCCATCTTTTGAGTATATTTCTCAAATGCCGTGCTGTTAATAAATATTATCTGATGTTACAAGCTTATAGCCGGAGAAAGAATGTAACATCCCCAAGTGAACAGCTTTTAGCTTCTCGGTGTATAAATACATTTCAAAAACAGTTTGCAAAAAAAAAATCAAAATGTTATTATTTTTTAAATAGAAGTATGTGCAATAAACGGACAGCACAAAGCAAGATATTCAGCCCACCTACTCAATATTGATGTTTATGTTCCACATAACCATTTCCCACACTCATCATTTCACCCCACTGGTATAAAGTTAGGTTCTTTTCTCCATGCTGGGTAGAATTTTACCGTAACTTGTCAGAGTCAGGCTCTAACTGAAAACTGACATGAAACTGTCCAGGTGCACAGCTGCATTTTCAGACCAGATTTTCTGGCACTGTAAAGGGCACCCAGGTCATCAGCAGTGGAACTGAAATCCTGCCTCCCCACCCCCCTGCCCCACCCCCAGAAGTATCAGGGACTCTCCTCCCTGCGGACATGTCCCTCTTCCCCCGGGGGCTATAGTTAACTTGGCACTTTCCCTTGACTGAATCCTGTTCTTATAAAGCTTTGTAAACTTAGGAGTATTCAGTGAATGGTGGGGGGAAAAGAGGGGGGAAATCATGTGGTGGGGCGATCCTATAATATTTGAATATATGTAAATGAGGTCCCCACAATCCCATTACATCATTGGCATGGAGTGGGGAAAATCGGGAAACAAGGACTTGTCGGCTAGAATCTTGTTTCCCGACTTTCGCCGTCTATACTCGTGGCGGATGGAGGCTCAAAATTCCTTCCTGTGTGTTCACCTAGCTTTCCCTTAAATGTATCTAAGCTATCCACCTCAAATGCTCCTTGTGGTAGCAAATAACACATTCTAAATACTTTCTGGATTTAAAATGTTCTTCCAGAATTCCCCATTAGATTTATTAGTGACTGTATTAGACTTATAACCCCTAGTTTGGCCTCCCCAATACGTTCATAGAATCCCTACAGTGCAGGAGGCCATTTGGCCCATCGAGTCTGCACTGACCACAATCCCACCCAGGTCCTTTCCCAGTGACCCCATACATTTACCCTGCTAATCCCCTGACACTAGGGGCAATTTATCATGGCCAATCCACCTAACCCGCACATCTTTAGACTGCGGGAGGAAACCGGAGCACCTGGAGGAAACCCAAGCAGACAAAGGCAGAACGTGCAAACTCCACACAGACAGTGACCCGAGGCTGGAATTGAACCCAGGTCCCTGGTGCTATGAAGCAGCTGTGCTAACCACTGTGCCACCATGCCGCCTTTGAAAAACCTTGCAGTTGAAAAACCTTTTCCTCGTCCACCCTATCAAACCCAATCTTAAAGACAAAGTTTTGATGCAGTCTTGACGGGCCAACTGTTTTTTTTTTCCCTGCCTGCCCAATTCATATGTTCTATCATTCGCCTCATCAACCTTCCCTTTTCTACTGAAAAAAGCATCATCCTGTTCAATCTTTGTTGATATCTATAATCTTGTTCCCGAATCCTTGAATATCTTGGCATGCATTTTCTCCAGTGCCCTTAAATACTTTTTAATAATATGAAGACCAGAAATGTATACAATGCACATTTTTACATGCCATCATATTTACAAGTTATTGATTTAAAGCTCACCTCTTTAACAGTAGCATCATCAAAGAAAATCCATTTTGAGCTTTTAGTATGCAAGGCAAAGGTGCAATAGTGTTTGCTGGAATAGCAAACCATTCCAACAAGGACCAACTCGCTTCTCTTAGCCCCTTCATCAGTTACTTGGAAGAAAAGCTTTAAAAAAAGCAGTGCACATTAAGGTTTGTCATTGCACATAACATGTAACTACAAGTCACAATTTAATTGACAAGTTTTCATGCCTTGTTTACTTTTAAAAGGATTACTGTACTGTATGACTTTTAATATACAACTTCCTCCTCTAACCACAAATTACATATATTGAGAATAAGATACATCTCACCAAAGAGAGATTTATATTTTTAAACTTGGAAGTTTTGGCTCAGTGCTGTGTTCAGCCCAGTGCTATGTCATTATTCTATTCAAACAATGTAATAGCCTTCCAAATACAGCCTTTCACATCTTTGACTAGTCCAAATATTATTTAAACAGGAAAACTTAATAACACAAAAAGTTCCATTATAATGTACACTGAGCTTGTCTACATTTTCACCATTTTACTAAATTGAGACAAACAGAAAATGCAGTGGGTTTAATCATATGCTCAACTGAAAACATTCAATCATGATCAGGCTACTCAAGTAATATAAACCACCCTCACCCCTTCAACCCAATTTATTATTCTCAATGCTTCAACTAAAATGAAGAAAATTAGCATTAATAAATGGAAAATAATATTTTCTTGTATATGTGTTTTGACTTAAGCTTGGGCCTTCAATCTTCCACCCACACAACTACTGCAGTACATAGTCATGTTGAGGAAAGCAGATCAGTAATTTCTCATTGAAAGGAACATGAAGAATAGGTTAGAAAGAGATAGGAAAGAGAACACTTGGACCTACAAGTTGGAAAAAAAAAACCCAGAGAAGGCAACTGAATGAGCAAAGAATTAACTGAAGTTCAGCACTGAAATATAATTGCTTGAAGCTATTTTCAGTTCTTTGTGAGTTTCCAAGTCCAGTATTATGTCAACAGTGTACGAAACTTGCATTATACAGAAAAGGGAAAAGTTCCCAGAGTGCTCAATGCAAATGATGGCCCCCACAGACCTACAGCAGATTAGAAAGATAGAGGAAGGGGAGTGGTGGCTGAATGTAGTCAGTACGAATGATCGATTCTCAGTGGACTTGACAGTGTAGACGCTGAGAAGATGTTTCCTCTTTCATTCTAGTGCTCCAGATATAAAGGGTGATATTTCATTAGCCTCTGATTATTTTTTAATCCTGTCCATAATATTTTTAATCTATGTAAATTGACCCCCAAGTTTATACGGTCGTAAGACATAGAAGCAGAAGTAAGCCACTCAATCCATCAAGTCTGCTCTACCATTCGTTGAGATCATGACTGGTCTGATGTGATAATCCACAATTCCACTTTCCCACCTTATCCCCATAACCCTTGATTTCCTTACTGATTAAAAATCTGTCTACCTCAGCCTTGAACATACTTAACAAGCCAGCCTCTACAACCCACTGCGGTAAAGAATTTGACCGATCCACTACCCTATGAGAAGAAATTCCTCCTCATCTCCGTCTTGAATGGGTGAACACTTACTCTGAGATTATGCCCTCTGGTCCCTGACTCTCCCACAAGGGGAAAGAACCTCTCAGCATTTACCCTATAAAGCCCTCAGAACCTTGTATGCATCAATAAGTTTATATCTCATACTTCTCAACTCCAATGAACAGAGGCCCAACCTACTCAACCTCTCCTCATAAGAAAATCACTCCATACCCGGGATCAACTGGTGAATCTTTTCTGGAATACCTTCAGTGCCAGTATAGATTTCCTTATACAAGGAAACCAAAACTGTTCACAGTATTCCAGATGAGGTCTAACCAGTGCCTTGTATAGTTTTGGCAAGATTTCCCTATTGTTAGACTCCATTCCCTTTGAAATAAAGGCCACCATTCCATTTGCCTTTCCTATTACCCACTGAATTTGCATACTAACTTTTTGTGATTTATGCACAAGGACCTCCAAATCCCTCTGTGCTTCAGCTTTTTAGTTTTTCTCCATTTAAATAATATTCAGTTCCTTTATTCTTCCTATCAAAGTGCATAACTTCACATTTTTCTCCATTATATTCCACCTGTCAAGTTTTTGCCCAATCAACCTGTCCATATCTCTCTGTGAACTCATTGGGGTCATCCCCACAACATGCCCTGCCACCTATTTTTGTGTCTTTGGCATATTTGGCAACAGTACATTGATTTTTGCTTGTCCAAGTCATTAATATACATTGTAAATAGTTGTGACCCTCGCACTGAGTCCTGTGGCACTCCACTAGTTACAGGTTGCCATCCAGAAAACGTCCCTCTTATCTCAACTCTCTGCCTTCTATCAGTTAGCCAATACTCTATCCATGCTCATGTACTACCCTCAACATGGTGGGCTCTTATCTTAGCAGCCTTTTGTGTGGTATGTTATCTAACGCTTTTTGAAAATCCAAAGATATTACATCTACTGGTTCCCATGCTTGTTACCACTTCAAAGAATTCTAATAAATTTGTCAGACATAATTTCCCCTTCATGAAGTTAACAAGCGTTTTTAATTCTTTTAGCAACACAATTTCAACTGAATTCTGCTGGAAAAAAATGTTCTCTCTAGCCAGCTTGTTCTGAACTCAAAACAAAAATGCTTGAACACAACACCATGCACGTGCGCACACACAGTACTTCCCCACCCCACTATAATTAACTTATTGATCCATTTTCACTGTTTATCTTACAGGTTACTTGGTCACATGATCATTCACTGGAAGCAAGCTTTTTTAAGAAACGAGAAATCATCTCTGAGACCTTATATTCTTGAAGGGACCACACTACAACACAAAACATAAGCTTTCCCTCTCCCCCCCAAAAAGCTCTCTGCCATCACACTGAACTCCAAGGAAAATACATAAACCATTGTTCTATTCCACACAATTCAGAAGATTTAGGGGTTATTCGATAGGGAGAAACTTTTTCTGCTGGTTGGACAATCTAAGACTAGAGAACATAGCCTAAAAATTAGAGTCAGATCTTTTAGGAACGAAATTAGAAAACACTGCCACACCCAGAGGATGACCGATGTTTGGAATTCTTCCACAAACCGCAGCTAATGCGAAATCAATTATTAATTTGAAATATGGAATTGATAGATTTGTTAACAACAGATTTTTCAAGATAAGGGACAATGACAAGTATATGAAATTAGGTCACAGCTTATGTTATGTTGGGGGTAAGCCAAGGGAACTTAAAATTGCAAACTACAAAAGCAGGGGAGTTAAGATGGAGGAGAAATGTCACAATCTGAAGTTGCTAAACTCAATGCTGAGCCCAGAAGACTGTAATCCAAGATGAGATGTTGTTCTTCCAGTTTGCACTGGGCTTCCCTGGACAGCAGGGCTAGGACAGATATGTGGGCATGAGAGGAAGATGCTGAGTTGAAATGGCAAGTGACCGGAAGGTTGGGTCATGCTTGCGGATAGAGCAAGTATGTTTCACATAGCAGTCACCCAGTCTTTGGTTAGTCTCCCCAATGTAAAGGAGACCACATTGGGAGCAGCAAATACAGTGGAACAAGCAACATGCTGCATCACCTGAAAGAGGTGTTTGGGTCCCCAGACAGAGGAGGGAGGAGATAAAGGGGCAGGTGCTCCATCTTCTGCAATTGCATGGGAAGGTGTTTTGGGAAGGGGATGAAGAGGTCAGGACAATGGAGATGTGGATTAGTGTGTCATGGAGGGAGTGGTCCCTGCAAAATGATTTTTGGAGGAGGGGTATGCAGGAGCTGAGGGAAGATGTGCTTTGCATGGCATCATGCTGGAGTTGGCAGAAATGGCAGAGGATGATCCTTTGAATGCAGAGACTAGTGGGGTGAAAAGTGAGAACAGGAGGACAGAGATGCAGGAGGACGGCTGGACACGATTGAGTGCCTGTCAATCACAGTGCGGGGGAAGATCCTTGGTCGAGGAAAGAATCTTCAGTCCATTTGCAACAGTTTCACTCAAATTACATGCATCTTGTAGACTTGGGATTAAACCTTTTTAAGACAATTATTTTGAAAACGCTGTACAAGTTTGGAAATGGTTCTACTGTACATTAACACTAAACAATAGTTAATAGTTAGAAATAAGGCAAAGTAAAAGACTTGACTTACTCCAGGGAGATAGAGGTGTGGTGCCAAATAGCGAATCACATCCAATGTGAGGTCTGAATTCTCAGAATCCCATACTAAACCAATGGTGACTATCTCCGGGCAATTCATTAGCACACGTCTGATCTTTATCTTCTGTCCACAATTACTCTGAATGATGAAAAAAAAAGGAAAATCTCAAACATACCAGCAATCACGTTCAACATGTTTCCATAGTTGTTGTATAGGAGATATATGCCAACGTGTTCAATTTGTATGTCAGTGAACACAAAAATATTTCTGAATATGTTTAAAATCATTTAAATCTTGGGGAATGCAGCAGGGAGAGAACAAGCTTCTGGATCTTGAATTGCTGTTTCAAACATTACCAGCAGCACAAGCTAAATGGAACTCTTTATCCCGCCCGAGGAGTCGGCATCAGTACGTTGAGCGGGCCATTGTACATGCATCAATCTCCTCGTAGGAGATCGGCGCATGTGCACTCCCCCCCCTCCCCACCCCCAACTACTAGCCTACCGATGGCTTCCCTGACCCCCACGATCGCCAACATCCCCAAACCTCTGATCTCCCCGCTCCCCCCCACCCAAATCCATCGCTGTAGCAGAGTGCAGTGGTCCCCCACCCACCCCTACCAATCCGACTGACCCCCTCAGGCCCAACTCCCTTGGCACTTCCTGGTGAGCAATGCCAAGTGTTAGGCTGGCACCGCCAAAGGCACACCCCCTACTGCCCCTGACCTCCCGAGGCCTCAATGGCCTCTGCTCCCATCAGCGAGCCCATCATGCCTGGTCCCCGTTGATGGGGACCAGCTTTAGTCCCCACTGGTGGCAACCTACCCATGCAGGGTGGGAAACATTAGTGATACCGTCCTGGGGCTCTCTAATGATATAGAAAAGGTGATTTAAATATTGTAATCAGCCTAATGCTGTTACCTGGCGCGAGACTGATTATGTGGGAAAGTCATGACCGGCATCCCCCCAACAGCCCTCCCACTGACATTTTCCGGCCTGCTACGCTACGTGAGCAACGCAGTGGGTCAGGAAAATCACACCCGTCATCTTTCTACATATAAGCACTCAGGATTCCAGATTAAATATCAAAATCGTAGGTCAGACATCAGTAAACTTGGGAGTATGAAGGTGAAACAAAATTAAAAATTAAACATGATGTGGAGATGCCAGCGTTGGACTGGGGTAAACACAGTAAGAAGTCTCACAACACCAGGTTAAAGTCCAACAGGTTTATTTGGTATCACGAGCTTTCGGAGCGCTGCTCCTTCATCAGGTGAGTACACTGCCAAAAATTAAACGGGCAGGGCAAGAACAACAGCTTTGCTTTCCTTAGACTTCTGTGGTTGTCCATCATTATAGTGTTCCACTGGCTTTATCTGTAGGATTTCGAAGTCTGTACACGCTGTCAAATGATGTCCTCTGTCATAATTTCTTCCAAGCATGGGTCGCACTTAGATAATGCTGAGATTTAGTAGAATCTGTTTTAGTGTACTTGAGTTTTTAACAATACTGCAACAGCTCCATGGATGCTTTCACTGATGTATGCTGTGTACAGATTTTTTAACACCAAATTCAAATTCTCAAATTGACATGGTGTAATTTGATCTTCTGCTCACTGGATTATTAGACCAGACTCTAAGTTAAAGTTAAAATATGGGAGGGCAAATGGCACGGTGGAAAGCCACTTATGCCAAATTCAAGGTGCGAGATTGGCCCACCATGTAACATGAGTTTGAAACCCAGACTACACTGAAGGTGTAGGTAGCTTAATGGACATTACCATATTGCAAAGTATACTGCCAAAAATGCCGATGTCTTGTTATTTAATCATTATTTTTTGCAGGCTTGCTTCTCATCAGCAGGAATAATTAATTAACCAAAATAAAGTACACACTAAAAACTCAAGTACACTAAAACAGATTCTACTAAATCTCAGCATTATTTGAGTGCAACACATGCTTGAAAGAAATCATGACACAGAACATTGTTTTGACAGCTGAATGCATGTACAGACTCATCTCCTACAGATAAAGCCCGTGGAACACTATATGATGCACAACTACAGAAGATAATTTCATGATAACAGAAAAGCAAATCAGAGGACCTGGTGGTGTATAAACTTTAAATTTTCTTACCGGACAATTCCTAAAGTCACCAATAGTACTTGCTGCCCGAAGTAGCTCAGCAAACAATTCTGGCCTGAGACGTTCATTTCTCTCCACCATCCTGTCTACCTGATTACTAAATTTAAACAATGACTGTTATGTCTTGCTTGATTCATTTTTCATTAATATATTGATTATTTTTCCAAAAAGAGACAAAATATTACTCACCACAGTGCTGTAATGGACACATAGTGTACCAGCTCAGTAAAAGGTAAAGGGTCTGAAGTAGCTCCACAGCTATGGCACACACTCTAAAACAAGATTTTTACAATAATAATCAGCTTATTAAAATATCTTCCTTCACTCAAGTAATGGGGGTGGGGGAAAGAGAATCAGGGCAATGATGCCTCTCCAAGGAAAATAGCATGCAAATATATTTTATATTATTGCAACCAATGATAATCAATGTTCTGCACATAATCAGACTATAAAATACTGCTAGTATAGGCAAAGATGTGTTGCCTAAACATTTGTGTTTATACGGTTCTTTATTAAATAGTATGATAATTATTTCAGTATCACCCAAGTTGTTGTTTTAAAATAGTTCTTGCGCACTACAAAAAAGCATGGGAGATAGTTTAAGATTTGAATAATGTATTGGATATCGAACATGGTTTTGTGTCACAACATCCCAATGCACAATGCATTGAAAGCTTGCGCCAATGTCATTTTCTGAAAAATCCTACTACATTGTTATAATACCCATTTTGCCTTTCAGATTGTGCTGTGATAAGCGTTTTCAATATCAAGCCTTGCATTAGTAACACTACAACAATGTAGATCAGAAATAAACTTGAGAAATCGCTCTCTGTTCAGAAATTAAGAAGTATTGTCAATGTACGTAGATGCAGCTCCAATTTCTTAAAAAGTCATGATCACTTCAAACCGGAAATATCTGAAACCCCATCTGTTTTGTAAAATGCTATAATTCAATAATTAAAATTACAACCAGTGTAATGTATAAATGATCACTTCTCAGTTAAGAAACTTAGCACTTGCTCTTCCACTAAAAAATCTGTTTAATTTTTGTCATCTACCAATTCACTCCTTTCCGTACTCTTTTCAACTGCCCCCATTAATGTACTTTTGAAACCACACCCTCATTGAGACAGTTATTCACATCATATTATTTAACAGCCTTTTCAACTGTTTTCTTTAAGATAGCGCCCTGATGAGTCATATAAACTCAGTTTATTTCTGAGCTACATTGTTGTAGTGTTACTAATGCAAGTCTAAGCGCTCAATCAACATTTAGGAGGTTAATCACTTGTGGTGCTTCAGGACTACTGAACACATAACCTGTTTGTCAGTCAACTAATTTAAATGCAAAATACTGCAAATGCCGGAAAACTGAAGTTAAAACAGAAAATTCTGGAAACACGTAGCAGATCTAGCAGCACCTGTGCAGAGAGGAACAGACACCTTGGGTGGGATTTTCCAGTCATGTGCCCACTCCCCCCCACCCCTGAAACCAGAGAATCCCACCCAAAATCAACGTGCCTTTCCATAGTCCGCCCCTCACCCACTACGATTCCCGTGGCAGGCAGAACGGGAAAATTCCCCCCAATGTTTCAGGTCTATGAACTTTCATTTGAACTAGGTCAGACTTGAAATGCTAACTTCACAGATGATGCCAGATTTGGCTGGCGCATGTTTTGTTTTTATTCCTTATATTGAGATACAAGGAAATTAATTTTCAATCTGGTGTCAAAAACCCAATGACCAGCTCATTTCCAGGTTCCAACATTGCATCGCATCAGCGTCATTGAGGCAATGTGATTTTGAAATGCAAATAGCCTAACTGAGCCTGGGGCAAGATTGACGCCCAATTATCCACATCAGGAGCAGCTTGGAATCACCAAGCAGCCAATGGAGGCGGCAGTGGTGGAGAAACTAATTGCCATTACACCAGGCATGGGTGATAAAATGGAAGATCATGAAGAGCAGGATCAAGAGCAGGGAGGTGATGACTTAGTGGTATTGTCACTGGTCAAGTAATCTAGAGACCCAGGGCAATGTTCGGGGTACCCAGGTTCGAATCCTGGAGGATGGTGAATTCAACAAAAATCTGGAATTATAAGTCTAATATGACCATTAAACTGTTGTCAGTTGTTATAAAAATCCATCTGGTTCACTAATATCCTTTAAGGAAGGAAATCTGCCATTCTTACTTAGTCTGGCCTACAGGTGACTCCAGATTCACAGCAATGTGGTTGACTCTGAAATGCCCTATCAAGCCACTCAGTTGAAGGACAATTAGGGCTGGGCAATAAATGCTGGTCCAGCCAGCGATGCCCACATCTCAATGAGTGAATAAAAGAAACATTTGAAAGCTCTATCTTCAGGTAAAGGGCTTGGAGGATATTTTTGTCCAATGAATACTGTCCCTATACACTGCTGGTGTTAATTATGCTGAGGCAGCTGCTGAGTCACCAGAATTCTCATCACCACCTTCTTCTGTTTCTCACAGGGTTAGTTGCCAAGACAGAGCAAGATACCCCATCACAGTCACCGCCTGTCTCCTCACAGCCAGCAATGTCACATCATACCTCAACACTTCACACCAGCACAGACACACTCGCCTCAATTGGGTCTCTATCTAGTTTGGAACGGGGAACATTGGATGAGTCACACATCACAAATGAGCAGTCGCAGACCAGCTGGACATTCAATGAATGGAAGCCAATGTGGCTAATCGGTCAATGTCTCTGATCGATCAATGTCTTGATAACTACATGAGCACAAACGATAACCCCCTGGCCATGATGGAATCCTTCGATGACATCAAACTCCAATGCATCTGTGTGGCCCATTTGCTTCAAACTGAATGCATACTCCCATCTTCCAGAACAGAGCATTGATGATCTGATGGTGTATTGAGCTGCTGATTGTGAGATGTCACCCTGGTCCCCAGAATGTCCTGAACGCATAAAGATTCACAGTGACGCTGACCTTGATGGCTGCAGTAAGAGGCAGTAATGGGGGCAATGAGGCCTCAAATCATAGTAAACCAAAGTGCAAATGTCCAAAATCATCCAGTCTCCTATTGCACTGGCATTTACAG
Organism: Mustelus asterias; assembly: GCF_964213995.1. Taxonomy (NCBI): domain Eukaryota; kingdom Metazoa; phylum Chordata; class Chondrichthyes; order Carcharhiniformes; family Triakidae; genus Mustelus; species Mustelus asterias. The sequence goes on along the minus strand of NC_135801.1, from coordinate 74,998,155 downwards.
GTAGCTGACTCTTGGATGGTACACCCAATGTCCTGGATAGTGCCTTCTTCCTCTTGCAGCCCTCCCTTACTCTGGGACTATGGCAACTTTAACGTACCTTCACAATGGCAGCAGAATGTACAATCAACAAAATGCACTGCAGCAATTCAACAAGGCTCCTTCGACAGCACCTTCAAAACCCATTACCTCTACCACTTGGAAAGACAAAAGCAGCAGATGCTTAGGAACACCATCAAGTTCCCCTCAAGTCCCACACCATCCTGATTTGGAGCTATATCACCATTCCTTCTGTTGCAGGGTCAAAATCTTGAAAATCCCTCCCTAACAGCACGGAGAGTGTTCGTATAACACATGAATTGCAGTGGTTCAAGGTAGCAGCACGCAACCACCTTCTCAAGACTAATTAATACTTGGCAATAAATGCTGGCTTAGCCAGCAATGGCCACATCGCATGAACGAATAAAAACATTTCCATACCTTATCCATAACTCTCCTAAAGGAAAGGTTTTCGATTTACATATTTTCTACAGTTTTCTGCCCCACATGCTTTTTGTCAGCACATGCTATCATAAAATTAAGCAATCAATATTTCTTCAAAATCTACAACAACTAAATCATATGTTCAGTTATTCTAAATATTTTACATAAAAAGTGTTCTGTATCTTACCTGCTCATAAAGAGTCATGGCAAATTTCTGGTGGGTGATACAAGCCTTAACAGTGCATGTATCCATTTCAGTGTCTGAGACTATGTGTGAGTGAATTCTCTCCAAAATATTCTCCTAAAGGAAAACGAGAAGCAAAACAATGTGATACTAGCATCAGAATCATGGGCATGATTAGAAGTAAGAAGTTTAACAACACCAGGTTAAAGTCCAACAGGTTTATTTGGTAGCAAAAGCCACACAAGCTTTCGGAGCTCCAAGCCCCTTCTTCAGGTGAGTGGGAATTCTGTTCACAAACAGGGCATATAAAGACACAAATTCAATTTACATGAATAATGGTTGGAATGCAAATACTTACAACTAATCAAGTCTTTAAGAAACAAAACAACGTGAGTGGAGAGAGCATCAAGACAGGCTAAAAAGATGTGTATTGTCTCCAGACAAGACAGCCAGTGAAACTCTGCAGGTCCACATCATGATTAGGAGTCCAGCCCTATTTAGTTAGAGCAAATTACTGAATTCAGGGCAGCATAAACTTCTCATTTTGTTTGAGCATCAGATTCACTGAAAGATTCTTTCCACAAGATTTAGAGATACATTTGGGCAACAATTAAAAGTAATAAAAAATGTAGAAAAAAATGATATTCAGCCAAATTCACATATTCCTTTCACTCACTCTGACATCAAGTTGAGTAACAGGCCTTCTTCAATTGAGGGTCCTGTTAAAATTCCTACTGATTAACCAACCATTTGAAGGCACATATCAATCTGTTCCAAACATCAGCATTTGCCTTTGCATTTAACTTCTCCTATTTACACAGCTTATACAATGATGATATTTTTGGAAGAGCAAAGACCTTACATGACCTTAGGATAGCCCTGTGCCAATCTTTCATACCTGACTGTAGAAAGAGAAACACCCAATATGAATCACTAATAAAAGTGATTGCAGATTTGGCTTGACCACTTGGAACATTATACATGCCAAAATTTGCGGCAGGATCCTATGGTCCCGTCAATGGCGCACCCCTACCGCAGGTTTCCCAATGGAGAGGGGCATGTTCAACAGGAAACCTTGTTGACAATGGCAGGACCACAAGATCCTGCTGCCAGTGAATGGCATGCCGCCTCCCGCCACCATAAAACTCACTGCCGAAGGGGGAGGGAAATCTCACCCATAGTATTTATTATCAATACAAAAAAACACCAAGGTGTTTCACAAACAGATTAAATGAAATTCAGTAGTTTCCAATCAGCCAAGTCAACATGATGATCTGGTTAACTCCTCACAGACTTTCCTACCATATCTTATTGTGCAGCACTCTAACAGCTTCATTTTCTTTTGGGTCCCCCCCCCCCACATAATCCTGAAAAGCACATAGCTGCTTCACATTACAGTTTAACCTATTTGGCATTGGATTGCTGTTTCTAAGATGCCCAAGAAAATTATCTTCAACAGGAAATTCAGCCAGAAAAAAGTTAAATTGATCAACTATACCAGCTGAGCCCGGACTGATGTGCAGTCTGCCATAAACTATAAAGTCAAAAGGCAGAGAGAGTGAGATCACAATTTAGGATGGGCAGCAGCCCTGGACAAATCAACAACCAAAAGTTGTCCTAGTATAGCTAATGCAATGACACAAGAGTGCAAGGAAACACTAAAGTTGCAGGAAGATGTAACAATAGTGCAACAAAGGTGTATGGTTTAATCACAGAATTAAATGTTGCAGATATCCTATAATGCATTACATTAGAGGAGAGAAACAAAAGACACTTGACCTGAGATGAAGAGGAAATAATGGACTCTAAAATGCTGAAAGATAAGCCGTTGGCCTGAATTTCTCATGATGTGAAGATGCTGGCATTGGACTGGGGTAAACACAGTAAGGAGTCATCTCCACATCATGGCTACCATCAACACCGCAAACTGCCGGCTCCAAGTGGAGAGGATCTCCAAGAAGATAGCGCATATCAACACAGACATCAAGTGTGTTGTGAAACTTCTTACTGAATTTCTCAGTCAGCAACAAAGAAACAGCTCCCACTCCTGACCTTGAAAAATGCTACCTATTAAGTTCTAGCATCCCTGTGGTGTGATTTCTCCTTTCCTTGCGTAGTTTGATTCAAAGTCAAAAGAACTCCAGGCGTCAAACAGTGATGTTCATCAAGCAGGGTAAACAGCCAATCACAGTGAAGTCTTTTCAAAGACAGCAAACCAGGAAGTAAAATGCACCAATTATCCTCCACTTTTAATTTAATGGGAAATGAAATAAACGATTGGGGTATATACACATCATTGAAATATCGAACAAGTATAAAAGAATAACATAGAACTGTATCTATAAAAATATTAAATATATCAATATCTATATCTATATCTATTGGGGCGGCACGGTGACACAATGGTTAGCACTCAGCGCCAGGGACCCGGGTTCGATTCCCGGCTTGGCTCACTGTCTGTGTGGAGTTTGCACGCTTTCCCCTTGTCTGCGTGGGTTTCCTCCGGGTGTTCCATTTCCTCCCACCATCCAAAGATGGGCAGGTTAGGTGAATTGGCCATGCTAAATTCTCCCTCAGTGTATCCGAACAGGCGCCGGAGTGTGGCGACGCGGGGATTTTCACAGTAACTTCTCTGCAGTGTGAATGTAAGCCTACTTGTGACTAATAAATAAACTTTACTTCACCAAGAAAAATTTGACATCTACAAATATAGAATCAGTTTTTCCAAAGCCAGAAATGTCTTTCAGCAGCAATTCTGAACCTAGCATGCTGTTAAGGACCCAGTTACACCTCATTCAATTGGGTGCAACATTTTCAGGCATTTTTACAGTAAGACTAATAGTGTACAAGAGCAGGTTCCTGTCAGTTCTGTGATTGTCAACTGATTGCAGTCTGTGGGGCAGTGATGGAATGGGTGTTTGAAGAGGGAGAAACTCCAGTGTACTCTAAAACAAGACTCACTAACACCAACTTCTGGATTAACACAATGAACTACGCACGTGAAACCTACATAAATTGTTGACAGTTTCAGATGAGTAATGACAGCAAACACCTGACAGTTTGGCCCTTATTATTACTGTAAAATCCGGGCAATTATCTGAATGGCATCTTTCTGTTTGATAATTTTTGGAACAAATTTCATAGAAATATAAGTATTTCATTCACGATACTTCTGTGCAAGATTATTTTTGTTTCAGTCTTTCTTTTTCCATTGAGTTAATCTAAAAGCAGTTCCCATTTTGTTCTTTATAAATTTTTGCTATTTTCCTCATCTAAAACTCCTTTGCATCATGTTTCATCGTCATATTCTTGATACTTTTTAAGCTACTGTTGCATGACAAACCCGCTGCTCTTGACCATATTACACCATTTGTAACATTATTTTCTGAACCTTTCCGATCAGACAGATGATATCTGGCTGAATCAGACTTTCTATTTTTGTTTCGACCTGCTGTCTGTATTCATGATCTAATTTATTTCTCTATCCTCAAGAGCCACATGGATGTATTTTATCCTGTTTAATCATGTGCTTTCATGTGAGAAGATGCCACCTAAACATTTACCATACTGCTCAAAGAAATGTATAAAGCAGAAATATATTAACATTTAAAGAAAACAGTGGTTTTAAGGAACACAAGGGCTATCAGACTATACTATCACATCTCATTCGCTAAAGGCAGGCCAAGCAAATGCAAAGGCAGCAAAAGCTGAGACTGAAGGCATAAGAATATACAATAACCTAGGAAAGAAAAGTGGGTGTATTACCCTTATCATTGGATTTTTAGTTTTGAGTGATGAAAAGTAAAAGTTTCCAGAGGCTATAACATCTCAGTTCAATGAGGAACTGTGAATGAAGGCTGAAAAATAAACAAACATTTATATATTGATGATATGAATGTACAAGTGGTGCAAGATTCCATACCTCTGAACCCATATGTTCAGAGGTCAAGAAATATGCTGCTCTAGTTAATAGTATTAACTAGATGACAGAGACCATGCTAAAAGTGAAACACAAAATATGAAAATGAGTGTCTAAGAGGCTAGTGTGCATTTGATAGGGAGGAAGAAACCTGCAGGAAGGTATCAAATGGACTGTTTTCAATTTTCCAGCATTTTCTGTTTTTGTTTCAGATCCCAGCATCCACAGTAATTTGCTCTTATCAATGGACTGGTCAGGTTGGTAGAAATAAAATTCATTCCAAAGAAATATGATGGAATGCATTCAGGAAAGGCAAGGAAATACACAATTAATGGGAGGATTCTGCAAGTATGGAGGAACTGAGGGAGCTTGGAGTGCATGTCCACAGATCCCTGAAGTTAGCAGGGCAAGTAGATAAGATAGGACGGCAGCATAAAGGACACTTTCTTTTATTAGCAAGGCATCACATACAAGAACAGATGTTAGGTTGTTCTAGAACTGTATAAAACATTAGCTGGGCCACAGATAAGAGTATGACATGCAGTTCTAATCACCACATTACTGAAAACATGTAATCGCAGTCGAAAGAGAAGATTTACAAGGATGTTGTCATGACTGGAAAATTTTAGCTGTGAGGAAAGATTGAACAGGCTGGGGGTTTTGTTCAGCTGAGGGGAGATCTTCTTGAGCTGTCTAAACTTACGGACAACCTAGGTAGGATGGACCTATCCCTTGGCAGAGGGATCAGTAATCAAAAGCCATAGATTTAAAGCAATGTAGATGGGTTAGACAGGAATTGAGAAGACTTTTTTTACGCAGAGGGTGGGTTCTGGATCTCCCTGTTAAAAGGGTGGCATATGTTAACTGTACATTAAATCGTGGTTAACTGTATGGAGGTGGAGGCATTAACTGGTGATTCACTTGAATTCCTTTAACTAGACACAGATTGAAACTGTGGTGGTTGTGTTATGTATATGCTGATAATGTGCACCTCTGAAAACAAATGTCTATAAAACCGTAAAGAATAGCTTCAGTTCTATCCTTCACAGACTAGTTTTCTGGAATATAAAAATAGACGCAGAAAGCAAATTCACATTTAAAAGGTAGCAGATAAAATGGCTAAGAAAACACAAGGTGAATACAAAGTTGACAACGGGTCCGCGTAGAAATTTTTTTTTTTTTAAATCAACAGCTAATAAAGAAAAGAGTTCAATGGCAAGGTCTTGAGGCATCTATAGCAAACCTGGCTAAGAGTAAAATATTTCCCAAATTTACTCAAAGCTGATCAATTCTTTGTTGAGCTTTTATGATGACAAGAAATTGCTGAAAGCATGAATCATGACCAGCAACTAGAACAAAGAGACAGAAAGAAATCGCACACAATATTTCAAATTTTGTCTGAACACAAATTCTTTGCAAGGCAGGCAGCTTTTCTCGCCTGAAGAGCAATTCAGTTTCATGGATTTGATTTAAAAGCCAACAAAAGGAAATTTTACCAAATAGGTCAACTGTTCTCACTCATTAACTGCTTATATTTGAACAACGCTCTTTTTTAAATACATTCTACTTTTGAATATGATTTGGTGTTTAGATCTCGACATGACAATATATCAAGGGGTAAATAAGGTCAAAGATTTTCCAAATTATCCTGAAATGGCTTTGGATTATAGTCTCACAACAGATTATATTTGACAAACACTGAGCCAAGATAAAGACTCGGATGAACTTAATTCACAAATTACCTGGAATCAGCTATGAAGCAGATGCTCACACGCTGCAACAGGCCTCCTGTCTATTTTCTTAGTTGTTCCCTCATTTCACTGAAGCTAGTCTGACCCTACCAAACCAAGATCCAATAGTTTAATGATTCTTTGTAGCCATCTCGATGTTCTTGTATTAGCCTGGACCATTCACTAACCTGCGATAACTCATTTACTGTGTCTAATAATTTCTATTTTCCCTCAATAACCCCTTCATGTGATTGTTCTTCTAAGTTTCTATAACCTCCCTCTCTACCATCGTAACTTTTAAGACGACTCATCAGTAGAAAAATGTCCACATCTTTTATACCAGCTATTTATAAATATTCTACATTTTACTGTTGTCTTCTGTCACTTTTTAAATCAGCTTGCTTTAAACACGTAACCATGCCCTTGTTACCTCAATTTCCTTTTAATTAGCTTTTCTGGTTTATGTAGCCTTTCCCTTTGACTGTTGGCCTATGTTCATTATACCACAAAAATCTTGATTTTTCCCATACTTTTTTTTTTAGGGACAGCAAGGTGGCACAATGGTTAGCACGGCTGCCTCACAGCTCAATTCCCGGCTTGAGTCACTGTCTGTGTGGAGTTTGCACCTTCTCCCTGTGTCTGCGTGGGTTTCCTCTGGGTGCTCTAGTTTCCTCCCCACAGTCCAACAGATGTGTGAGTTAGGTGAATTGGCCATACTAAATTCTCCCTCAGTGTACCCAAACAGGCGTCAGAGTGTGGCGACTAGGGAATTTTCACAGTAACTTCATTGCAGTGTTAATGTCAGCCTACTTGTGACTAATAAATAAATTACTTTTTTCAACGTTTCTTCTGCCGACATGCTTGACTTCATATTCCACCCTTACTCGGTCAGACGTGCAATACTGAATTGAACTAATAACTTCCAATATTTGAGAGACTGGCGTGAGCCTCAGTGGGAAAAGTGCAAGAGGTCAACAGGTAGAACCATAAGAACTGGCAGCAGACAGCCAGTGAGAGCAGAATGAGTTTGAACAATCAGAGTCAGAAAAACAAGAAAGGAAATCAAAAGGTGTATCACAATGCAGGGAGTGGATTGGTGGGTAATTGGTTATTTAGTGTCATTAAATAATTCTTTTCTGCACAACTTTTGAAAATTTGTTTTATAGCTTCCATTGTGTTTTAGATTGATCAAAATCACTTCATGTTTGTAGTTAATTTATTTTTAAAACTATTTTAGTATCTCCACTTTTGAGGTCACTTTATAAAGGCCAGTTTCAAGAGTTTATATATGTCAGTGTCATAACTTTTTTTAAAGAGTTCATTATCACACATTTTAGCAGCCAGGGTTTCAAGTGATTAAGAGGTTACTTGGATTGACTATCACGGCAAGCCAGCAGAATCGATGCATGCACATCCTGTTCTATGAGAGAACTCAAGGGCACCTCACACATCCAAGATAATCATTGGTGCAGTAAATGCCTCAGCTGTTCAGTTCAAGCTCCGAGTTTCAAAGCCTGAGGAGTGGTTGGTAGAACAGCAGTGTATCCAGGTGTCACATTACAAGTAGTAGTCGCCATATTGCCATAGAAGCTGCAGGAGGTGAAGAAGTGGGTGAACAGATTAGGCGGTATTAATATATTATTATTCCTGAAAGTGGAGGGGGATAAATTGAGGAACTACATGAGATTCAGCCCAATACTGGTGGTGGAGAAGCTGTTGTAAACCACCATCAGGGAAAAGATAAACTTTGGAAAGACATAGGTAAATGAAGGAAAGCCAACATGGATTGGCTCAGTAATGGGAAGCAAAGGGTGATTGATGCTGGAATGCTTATTTTTCAGATTGGGAGTGGTTTGCAATGGTGTTTCTCCAAGGGTAGCTTAGAGTCCATTACTTTTCTCATCTTTTATATATCCAGACTATAATGCTTCTCCCTACATCTGGAAGAATGCAGAAATAAGCGACAGAGTAAATATTGAAGACGGTTGTAAACTTCAGGATGGCAGATGGGATGGCGAACAGGGCAGAAGCTATGGCTATGCGGTTCAATGTAAAAGTGCTAAGAGATGCACTTTGGGGGGACGAATATGGAGAGACAATATACCATAAATGACACGATTTTGAAAAATGCATATGAAGGACATGCCTTGGTATTCACATACACAAATGCTTAAAGATGGCAGCATAAGTTGATAAAGTGGTTAAAAAAGCAACTGGATTACTTTGGTTTATAGGTAGATGAATCAGGTATAAAAGCAAAGAGATCACATGAGAAGTTTATAAATCACTAGTTAGGTCTAATAAGGAATATTAGACACTTCAGGAAGAATATAAAGATGGAGAAATGGAACAAAGGAGATTTACCAAGGATGAGGGCATCCAGTTGAGACAACGTTAGAACTGTTAGGATTATTTTCATGGCCAGAGACAGTTGAAAGGTCAGCTAAATAAAGGTTTCACAATGATGAAGGGTTTTAATAAAGGCTATTCTCTCTAGATTTGGAGCGATAACCTCATGCAATAGATTTAACGTCATTGGTAAAAGATCTAAAGACAAGTGGGAATTTTGCAACCCACTCAAAATTACTGGAATCTGGAGCATTCTACCTGAAAAAGGTGATGGTAGTTGGCTCCATAAATAATTAAAAAAATAAACTGGGGCAGGCCCTTGAGGATGAGGAGGTAAGAACCAACATCTGGAAGAATGCAGAAATAAGCAACATAGTAAATATTGAAGACAGCTGTAGACGTCAGGATGATAGGTGGGATGGTGAACTGGGCAGAAGCATGGCAGCGGGGTTCAATGTAGAAGTGCTAAGAGATGCACTTTGGGAGGACGAATATGAGGGGAGAAATGGTCGCCTTCTTTGAATTAATACAATTTTAAAGCTATGAATAAACAGACCAAAATCAATGGAATACTTACAAAACATTCAGCTGCATCATCCATCAAACCGAGTTGAAAGCGATGTTCATCTTTAAAGCTTTCAGCTAGAGCATTGCGCAAAACATCAGAGGGAAGGGCTTTTTCCCTGCTGTTTTGAAATTCTACAAATATATTCTGCAAGAAAACAGTTGAAAACAATGATTCGCAACAGTGAAAATAAACAAGCAACTTCTAAGAATTAATGATTTAGAATAGAAGACATGACATGAAATCTTGATTTCCAGAGGGCAAGGGTGAGTAAATGGGAAGTTTGTATATTTGGATCTCAAAGAGAACAAGAAAAGAAAGTTCACAGAAACACAACACTACTGATAAAATCAAGGTCCAACAACATTGCAACAGAGAGGGATTGAATGCCTCAGATAAGAGCATTTTCTTGCATTCTTGTGAAAGATGATACAGAATTCCCGTCTCCCTAGGTAGAGGCAAAGGTTTGGTGTTTTATATCACTAAAATTAGTTCAGCAGAAGACAATGTTTGTCACAAAGGAAGTAGCTTTAACAATGGAGATGTGGAAATCCTATTAGGTCAGTAGTGAAATTTGAGTCAAAAGCAATAAAGGAGGAAAAGGGGGAAGGAAAGTGGCCCCCACAGATATAAGATGCAGTTATTGCTAAGACACAGACAAGTAGCCACATACAATAAGAGCAAGGTTTAAAAATCTTTCAGAAATTTGCTAAATTAACCTTTTTCAATAACATTTCCATTAATTCTCAGTCATTTATCAATTACAAATTAATGAAAGATTAATAAAATGAGTGTAAACATTTGAACAGCAGTTTTTGAAATGTCCAATCTAAGAAAATATATATTAACATGCTAAAATAAAGTCAAAATTAACTGCAGGGACAGGTAACACAACCACAATGGGCAATTTACAATTTCAAATGGGCTGTACTGCTGTAATAATCTCTAAATGTTGATAGTTGATTTACCTTCAAAGCACAAAAAATGCAAGCATTTCCTGAGCACACATGTCCAGGCAGCTGTCTCAAACTGCGGCGGAAAATGTCCAGGTGCCATAGAATCTGCAGGGCGAGACAGGTTATAGTTATAAAAATGATCAATTAAAAAGGCTGCCTTCAAAAATACAAATGGTGTATAAATATAAAGAAGGAAAAGGGCCTACCCCAAAACCCCACATTTACCCTGATAATCCCCCGGCACATTCTCCCCATTTCTGCGTGGTTTCCTCCGGATGCCCCAGTTTCCTCCCACAGTCCAAAGATGTGCAGGTTACGTTGATTGAGCATGCTAAATTGTCCCTTAGTGTCAGGGGATTATCAGGGTAAATATGTGGGGTTACGGCGATAGGGCCTGGGTGGGATAATTGTCAGTACAGACTTGATGGGCTGAATGGCCTCCTTCTGCACAGTGGGATTCTATGAACACATTTCTCCTTTACCCCATTGCAGCACCTCAACTGTTCCCCACCACCCCCACACCATTACACCCACCAATCACTTGAGGGGATTTGAAATCACTAGGGCTGCTGTTTACACATAAAACTATGTCTCTAAACATGCTACTCAAGTGTAATCATCATAACTTTTCACACAGGCCTTCAGATGGGAATACTCTAACTATTGCTCCACAGGCTCCAGTGTCAAAAATATCACTTATTAATCCTTTAATCAACATGTTTTAAAGGACACAACACTTCCTACACATCAAAATATAGGAGAAAACTCATATAGGGCTCACTGAGCAAACGTTTCTTTCTGGTAAACGGGTTGCAGATTCAATCCTTATTCTTTGCTGAGTTAGATAATCACCTGTCAAGACAATTGGGGCAAACACTGTTTGGCTTCAGTATGTCAATATGTCGATTGCATACAACGGGTTCAAAAAAGTTGTTCAATTACTTTCCAGATTCATCACAAGACTGATCAGTTGGCGATACAAGAACCATTCCCCAACAAATACGTTTGGCTTTTCCATCAATTTACATAGACACATTCCAGCCAAAAGACATACAGAAATCAACCATCAATATGGATGAAAGGAGTTAACACTAAGAAATGGGATAAGAATAAGACCGTAAGATGTAGGAATGGAAGTAAACCATTTGGTCCATCAAGCCTGCTCCGCCATTCAATGGGATAACGAATGATCTGATACGATAATCCTCAACTCCACTTTCCTGCATTATCCCCACAACCTTTGATTCCCTTACTGATTAAAAAATCTTTCGCAGCCTTGAACATTCTTAACAATCCAGCCTCTACAACCCTCTGCGATAAAGAATTCCATAGATTTACTACCCTCCGACAGAAGAAATTTGTCGTCTGTTTTAAATGGGTGATTCATTATTTTGAGACTATGCCCTCTGGTCCTAGACTCCCCCACAGGGGGAGCAACCTCCCAGCAGCTACTCTGTCAAGTCCACTGAGAATCCACTAGGTCTTAATAAGGTTGCCTCATATTCGACTGAACTCAATGAATACAGGTCCAACCTACTCAACTTATCCTCATAAGAAAATCCCTCCATACCCTGGATCAACCTAGTCAACTTTCTCTCGACTGCCTCCAGTGCCAGTACATCTTTCCTCAGATAAAGGAACCAAAACTGCCTACAGTAGTCCTGGTGTGATCTTACTTGTGCCTTATATAATTTTAGCAAGACTTCACTAATTTTATACTCCATTCCCTTTGAATAAATCCTTAAATTCCTGCCTTCCCTATTACCCGAGCTTGCATGCTAGCATTATGTAATTTATGCATGAAGACACCCAAATCCCTGTGCTGTAGCTTTTTACAGACTTTCCATTTAGATAATATTCAGCTTCTTTATGCTTCCTATTAATGCATAACTTCACATTTTCCTACATTATATTCCTTCTGCCAAGTTTTTGCCCATTGAAGCTGTTTATATCCCTCTGCAGGCCATGTCATCCTCACCACTTGTCTTTCTATCTATTCTTGTGTCTTCTGCAAACTTGGCAATAATACATTCGCCTCCCTCATCCAAGTCATTAATATATATAAGTAATTGTGGCCCCAGCACCGCCCTGCCGCACTCCACTAGTTACAGGTTGTCATCCTGAAAATGCCCCTCTTATCCAAACTCTGTCTTCTATTAATTAGCAAATTCTCTATCCATGCTAACGTACTACCCCGCCACCAAGAGCTCTTATCTTATTAAGTAGCCTTATGTGCCATACCTTATCAAACACTTCTTGGAAATCCAAGTATATTACAGCCAGAATTCTCTAACCTCACTCACGGTTGGGATTCTCCAGTCCCGCTGCAGTGAATGGAGTTTTGGTTGAGCGCCACATTCTCTATTCTCACTGGCAGGGCTTATGACATCAGAGAATTCCAGCCTGCACCTACTGGTTTCCCCTTATATACCTTGCTTGCTGCCACCTCAAAGCATTCTAATACATTTGTCAGGCATGACTACCCCTTCCTGGGGCCATGCTAACACTGTTTGATTATATTACACATTTCTAAATGCTCTACTATTACATGCTTTATAATGGATTCTAACATTTTCCCAATGACAGATGTTAAGCTAACTGGCATATCGTTACTTACGCTCTGTCCCGCTCCCTTTTACATTGACAGTTTTCAAATCCTTTGTGCCCTTTCCAGAATTTAAGGATTTTTGGAATATTACTACCAATGCATCCACTATCTTGGTAGGTACTTCCTATAACATCCGTGGATGCAACCCATCAAGTCCAGACGATGTATCGACCTTTAGCTCCATTAGTTTCCTGAGTATGTTTTTCCGAGTGATAAGTTATTACATTTATTCCCACCCTATCTTTTGGCCCTTCCTCCTCACAGCTCACCCTCCCACCCAACTTTGTATCATCTACAAATTTAGTTCCCTCTTCCAAATCAGTAATATATAATTGGAACAGTTGGGGTCCTAGACAGAACCTGATGGTAGCCCACTAGTCACTGCCTGCCAATTGGAAAAAGACCCACTTATGCCAACACCTCGCTTGCTGTCTGTTAACCAGCTTTCTATCCATCTCAAAACACTACCTGCAACCCCACTTTAACTTTACATAGTAGCCTATGTGAGAACTTGTTTAAAGCCTTCTGAAAGTCTAAATAAACCACATCCATGTGTTCTCCTTGGTCAACTCTATTACTTATATTCTCAAAGAAATCCAATAGATTCATCAAGCACAATTTCCTCTTTGTAAATCCATGCTGACTTTGTCTGATTATACCACTGCTTTCCAAATGTTGAGCTATGAAATCATTGATAATAAGACTCTAGCAACATCCCCAGTACTGATGTTAGGCTCACTGGTCTAGTTTCCTGTTATCTCTCTACCTCCCTTTTTGAATTGTATGCTTACATTAGCTACCCTTCAATCTGTAGGAACCAGTCCAAAGAATTTTAGAAAATGACCACCAATGGATCTACTATTTCCAGGGCAACTTCCTTAGTTTACTCTGGGATGAAGATTATCTGGCCCTGGAGATTTATCCACCTGCAATCCCAGTTTCCCCAAAACTAGTTTACTAATATGAATTTCCATCAGCTCATCACTAAAACTTGTTTCTCTCATAACTTCTGGTGCATTATTCATGTCTTCCTTTGTGAAGTCAGAAGCAAAGTATGAATTTAGTTCCGCGGCCATTTCTTTACTCCCAGTTATGAATTCTCCTGCTTCTGACTGTAAGGGGCCTACATTTGTTTGTCCATCTTTTTCTCTTTACATATATAAAAAAACATTTACAGTCAGTTTTTATGTTTCTCCGCTAACATACTTTCATACTCTATTTTCCCCTTCTTAATCAATTCCCCAGGTCCTCATTTGCTGAATTTTAAACTGCTTCCGATCCTCAGATTTATTGCTTTTCCTTGCCATTTTGTATGCTGCTTCTTTGAATCTGATATGATATCTACTTTCCCTTGTAAGCCATAGTTTGGCCATAGTTCCCTTACCACTCTTGCACCAAACAGAAATATACAACTTTTGGAGTTCACCTATTTGTTCCTTAAATTCCTGCCACCACCTGTCCACTTCCTTTCTTTCAGTAATGTTTCCCAGTCTATCATAGCTAATTCATGTTTCATACCATCATAATTACCTTTATTGAGATTCAGGACCATGGTCTCAGAATCAACTACCACAAACCCATCTTGTTACTTTCTTTCCATCACTTGCCTCTGTGAATTCAAAAGCTTCCATCAACCCATTTCCTTTGAACTTAAATTCAAATTTCAACCCATTTTTTTGAATTCCTGATATTCACCATTAAAAGCTTCCAGATGTCCCTTAGCCACAGAAATTGAAGTTATTTGTTGCCCCTGTACCTCTCACTGTTGCTCTCTGCCATTTTTATCCCTTCTTCCACTGTTTTGCCCTGATTGTTCCTGATGGTTCCTGTTATCTTGAATTACTAGTACTTCTAGGCAACTGTCCAAACACCATAAATTGCATTTGTATTTAATACCTCAAGACGTGTGATCCAAAAGAAATACAAGATGCTCCTCCAATCATGAACTCTTGAGCAATTAATTAAAGTATCTTGAATAATATTGAAAGTATAAATAAAAGTTGAAGAATTATGTAACTCAAGATTGGAACCACAATCAAGTTGCAATTCCCGTGACAGTAGAATTTCCATGACAAAATGTTATTCTTTGAAAATATTTTGGGGCTATCGAAGACATTTACTAAGTCCTCTCATTTTGATGATCAACTGTCTCAATACTATGGTTGCACTACAATTTTATGAAATATCTTCACATGGAAATTATTAGCATAAAAATTGCACAACAAATAACCATGTATTTGTGAAATGGTACAATCACAAATATTTATGTGTGAATGAATCCCCAGCAAAATGTGTGCGCGAGTAAGTCAAGAAGTTTGTGAACATGCCAAGCCCAGGTTCAAAATTACTGAAAATATATAACTGGAAAACCATTGCAACGATAAAAAAACCAAATAAATGGATAAAAGAAGATTTTTATTGCCATAAAATACAAACAGGGTGCAAAACATATACACATTGACATGGATCAGTAGTTACATAAAGATCCAGTCAGTGCAACAGCTTTAGAAATAACAGGGCTTTTAAAATGCTACAGCAATACAACCTGCAATGGCTTTATTAATGTGATAGAATACAACTTATTTCCAAGTTAAGAACGTGTTTTGTATTTAAATGAAATTCTGCATGTGTTTTGCACCTCTCGATGTTTTACAACCTCACAAAAGGAGCTCTGGGAAAAATCCTCATTGCGGTTACCTTCCACAGGGTCACTCTTAAGTAGGAACAGCACATCAACCACAGGGTCATATACCCCCTCAAGATTAACCTTGGCTAACTCTACTGAAGGATACAGTCAGCACCTCAACACAGTACAAGTTTAGAGTCTCCTCTGTTCATGTAATGCATTCATTAGACAGATTATCTCCTGTAAAAACTAAGCTGCACTATACAAATTATTTTGCAATACATTTTATGAATCTGTGCATTGTACTAAGCTCATCATTCAACAACAAGCATAGAAAATGAAACATCAGCCTCCTGCATGCTCTGGGACTTGGAAAAAAAATCAACATCACTGATGGCTTGCTCAGATGACTCCCTCACCTCCGCTGCTATATTTCCCAAGTACACACTAATGTGGTTTTTCCACAAATACTTTATCACTCATTTCAAAGTCTTCTTCAGCCTCAGGTTCATCTTGTCGTACAGCAGAGATGTTTTTCTTCACGATCACAATGGCTTGCTGTCACTGCAACCCAAAGAGGAAGATGTGAGCAATCCACCTGTGGAGAGAGTGCCAAAGCTCAAATTATGGAAAGTACATAAACTGATGAAAAAACACATTTAAAACACCAGAAAATATTATTGATTGAATAAAGTTCAAATAACTTGCGTTTTATATTATTTACATTATATGAATTGCTAATAGCTGAAACTATATGTAAATTAAGAAACAAAAATAATTCCATAAAGATTAAAACTTACCACAACTGTGCAGTCTGAAGATGGGCAGGCTTCTTATTTCATGAAGTACAGAAGTTGTGTTTCCATTTTTTTCTTCTTCATATTCAAGTCTTACAAAGACTAAAAAATTTACATTTGTTTTTGCTGCAGTGAAAAAAAATACGAGGAAGTTGCCCTTAAGCAAATATGAATGAATGTTTTAGAATATCCTTCTTCACTTCAAACTGTTCAGAGTATTACCATCACTAGTGAGCAACTTGAACCCACTGGCACTTAATTTCAAACGTCAAAATGCTTTTCTCCAGGAGAATAGAAAGTCGATATCTAAATTTATATGGTTGGATTTTTTTTAAAGAACAGTTTATACAATGCATTTCAACTGTATCTTAAAATGTCAGAGGTAACTTATGAATGCTGACAGTCAATCTATCCTGATATGTAACACTTTAGGCAATATTTTAACTAGGTTTCATAAATTAATCCGAATGAAAGGTCACAGACATGCAACGTTAATTATTTTTCTCTCTCCGCAGATGCTGCCTGACTTAAGTATTTCCAGAATTTCCTGTTGGCATTTCATAAATTAATGCCTCACAGGAAACCTGCAAATGTAACCTTTTCATAAGTAGCGAATCTCAACAAATATGATAAACAATGAACAAAATTACTGAAGAGCCATTAGTTTAAGTTGGAAGGCATATTATAACAAAGATGGGCCTACAACATTGGAAGAGATGTCATTTTTGGGCCTAGGAGATCAAAGGGAAGTCTTTTTCTTCAAAAGCATCTCAATCTTTTGTCCATCTATCCTCAATAGTTTATTTGCCTCTCTTCTCACTTCCACAACAGCATTTTGAGACTTAATTATTCCTCTCAAAGACGTCTCTCTCTCTCTACCTGTTCCTTTCTCTCCTCTACAGCACTTTTCTGTCAATCCCTTTTACATCCTTCTACTACCTTCTGTTCTACATTTCAGAAGCCATATAAATTGAAGAAACTTATTTAGCGCAACTTCAATTCAGCAGCATCAGATTTAGAAATAAGACCAAAAGAATAAGAAAAAATGATGGTGGTTTATTGAACATTGCAGGAAATGGAATAAAGCACAAGATGAAAGAATCAGACACAGACAGATCCAGGATATGACGCTCAGGGTAACAGAGGCTGGATATAATGAAAAGGCAGTTATTTGGAAATAATGGGAGCTAAAATAATTCAGTACAGCAGCACCTACCTGGAGAAAATGGCTGATTTTTTGGTAGCTGCCCTTCCCATTCCAATTGGTTGGGGGTTTGTGGCCATGCCTTAGCTGAATGGTGGCTGGGTTCTATCACATCTCATATCCCATTGGTTGACAGTCCTGTCAATGAAAGACCAATGAAATCGGAGAAAAATGACACACACACACGATTTGAAAGTAGGGATAAACAGATCATTCTCAGGTTGACAGGTTATGACAAGTGAGGTTCTGTAAGGATCAATGCTTGGGCCCCAGCTAGTCACCATCTATGTCTATGGTTGGATGTGGAGGCCAAAAACAACATTTAGAAAGTTTACTGACGACACAAAACTTGGCAGGAATGAGAGTTGTGAAGAGACTTCAAGGAGATTGAGGCAAACTAAATGAATGGGCAAGAACTTGGCAGATGGAATATAAATATGGGGAAATGCAAAGTTTGCACTTTTGTCAGATGTAGAGTATTTCTTACATGGGGGAAAGAAATTGGGGAGTGCTGACATCCAAAAGGACCTGGATGTTCTTGTTCCTAAGTCACTGAAAGCCAACATGCAGGTGCAACAAGCGATTAAGAATATAAATGGTATATTAGCCTTTATTGCAAGGGGATTTGAGTACAAGGGTAAAGAAGCATTGCTGTAAATGCAAAGAGCTTTGGCGAGACCATACATGGAGTAGCGTGTGCAGTTTTGGTCTTCTTATCCAAGGAAGGATATACTGACCATAATGAGAGTGCAACAAAGGTTCCTGGGATGGCAGGATTCACCTATGCGGAAAGATCAAGGAGACTTGACCTGTATTCTCTAGAGTTTAAAAGAATAAGAGGTGATCTCTTTGAAGTTTAAACAATTCTTACAGGACTCAACACTACAGGAAGAATGTTTTCCTTGTGGGGGTTACATACTAGAACCAGGGGATACAGTTTCAGAATTCAAAGCAGAGGTTGATAGATTTCTAAATACCAAATGACGTCTAAGGATATGGGGATAGTGTGGGAAGAAGGCATGAAGTAGAAGGTCATGCATGAGTTAGTTAAATGGCAGAGCACACTCAAGAGACCAAATGGCCTACTCTTGCTCCTACATTCTTACAGTACTAATTTATGTTCCACTGAAACACTTTTCCATCCACCAACCAAAACTCTCAAATTTATTGCTTAAAGGTTCTAGATTTTCAGATGTCTCTCTTCAATTTCATCATGTAGGCTTTCCATTATGAATAAGCCAAAATGAGCAATTTCCCCTGATGATGTTCTATCCATTTCAATGAACACAATTTGTGCCCGCAATTCTCAACATGGTGGATTGTACATCAGCTGCGCTAGCACTGAACAAAGAACAAAGAAAATTACAGCACAGGAACAGGCTCTTCAGCCCTCCAAGCCTGCACCGACCATGCTGTCTGACTGAACTAAAACCCCCTACCCTTCCGGGGACCATATTCCTCTATTCCCATCCTATTCATGCATTTGTCAAGACACCCCTTTAAAGTCACCATCGTATCTGCTTCCACTATCTCCCACGGCAGTGAGTTCCAGACACCCACCACCCTGTGTAAAAACCTTGCCTCGTACATCTGCCTTAAACCTTGCCCCTCGCACCTTAAACCTATGCCCCCAAGTAATTGAAAAAACTTCTGACTATCCACTCGGTCCATGCCCCTCAATCTTGTAGACTTCTATCAGGCCGCCCCTCAACCTCCATCGCTCCGGTGAGAACAAACCAAGTTTCTCCAATCTCTCCTCATAGCTAATGCCCTCCATATCAGGCAACATCCTGGTAAGTCTTTTCTGTACCCTCTCCACATCCTTCTGGTAGTGAGACGACCAGAATTGAACGCTATATTCCAAGTGCGGCCTAAGGTTCTACAAAGCTGCAACATGACTTGCCAATTTTTAAACTCAATGCCGATGAAGGCAAGTATTCCATATACCTTCTTAACTACCTTCTCCACCTGCGTTGCTACTTTCAGTGACCAGTGTACCTGTACACCCAGATCCCTCTTAAGGGTTCTGCCATTTTACTGTATTTGACCTTCCAAAATGCATTATCTCACATTTGTCCGGATTAAACTCCATTTGCTATCTCTCCACCCAAGTCTCCAACCGATCTACGTCCTGCTGTATCCTCTGACGGTCCCCATCGCCATCCGCAATTCCATCAACCTTTGTAGTGTCCGCAAACTTATCAAACCAGTTACATTTTCCTCCAAATCAAATACATACATTACAAACAGCAAAAGGTCCCACTTGGCACAACTCTCCATTCAAAAATGCACCCTTCCATTGCTACCCTCTGTCTTCCATCACCATGGTAAGCAGTCTCGCAACGCCAGGTTAAAGTCCAACAGGTTTATTTGGTCGCAAAATCCACTAGCTTTCGGAGCGCTTGCTGCTCCTTCGTCAGGTGAGTGGGAGTTCTCTTCACAAACAGGGCATATAAAGACAAACTCAATTCACAAAATAATGGTTGGAATGCGAGTCTTTACAGGTAATCAAGTCTCAAAGGTACAGACAATGTGAGGGCGGAGAGAGCGTTAAGCACAGGTTAAAGAGATGTGTATTGTGCGGAACTTGGCAATCAGTCTCTGCTCAGCAACTCTGCGCTGTTGTGTGTCGTGAAAGCCGCCTTGGAGAACACTTGCCCGAAGATCAGAGGCCGAATGCCCGTGACCGCTGAAGTGGTCCCCAACAGGAAGAGAACACTCTTGCCTGGTGACTGTCGAGCAGTGTTCATTCATCCGCTGTCGTAGCGTCTGCATGGTCTCCCCAATGTACCATGCCTCGGGACATCCTTTCCTGCAGCATATCAGGTAGACAATGTTGGCCAAGTTGCAAGAGTATGTATCGTGTACCTGGTGGATGGTGTTCTCACGTGAGATGATGGCATCCATGTCGATGATCCGGCACGTCTTGCAGAGGTTGCTGTGGCAGGGTTGTGTGGTGTTGTGGTCACTGTTCTCCATAAGGCTGGGTAGTTTGCTGCGGACAATGGTCTGTTTGAGGTTGTGCGGTTGTTTGAAGGCAAGAAGTGGGGGTGTGGGGATGGCCTTGGCGAGATGTTCATCTTCATCAATGTCACTGAGCAAAGACTGATAGCCAAGTTCCGCACACATGAGGACGGCCGCAACCAGGATCTTGGGTTCATGTCACACTATCTGCGACCCCCATGACTTGCCTGGGTTTGCAAAATCCCACTAACTGTCCTGTCTGGAGACAATACACACCTCTTTAACTTGTGCTTAATGCTCTCTCCACTCACATTGTCTGTACCTTTCAGACTTGATTACCTGTAAAGACTCGCGCATTCCAACCATTATTTTGTAAATTGAGTTTGTGTCTTTACATGCCCTGTTTGTGAATAAAACTCCCACTCACCTGACGAAGGAGCAGCAAGCACTCCGAAAGCTAGTGGATTTTGCTACCAAATAAACCTGTTGGACTTTAACCTGGTGTTGTGAGACCTCTTACTGTGTTTACCCCAGTCCAATGCCGGCATCTCCACATCTGACTTCCATGACCATGCAGTTCTGTATCCATCTTGCCAGCTCACCTCTGATCCTGTATAACTTCACCTTCTGTACCAGTCTGCCATGAGGCACCTTGTCAAAGCCCTTACTGAAGTCCATGTAGACAACTTCCACTGCCCTACCCTCATCAATCATTTTTGTCACTTCCTCGAAAAACTTGATCAAGTTAGTGAGTCACGACCTCCCCTTCACAAAACCATGTTGCCTCTCGCTAATACATCCCCTTATTTCCATGTGGGAGCAAATACCAGACTGTGAAGAGGCAGCAACATTAAATTGAACGATTGGAGTTGAAGAAGTCACTATTGCATTTTCATGGAGAAATTTACAAACGGATACCCAAGCCATTTATTATTGTGTAACATTACAGCAAATATATTGAGCAAATATATTAAGTTCATGAATTTTAATGATTTCAGCATATTTAAGTGGAACATTTCCCACCCATGCTAAACAAATAATATGCATGTGTATGAATTGTGTCATATGAAGAACACTTTCAATACATTTAATGAAGTAAAGCTTCTCAATCACTTCAATATTATAATAAATTACAAAGACAAGCAATGGTTGCAGTGTCAGATTGATGTCTAGTAAAGCTCTCTTAGAAGCAAGCTCATTTTAATATCACATGTGTAATTCAGCCTTGATGCTTCAACTCAAATAGCCTGCCAATACTCAGCTTCGGTTCACAAAGTTAACACGACATACATGATTTTTTAAATCCACAAAGAGCACTAGAATAAAGGAAAAAGGGATAAAATGGAAAAAAAATTATGAGTTCTTATTCCATAGTCAGATGGAATTTTATAAATTGATACCCAAAAAAGCTTCAAACAAAAAATTAATTCCCCATCAGTCAATTTAACTTAATGTTCTAAACCTTGTGGCATTTATTATGTTGTGCATCAATGCCAATTGACTAATTAAATTGCAGTTAAACTTTGCACTTCCATTCTTAGCTAGTTAAAATTAAAAAAAAATGCCCCATAACCCTTGAAGTACTAATCATGTCACTTTGGATAATAGTTTGTTTTGCTTTATCAGGAATAAGGCTGATGATTGGAGGTCCAAGACTGTTTTGCCAGAGAACGTTTTGCCAAAAGGAATAGAAAATAAAGAGTTTCTACAACCATTTGATTCAAATTTTAAGCTAAACATAGAATATAGCTTGCGGGACTGACTGCAAGTATACCAACCTTCACAACTACGTGTACAAAATAAATGGTACCATTAGGACTCAGGTCATCGTTTATTCATGCCATGAAAATAGACAAAACAAAAATCGATCTTGCATTGTTTCAAATATTTTTATTTAAATATACATTCACTTTCTAAAGCACATACATTTTAGTCAACGTGCACCAACGTGCTAGAACAAAGAACAATACAGCACAGGAACAGGCCCTTCGGCCCTCCAAGCCCGTGCCGCTCCCTGGTCCAAACTAGACCATTCTTTTGTATCCCTCCATTCCCACTCCATTCATATGGCTGTCTAGATAAGTCTTAAACGTTTCCAGTGTGTCCGCCTCCACCACCTTGCCTGGCAGCGCATTCCAGGCCCCCACCACCCTCTGTGTAAAATATGTCCTTCTGATATCTGTGTTAAACCTCCCCCCCACTTCACCTTGAACCTATGACCCCTCGTGAACGTCACCACCGACCTGGGGAAAAGCTTCCCACCGTTCACCCTATCTATGCCTTTCATAATTTTATACAGTTGATAGCTAATATGATAGCTATCAACATGCAGCATCACAAAGATTCACATCCATATGAGATA
Organism: Mustelus asterias; assembly: GCF_964213995.1. NCBI lineage: Eukaryota > Metazoa > Chordata > Chondrichthyes > Carcharhiniformes > Triakidae > Mustelus > Mustelus asterias. The sequence continues at coordinate 74,975,411 of NC_135801.1, read as the reverse complement.
TAGTGCAACACCAAAACAAAGCCATTTCCACTGCATCAGTTTGTCAGGTTGATACGAATGCAAGATTTTCTTTTTATAGTGTTTTTTCACGACCGTGGGACATATTATAGTGCTTTACAGTTAATGGGGTGTCAAGGTTGTAATATAGGAAGCAAGACAGCCGTTTGTGCATAGCAAGCTCCCACAAATAGCAACGTGATAATGATCAGATAATGTATTTTCTGTGATGTTGACCAAGGAACAAATACTGGTCAGAACACCAAGGATGACTAACCTACTCTTCCTCGAAACAACATCATACAATCTACACCCAACTGAGTGCATAGATGGAGCTTTGATTCAAACAAAGCCTCATTCAAAGACAGTCTCTCCAATAGTGCAGCTTTCCTGCAGTAACTGGAGTGTCAGTTTAGACTTACGTGCTTAAATCTCCAGAGAAAGGAAAGATATATTTGTTATAGAGGGAGTATACAGAGATTTATTAAATTGATGCAGGTCTAACAGTATCTGTGGAGAGAGAATAGAGCCAATGTTTCAAGTCGGAGCCTGAAGAAGGGTCACTCAGACTCAAAATGTTGGCTCTATTTTCTCTCCACAGATGCTGCCAAACCTGCTGAGATTTTCCACCATTTTCTGTTTTTGTTCCGGATTCCAGCATCCGCAGTATTTTGCCTTTTTTATTAAATTAATTCCTGGAATGAGGTACAATTAAATGGACTGGGCATTATTCTCAGGAATGCAGAAGAATGAGATGTGATCTTATTCAAAAACACACAATCCTTACAAGGCTCAATAGGACAGATACAGGATGGATGTTTTCCTGGTTATTTGGTCAAGACAGTAAGAGTTTTAACAACACCAGGTTAAAGTTCAACAGGTTTATTTGGTAGCAAATACCATTAGCTTTCGGAGCGCTGCACCTTCGTCAGATGGAGCTCCTTCGTCCTTCGGAATGAGCTGCTCCTTCTTCAGCCAACCTGTACAGATTTGCATTCTAATCAGTATTCTGTAACTTGATTTTGTGTCTCTGTGCCCTGTTTGAGAGCAGATTTCCACTCCATCTGACGAAGGAGCAGCGCTCCGAAAGCTAATGGTATTTGCTACCAAATAAACCTGTTGGACTTTAACCTGGTGTTGTTAAAACTGTTACTGTGTTTACCCCAGTCCAACGCCGGCATCTCCACATCATATTTGGTCAAGAACCAGGGGACACAGTCTCACTGTAAGGGGCAGGTATTTTAGGACTGAAATGAGGAGAAATCTCTTCACTCAGAGTGGCAAATCTTTGGAATTCTCTGCCCCAGAAGGCTGCAGAGGCTCAGTCACGTATTAAAAATATCAGGGAATATGGGGTAGTGCAGAAAAATGGTATTGAAATAGAAGATCAGCCATGATCTCATTGAATGATGGATCAGGCTCAAGGGCTGAATGGCTTAGTCCTATTTCTTGTGCACTCTTCGGAATGAGTGCCATCAACTGAGACACAGTTGACACTCGGCTGATAGGATATGCACAAGTCCAAACATTCTTTTCTCGAGCTAGAGCAACCCAACTCAAACATGCTTTTGTCCAAACAGTATAGAAAATTTATGATTTAAAATTTCAAGGATCTAGAAATTACGTAGAGAAGCTCCAAAAACTACAGATGTGCAAAATAAATTAATTGTAGAAAATTAAATGAACAAACTTGTAAGTGTACTCATTTTAATTCAATCTAGAACTATGCAGGGTTACTAAAGCATTAAGAAATTCAACAAATAAAAATGTCCACGAACCACTTGTGGAATACACCCTAAAATCTCAAAACAAGCAATCATTTTAGTTCCATAAAAACTTGAGTTCGCGGCCAAGAATTGGAGGAAGGCAAATATTATTCCAAAAGAAATCAGACACAGAATCTGAAAACAAACCAGCTAGTCGAATGTTGGTAGTGGAGGAAATGTTCAAGTATATTTTAAATATGTGTACACTTGATAAACGTAGTACCCACAGAAGTGGCAAGCACAGATTTTAGTTGGTGGCACAGGAGTTCACTAACCTTTATAAATCCATACAGAACCCTCTCTGACGTTGTGTGTTGCAAATGACTACCATCTGTTGCAGACTCACAAACAGCACAAAATATACTACAATGGATTCTATCCTTCTTAAAGTCAGCACTGGTTAAGTTATTTTTAAAGTGTAATTGCTGGCAGATCTTAGCAATATGCAATGGCTGAAGGTTTCCGTAATAGGGGCTTAATGAGTGGCATTGAATCGACATTTGGAATTGACAGTAATATTCCAGAATATTTAATATAAAGTGGATGTCTAAATGGTATTGATCCCTGTTGCTTAATACGTGAGATGTGATGCCCCTTCTGCTCAGTTTTAAATTATTTCTAAACTGCTTAATTTGTGGTTGCCTTTCTATGGCGGAGGCTGGATACAGTAAGAGTTTTACCACCAGGTTAAAGTCCAACAGGTTTATTTGGTAGCTGGATGGCCAGGTTCCAGAATTGGACAGGTGAAAGATTTCAACAGCTGTGGCAAAGTTCTGGAGCAAACAGAATCATACTTTCCACAGAAAACTCAATCAGACCAAATAAAAACAAAAAATGCTGGAAATATTCGACAGATCAAGCAGTATCTGTAAAGAGTCAGAGAGGTTTACAGCATGGAAACAGGCCCTTCGGCCCAACTTGTCGATGCCGCCCTTTTTTTAAAACCCCGAAGCCAATCCCAATTGCCCGCATTTGGCCCATAAGCCTCCATACCCATCTTACCCATGTAACTGTCTAAAAGACAGTTTAAAAGACAAAATTGCACCCACCTCTGGCAGCTAGTTCCAGACACTCATCACCCTGTGTGTGAAAACAATTGCCCTTCTGGACACTTTTGTATCTCTCCCCTCACCTTAAACCTATGCCCTCTAGTTTTAGGCTCCCCTACCTTTGGGAAAAGATATTGACTATCTAGTTGATTTATGCCCTTCATTATTTTATAGACCTCGATAAGATCACCCCTCAGCCTTCCAAGCTCCAGAGAAAAAAGTCCCAGTCTATCCAGCCTCTCCTTATAACTCAATCCATCAAGTCCAGGTAGCATCCTAGTAAATCTTCCCTGCACTCTTTCTAGTTTAATAATATCCTTTCTATAATAGGGTGATCAGAACTGTACATAGTATTCCAAGTGTGGCCTCACCAATGTCTTGTACAACTTCAACAAGACGTCCCAACTCCTGTATTCAATGTTCTGACCAATGAAACCAAACATGTTGAATGCCTTCTTCACCACTTTGTCCACCTGTGGCTCCACTTTCAAGGAGCTATGAACATGTACCCCTAGATCTCTGTTCTGTAACTCGCCCCAACGCTCTACCATTCACTGAGTAAGTCCTGCCCTGGTTCAATCTACCAAAATGCATCACCTCACATTTATCTAAATTAAACTCCATTTGCCGTTTGTCAGCCCACTGGCCAAATTGATCAAGATCCCGTTGTAATCCAAGATAACCTTCTTCACTGTCCACTATGCCACCAAATTTGGTGTCATCTGCAAACTTACTAACTATGCCGCCTATATTCTCATCCAAATCATTAATATAAACGACAAATAACAGTGGACCCAGCACTGATCCCCGAGGCACACCGTTGGTCACAGGCCTCCAGTTTGAAAAACAACCCTCTCCAACCACCCTCTGTCTTCTGTCATCAAGCCAATTTTGTATCCATTTAGCTACCTCACCCTGGATCCCATGAGATTTAACCTTATGCAATAACCTACCATGCGGTGCCTTGCTAAAGTCCATGTAGACAACATCAACTGCCCTCATCTACCTTCTTCGTTACTTCTTCAAAAAACTCAAATTTGTGAGACATAATTTTCCACTCAAAGCCATGCTGACTGTCCGTAATCAGTCTTTGCGTCTCAAAATACCTTCCAACAACTTACCCACCACAGATGTGAGGCTCACCAGCCTGTAGTTCCCAGGCTTTTCCCTGCAGCCCTTTTTAAACAAAGGCACAGGCACCTCGCCTGTAACTATCGATGATTCAAATATCTCTGCTGGGGGACCCGCAATTTCCTCCCTAGCCTCCCACAATGTCCTGGGATACACTTCATCAGGTCCTGGGGATTTATCTACCCTGATGCGCTTTAAGATTTCCAGTACCTCCTTATGTGTAATATTTTCATTCCTCAAGACATCACTTTTTATTTCCCCAAGTTCCCTCACATCCATGCTTTTCTCAACAGTAAATACTGATGAGAAATATTAATTTAGGATCTCACCCATCTCTTGTGGATCTGCACATAGATGACTTTGTTGATCCTTAATCTCCATAGTTACTCTTCTGCCCTTTATGTATTTGTAGAAGCTCTTTGGATTCTCCATTGCCTTATCTGCCAAAAAAATCTCGTGATCCCTTTTTGCCCTCCTGATTTCTCTCTTAACTCTACTCCTACACTCCCTATACTCTTCAAGGCATTCACTTGATCCCAGCTGCCTATGCATGTCATGTGCCTCCTTCTTCTTGACGAGGGCCTCAATACCCAGAGTCATCCAGGGTTCCCTACTTCCGCCAGCCTTGCCCTTCACTCTAAGAGGAATGTGCTTACCCTGAACCCTGGTTAACACACTTTTGAAAGCCTCCCACTTACCGATGTCCCTTTGCCTTCCCACAGATCCCACAATTAAAATTTCAAAAGTTCCTGCCTGATACCATCAAAATTGGCCTTGCCCCAATTTAGAATTTTAACTTTTGGGCCAGATCTATAATTCTCCATAGCTATCTTAAAACTAATAGAATTATGGTCACTGGTCCCGAAGTGATCCCTCACTAACACTTCTGTCACCTGCTCTTCCTTATTTCCCAAGAGGTCCAATTTTTGCCCCCACTCTAGTCGGGCCATCCACATACTGAATGAGAAATTCCTCCTGAATACACTGAACAAATTTCTCTCCATCCAACCCTCTAATACGATGGCTGTCCCAGTCAACATTGGGAAAGTTAAAAACCCCTACTATTACCACCCTATTTTTCTTGGAGCTATCTGTAATCTCCTTACATACTTGCTCCTCAATTTCTCGTCGACTAGAAACAAGCCAGATAGCACCTGCGAAAGAGAGAGTTCTGTTTCAGGTCAAGATGATTTTTCATCAGTTCTGCCCTCAGATTTACAGCATTTTGCTATTGCATTAGTATTTAATTCATTGCCACTGCTCTTCCAAGAATGCTTTTGAAGTTCTACTCTTGTCTAAAACAGGATTTCCATTTGTCTCATCTACCTTGGTGTTAGAGTGAGAGTGTCCCAACTTGAAACACTGGTTCGTAGTGGTGTATTTTTGTTTGGATTAACGTGAGGAGCAACATACAACCCAGTGAGAAAACAGTCCAATCTTTATGTAAAGAACTAACAAAGCATATTTAAGAGCAGCACGGTGGCACAGTGGCTAACACTGCTGTCTCCCAGCACCAGAGACCCACATTCAATTCCGGCCTCAAGTGACTGTGTTGGAGATTGCATGTTCGCCCGTGTCCTCCCAGGTTTCCTCTAGGTACTCTGGTTTCCTCCCACTGTCCAAAGATGTGCAGGTTAAGTGGACTGGCCATGCTAAATTGACCCTTAGTGTCCAAAGGTGTGTAAATTAGGTGGATTAGCCATGGTAAATGTGTGGGGTCATGGGGATAGGGCAGATAGGTTGGCCTGGGTGACATGCTCTTTCGGAGAGTTGGTGCAGACTCAATGAGCCGAATGGCCTCTCTGCACTGTAGGGATTCTATAGTTCTATGGTCACAGAAAAGGAAAATACACTACAAAAAAGACAAAAATACAACATGACACTTAAGCATGTGGATGGTTAAATACCCACTATGTTACCTGAACTCACGAAGACACTCCCTAACCCAAACAACATCCAATTTTATAGCTTTACAAATCAAATCCAGCTTATAATTACCACACAATATAGCTTAGATGACCAGGTCGGAGAAACCATCTTTTATTGGTTCGGAGAAGGTAAGAAACCATGCCTTGCAGAGGAGAATATCTGCAATATACTGTGCCTCTAAATGTTACATGGAACAGGTTTCTCTGACAATTTTGGCCTCTTGGGATGTCAGAGATAAACTAGCTTCCTTTCTTCTGAGTCTGCTGGCAATTATACTATTTAGACTCTTTGATATTTCATTTTGTGGATTTGGCTGTCTGTCTGGGCAGCACAGTGGCGCAATGGTTAGCACTGCTGCCTCACAACGCCAGGGACCCAGGTTCAATTCCGACCTTGGGTCACTGTCTGTGTGGAACTTGCACGTTCTCCCCGTGTCTGCATGGATTTCCTCCGGGTGCTCTGGTTTCCTCCCACAGTCCAAAGATGAGCGGGTTAGGTTGATTGGCCATGCTAAATTGACCCTAGTGTCAGGGGAATTAGTAGGATAATTAAGTGGGGTTACAGGAATAGGGCCTGGGTGGGATTGATGCAGACTCGATGGGCTGAATGGCCTTCTTCTGCACTGTAGGGATTCTATGATATCTCAAATTTCTTGACCCTAGAAATTAGCATGTCCACTGATCTGAATCATCTAGGTAATCTGATTCTACTTTTAGGGCAGTTTACACCTGACTCTGTCTAGATGCCTGCTATTTTGTTACTGGGTAAATTGCATCTCATCATGTCTTTGGAATGCTGGCTACTGCTATAGCTATGCAGATTTCTACCTGTTGGTGGGCAAATTGCATTCTATCATGTCTTTTTGAATTCTTGTTACTGCTGTTGCTAGGCAGGTCCCCGATTCTTGTTCATCTTCTTGGCTTTGCATTTCCCTTCTCTTGTTTGATCAGCTATCTAAAAAAACACTTCCACAACCTTGTTTCCTTTCTCAGTAAGTGTCTGACTTCAACCTATTTCACATGGATTCCATAAATTCTAAATGTCATGTTGTAAATACAGATATCCCCAAGACATCCAGAAGACTTCAAAAACTGTTCTGGATGCATCCTAAAATATAAAATATTCTCAATGCCATTCACATTCTTGATCTCTCCCTTAAGCAACACCAAGTCATCTCAACCTGAAAAGTTAACTGTTTCTCCCCACAAATGTCACCTGACTCAAGCATTTCCAGCAATTTTTGTTTTTATTTCAGATTTGCAGCATCCACAATATGTTGCTTTTATGTCGCAATCAACCTAGCCTGTTTGAAATGATTTCATGAGCAAACCACATTCCTTGGACAATTGTGCCCAGGAACTTCTGCTGCCTACTGGCCTTGATGCAGTTTAACTTTTATGTCCTTTTCCTTGTCCTTTGGGAAATGTCTCACATCGTGCTTTTGTAGAGTTTGGCCTACTTCTCCAGAGCACCCATGTAATTTTGTAGCCTTTCGGATGTTATTTCCGAACTCAAAGAGGATATCAAATGATGATATCATCAAGGAACTATGAGCAAGCCACAATCTTTGAGTACATGTCATTAACAAAAAAGAGGAACAGGGAATGGGCTGACAATCAAACACTGGGGACGGTGAAATCTTGTCTTCAAAACAAACAAAAGGGAACTGTACCCACTTGGATAGCTATTGTTTATTGCCAGGATATTCAATTGCAGTTCACAGTGGATGCTATTGTTCCAAACATCTTTGCCACATCCAGGAACACTGCCATTGTGCACTCTTTCTTGTTAAAGGCTCGAAGATCTTGAATATTATTTGGTTTCGGCAGTGCATTGGTTTTGGCAGTGTATTGTATTGGAGTTAGCTGATTACTGCTTTGAATATAATCAACAACCAAGTGTCCTCAGATCTCTGGGGTTAAAAATTCCAAAGATTCACAGTCTTTTAAAGTAATTTCTCCTCATCTCAGCCCTAAACCGCTGACTTCTTATTCTGAGATTAATTCCTTCCCCTCGTCTGAGGTCAGAGACAAGGAAATTTATGAAGCTGTTGAAATGGTTAAGCCAAGGATGTTCTGAGGAACTCTAACAACAATGGTCAAAGGTTGTGTCTTTTAGCCTCTATTAAACATAACCATCTTCGTTTGCAACAGATAACATGGCACTGGAGGATTTTCCTATTGACATTGGTTTAGGCAGTGCATTGTATTGGAGTTAGTTGACTACTGCTTTGATATTGAGGGCAACTGTTTTCACTCCTTTCCATTGGTATTCAATTAATGTCCGTTTCAAGACTTATGAGGTCAGGAGTAGCCTGGTTCTGGCAGAACCTGAACTGAATGCCAGTGAGCAGGCATCATTGGATGCAACTATTGTTTAACTCGTCTCGCTTTTTTAATGATTAGGGACAGACCAAGGGTACATTAATTGACTGGATTAGATTTGTCCTGCTCAGAATTCCCTTTTCATGTCAGAACCTGTTACAAAGTGGTTCGTTCAGTATGTTTCTGAATAGTCAACAGTTTAAAAAGTGTATTATTATACCCAAGATAAAAAAAAGATCAAAATTACAGTTGAGCGGTGTTATTTAAACTGAAAAATCTGTCAAACCCCACAGCAAAAAATAAATCAAGTCAAATGTTGATGGGAGAGAAATACTGAAATAGTACATTTAAACAAAGGAATAAACAGAGCAGATAAAAATTAATTTGTTCCATCAAACCTCATTGTTCTAGTGCTCAACTCATCTAGTGTAAAATAATAAAACAGATCATTCAATATAGTATAATTTTATGCACTCCCTATTTGTTTAAACAAAGTGCTTCATTCCAATGAATTGACTGGCAAGTGATGCCTCTCTCTCAAATTGAACGGAAACCTTGCATAGGTCTTCAAAATGTTTTTAACCAAAAAGCAACCCATAAATAGCACCAGCTACAGCAGTCAAAATCTGAATTACACAAAGGTTGTTTTTTTTGTAAAAATATTGTGAACTCATGAGGGAGTTAGAGCTTATTATGGAAGATATATCATCCCCCTGAGCGCACAGTGAAAAGTTTTCTAGCACAGACTGAGGGTTTTCAACAAATGCTTTGCCATACAAAACAATACTTTACTTCTATTACCAGAAATCTTTCCTGTAGTTTTATTTAAACAGAAGTAGTAAACTGACTTATTACTAAACAAGACTAGAACATTGGCCATGGGGCCCCATTGCTTTAATACAGACGCAAAATGCAAATATGCACTGAATGTTGATTAATCTGCACCTAAACTGCCAATTCCTTTGAACTGAAACAAATTATAAAATGGCAACACTTACACCTGGATTATACAGAGATATGTTGCAACTCACCATGCATTTTATAAAATACACTGTATGCCCCACTGTTCTCCATATTGTTTTTGCCAGTCTTTCAACGTGCTTAAATCTTCCCTTGGCAATATCAAAAAAACTTTAAGGAACTTTCACCCAAATATAAGCTGATAAATACAGGTTCTCAATGAGAGGAAAATAACAGAAAAGCAGAGAAGTAATGTTAAACATAGATGAAAACTTGGTTAGACCACAGTGCGGTGAGCAGCACAGTCTTTCCATTATAAAAATTATTTATAGGTACTAGTGGAGGAGAAAATAAGATCTTTCAGTATCATCCTGAAAGATATCAGGAAAGACTGAACAGGCTGGAATTCAATTCTCTCGAAAGGGGAAGGCTGAGAGGTGCCTCGATACAGATCTTTAAATTATGAAGTGCAGCTCATGATAAGCAATTAAAACACAATGTCTAAAAACGACCTGATCATCAAAGCATATTCTTTGCAATTATGCTATACTGTCCAAATAAACATGTGGGTTTTGATCTTTAATTTCTAACCCTATTCATTTAATTGGAATTCAAACTGATTGCCCTTTTTCAAACAACTTATACTGTCAACCAAAATGACATTTGCGATATTATTGCCAGCTGTCTAAACTGAGTTGCTGCTCTTTTGATAACCCCAAAGGTTTTAATTGAATCTGAACTTTCAAATATATAAGCAACTTCTACTTTGAAGTATAACCTTGTTTATCAATACACTAAGCTTGCATTTCTTTTTGCTCATGTGTCTTGTTCAAATGCTGCGGGTTTGCAAGTTTGATATAGGTTATTTTTATTCAGTGATGACTAAATCTTAAATCATAAATTCCAGATCTTTTGGCAGTTTTAGATATTTGCAAACTAATGGGTACATTGATTAAACTTTATGACCCAAAAGGATCACGGTAAACACTTCAGTGACCCTCAAGGTACAAAATAACGCACACTCCTGAATTGTGTCATTAGACAAGTATAATATAGGTGCTTGCCAATCCCCCATGGAAAAGACAAAATTTTAAAACCAAGTATAATCAGAAGCCAAGAACAAAATTGACTAGCATCTCAAACAGTACTTGCCCTATAGTATTACTTCACTCTTTTAACAAACCACACTGCAGTATACTTCTTGAGTTATAAAATTGAGATTTAACTGTTTCCATTTCAACATCAGGTGAAGTCTAACAGGTATCACAAGCTTTCGGAGTGCCGCTCCTTCATCCTCTCACCTGATGCAAGGAGCAGCGCTCCGAAAGCTCATGATACCAAATAAACCTGTTGGACTTTAACCTGGTGTTATGAGACTTCTTACTGTGCCCACCCCAGTCCAACGCCGGCATCTCTACATCATAACATCAGATGACAAAGTGTGTCTGTATCACACCTGTCAAATTTCACTTCTTCCTGTCCTCCTTAGAACCGCCTATGTGAGTCAACACTTGAAAACAATCTGGGCTGTTTTTGCAATCCGGCTAGTGTTGATAGGATGTTTATTACAAGGTACGGTAACAACTCTATTGATCTGCAACAACAAAAAGTTAAATACTCTACAATTTTTGTGGGGGGAAAAAAAAGAATTTTTGGGGTCAGTTACACCCTGGGTGGCACTTTTTGGACAAGGATCCGAAGTGGTAAACACAAGACGACATACAATCAGGGTGTCACTACATTCCTTAAATCGGGAGCCAGCAGGGTGGAGTTTAGCAGTTAGCAGCGCCTTCAGACGGAGCACCGCAACAAGTTAAAACTTTCCCCAACTTTAGACAGCGCTTTTGTTTTTGCAAGGTGTGCCGAACCAATTGTTGTTGCTATGTCTGTCGCTGCACACTTCAGCGCAAGCAGCTCCCAAGCCTGGTTAAAAGTGCACCGCTCCCTTACCTGCACGGCGCTGTTGAGGAAGCAGCTGTTCTCCCCAGGTCCGTTGAGCAGCCCTTTGGTCGGGGCGATGGACAACATGCTGCCCGGCTGGTAGGCGCTCCGCAGGTTACCCCCGGGCTTCAGGAAAAGCTTCACCCAGGCCATTGTCCCGGGAGCGGCTCGAGCGACAACAATCAGGGGCGGAGCCAAGCAGCTCGCGGCCGCGCGCTGGCTACCAGGTGCCTCGCGCTCTCACCCCTCCCGCCTCACTCTCTTTTCAGGTAAAGCAGCTGCTGCCCATTGGTGCGGCTTCCCTTTAACCACCGCTGTCCTTCATTGTCTTGTTTTCTTGAGGTCAAAGTGAGTGGCGGGGCCACCGACTTAACTCGGGTGGGCGAGCAACTCGGGGCTGGGTTATCAAAGTTGACGACGAAAAGTTGACAAACGGCGGCCCCCTGCTTCTCCCGTCGCCTAGCTGACTAGCTCGCTGACGGAGACTGGCGGCGCCCAGTTCGGCGGCTCCCTCCCTGTAGGTGAGCACTCGTGCTTTCCGAGTGGGGCGGCGCGAGGCACCAGTCACATCCAACCGTCCCAGCTCGAGAGCACCGCCGCTGCGTCACCACCACCTGATTCCAGCTGCTTGCGTCCGGTCACGTGCCCCGCTTGCTCTGCCCAGGGACGTGGTGCTGGGATGGCTCACAATTCCTGGCTTAGGTAAAACCTAGGCTTGTGTGTGTGTCCCACTATGACTTCCTCGTTTGCATAGCCAGTAGGAAAGGAGAAGGGGGGAAAAATAAGGAGAACGGTGATCAGGCGTTTGGTTTAAGTTTTTTTAAATGTTTATTTATTAGTGTCACAAGTAGGCTTACATTGACACTGCAATGAAGTTACTGGGAAAATCCCCTAGTCCCCACACTCCAGTGCCTGTTCGGGGACACTGAGGGAAAATTTAGCATAGCCAATATGCTTAACCAGCATGTCTTTCAGACTGTGCTAGGAAACCAGAGCACCCAGAGGAAACCAACGCAAGGCATAGGGAGAATGTGCAAACTCCACACAGACAATGATCTAAGCTGGGAATCAAATCCGTGTCCCTGGCACTGTGAGGCAGCAGTGCTAACCACCGTGCTGCTCTGTGATGTGCTCTCTGTTGTGTGTTGTGCAAAACTAATGCTGCCAAGAGATAGGGAACCAATTCCTGATTTGCCTCCTCCACTCCATACTGAAGAAAAGCAGGGGTGTACCCTGGCAGTATAATAACCAAGTTGAGAAACCTCAGTGATTGCAACACAAAGATCAAGCTGAAGGGAAAAAAAAGATTGGAAATCTCTGTGATCGGAGCAGTCACTCCTTCTTCCTGTTGGATAATTTGTTTGGATTATTATCTCTGGATAAATTGTTATTGCTTTCATGTTGAAAGATGTTTGTATGGGTCAAGAACTTTATTGATAAACATTTTTTTTCCTCTTTGCCAGTATACTAATCTGTACAAATATTACTATAGCAGAACATGTGATTTAATTTGAATACAGCTTTTAAAAAAGCTTTTTTCAATTTCAACAATTTCAATTTTTTTATACTTTTAAATATTTTTTAAATGAAACAATTTATGTTTATCAATAGACAAGGTTGTAGGTGAAAGACAGGCACATGAGATTAAGTAGCTGTTTTTTCAGAGTTGTGTGTTTGATTCACCAAATGGCTTCCTTCTGTGCTTGAAATTTTACAATACAGAGATGGTTTTGTATCCAAGCAGATATATGTTTAGCCACTGAATCCAGAACATAGCAACAGCGAGTTTGAAGTTTTCCTTTCTGACAACAGTCATATTAATTATTTTCCAATTATATAAACACACAAAAATTACTTGTAATCACCTCCTAAGTCACCAGATAGATAGCTATCTGAGATCACAGTTCCGATTCGATGGTACTGGATACATCAAATATGATGAGCATATGCCTTGGATAAATAATCTTAGCAACAGTGACAAACTTGTAATACTTTTTATTTTAGCACAAATGCATGTTGGCTCAGCTGCTGAACCAAGGAAGGTCACCTACCTGGACCTTTGTAATATCACGTCTCCACTCCTACCTCAATATATCTGCCTCTGAAACCATCAAATGCTGTTTCCATTCATCTTTTCCTGTACTTTCCAAGTTAGCCTCCTATCTTTTACCTGTTGAAAATGTCAGCTTATCCAAAACTGTAGGGATCCCTCCAATCAGGGTTCCACTACCACCATAGCACCAAAATGGTTCATATCAAAGTCACAGTCACATTCTATATGAGTATGACAAAGGTAAATTAATTGACGTGGAGTGAAACTCCCCACAAGATAAATGCTGTCACTTCTTTCTGTGTCAGATCTGTTGACAAATTTAGACAAAATGTCTCTGCTTTGACCTGAAAATTAGATTTCTGTAGTTTGTTTGATTCTTATGATCACGAAGGGCACACTTTGTGATGCAGGCATTCCATCACCAAAACAAAATGCATCTGTAATATTGGCAGCTAATGCCAAACCTGAGTCTGAAGTTTCATTTTGATCAGTTAAAGCATCTTTCATAACCCCAGGATGCATGCAATGAGCTACTGTTGAAATGTAGTCATTGTTGTTATGCAGGAAAACCTTCATTGGATGTTTTTAAACATTTTATTGCAAATGCCAGGTTAATACAATACATTTTTCAGTGAGGCCAAAAGATTATTGGACTCAGCAAGACTTTTGACAATGCTAGGCAATTGAAAATATTCCCTTGTCAGACACCCACAATTGAATTTTAACCTTCTGACCTGCCCATAGTGGAGGAAGCCAGCTTGCAAACCCAGATATTTCTGCAGCCTGCTTGTTAGTGAATTTTTAGCTCAGCCACAGTACTTGCATCTGACTTCCAGGTTTCCCAACAGTTGTGATGGGTGGGCGTGATGATGACCCACTGCTGCTTGTTTCAATTCTGCTGCTTGAAGGGAGGGTATGAAGAGAAGCATTCTAGAAGTACAAAACTGAACCATAAAATTGGCAAATGAAGGGTTAACTTGCAAAGCCTGTCCACAATTCTCAAATGCATCTCTGGGCATCATGCTGTGGGCCGAAGAACACAGTAAGGGGAAGACCTGTTCCCCATCTATTGCAAGAAGAAGGGAACCACAGAGAACAAGGAGCTCTAGTGGGAGTGTGGCAGAGGAGGTCGATAGCACTGGTGTGCCTTGCATGTGAATGCAGTGTTATAAGAGATTTAATGATTTGATAAGTACAGAAAAGATGAATGGCAATCCATGTTCAAGTGCAAATCCACTCTGCCTTTCTCAGCCTTCTCATGCAAATCACTCCAGACTAGCAGGGGTTCACTTAGAGGTGAACCCCTGCCTTTCTCTCAAGACATCTCCACACATCTTCAAGTGAGCAGCCGTCACTGACTGATACTCACCTTGATCTTATTCAGATGTCACACCCATTCTTCCAGTGACGCTCCGCAAATATCCTTCCATCCTCTCAAAACAATAAGCATCTGGAGGTCTCTTCTATCTGTCGGGCGACATGGAGGCACAGTGGTTAGCACTGTTGCCTCACAGCTCCAGGGACCTGGGTTTGATTCCCGGTTTGAGTGACTGTGTGGAGTCTGCATATTCTCCCCGTGTTTGCGTGGGTTTCCTCTGGGTGTTCTGGTTTCGTCCCACAGCCTGAAAGACGTGCTGGTTAGGTGCATTGGCCATGCTAAATTCTCCCTCAGTGTACCCAAGCAGGCGCCAGCGTGTGGCGACTAGGGGATTTTCATAGTAACTTCATTGCAGTGTTAATGTAAGCCTACTTGTGACACTAATAAATAAACTTCAAAACTTTAAACTCTATCTCTCCTTGCAAAGTAAGAAAGCACAAAACCAATGAGAAGAGGTCACTCAGTCTGAGGAAGCACCATCACAAAAATCATGCTCCCTCCACTAGCTTCATTATGGACACCTTAATGGGCAAGAAAGAGAAGTAGTTAGATCATCACATGTTGAAGCGTGCATCTCAAGTGAGAGAGATACAGCAGTGAATAGTTGCTGTCAGAGGACACAGAACTCTCTAAGCTCTGCTGAGCTGGATACAAATGTGGTGCCTCTCAAGGATCAATGAAGAGAACTATTGTGGAGCAACAGCAGAAAATATATAAGATCCTGTTAGCCTTTGCAGAGTGCTGTACACAACTGGAGAGGTTAGAGAAGTCCAAATGAGCACCATGACGTTTCAGGTCTTCGCACTGATGCCTGCATCCATGGAAAAGTGGTCGCCTGCATGAAGCACCAAACATGGCAATTATTCTTGCTGTATACTTAGGCTGCCACCCTAAGTAAAATAGAGGAAAGTCTCATTGTGGTCCTTCAACCGTTCACTGAAGTGCAGCAAAGTATTCTCTAGCTCTTGACCAGCAAGGCAGTTTTCTTTTTTTGGGGATTGGGGGGGCAAAAATAAATAAAGAGGGAACTCTGCTCAAAGTGCTTCTCACTACTGGTCTCTTGTCCTTCTTCTGTCTGTCAGAGCCCCACATGTTGCTTCCTGTCTTGATGGCAGAGTCTGCCCCTGCACATATGCAAATCGGGCAGACTTTGGCAGGACCCAAACAAGCTCCAAAACCCCAAAAATGTCAACCAAAGCATCTGAGTAGTCAGAACAGGAAAATGAGTAGCCTGCCTCTAGCTGTATTCAAGCTACAGGGTTTCCACCACGGCCATAGCGGTAATAGGAAAGGGAAGAAAAAGGATTTGTATTGCAGAAGGATATGCACATGGCAATCAAGAAAAATATCAGACCCCATTGTCCCATAGTATTTCCCGTATGCCAATGAATGTATTTGAATTAAACGTGGAAATTGTCTCTGCCAGCTTCTAAAGGCTGACAGTTTATGATGCTTTAACCTGTAGCCCGTACAGGAACCCAACAACCAAACAGGTTAAAATTCAGCCCCAGTGTCAACATACAGGATCCACTGGTAGCAAAGTGCACAGCAGGTAAAGAGTAAAACCTTTTCTGATTTGTACCAAAAATGCAATCTTTTGTGAACTGTCAAATTTTGGTGTGCAGGAGTGATTTTTTTTCCACCTGTTCCCACTTCCTAAAGCAAATACTTGTGAATTTTATGGTGATAGATCAACATCTTTTGAATCATTGTTTTGTATTATATTTTCTTGCATGAATCTTGAAGCCATTTCAACAATTGGTTTCCTTCTAGGACACGAGGATGAAGCAAACTGATCAGTGTATAAGTCCGGCTGTTCACTGCCAAGTCTGCTTTTACCAGCTCAAGCAGTAATGCCTTTTCCTCTCTGTGACCAATTTTTCATTTTTCCAGTATCATTTTGCCTACGTCAAAATATCTATTGCATCTACAGCTCTGATCCTAAAAACAGAAGAGCTAAATGATTAATTTGTTTTCAAAAGTAAGGTCATATACATGGCCATCTTCACTTCTCTCCACTTCCAATTCCTTCTAGTTGACTTCTACCCATGGCATCTCCTGAGCTTTCCCCCGCTTTCATCAGACTCACTGCCTCCGAGAAGTTCATCCCATTCCAGTTCAGCTCCTGACCATCCAGCTTCCAGTTGTCTTCTCCATACTCACCTTTCCTTAAGGAATTATTCCTGTTTCTTTTAAGCAAAATCATACACTCCTTTATAAAGTCTCCATTTGATTCCAATATTGCAAAATACTTACCACCTTTAACCAGGCTTTGTTTACACAGATGTTGAATGTATCATTGGCTTCTAACTACAGGTTCACAGCACCCCTGCCAAATCTAATTTTCGTTCACCCACTACTACCCAAGCTGCTTGGTAAAATACAGTACATCCAGATTCCAAGCACAACATACTGTTCCTCCTGTTTCTCCTCCAGTCTGTCCTCCACCTTCGCCGCCTTTGATTGCCATTCTCCACCTATTTTTCTCTTCTGCAGTCTTTCTATTATTATGCTTTTTATTCTGAAATTCAAATTCAAAAAGAGGAAGGATGTGTCTTAATCTCTTGGTTGTTGCTGATACTTGTTCAGCCCCTGTATAGTTGGTATGAAACTTCTGCCTGGTTCACATAGATGCACGATTCAAAATATTAAAGTCCACTATAAAAGATTTGATGAGCTCATCGGTGTTTACTTATGTGAGAAGATTATAAATATGTTCTTCTAGATCTTTATGGGTTAGACAGCTAAAGTGAAATACTATATTTTTGCAGCTCTATTAAAGAATGGGCGAGCAGGTGAGGCAATTATATTCTATTACATTCTTAATTATAATAGAGCACCTGGAGGAAACCCATGCAGACATGGGGAGAATGTGCAGACTCCTGTGTGGGTTTCCTCCGGGTGCTCTGGTTTCCTTCCACACTCCAAGGATATGCAGGTTAAGTGGATTGGCCATGCTAAGTTACCCCTTAGTGTCAGGGGGACTAGCAGGGTAAATGCGTGGGGTTGCAGGAATAGGGCCAGAGTGGGATTGTTGTCGGTGCAGACTCGATGGGCCGAAAGACCTCCTTATGCACTATCTATGAATATTTTATGTTACATAATAATAGTCTTCTATACTTTGGACGGCTTTATTTTCTGAATGCTTAAAATTACTGAGAAGAATAATAATTCTGTTTTATCCAAGCCTAGATAGCTTTTGGTGTTGTTACCAAGTGTTAGCGAGGTTTCACTAATATTATGCTGCCTTGGCCTACCTAACCTTGATGAGGATCTGCTCCTTTTAGACAGACTTGAATTAGTTGGTATTATTTAACTTAAAACTTTTTATTACAAACTCCAAAGATGTGCGGGTGAGGTTGATCGGCCATGCTAAAAAATTGTCCCTTAGTGTCCTGAGATGTGTAGGTTAGAGGGATTAGTGGGTAAATGTGTGGGGATATGGGAGTCAGGCCTGGTGGGATTGTGGTCGGTGCAGACTCGATGGGTCGACTGGCCTCCTTCTGCACTGTAGGGTTTCTATGATTTCTATGATGATATTCACAAAGACCTCATTGTAAGCACAAGGTTAATCAGAACATGATCTGTGCTGTGCCTAGCTTTCTTAGAGCCTCTCGGTCATTTGACTACTGATATCAGTTACTTCAATAAAGTCATCAGTCATCATATCTCATTAACATATTAATTAATCCATTAGTGTACAGATTCAAGTTTCTTTCTTTCCCCTCCCCCTAAACAAAATTCTGCTGATCATCAGAATGCGCGTATGGCAGTATTTTATGACACCCTGCCAATCGTACTTTTGGTGCGATGAGGACAGGGAGACCATAAAACATGTTGGGTGGTTAGCCCAATGTGTTCCTGTCCACCCCCGACCTGGTCCTCATAATATGGGGACGGGGTAAAGCGCCTACCGGTCTGCTTGCCCTGACACCTATTGAGGACCTTTAGGTGGCCAACTATTGTCCACTAATCCAGCTCCAGTGTCATAAAATTGGAGTACTGCAAGGATCAGTGTTTGGGCCCCAGCTATTCACAATCCATATCATGATTTGGATATGGGAACTAAATGTAATATTTCCAAATTTGCTGATGACACAAAGCTAGGTGGGCATGTAAGTTGTGAGGAGGACACAAACAGGCTTCAAAGGGACTTAAACAGACTAAGTAAATGGACAAGAACATGGTATATGGAATACAATGTGCAATTATCCATATTGGTAGGAAAAACAGAAATGCAGAGTATTTCTTAAATTGTGAGATATTGGGAAGTGTTAATATCCACAAGAACCTAGGTGTTCTTCTTCATAAATCGCTAACATGCAAATGTAGCAAGCAGTTAGGAAGGCAAATGGTATATTGGCCTTTATTGCAAGAGGATTTGAGTGAATAAGTCTTGCTGCAATTTTATAGAGCTTTGTGAAACCACAACTGGAGTTTTTAGTTCAGTTTTGGTCTCCTTACCGAAGAAAGGATATACTTGCCTTAGAGGGAGTGCAACAAAAGTTCACTAGACTGATCCCTGGGAAGGTGGAATTCTCCTATGAGGAGAGGTTGAGCAGTCAGTGGCTGCATTCTCTAGAATGTAAAAGAATAAGAATTCTTATTGAGGCACATTAAATTCTTACAGGGCTGAAGGAATAGATGCAAGAAGAATATTTCCCTTTCACTGAGCACTGACCTTTGTTCTCCTATTAACAAATTCTGCTATCTTAACTTTGTGCAACTATCAGCATCTTCTATAGGCATTCATACTGCTATCAAAGCTTCCTTTATCTCGTGTTCTACACATTTTCATTGAAATCTTTCCCAGCTCTCACCTATCACTGACTTTCTACTCTGCTCCAGCTGCTCCACCCCCTCTTGCACAGTATATAATTCATTACATTTCTCTCTCTCTTTAGGTCTGAAGAAGAGTCATATTGACTCGAAACATTCTCCAGAATTCTACCACCCTGCCCACCACGGGAATTGGAGCGGGCGAGGGGCGGAGAATGGAAAGGTCGGTTGACCTTGGACAGGTCTCGGGTCGAGCAAGGCTGTAAATTCCCGCCCATTAACTCTGTTTCCTCTCCACAGATGCTGCCAGGCTTGCTAAGTTTTTTCAGCATTTTCTGGTTTTATTTCAGATTAACAGCATTCACAGTATTTTGCTTTTATATTAAGATGTTTCCTTTGATTGGGGGTCTAGAACTAGGGGACTGTCTCAGAAGAAGAGATTGGCCATTTAGGACTGAGAGGTCATCGTTTAAACAATGTTTTGCAAAGGCAGGAAGATGGGGGAAGGGGGGAGTCAAATCATTTGGAGAGTGCATCAGGTGAACCCCCCCCCCCCCCAGTATGTTGCCTCCCTTTGTTCCTCCCCACCTGGCTTCCAAAACCTGACAGCCCCACCCCATGCACTCCGACTGAGGGGCAGAAATCCGACCCTTAGCTTGTTTTGGCCACTTGCAACATGTTTTTGTTGTGGGGTGGTCTTAGTTAAAGTTGCTCAGTTTGGAAACGGCTTTCCTTCCTGAGTGGAGGCCAGTTGTATGCACCCCCTGCCCCTTGCATAAACTTGAGCCCATGAATTTTAATTCTAGCAGACTTCGAAAGGTATATTGCTAAACGCTGGGGCATTCCATTCATGTCAGGTATTTTATTTTTATGAAGATTCAGCCATCATAATCTCTGATTCTTCATTTAATTGAGGCTCCCAATCACAGGAGTGCAATTATTGAAATATTTCAAGGTTACCAAGACTTGTACTTTACTTCAGCCCGGAATCAGCGTGTCATTGGAATGCTGTCCCTGGTTTTGTGTCAGCCGCTAATTCAGGGAAAATAAATCAGCAGTCATGCTCAGCTGTTGATGTTTGCCACACACTCGCCCAGTTGCACATTCTTGTACAGGATACAAGTAAATCAGGCAGTTGGCTCAGACTGGCGCCACTTTACGCTTGACAGATTAACTCAGCTGGCAACCTGACATGTCCATGCAGCTAATTAGAGTGTTTCTGTGGCAGTCTTGTGGTCTGAGTCCAGGTCAGGTATTTTACAGTTTAAATTATTTTAGTGAAGGATAATGTTTTGTGCCTTGTGAAATGCGTTATGTTTTTGATAAGACAATTTACCCTTAATATTCAATTTTGTATTTCTGGTTATTTTTTGTTGGCATGGGTAAAGCAAAAATATCCACCAATGTCAGGTCAGAGGTGCAATCAAGCTGCAGCTTTAGAATGCATGTGTGGTTCTGTTGCTCTGATGCAGGGTAAATAATAACATTCATAATCCAATTACTGGTTGAATTTTGTGTGTAACAAATTTTGTCATTTGACTTGCCCCTGACCATTCCTTTTGCCTATTCTCTACTGGCTGTAGTGAAAAGCACAAACTACTTTGCAGGTTATGAATTGCATTTTGCCCGCTGAAAGAGAGTTTTACACTCCTTGTCGACATTTTTAATATTAGGAAAGTGCAAGTAGCAGCATCTGCTTTTTCATATAATTCAAACAACTCAGTGCAAAGTTAATGAAATGCTTCAGAGATGCAACTTAAGCACAACTTAAGCACAATTTCATTGTTTACTAGAATTATACTGAAGTGGGTACTTAGCCCAGAAGGTGGAGGACACCATTTAGAGGGGACTCATACTGCCCTGCTTTAATACATTCTACAGTCAGATATAGACTTCACTCTGGAGATATGTAAAAAAGAAAATAGAATGGCTTGAATTTAGACAGCACCTTTCATGACCACCAGACCTCTCAAAGCACTTTCCAGCCAATGAATTACTTCTGAAGTGCAGTCCCTATTGTAGGAAACATGGCAGCCAATTTGAATTCAGCAAACTCCCACAGGCGAGAATGTAAACAAGTGATCTGTTTTTCTAATGTTGACTGAGGAATAAACATTGATCAGCACACTAGGAATAATTCCCCTGTTCTTTCTCAGATAGTGCTATAGGATCCTTTGCCTTCATTTGGGAGGGCAGGCAGGACCCCTGTTTAACATCTCATTTGAGAGAACGTACCTCCAACAGAGCAGTGCTCTCTCAGCTCTGCAACAGTGTGTCAGCATTGAGTTTTGTTTTTGTGCTCGAGTTCTGGAGTGGGTGTTGAACCCAGAATCCTCTGTCTTAGAGATGAGAGTGCTACCAGCTGAGCCCCAGCTCCTACAAGGTTGCCATTATTGCTTTGATGTACATTCAAATCATTTTGCAATCAAATCAAAAATGGCTGCGTGTAACTAGCTTAAATTGATTTCATCTGAAAATTTAGCATATCAGCTTTCTGATTTGCTCATTTAACAAATGCTGAAGGGTTGCTTTATTGGCAGAATTCTTTTTAAAAATCAAAGCATTGCAAGTAATTATGTTTGTTAGTTTCCTCCCAGCTCTTCCTGTTGCTTTTAAAAAAAAATAATGTTATTTCATAGGATTCAAGCTACATCGTCAAGGAGATTGGGACAATTTACTGAGCTTGATATGCACATTGATCATAATCACTGAACCACTTCAAAGGCAGTAAAGGGTAGGGGTGATGTCCCCTTTAACTCCATCATCAAAGTATATTCTTTGTCTTTTTTAGTGAAACTTTCACACTGTTTCCCATTCTCTCGGAGCCCAGCCACAACTGGCCTGCTGGTCGGGTCATGTCAATGACTGACAGAAACCACTTGTGTTCCTACAGATTTTCTGAGATGAAAGCAACTTCAGAATGAATCCCATACCAATCTGAAATAAAATAACTACAGCCATTTTGGAAGACAAGAACTTCACTTATTAAATATTAAGACACTTCCTAACAAACATCACTGGCGACTTTGATATGGGGCAGGCCACCCCCACAGTTGTCAAGGAAATTGTGTTGCAGCTGAATTTGAATTTAAATTTAAATTAGATCCTTGTTTGCCTGCAGTGGGATTATTTAACCAATTTAAAAATGTGTGAAAGTAAGATTGCAGGTGGTAATAATGTGGCCTTGGGCCAGCAGGGATCAGCTTCATCTGAATCCTCGCACACAACTATTTGTTGGATATGGAGTGGTTAAAATCATCTTAGTTGGGCTCTGAAAGTGAATGACTTGATTCTCATTCCATACTGGAAGTTTCTTTGTTTAGATAACTGAAGTCTCTTGACAAATGCTGTCCATTTGCAGCAGAAGTGTCCAGTACCAGCAGTGTAGAGCAAATCAGTGATAGAAGTGAAACAACCAAAGCATTGTTCTTGTCCTAATTAAATTTAACCCAACCGGTGGTCTCCTGAGAACCAAGACATGGGATCTCCTGATTGGGCACCCTATCTCTCTCACAGGATCCCTCAGCAGCTAGGTCTACCACTTTGGAGAGACACCTAAACCCCACATTGACCAATGAACCTCCCTCTCTCTCCTCGGAGCCTGCCTCACCTGCCCAATGATCTCAACCACATGCACTTTCATTGCTGAGATTGCCTTTTCATGCCATTTCTTGCTGCTCTTGACTGTTTGAAGTTCCAGGAGTAACCAATGTTCCTGGTGGCACTGCCGAGACAGAAGAACTGCCAGTCTTCCAGCTGACAGGCTGCCCTTGAAGCAGGATTTCCACCCAAGATGGTTGGCCAGACACCAGGCAGCTAATTGTCTGATGGACACAGAATCATGTCCACACTCCCAGTTAGAGCTGTGGAGGGGTTTTCCCCTGGATTTCCAGCCCATCATCAGCAACCACGAGCGACAGTAAGTTCAGCCCAATGTCTTTCGCATCATGGGTCCCAACACAACGTTTCTCAACAGTCATGAAATCTTCTAGTAGAAGCAGAAAAGGCTGATTTGGGGAGAAATAAAATCCAATAAATTCCTTTCTAACCCTTAAGGTGATCAAAACTGGTTCAGATGATGAGATATGATTCAGTGAGGGTAACTTCAACCTAACTGGTCAGAAACACATGGCATCTGGTGGAATGCCTGCTTTGCAGCCTGCACAACTCTACTCTCTCATCTCAATAGAGGATAAAATTTGGTGGGTGTAAAACCATCTTTACAACTGATCAGGTTATTTTCCTGACTGATGGGTTAGATTGAAATTGCACCCCCCACCACCCCAACCTGTATCTCACTTACCTTTTGTATATCATGAACCAGTCCAGCTCTCGCCTAAAGAAGTCAAACATAAGGCACAAGCCAACAATGTATTCTATAGGTCTACATGTTGTAATATGGCTTTCAGAGGTATCAGCATGATAGAAGGGAAATGTGTTGTGCGATCCAATCTTAGTTTCACTTTTACCATAAGCAGAGCACACAAACACACATCCCTGTTGTCTTCAAGATTTACACCAATGTATAACTCTTCTCATGTGCCCAGCTTTAATAAATGAACCCACAACATGTTTATCAAATCCCTGATGAGTGATTGGTGCCTTCTGACTTGTAGAGTAAGTAAGTCCAGTGGTCATATCATTATAACATAAGATCTTCCAGACATCAAATTTCATTTAATCCTTGTGTAACTTATATTCATGATCCCTGGTTCTCCATAACCTATTTAATTGAAATAATGTCTCCATATGTATACAGTCTAGTTGTTTCATTATGTCAACACCACTAATAAATTCCCTGGGAGTCTTTAAAATGCATCAAGGGATAAGTTAAAACCATTATTTCTACACAGATAGTTGTTAGAATATAGGTTGCATTGCTGTTGGCGGTTATTAAAGTAAAATCAATCATATTTAAGAGGGAAAAGGTATTAAAGAATACAAGGAAATGCAGTTGGGATGGATGACTTTGACATTGATCTAGCACTGATATAAGAAGTTGAAGGGCCATCCAGTGCTGAAAGAGGATTTTGCTAGGATAAGTCATTCTTCTCATCACTCTGAATTCACACACTCACAAATCCATCAAAGCAAGGGAATACTGAATAAATGGGAAGATATTGAGATGGGTTGAGGAAGAATGGAGAGCATGTCCACAGGTCCTTGAAGGTGGCGGAACAGGTGGACAAGGTGGTCAAGAAAGCATATAGAATGTTTTCCTTTATTAGGCGAGGTATTGAATGCAAAAGCAGGGATGTAATGATGGAACTGTATAAAACGGTGGTTAGGCCACAGCTCAAATTTAGTGTACAGTTCTGGTCACTAAAACAGTTTTTGCATCACTGGTACAATAGATTTTATTCTTTATAGAACTACAAAATGGTATAAATCCTCTGGTGACTCGTGAAAGGTTCAGAACAAATAGCAAAATACTGGCAGTATAATTAACAACTATTCCACTGATATGTGAAAAGCTTTTTATAAGAAACAGAGAAAGACACTATGTCAATGAATCACATAACGTTGGTTTGCAGGTGCAGCAGATAATTAAGAAGGCAAATGGAATTTTGGGATGGAGTTTAAAAACAGGGAGGTTATGTTGCAGCTGTATAAGGTGTTGGTGAGGCCACACCTGGAGTACTGTGTACAGTTTTGGTCTCCTTCCTTGAGAAAGAATATACTGGCACTGAAGGGGGTGCAGAGGAGATTCACTAGGTTGATTCCAGAGTTGAGAGGGTTGGCTTATGAGAAGAGACTGAGTAGATTGGAACTATACTCATTGGAATTCAGAAGAATGAGGGGAGCTCTTATAGAAACATATAAGATTATGAAGGGAATAGATAAGATAGAAGCAGGGAAGTTGTTTCCACTGGCAGGTGAAACTAGAACTAGGGAGCATGGCCTCAAAATAAGGGGGAGCAGATTTAGGACTGAGTTGAGAAGAAACTTCTTCACCCAAAGGGTTGTGAATCTGAAATTCCCTACCCAATGAAGCAGTTGAGGCTACCTCATTGAATGTTTTTAAGGCAAAGATAGATAATTTTTTGAACAGTAAAGGAATCAAGGGTTATGGTGAGCAGGCAGGGAAGTGGAGCTGAGTCCACAAAAAGATCAGCCATGGTCTTATTGAATGGCGGAGCAGGCTTGAGGGGCCAGATGGCCTACTCCTGCTCCTAGTTCTTATGTTCTTATGTCAACATTTAGCTTGCCTAACACCTGTGTGATGAATGTCACCAGTGGAACTGACCACATCATCTGTCTCACTGAGTCATGAGAAGTATATGCATTGGAATTGAGGAGAAGTAATCTGCTCTTCTAAAAGATTTTTATTGCAAGAGACTGTGACACTCAACCAATGGTCAAATGATTTTAATATATAATGCAGGACTGGATATCAAGATAGAAGTAACAATCCATTTTCTGAAATATTAGAAAACATTAACAAATAAATTTCAAAGTAGAAAATCCTTAACATTAAGTTACTAAGGAAAATGAAAAAAAAATGAAGAAAGTCATCTGAAAAGTTCACAAATTATCTCAACATATTCATCTGGCTTTTGAACACTTTCCTACCCTCTAAAATGTAAACACCTCTATGTTAAACAGGATGGGGTGTAGCACAGTTATGAAAATTCAATGACAGGAAAGCTATCTAAATGTTTTAGAAATAATTAACTTCCTCTGCACTTGAAACAAACTGTTAATTGTTAGATATTCCTGACCATTGTTTAGAATTCTTGATTGATAACGTAACCTCATAAATTTGAATGTATCTACGTCGAAATCAAAAGTTCGTAAACTTCTCAACTAGTTCATTTTAAACATGTTATCTTAGAAATAAATTTTCAACATTCTCAGAAGTAACATGAGTTTAATTATTACAGTATGTGTGCAAATATAAACTTATTTATTCACTCACAAGCACAAGATGCAATGATGTAATCTAATTCAAGGACATTATTGTGTCTTACATCTGACATCATTGTGGCTTTTCTATTTTCCTCCACAAACTAAGTATCTTTTTCGAGAATTCCACAGAAAAAGTGCAGCAAAGCTTTTATGAATGCAACCCACATCATTTAATAAAATATGCAGATCATATGTACGATCATATAAGGGCGGCACGGTAGCACAGTGGTTAGCACTGCTGCTTCACAGCTCCAGGGACCTGGGTTTGATTCCTGGCTTGGGTCACTGTCTGTGTGGAGTTTGCACATTCTCCTCATGTCTGCGTGGGTTTCCTCCAGGTGCTCCGGTTTCCTCCCACAGTCCAAAGATGTGCGGGTTAGGTTGATTGGCCATGCTAAAATTGCCCTTAGTGTCCTGGGATGCATAGGTTAGAGGGATTAGTGGGTAAAAATATGGGGGTAGGGCCTGGGTGGGATTGTGGTCGGTGCAGACTCGATGGGCCGAATGGCCTCTTTCTGTGCTGTAGGGATTCTAAGATTCTAAGATATGTACTAGAAAGTGGCAGATCTAGAAACCAACACTTAGCCATGTCAAGATAGGTAGCTGTAATAATTATACTCAGTTTTTGTTTGGGCTATTTTTTAGGGCTTCATTTTCATATGAAGCAATTTTTTAAAAGCGGCATCTCGGCCTTTTGGCTGAGATGCAAATGAGATCAAGCCTTGGAGAAGGAAGACCTGCGCCTCCTCCAATCAGCTTGGCTCATGCAGCTCAGGCCCAGGACAGGGTAAAGGGTCGCTTACCCTGTCTTGTCAGCCTGGATCGGAAATGTCTCAACTTGTTGAGACTCTGAGTTGGACTTGATTTGATTGAATTGGAAAATTATATTTAAAAAAAAATTTTGATTAGTCAGTGATGCGCTTTCCAAGACACGGGCCCCTCTCTCGGAGTGAACCCATTCCAGGGTGCCCTGCCCTTCAATCACAATCACCTACAGTCCTACAATCACCAGGCAAGAATGTTCTCTTCCTGATGGGGAACACTTCAGCAGTCACGGGCATTCGGCCTCTGATCTTCGGGTAAGCATTCTCCAAGGCGGCCTTTACGACACATGACAATGCAGAGTCGTTAAGCAGAGACTGATAGCCAAGTTCCGCACACATGAGGACGGCCTCAACCGGGATCTTGGGTTCATGTCACACTATCTGTAACCCCCACGACTTGCCTGGGCTTGCAAAATCTTACTAACTGACCTGTCTGGAGATAATACACATCTCTTTAACCTGTGCTTAACGCTCTCTCCACTCACATTGTCTGTACCTTTAAGACTTGATTACCTGTAAAGACTCGCATTCCAAGCATTATTTTGTAAATTGAGTTTGTGTCTTTATACACCCTGTTTGTGAACAGAACTCCCACTTACCTGACGAAGGAACAGCTCTCTGAAAGCTAGTGGCTTTTGCTACCAAATAAACCTGTTGGACTTTAACCTGATGTTGTGAGACTTCTTACATCATTTTGATCCAGACAGGGAATTTATCCTGTCGTATGATACCTCGCCCTACAGTGTGGGGACGGTACTTTCTCACTTAATAGAAGACAGGGCTGAAAAACCCATTGGTTTTGCATCTAGGACACAGACAAAGGCTGAAAAGGGATACTCACAGTTGGACAAAGAAGGTCGAACTATCATTTTTGCAGTGAAAAAATTCCATCAGTACCTCTATGGTCCTTCATTCACCATATGGGTATGATGCTCTCCTACGGAGCACACCTGGCCAGTCGTGTCACCTCTGAGTCACCTCTATGTGGCCCTTCCCCTGGTACCTCAGCAGGCCCTGCCACTCCTTCCTCTGCAGGGTACTGGTCCTGCCCATGTGCAGCCACACATTGGTGTCATTGCTGCTGGTCCACTGCTAGCAATAGCAGAGCCAGATCAACTGGTTCCATCATCCTCTCAATCCAAAAACTGAAAGGAAAGAAACAGAAATATGAGCATCGAGGAGTTCTGACAATGTCCTGACCCATAGCCCTTTCAAGACAAGGCCCTTTCATCCACCCGTACACCTTTCCAATGAGCTTCACTCCTTTTTCTCTCACAAAATGGCTTTGTCCCTACATTAGCCTTTCCCAGCTCCACTTGACGGATGGTTACCTATCTTGGATAGCCTAGCCTTAGTCGATTGCCTAACCCCCCCAAGGGTGAGGACTGAGGGCACATGAGTGCAATGAGCTGACCTGTGTGTTGACTTTCTGAGGGTATGAAATGCTGCCACCAAACTTGTTGTTTCAGGGCTGACCGATGAGCTCTGTTACCTTTGGCCCTTGAATTGGGGGCAACATCTGTGTCACCTCTCTCTTATGGAGAGATGAATATAAGCCACAGAGTTTACTGCTTTTTTTTTGTCTTTTAGGGGGAGTTTAGTGCTTGGGGCTCATCTCCCAACTCTTTTGTATAAACCAATTAAACCAAATCAAACAAACTGAGGGACAAAGTAAAAGGGCAGCTCCATAAGGGTGGTCGAGAGTGGGGGCTAAGTGTTAACCAGTGGGTGCCAATCAGTGACAGATTAATGTATTACAATCATGATTAATGAGCATAATTGGCTTGTCAAGGAGAGCATTAGGGAACTTATTAGGGATTCCCCCTGTGGCAGACAAGGCGTGCCTGATTTATTTCAAAACTTCAATTTGCACTCAGTTTCACCCTTAGACCTCACCTTCATTGCTCTCATGGGTTGCGAACAAACTGAGACTCCCATGTTGAACAGCCAGACAACCATGATAACATCCTTGTTAGCCTGGACTCTATGACCAATAGCATTGCATATCCTCACAGCTCATGCTCTGAAACTGATGACTGTGCCTGGCCTTTTAGTCCCCTCTGCGTCAGGCTCCTCTTGCCTTCATGGGGCTTATCATCACTCCTCTCGTCCTCATGGAGCATATCATTACTCATGTTGGAGTCCTCCACACTGCCCATTCAGCTTGGCGTTTCACAGGACCCCACCCTGGGAACTTGCAGTCACCCCCTGTGGTTTCTCCCGCTCCCACCTACTTCCAGCTGCCACTCCAGGCCTTCCCTCTGAGGAACTATCACTTAGACATCAGCAAGGGGGACCCGAGAAACACCAACTCCACACCAGGCTCCAGACCCTTTGGAGACCTAGGGGTCCACAATAATGAAGGTCCGCTAATGCCTGCGAACTGCAAACCTCTCTTTGCAAACCCCCTCCCATCCGAAGTGACAAGACTCTAACACGCCTAGCCCTGAGGATAACAACTGGTTCCTCCACATCTTCTCCAATGCCCTCACTCCATTGGACTCCATGGTGAGTAATTGTGATCTGTGTGCTTACCTCTAATTTCCTCTTCAGAGGTGAGGTTTCCAGGCTCATATTTCTATTGAGCTGTTGTAAACTACACTGGCATGTAATTAATATTGAGAGAAGGTGGAAGCACCAGTGCACATCAGTTGGATGCTAATGTTTTAAATTGAGGTTCCCAGCCTTCCTGGGCGGGAACTTCATTACGTCTCGGGTGAGGGAAAAGTTGGGAAACAAGATCTCGCTGACAAGAATCTTGTTTCCTGAATCTTGTGGAGTTTTGAGCCCTTGTCCACCGTCAGCATAAACAGTAACAAGGGCTCAAAATTCCACCTGCAGTTTCATCTTGGGCTTCAAAATGACCTTGGTTGTTACATAGATGGCAAATAGCTGAATCTTCAACTCAGTGACCGACTTACCACGAAACGTCATGAAATGTCATGTGCAGAGGCACAAAGTCCCCCAAACGACAGGGGCCATAAAATACAGGGCAGGTTACCTTCATTGGATCTCTTCTCATTAAGGCGGATAGCCTGAGCTTTAGATGCCTGGGTTGTTGATATTCCTCTTGGGTGACTGAACTATTCCTACTTTAGATACCTTCCATTGTGTTAATGTCCTTGTATCCTTCACTTTGATTTTATAACCTTAATGTGGTGGTCTGTATTTAACTGCTTGTGTACCACATGGATTTTGTCGACTGTCTGGAGTGATTGTACTGCTAATCTTAGCTATAGGTTTTTATAGCCAGCAAGCTCATTTTAATTCCATGATCATCTGTGTTTCTCTTCTGCAATTTGCTTGTCTTAGTGTTTTATCTATTTCTCCAGTCTTAAGTCATGGTCTACCTGACTATTTTAAGGTTTTCGTTCTGACAGTGTCAAAGTTTGTTCCTGTTCCTGAGTCTCTAAAATGGGTCTTTTTTTTAAATGAAACCTGTTTAGATCTCCCTTAGTTTCCATGTAACACTGCTTTGTGATCAAGGTGCAATACCATTGAAGACCCTCTTCTGTGGGTAAAAACCTGGAAAACCACTCTTCCGGGTCAATGTACAGTTTCAATTGAGTTGAAGCCTTTATGTAAATTTAAAGATATGCTTTTGTGTTTTTAAATAAAACATGCTATGTGTGTCGCAGTAATAAACATGATTGGAGATAATGCTGATAGTTAGCAGCTTCTAATGACATGTAGGCACATGTTTGAATATAGTGATTGCAAGTCTGATTGTCAGTGAAATTCCAGCTAAAAACATCACTCCTCACATTTTTGGATGAAGTTCAAAACAGCCCAGATAGCAGTTTGTTTAAATTTGGCTCCTGGAAATTTGGTGATAGTTACATGGAAGAAGCTTTGTTTTATAATTTTCAAGGTATATTTGGTGTTGCTTTTTGCCCCCAGCACGTTTCTGTTTTAGAAATTCTGGTCCTGTCTGATTTATTTATTGGGAGTATCAGCCTCATATTGGCTTTCTCTTCCACTCAGTGGCAGGAGGTACTGCATTACAATACTCAGAGTGCAAATTTATTTGGAAGCAGTTTGTCAATAGTCTAGGGGAAGGGGGGTATTTCAGGATGATTTATTTATTAGTGATGTGGTTTAATGTAACTGGAGTTATTCCCCTCATAGCTCCAAGACCTGTTTGGTTCAGAAGGCAGGGATATGGGCTTGATTTTAAGTCCTACATCATAGTAACTTGGTTGGACGAGATAGTTCCAGTTAATGAACTGATCACTGCACTGGTCTTGTCCATGATAACATAACATTTTTATTACTGTGTCTTGTTACTAATTTAATTAACCTTATTGCTTTTTGTCGCATTCTCTGATTTTTAAGCCAATTATTTATGAGGAGAATTTGAAGGTTGAAATAGCTGAAAAATGCAGTTTGATTGAAGCCTGAAGTCAAGTCAGGAAGGATGTGTCATTGATTTTATTTCACTTGATGGTAAATTTTCTCATATATTCTACTATACTGTATATGGGCAATTTTAAGTAAGCATTTCGATCAATGTTATATTTTACATTTCTCATTGAAATATTATTGCAGCTTTGGGCTATGGTTTAAATCTTAGCTATATTCCCACTAGGCTCTCATTCTTCTCCATTGGGGGATGGACACTATACAGGGGCTCTGAGGTTGAAAATGCAAGGGACTCTAGATATGGGATAAATAATACCTGGATACTTAAGAGTTAATACTATTACCTAAATGTTTTCCCTTTGGCGGGGGTTAACTGTCACATCTATTGGGAGGATCTGATTGATAATGGCAAGGTTTATGTTGGTTTATGTAAACCAGTTTCGGTAACCTTGCTACCTGTCAGTGATGTAAAGGATAAGGAGCAGAAATCAGTACGAGAGCGCTGGAACTGTAACTTTAGCAGCTGCTCTATTTAGTCATAGACCTGTTTGTGTTATTGTGTGCTACCTTCATACTTGGAGATGTAAAAGGAATAACTTGTCTTAAGTGTATATATTGCTGTAGAAGCATGCGTTGCAATAACTGGTGACCAGGGACTTAAAAAATAAAGGTTTATTGATAATATGCAGCTCTTGCATGCTGTGTGTCTGCCTGCGCCCAGGGGAGAGCTCCTGTGGTCCAGACATATGCCCCCTTTTGTACCCAAGACATCCCAATATCCACATGCCCACCCAGTCTACAACTTTCCTGTTTGACTTGGGACAACCAGTAGTACTGAGGTGCAACAATGTAAGAGAACATTCACAAGGTGTTAACTATTTACAACATGCAAAATTGAACAGGGCTAACAACATATAACTACTTACATTGTGCAAAACACTGACTGGGCTGTTGTAGCTAGTGGATTGCCACTTCCTCCATCCCCCCCATTTAAAAAAAAACAAAGTCCATTTGTAGACTAGTTCATCACATAGTCCTTGAACCTTGTATTTGGTTTACTCACGTGGTTGCATCAACTGTCCTTGCCATGTACCCAGTCACTGCAGGGCTTGCTGTGTTGGTCTCTGGAGAATTCCATTGGTGTAGTGGGGTTGGATTACAGGCCAGATGTATGGGGTACTGTGGTGGTTGATGGTGCTGGTTCAGATACCTACAGTAGGTGATACCTACAGTATGTAATGAACATTGTCCAAGGCAACCACATAGCTGTTTGGCTATGGGACATGGCTGTGTATTGTGGGAAAATTACCACCGGAGTCAGACTGGAGGTTCAATAATACAGCTTTATTTCGGACACGAAGCCTCAGGGAGAAAGCACTGGTACTCCACAGTACATGGCAGCTACTTTCTCAATAATACAATAGTAGTCGATCATTTTTATACTTTTCAGACAATGGATAGTCCGGACATTAGCCATTTAACACATCGTTATAGTTGAGTAGACAGATCATGGTGATCGGTAGTTAACACATCGTTACAATCAGATAGGTACAGACATGGGCATTTAACATCGCATTGTTTCATAGAATGGATACATTTCCTCTATCAATGGCTATCGATGACTGGTTTTGGTCTATTCATACAGTGATTGGTTTTGCTGCATTTATGTATTTCTGTTCCCATCTGTAGCTGATCTTATTATCAGACCTTATTGTCTTGGGTCTGTCCTTATCTTTAAAGTGCCTCAAGCTCTTACTGGCTTCCTGCAGTATCTGATTCCTGCATGTTTAACTTTAAATAGCTAAAAGTCAGTGCCTGCTTAATGTCTCTTTCTCAGGCAACCATTTTATGTGTCAGGTACCCATCTCTGTGATTTTCCCCACTACATTCCCCTCTTTTGGTCCGGATTATTATTATTTTAATGATCTCTAGACCAAGAGTTGCATTTTCACATGTAGAGGTTAATTTTCTTCTTTCCTTCTTCACTTCTTCTGGTGTCTTAGGGATCTTCATCATGGGCTCTTCCTCGATGGACACACTGGCCCCTGGCACAATTCGTGTTACCATAATTTTACAACAGACATTAAGACACCCAACAGTTAGACAACAGACAATTACAATTGAAATGAGTATGACCAATCCATGTAGTAAGTAGGACCCCCAGGATCCCCCTACTAGCCATTCCAGCCAGCTATTCCCTTTCTTAGGTCCCTGTCTGAAGTTATCAAGTTGTTCCCTGATGTTATTAATAACTTGTGTAATGTTATAGGATTCGTCTGTGTTATGCATTTGTTGCCCATGATTGTACATACCCCCCCCCCCTTGTTGTGCTAACTGGTAGTCCACTGCATATCATGTCTGCTGTGCATATAATCTCAGTTCAGCCATTTCTTGGTTAACAGCCTCCAGTGCTTTTGAAGTGCTGTTTCCCAGGACTGTTAGTCCACAAACAATATGATTCCTATTCTTTGCGCTAATCACTCCTGCTGTCCCCCCTAGAGATAAGGCTCCAAGGAACCCGTATCCCAGTGATGATTCCCATTGTGCCCGGGGCTTCCCAATCAGCGCAAAATTCTTTGCTGATAGCCCGGGTTACTATTCTCCTTCGGATATGCCCCTTCTGAGGGCATGGAACAGTGAGTGGTCCTATTGTTCCTACTGCAAAAAGGTTTGGGAGGTTTGGTGTTTCTGTTGTGTAAGTACCATTGAAGAGGAACACATATCCCTTCTTAACCCGGTAACATTTTGTGTTTCGATTCTAAGTTTGTTTATATCACCAATTGCTCAATTTACTTGACTCCCTGTTTGATCCCACCACCTGGTAAGTATCAAATGGGTATGTCCATTTGGCTGAGCTTACGTGAGTCCCATTGCATTGTCCACAAATGAGCTGTCTTCCCGTGGTTATATTTAGGCATTTCTGTTCATCACAAGTGCAAGTAAACTGTCCCTTATTAACCCGACAATGCTGACGGACACACTGCGTCTGTACGCAGGAATCATTCTTGGGGACCAAGGCACAGGCACAGCCCCATCCCTGCCCTGTAAAACAAAGCGGATAGCTTGCAGTATCTGAACAAGCTTTTCCTCCCACCTGTTGGAACCCCCTGCACACAGGATCTGTGGGGTTTACAAGTCCCACACATCTCCCGTGTATACCTCTTTTATATTTGCCAATTTGTCCCTTTCAGGGTACATCTGATGTATCTACTGTATATAAGTCTTGAGGGGTCCACCCAGGGGTGGCTACAAATAGGGCGTCTACCGATTGTGCTAACGGGTAACATACAGTTCAATTCCCGTGTAAGTGTATATGAGCTTTGTAAAAAAGTTATCCTCCAATCCAGTCAAATTTACAGTCGCAACAACGCAAAGTAGTACAGTTACATACGCGATTACATACATCTCCGCAACGAGCAAGTATCAATCCTAATACTATGATTTATACACTTTACAAAAGTTATACTATCAACCCGCACGGGCCAGCTGTTCTTGCTTGCAGTCTTTGCCTGTGTTGAGGAAAGCAATTCAGTTAGTTCATTAATTCTGTCATTCATTTATTTCCTTGTGTTAATTTCAGCTGGGTCCAATGTTTCCATATACCTTTCCCCCTTATGTCTATACAGGCACAGGTGTCTCCACTAATTATAACTTCATATGGCCCATTCCATTTTGGTGCAAACCCTGGTTTGTCAGGTAATGTTTTCACTAGGACACAACTTCCCGCTGTTGGGACGTCAGGGAGCATTTCAAGCTCTCTTTGTGCGTCTTTTATTTCCTGATTGTCTTTTACCAATTTGCGCATCCCTTTTAGTTGGGTGCTTAGTTCCAAAGCATATCTCCTGATTTTATCTTTTAATGGACCGACATCAGTCCCACCTGTTATGATGCTTTCTGGTAATTGCATCGCCCGTCCTGTCATTAGTTCATAAGGGGTTAATCTGGTTGCCCGGTTTGTCGTAGCCCTTAGTCTCATTAGTATAGTGGGCAATACCTCTGTCCACATTTTTCCCGATGTTTGTATGGCTTTAGCTAGTGCTTTCTTAAGTGTTCTATTCATACGTTCCACCATTCCAGAACTCTGTGGATGGTAAGGGATGTGGAATTTTGTTTTACCCCCATCAATTGGCATATTGTTTTTACCACCTTTCCAGTGAAGTGCGTCCCTTGGTCCGAATCGATTTGTAGGGGTACTCCCCATCTAGGGATTACCTCTTCTGCCAATATCCTAGCCACCGTAGTAGCAGTACAATTTGTAGTAGGGAACGCTTCTACCCACCTGGTGAACTGGTCTATAATAACCAGACAATAGGTTTTGCCATGGGATTGTGGTAGTGGCCCTGTGAAATCTATTTGCAAATGTTCCCAAGGTCCCTTTGGTCTCGGCTGGTGTCCCATCCACGTCATGCATCGGTGACAGTGTCGGGCTATATCTCTCCCCATTCCTCTCCACCACCATTCCTTTCCTTTCCTATACTAGTTATCAGTGCCTCTCTACCTGCGTGTGAGAGTCCATGGTGTAGTTCCAATAGGGTGTTTTGTATGCACTCTGGTGCTATTACCTTATCTTCCCGTCTCCAAACATTATCAGTCCCTTTGACTGCTCCCTGTGCTTCCCACTTTTCCTTTTCCTCTTTTGAGGTATCCTCATGTAAGTCCCGAATATTTATTTTGTCTCCTGTCTGTTCTACTGCTGCTATTGGCAGCTCGCCATTGTCTCCTGTCCTAAGGCTAACTGTGCCACTTTATCTGCGGCTTGGTTCCCTTTGAAATTTAACCAGTCCGGGTTATCTCTTCCTGGTTCTTTCTGGTGCGCTTTAATTTTGATTACTGCGGCTTCTCGAGGTTTCTCGCTAGCTCTTAACAATGCCTCAGTTCTTTGTTGGTGTTTGATAGAAGTTCCTCCCGTGGTTATGAACCCTCTTCTACCCCATGCTGTCATATAGTCATGTATGACTCCGAACGCGTAGCGACTATCTGTATAGATGTTCACCGTTTTACCTTCAGATAACTCTAGTGCCTGTGTGAGTGCCACAAGTTCTGCCACTTGCGCGGGTAGACCTCCGTCAATCCTTCCTGACTGTACTGTCTCTAAGTTGTCATTTACTACTGCCCACCCTGTCCGGGGTGATCCTTCCACATATTTGCGTGAACCATTTACAAAAAGGGTCTCCTCAGCTGTTGTTAAAGGTATATCCTTTATCCTATCCTCATCTACGTCCATATCTATATCCCCACAATTCAGTGGCTCTCCTGCGTCTAGAATCCCTTCTGCTGGGTTATTCCCTGTATCCCTTATTATTACGGACTTGCTTGGAGGTAGGAGGACAGCTTCCCACTTAACCCTTCTCATGTTTGAGACTGACCTTAGTTTTCCCGTGTTCAACATTTCCACCAAGGTGTGTTTGGTGTGAAGGATTATATTCCCTGTCATGATTACTGGCTCGCTGACCTTTACAGCCCAGGCGACGCAATCCAAGGCGGCTATGCACCTTGGCAGTCCGGTGACTACCGGCCCTTCTGCAGTTGAATAATACCCTATGGGTCTCCTTCTATCGCCATGGTCCTGTGTTACCACTGCAGAATAGAACCCTCCCTCATTGCTACAATGGATATGGAAGTCCTTACTAGAATCTGGTAATCCTAGTCCAGGGGCTGATATCAGTTCTGTATTTAATTTGTTGTAAGCCTCTTCCTGCTCGAGTCCCCATTCCATGGGATCTAAAGTTGGTTTTCCCCCTTTGACTAGTCTTTGTATAGGTTCTGCCAATTTTGCGAACCCTGGGATGAAACTTCGGCTGTAGTTAAATAATCCGAGTACCTTTCTGACCCCTCTTACGGTGATGGGTCACGGCATTTATTGTACCACCTTCTTTCGGTCTGTTGGCATTTCTTTAAGTCCTTGGGATATAAGGTGTCCTAGGTAAAGGACCTGTGTTTTCCCGATTCGTGCCTTTTTGGGGCTCACCTTTAACCCTGCGGTTTTGAGTTCGTTCAATACTAAATATAGTGCTTCTTGATGTCCCAACTTGGACTCTGAAGCTATTAAGATATCGTCTACATGTTGGAGGATTGTGCTACCCTTTGGCAGTTCTATCCTGTTCAGGATGTCACTCATTGCTCGATGGAAGATAGCGGGGCTGTTGTGGAATCCCTGTGGTAAACGAGTCCAAGTGTACTTTTTGTCTCCCACTGTCGAGGCGAATTTGTCTTGGGATTCAGGATCCAAGGGTAGGGACCAGAATCCGTTGGCTATGTCCAATACTGTAAATATTTTGTGCTCCTGGGACAGTCCATTCAGGATTGTCGAAGGGCTTGGGGTGCAACTTGGACATGACTTTATTGAGTCCGGTGTAATCTATCATGAGCCTATAGCTTCCGCCAGGTTTGCTCACTGGCCAGGTTGGGGAGTGAGTGGTGCTTGTGGTTTCTCTCAGAATCCCTCTTTCCACTAACCCTTTAACTATCTCCACCACAGCTTTCTCTGCCTCTGGTTTTATTGGGTATTGTTGGTGGGGCTTATGCTCCGGTCCAGGTACCTTTATTGGGTCCGTTTTAGTCAAACCGGTATCTAACTTTGTTTCTGCCCATACTCCGGGGATGGAAGCACAGATGGCTCTGAAAGCACAGATGGCTCTGAACCCTCCTGTCTCTAATTCCCAATTTCTGGTGGTGACTGTGGCCACCTTAATGGTTTCGAGGT
The DNA here is from genome assembly GCF_964213995.1 of Mustelus asterias. NCBI lineage: Eukaryota > Metazoa > Chordata > Chondrichthyes > Carcharhiniformes > Triakidae > Mustelus > Mustelus asterias. The sequence goes on along the minus strand of NC_135801.1, from coordinate 74,937,306 downwards.
GACTTGTAAGTTTCCCTATTCTAGTTTTCCGACCGTCCTGTCTTGGCCAGATCAATTGTCCCTTTCCACAGTCTATCAAAATCTCATATTCTCTCATCAAATCATTTCCCATTATTGTACCCTCATTATTCTTACACACATAAAACCTCATTGGTATATACAGGTTATTTATCTCTACTAATCTCGCTCAGGTAGGCGGGTGTTTTGTTCCCTCCTATCCCGGTTAAGTAAATCATTTTATTTGTAGTGGGTAAGGGTAGGTCGGTGACAGATATGGATGCTCCTTTGTCCACCAGCACCTTCTCTCCTTCTTACCCTTGTGAATGGGGGTTGCAGACCGTCAATCTTGCTGACCCTGGAGGTTCCGTGGTTCCTCCGGTTCTGCTGTGGTCATGGATTGGGTCGGGGGTCTCCCATGTTTATCCCAACACACTGCTTCTGTGTCCATGTTTATTACAGTGGCTACAATGTTTCCCACTGCTCCCAAATCTGTTTCCTTTCCTTGGGGCTCCGCAATCCCTCGCAAAGTGCCCTTGCCGGCCACAATTGTGGCAAGTCAGTTTAGACTTAGTCCCATTCCCGTTGCTGTAAGCTTCTACTCTTTCTAGCCTTGTTCTTGCCTGGGATTTCTCTTCTCCCGGTACGCCGCTAGCCCACTCTACCAACTCATCGTAATCTTGGGACATAATCACTCCCATTTTTCGGATGGTTTGGTGAGCACTAGAGAGTCCATCCTTAAAAGCCTGGATGAACGCTCGATCCCCTCGACCTGGGTTCCCTTGTCCTGACCACTCTTGATACACTTCAGAAGCTCCTTCCCCTTTTAACTGTTTGGTTGTTGTGATTCTGCTCCAGTTAGTAGGAGCATTCCCTAATACTCTCTGAATTTCTGCCTTAAACTGGGTGAAGGGTGCCTGTTGGGCATCTATTTCTGATGTTAGGGCGACTACATGTGTCCACTGTCCCCCACTATAATCCTGTGCTGGAGGAGCGGCGGGTCCACCTGCTACCTGTCTCCACTTATCCACTGGACAGGCTGCCCTGACCAGCTGGTGTACGTCTCTCGGGTGTAATTGGTGTCCTACCCAGATTGTGTCTAATTCTTCCCAGAATTTAGTGTTTGCGCTTCTGGGTTGTAATTTAAAAGCCATTATCTGCTGTCTCTCACCTGGGGTGAAGGGTTTATAATTTGCCTTTGGCTGCGCATCTGTTCCCCCTCAGGTTACTGGCGCTATGTTGTGTTCTAGCACTTCCCACTCCTCTGGAGGAGCGGTTGGTCCCTGTTGTGTGGACTCATAAGGAGGTAGAGGAACAGTTTCCCCTCTCCATTGCTTCTCTTCTAACACTTGGTTTCGTTTCTCCAGTTCCCTTACTCTGGATTCTAACTCTCTAATCTTTTCTTCAGCTTCACTCCACTTTTTGGTAGAGGCGACTACTTGCTCAATTAGTCTAGCTAACTGATGTACTAACAATACCCCTATCTTCTTTGTCTTGTTTCTCTTTTCTCCATCTATCCACTTTCTCTGCTGCTCTAAGGTCTGAGAAGTATCCCAGCCATCCTTTTGCATCCTCTTTATTAACGCTTGCCTGTCTGTCATGTACACTTCAATGAGAGAACCTGCAGATCCCCTCTTAACTTCATTATCTGCCATTTCGCAGACTTCCCTACCCCCGGTCACTATTGCCACCTTGGCAATGTAATTTAGGCACCGTACAGCCACGATTACTCCTACCGTAGGGACTTCACTACCCCCGGCCACTATTACTACCCTAGCACCGTGTTTCACTACCATCTCAGGGTTTCAATTTATACTCACAGCTCCCACTGTTACCACCTCAGCAATGTGCTTCTCCACCGGAGTCTGGCTCTAGGTCAGAGTTGATCAGCTCCTTTTTCGCACCGCTTTTACAACATTGACAGTCCAGTACCCAACTTTACAAACTTTCATGCAATCAGATGGCAACTCTGCATTTGTTCGCCACTACAGAGTTTGATGTTAACCGACCTCTGCCACTTGTGCTTCACAATCCTAAGTGCCCTTGGTGTCTCTATGCCCACTTCAATTCCTGACCTTCGCGTGGGGGATTTCCCCTCTTAACAACCGGTCTAAGGCTGCGCGTTTGAGATAGGCACTACCTTGTCCTCTTGTTGGTCAGCACAAGTAACAGTTACTTATCACTATCAGCAGTTAGTACTTATCACTATACCATATACAACAATACTTATTACTACAAATACCCCTTAAGTTTAACCCCTTTCAAACTGTATTCTTGACCTTGTCTGACTCCCACAGATTCAATGATCTCTACCCCGGCTTTCCGATCGTGGCCAATCGATCGAAACTTACCAGTAATAGGATCCGTGCCGACTACGCCAATTGGTGTGGGAAAATTACCACCGGAGTCAGACTGGAGGTTCAATAATACAGCTTTATTTCAGACACAAAGCTTTGGGGAGAAAGCACTGGTACTCCACAGTAGGTGGCAGCTACCTTTTCAATAATACAATAGTAGTCGATCATTTTTATACTTTTCAGACAATGGCTAGTCCGGGCATTAGCCATTTAACATATTGATATAGTTGAGTAGACAAATCATGGTGATCGGTAGTTAACACATCGTTATAATCAGATAGGTACAGACATGGGCATTTAACATCGCATTGTTTCATAGAATGGATACATTCCCTCTATCAATGGCTATCGATGACTGGTTTCGGTCTATTCATACAGTGATTGGTTTTGCTGCATTTATGTATTTCTGTTCCCATCTATGGCTGATCTTATTATCAGACCTTATTGTCTTAGGTCTGTCCTTATCCTTAAAGTGCCTCAAGCTCTTACTGGCTTCCTGCAGTATCTGATTCCTGCATGTTTAACTTTAAATAGCTGTCTGTGCTAAAAGTCAGTACCTGCTTAATGTCTCTTTCTCAGGCAACCATTTTATGTGCCAGGCAACCATTTTATGTGTCAGGTACCCATCTCTGTGATTTTCCCCACTACAGTATCATCACCAGTTTGTCATGGCAACGTGGGTCTGGATCCTGGCCATTTGACAAGGTTCTAAGGGGCAGGGTGTGCGAGCATTTTGATTGTAATACTTCTTTCCCCTTCATTGGCATTTGATGAGGGCATCACTCACGTTGATTTCGACTTTCGGTTGCAAGAGCACCTTGGCAACAGGGACCATGGTCCTAGTGCATGTGAAGAACATTCACTGTGCTGCTGAGGGAAGACCCTGTCTTGGCACATTTTGTAGGCTGAGGAGTGCAGCATAGAAATCCATGTGTACTTGGGTATATTTCTCAAATAGGTGCTTGGCTGAGCATACCACCCATTCTGCCAGGCCATTGGACTGTGGGTACAGTGGACTACTCATAATGTGTTCAAAGTCCCATGTGTGTGAAAAGTCCCTGTACTCCCTGGAGATGAACTGCCGAGCGTTATTCATCATTATCCTCTGAGGGATGTTATGCGTGGTGAGGTGTCTCATGAGCTTGCCTATGACTGTGTTGCTCTTTGTATCTGGCAGGTGGTCAATTCTAAACCAACCAGAGTACAAGTCAACCAGGACCAAGTGTTACTTACCATTCCACTTGAAGATATCAACTGGCGTGGGTGACTGTGGGAGATCTGGGAGCTCATGTTGGTGCAGTGGTTCTTTGGATTGATGCAGCTTGAGCATGTTGCATGGTACGCACCTGCATACCTCGCCCTCTATGTCTGCATACATCAAGTGTCTGGATAGGGATTCCTTTGCCCTGTATCTGGGGTTGCTTCCAGCCCTGGGTGCCCTTGTGGAGTTGCTGAGCATAGTACCTCTGTTGAGAGATGGGGACGATGAATTGCTGGCCATGCAGTATTAGTCAGTCTTGAACGGTTAGCTCCTCTCTCATAGAGAAGTATGTGCCGAGGTCGTGGAGAAGTACCTTTGAGGACTTGGGCCAGTCTTTCATAATTTCATTGTGGAGCTGCCTGCACGTGAGATCTCCCCTAGAGCATCCTTAAGTTCCTTGAAATACTGGGTTGTAATAACTGGCGACCACTGCTAATGCTGAGCAGCTCTTACATGCTGTGTGTCTACCTGCACCCAGGTGAGAACTCTCGCACTAATGTGACTCCATGTGCACCTGCGCCAGACCAGCATTCACATGACCACCCAGTCTACATTGGCTTCAGCCTGAGGGGTGATGCACTATCAATTACAACGCGAAGACTTCTGAGAGTGAGGGAAAACTAATAGGCTTTTATTCACAGAGAACAGGAGCACACCCTTGTAGCTGACCTGGTCTGGACTGAGGCAAGGAGGAGGGACCATCACCTTTATACCCCACTCTTGGTGGAAAGGGAGGGGTCTCAGGTGGAAAGGGAGGAGTCTCGGCCCAGGTGCAGCATGGGTGTGTCCAGGCACATACATGTAGTAACAGTGGTTCACCACAAGGGGCAGGGGTGAAAATGAAGCTGAATACAGGGCTCCACAAACCCTAAATCTGCCACTGCTTCAATTGCCTCTTTATACTCAGGAATCCATTGCCCCCTTTTAAAAATGTTCTTGGACAGGGATTTTATGTAACAAAGAGTCTTGGATAATTTATTTCGCACACTGCTGTGTCACCGTGGTTTTTTTCTCATGGCAATGACAAGAATTAGGATTGTACCATGATTCAGTACATAGCAAACAAGTATCATGGAGAGCTGGCAAATGAGTTTGAAAGCAGGCCTATTCCAACTTGCGAAGTGGAGGAAATTAGAGCATGAACCAGCCAATTGTTTATCCCTGAATCTCTTAAAAGTTTATTTTAAATCAAGGCAGAAATTGTGTGCATAGAAGCGGAAGTCTATGCTAAACTGTGACGCCTTCTGCAGCATAAATCCCAGGCCCAACCCACAAAAACTCAGTCAGTCTCCTTGCTGGAACTTCTAGTTAGCCTTCGGGAGGGACTATTGGGAAGGGAGACAATTAGCAGGATAGGACAGAGATGCCCAGGATAAGGTTTCTCTGCGGAACCCAAAACAAATTGCTCCTGCTCCTCACAGCTCACGATGAGACTCCATCTTTCTTTGCTGAATTGTAATGGGGGAGAAGCCACACAAGAGATGATTATATTGCTACCCATGGGAAAGCAGCAGTATCACACTGGCCATTTTAACTTTCACCTGCCTGCAATTGGGATAGTGTAACATCAGCTCTTTAGTTGAGGATGCATTTTCTTTTCACCTCATAAGTAAGTCTGTTGAAAAGACTTTCAAAGTATGATGAGTTACGTACAATACTGAAAGGGTTGTTACCTGAGTGCAATCAATATTCAATTTCAGTCTGAAAAATTGTATATTATGAGACTAACTGGCAACATAAGAGATTCACTGAGAAAATATGGTTAATTCAACCATTAAAAATTAACCAATTTTCATTCGCCACAATAGTTTGTTGTTTTGCTTCTCCTTTCACCTTTGTCAGTGCCTCAAGAAGCAAGTTCTGAACTCTTTCTGCACAACCTCCATTTTCTTTAGATCAATCCAACAGTTCCAGCTCTGTCTGTGCTTGATTCTGGATACACCCATTTCCCACCCCTCTCGCATGCTGAGTATTGCAGCCCTACTCACTTTCATTATCAGAAGATCAACTCCATCCTCCTTCACATTAATTTTTTAAGGCACCGCAGATTCAGGTCCTTCTTGTTCCCATTCTCTTGCCATGAGAATCTTTTGACAATGATAGTGGCCTGAGGTTGCACCTGAGGGATGACTAATCACTCGAAATGTTGGGCTGGAATTTACGTGCTCCTGTCGACATGTTTTTGGCATGGGGGCTTATAAAATGGGGCAAAAGTCTACCCCACCAACTTCCCACCCATCCTTGAGCTCACCCCCATAACACAGTTGGTAAGCAGGCACTATAATTGGCAGCCCTCCTGCCATATTTAAAAAAATAATCAAGGGTCAACTCCAAGGGTTAACGAGCCAATTGATATCCAATAATACACTGCCCATATAATGCATTTGGTGTAGGCAGTCAGGTGTGAGTGGGCAGGCCACTTATGTTAAACAAAACATTTTAAAAGGGCAGGAACAGGTGTACTGTATTTGGCATATACCCTTTGTGCCTCGTGGACAGCCCCTCTAAAATAGTACCTCCTTTCTTCATATTCTCCAAAGCCCACCAAGCACAACCCATGCCCCTTTCCCTAAGCTGATCAAACCCACCCCGCCCAATACCCTGGAATTAACATACTCCAGGATCTATTTGGCTGCCTTCTTGGGACTGGTTGCAGTCCTGGTGGTGCCCACTAAGGAGATTTTGGCATTGCTGGGACTGCTGGAGCTGTTGGAAACTCCTGAGGACAGGACGTCCTTCTATTGAAGGGCAAGTTAGTCCCATGGCAGCACTTGGTGGCTGCAGGGCAGGCTGGCATTGAGCTCATTGACTTCCAGCCAACTTTGTTTCCGATGTGGGGAGTGGAGATGGCAGTGGATGAATATTCTGCCTCCAAACATTTTTTGCAAAATGTTGATATCCCTGTTGGAAGTCAGCAGTATAACCAGATAATTTAACTTAATCCTCCCATATAATCTTGAAATAATGAGCACAGATTGCAACCCTGCAGGTCATGGTATAGTCATAGTTTCAGTGAATGTATTGGGTTAGGAGATGCAGAGCGTCACACATGAATATTTTGGATTTGTCATGAATTATATACGTGTTGCAGGATGTTATGAGCATATTTTTGAAAAGAAAGCTCAGTAGACTTGATTGGCTCCATCAGAATACATTTTATGGTTGAGGTTTTTTAAATCTCCAGATAGATGGGAACATTCTGAGAAGAATGTTGCAAACCTTTTCACCCAGAAGTTGGTGGGCGTCTGGAATTCACTGCCTAAATTGGTGGTTGAGGCTGAAATCCTGAACTCATTTAAAAGGTCAAATAAAAGCAGAATACTGCGTGGATGCTGGAATTCTGAAATAAAAACAAAAAAAATGCCAGATAAACTCAGCAGGTCTGGCAGCGAAACAGATGTTTTGGATCTAAATGATCCTTCTACAGAACTTCTGTAAAAGGATCATTTAAATCCAAAACATTAACTCTGTTTCTCTCCACAAATGTCAGATGCTACCAGACCCGTTGAGTTTATCCAGCGTTATTTCATTTAAAAGGTACCTGGATTTGCATCAAAAGTGCTATAACCTGCAAGGATATGGACCAGGAAAGTTGGGTTAAGATGAGCGACTGGTTCCTTTTTTCTCCTTTTCCGCCAGTGCAGACACGATGGTACATGCAGCCCACAAGGCTGTCCTGCCATAGTAGCACGGCAACCACGGCAAGCAGCCCAACTCAACTCCTAAAGCAACCACTGTGAGCAGATCAGCTGAACACTCGAGGCAACCATTGTGAGCAACTTCACCAGACACCATGGCCGGAACTGAAAGGGGAGGAACAGAAAGAATGAGGTACGGCTATGTTAATGTAAGAGTTTAACTCAGATAGGCATTTGAGTCTATTTAAGTCAAATAGACTGAAGTTCTAGAACTCTACCACCTTGCCCGCCATGGAATCAGCACGGGTGGGGGTCTGCCAGTGGAAATCTCCTAAAACCAGTGTGGGCCAACACAGGCCCAGAGAGCACTGTTACAGTTAGAATTTGAATGTTGCACTGACCTTGAAGTGAAGTGGGGGTGGACAGCTGGACATCATTTATATCTGGTTGTGATTTAGACTGGTTTAATTTCCTTTTGGCATGGCATGTAATTGAGAGGGGGAATGTGATTCTGGCAAGTTAATAAGTATTCATAACATGCACATGGCATTCCTGATATGGGTCAGTGAGAAAGCCGACCTGCCATCATCCTGCCATGAAGTGGCGAGGGGGAAATTCCAATTTGTTTTTTCACTGGCGGGAATCCGACCTTTGGCCTTGCTCCAAATGTTTTGTTCTTGTCCGCCACGAAACCTGTTACTGGTGAGACTAGAAAATTCAGCCCAACATTTCGAATCCAATATAACTCTTCTTCAGTGTTAACTGTTTCTCTCTCCATTGATGCTGCCAAACTTACTGAGATTTTCCAGTACTTTGTCTTTATTGTAAAATCAATACAAGTACATGTTCATAAGCAGTAAAAGTTAAAAGAACTACATACCCAGACCAGCGAGATTCGGTCTGCAATCATCTCACGCTCAGTGGTGAGTTTCATGTTAGTTCTGGGTGGAGGGGAGAGGGATGGGGGCCTAAGCATGCTGGTAAGCCTGGCTGCATAGTGATCGGCGCCATTTTGAAAGGGCACCCCAATCTCTCAGTGCCATGGGAGACCCCCGCCCTCCCCCATGGATATCGGGACCATCTCCCCCCCCCCCCCAACTGGCAGCATGTTTCCCCACCCCCTCCACGCCACTGATTGCTGGCACTCCGGGTACTGGGGCTTTCCAATGGGTCCCCCCCTGCATGCTCCACCCCTGTACAACTCCCCCTTCATGCTCCAACCCGACATGACCATCCTTGTATGACCACCCCATTGCACAACCCACCTGCATAGCCCCCCAACATACCGCCACTCAGGCCCCACCCCCTTGGCACTGCCCATGTCACACTAGCAATGCCCAACTGGCACTGTCAGTGTGCCAGGTAGACACTGCCAGGGTGCCAGGTGAGGACTGCCAGATGGGCACTGCCTAGGCATGTCCCTACCACCAGTGGATTTCAGTGACCTCCGAGCCCTCCGATGTGGCCATCACGCCTGGTTTCCATGAGTGGAGACCAGTAGTGATTCTCGTCGGTGTTGTGCTGTGCCCAAAGGTCGGAAGGTCCTGGGAGCTGGGAGAATCCAGCATAGAATGGGCTATCCATATTTAAATGCTACTTAAAATATACTAATCGGCCGCCTTCCTGGGCGCGATCTGATTTGCGCCATTAAAAAGGGACTGGGACAATTGCAAACTGTTTGGCACCAGGCACAAAACTGATTTTTAGGCCCTCATGCTATTTTCCTGGATCAGCACGATTAGCGTTGGGGGACGTAGCGGGCAAGATCAGAAAATCACTCCCGCTGTCTTTGTTTGTACAAAATTACAGAATATGTTAACATTTATCAAAACTAGTCACAAAACATCAGTATCACACCAGTAAAGTAGAACAGAGGTTCGACTCCTGAGCACTAATTTGGGCGACCCTTTTCCTTACGAAGAGGAAATCACCAACCAATGCTGAGCTGAAGCTTATCTCCTCTCCCATTTAGAAGAACTCCAGTTTTATTCCTGACCTAATAAGCAATAACTTGCCTTCCAAATAATAGTAAGCAAATTTGCCAGACTCCTCAAGTGGTGCCTATTGCTGTCCTCATTGAGAAGCAACTGGGATTTCATTCAAAACTGTACCCAATTCCTGAGAGACAGAGAATGCTGTACTTCTCTACTCCCACAATAGAAATGGAATTGGGCCCCCATCCTAGTTCCTACATCCCATTGAGAGGAAAATAGTCCTTGTGCAGTGCACATCAACCTTTCCTTAACATAGAAACATAGAAAACGACAGCACAAAACAGGCCCTTCAGCCCCACAAGTTGTGCCGAACATATTCCTACCTTTTAGGCCTATCTATAACCCTCCATCCTATTAAGTCCCATGTACTCATCCAGGAGTTTCTTAAAAGACCCTATTGAGTTTGCCTCCACCACACTGACGGCAGCAGATTCCACTCGCCCACCACTCTCTGTGTGAAAAACTTCCCCCTAACATTTCCCCTGTACCTACCCCCCAGCACCTTGAACCTGTGTCCTCTCGTAGCAACCATTTCCACCCTGGGAAAAAACCTCTGAGAGTTCACCCAATCTATGCCTCTCAACATCTTATATACCTCTATTAGGTCTCCTCTCATCCTACGTCTCTCCAAGGAGAAAAGACCGAGCTCCCTCAGCCTATCCTCATAAGGCATGCCACTCAATCCAGGCAACATCCTTGTAAATCTCCTCTGCACCCTTTCAATCTTTTCCACATCCTTTCTGTAATGAGGCGACGAGAATTGAGCACAGTACTCCAAGTGGGGTCTGACGAGGGTCTTATATAGCTGCATCATTATCCCCGGACTCCTAAACTCAATCCCTCGATTGATAAAGGCCAGCACACTATACGCCTTCTTAGCCACCTCCTCCACCTGCGGGGCCGATTTTAGAGTCCTATGGACCCGGACCCCAAGGTCCTTCTGATCCTCCACAGTACTAAGAGTCTTTCCCTTAATATTGTACTCCATCATCCTATTTGACCTGCCAAAATGGACCACGATGCATTTATCTGGGTTGAAGTCCATCTGCCACTTCTCCGCCCAGTCTTGCATCCTATCTATGTCCCTCTGTAACTTCTGACATCCCTCCAGACTATCCATAACCCCACCAACCTTCGTGTCGTCGGCAAACTTACCAACCCATCCCTCCACTTCCTCATCCAGGTCATTTATGAAAATGATAAACAGCAAGGGCCCCAGAACAGATCCCTGGGGCACACCACTGGTGACCGACCTCCATTTAGAAAAATACCCATCTATACACACTCTCTGCCTCCTTTGGGCAACCCAGTTCTGGATCCACAGGGCAGCAGCCCCTTGGATCCCATGCCCTCTCACTTTTTCTACAAGCCTTGCATGGGGGACCTTATCGAACACCTTGCTAAAATCCATATAAACCACATCTACCGCTTTCCCTTCGTCAATGTGTTTAGTCACATTTTCGAAGAACTCCACCAGGCTCGTAAGGCACGATCTGCCTTTGACAAAGCCATGCTGAGTATTCTTGAGCATACTAAACCTCTCCAAATGCTCATAAATCTTGTCCCTCAGGATCTTCTCCATCAGCTTACCAACCACTGAGGTTAGACTCACCGGTCGGTAATTTCCTGGGCTATCCCTATTCCCCTTCTTGAAAATAGGAACCACATCCGCAATCCTCCGGCACCTCTCCCGTCTCCATCGACGACGCAAAGATCCTCGCCAGAGGCTCTGCAATCTCTTCCCTCATCTCCCACAGTAACCTGGGGTACATCCCATCCGGACCCAGCGACTTATCTATCTTGATGCCATTCAAAGATTCCAGCACAACCTCTTTGTTAAAGTCCACATACTCCATCTTTTCAGTCTACCGCAAGCCCACAGTACATCCACCCATGTCCTTCTCCTCTGTGAAAACCGAGGCAAAATACTCATTAAGCACCTCTGCCATTTCTACTGGTTCCGTACTGATTTTCCCGCCTTCACCTTTTATCGGCCCTATTCCTTCACGTCTCATCCTTTTACTCTTCACATATTTATAGAACGCCTTCAGGTTTTCCTTAATTCTACTTGCCAAGGCCTTCTCGTGACCACTTCTGGCTCTCCTAATTTCCTTCTTTAGTCCCTTCCTACTTATCATTGATATCTTTCCTCTACCTAATCCGCTTCTCCCCAATCTTCTCCCTCTCCTCATCCACTTTTTACCCCCTTTTCTTACTGCTTCAGGCCCTGACTCATTGCCCCGTACTTGCATTGTCTTCAGTTGCTCCCTTCAGCTCCATTTTAATTCTACACCCCCTTGTCCTCTCCTATTCTCCCCCACGTACTGCCTTCCATCTCTCTCTTCCCATCAACTGCTTTTATCATTATCTTCCTCTCTCCCCTCTCATCCTCTCCTTTCTATCTTCCTTCTCCCAACCTAGGAGCAATCATGTCAGATTTTTACTTGCTTTATCTGAATTCTGCACTAGTCTTGATACATCATATACAATGTTCAGGAGATCGATAACAGTTCAAAATAGTTTGTAATTGTATCTGCAGTTATTGCTAATGAAATACAAACTAGAATTAATCTGAATGCTCTAATGACTTTGCTAACTTGTATAATGCCACTCCATGGTGAAACAGGTGGGTGAGAGAGAGAGAGCATGTGATGGCTAGAAAACCTCCGATGGATCTAACATCTGAAGGCTAGTAGGCTGTTCTCCTTTCTCTTACTTTGCAGGAAGTTCTCAGTTTAGTGCAGAGGAAACACCCAACCTGGGAGCACCAAGCCTCTTTGACATAGCTTTCCTTGTTTTGGGGTGGGGCTTCCAGGGCAACAGAGCAGAGGCCGTGACCTGGACTGTCCTGGATCCAAACTATTTCCTGGGTCTTCCACAAGGAGAAATTCAGGATCAGGAATTTTGTTCCAAAAATTTCAATACATAAGATGGGAATTTCCCTGGGTGTCCTCCTAGATGTCCTGCCTTAATTTCAGCAGAGGATTGCCAGGAACGTTGGTACAAAGGGCAGGTTTTAGGTAATTCCACCATTTCTTTGGGTATCCTGCCAATCTTCCACTGAAGTTACAGCTGTGAATTGGGACAAGACCTGGGGAAATCCCAAATGGTTAATTTTTAAAAGTGTTTCCTTGGACCTGTCCATTGGAGGATGCATGCTTGAAAACATTAAGAAACAGAAGATATTCAGGAAGTTAAGGCTCCTGTTTCTTTCAATGTTTTTGCTCTTTTGTGCTCACTTCCTAATTCAGTTCCTAATTTTCAACTTATTTTCAGTCATTACAGAAGCAGCAGTTTAGCACCTGGAAGTAATGTTGGGTTTTCACAATGGGCTTCTATAAAGAAGAAAGCAACCTGCTGGGAGTTTTCCCGTTTAGACATCCGCTGCTTGCCAGAAGTTCATGCTTCTCTATATTCTAGAAACTAATTACGAACAGAAATTCAAATGAGGGAAATGGCACTTCGAACAATAAACCTCTTAGGCACCACCCTGTACTTGGAAAAATGAATAGCCCCAAAGTTCATATTTAAGGCTATTTTCATTATAACTTGGGTTGCAGGCTCATAATTGGCCTGATTCGTTGTTTTATTTCTGAACTCCCTTGGCTATTTTGTCTCAAAATCTTAACAATTATCAGCTAATGACTGTAAATCAACATTTAATTTGACTGACTCTGGCAACCTCTGACAAATACACTTTGTTGGAAATACGAACAAGTTTCACATGCACCAGAAAACACAGTATACTTGTGCAGCTTTTTTGTAATTTTACCCATGCAAGGCTGAAATAAAGACATTTTCTATTGCTGAACATGTTGTACATTTAAAGAATCTTAGTAACTCTTCGTGACTCTTAAAGTGTTGACTCTTCTATTCTAGGTGGCATAAACAGGATACAGCTGGAAATAACTTCACCAAGGACAGACGACTCACATTTGACCATGGTGGTTGCTGGGAGATAAAAATACTTGTGGAAATAGTGCAGGATGTCAGTGGACAAATTGCACATTTTTCACAACTTAATGTGTCTGGCAACACCCCCTTTATGTAGTAATTAACTCTGGAATAAACGTTTTGAGTCCTCACCTGCTCGCAACCCAGATTGGAAAAATCGCAGATAGGACTGCCACAATTTTCCAATTTACAAGGATTCATAAAGTTTAATCTGCAAAATTAGGTTCAGTGGCTAAACTGATTTTAGCGTTAGCAAAGCCTAAAAAATGTGCCGATCATCATCTTTGATGGGGTGAAAGTTTAAGTTTTTATTTATTGTCATGAGTAGGCTTACATTAATGCTGCAATGAAGTTACTGTGAAAATCCCCTAGTTGCCACACTCCAGTTCCTGTTTGGGTACACTGAGGGACAATTTAGCATAGCCAATGCACCTAACTAGCACTTCTTTCGGACTGTGGGAAAGTGCAGTCGTCCTGTGCATATGTTGTAAGCAGAGTGGGCAGATCATGACATCGGTCAGCAGCTAATGTTAGTTTGGTGCCTAATCTGCCATCTTGGACCACTCAGATACTGCTGATGCACTCTTTCAAATATACAAAACTGAACATGTGTTTAACGGTGTGAAGGACCTCGCCATGCACCTCCTATTTCCAGCTCGGCCTGGAGAAGTATCTGAGGTGGCTACACTTCAGCAAGGAGATGATCCCTCTCAACCAGGCCTGCAGCTACAGAGCAGGACAAGACTGTCATTATTGCTCTTAGGATTCTCCTGAGATCACAACATTTCATCATTTGCTTCAATCTCTACATTAGGGAGACACTGAAGCGCTGCACGCCTTCACTGATCTATGTCAGGAACCACATTTGCATTTCATGATTGATTGTTAAAAGGCCAACTGGCTGGAATTACATTCTACCTCTCAATTAATCCACCAGCGGATAAGCTTCACTTCATCATCAATGATTTTGAGGTACATAGACATTACTATTGCCTACCTTTATCAGTGTTGTTGTGAGATTTTGGGTGCTTGCATCATAAGTTGCATTAAGACTGGGTACAGAAGGCAAGACCAGTGTTAGGGGGAAGACAGAGATAGGACTGGGGTGGTGGCTGCATACGGGAGGGAAGGGAGAAGATGGAGACAGGACAGGAGGAGTGATGGTGAGGACAAGGAACAGAATGTGTCCAAGGAGGCAGAGGCTGTCCTGGGGTTGAGGCCACAGTTTGGGAGGCATATTGAACAGATTGTCCAGGAGTTGAAACCATGCTGCCAGGGGCATATTGAACAGAGTGTCCTGAGCCTGTGCAGGCCGTATTAGAGGATGCTGCATGGCACGTGTGTCTTGGTCCTTGTCTTGGATGGGGAAAGGGCAGTGACGATTGTGCACATCATGGTGTGCAGGGAATGGTCAGTCAACTCAGCAATTTAGTCCTGGGGATTAGAGGAATGGTACTGTGAGGCAGATGATATGGTCATAATTGGGGGAGGCATCCACATCCTGCAAGTTGAGAACTGAAAAGTTACGGATGGTCTCATGGAGGCTGTCCCGGAAAGTCAAGGTGCACGTGGACTTAAGAAGGGGGGGAATCAGGTTGAAAAAGGACATGGGGATGTCCACATTAGTGAGTTCAGTGTGAGAACAGGAATATCGACATGTGTAGGGTTTAAGGGTTCTGGGGGAGGCTGGATAGCAATAGCAAGAAAAGCAATTAGGATGCATTGGGGATGGAGGAGGATGGGATGGAACTTGTGGGTTATAGGGGGTGGTTGGAAGCTGGTCTCCCGCAGGACTGCCAGCAGCACCATTTTTCAACTCATCTTCCAATGACATGGTTCGAAAATAAAGTTTGAAAATAATCACTTGGGGAGAGGTTTCAGTGCATGTGGAAGGAGTTCAGCAATGCAAGTCTTAGCTGATTGAAGGAGCCCTCAATAACTGTCTTGCTCAAACCATGGAGAGCATGTTCAGCTGAGTACTGGACTTGAGGGTCTCATGGAACATGAGTGAGTCTGTCTCCTTTTTGTGTAGGTGGTAATCCATTAGGTTTAGGTGCTGCATTGCATCTTAATTGGAATCTGATCCCTGCAGGCACATGTCAGAATGGATAGTCTCCAAAAAGGAATGATCATGTCTTCTGCGCAGGGACAGCTTGGGTCTTAATCTTCCCACAGCATTGATCGTGGCATTCAAAGGGCCATGCTTGCAGTCAGGACAGAAGTGCAAAGACTGGATATCCGCAATTGTTGTAAAGGCCACTTGAGGACACCCAACTAGAACTAGTTCCAAGTGAACACCCTCATTGTGAACGCACATTCATTTCTGAGGGAAAAATCAGCCAGTTGTCATTCTCCAGGATAATATCATCTTGCATGGGGTGGCCTTGGTAAGCAGGCTAAGGGAAAGTCAAGGGCTAGAGAACGCATAGGTGGCCTTGTATATGGAGGAACACATATCAATGAGAACTAACATTGATTACTCAATTGTATCAGTTCACAGAAACCAGTAGGAGTTGAGATTTCAGGCTGCAGGCAATGCTGCCTTCTTGATACCTTCGATGTGAATGAGGAGAAGAAGGGCCTGTCACCATTTGGTACACTTCAGGGAAAACTTTCAACCTGAGGAACAAGAGCCAGTGGTGCCCCAGGAAGATCGAGATGCTGACGAGGAGGGACCAGATCCACAAGGATATTTGGCGCGACCAGAAGATGCTGCTCATACATAGAGATGTACAAAAGACGGTGCCACGGACATGTTCAATTGTCTAGGGATGCAATAGTTCATATTTGTCACATTCTCTGTGAGGAACCCGTATCTTGAGGACAGGGAGGGCATCCAATGCCAGTTGCTCTGAAAGTTACCGTCGTACTCTTTTTTTTCTCCTGTAGATCTTTCCAGGGTTGCATTGGGTATCTCTGTGGAACCTCACAATTGGTGACACATAAATGCATAAGCATTGGTGACTGATGCTCTTTTCAATAAATCTCACCATTACATGCAGTAAGCCAGGCTGCCAGATCTGTGGAGTTCGTTATAATCTCAGGCTTTCCACAAGTGCAGGGTACCATTGGCTTCACATGTAACCTTGAGAGTTCCCTGGCAGCAGTTTTTGAGGTTTATTAATAAGGATTTCACTCTCTCAACATCCAGCATATCTATGATCACTGAAAGCCAATCCTGCGTGTTTGTACTAGGTTCCCAGGGAGCTCTCACAACTTTTAAAAAAATATTCATTCGTGGGCATTGCTGGCTGGCCAGCATTTATTGCCCATCCCAAGCTGCCCTTGGAGGGCAGTTGAGAGTCAACCACATTGCTGTGGCTCTGGAGTCACGTATAGGCCAGACCAGGTAAGGACGGCAGAGTTCCTTCCCTGAAGGACATTAATGAACCAGATGGGTTTTTATGACAATCGACAATGGTTTCATGGTCAACAGTAGATTCTTAATCCCAGGTTCTTTTTTTTATTATTGAATTCAAATTCCACCATCTGCTGTGGTGGGATTCAAACCCGGGTCCCCCAGAACATTAGCTGAGTTTCTGGACTAATAGTCTAACGACAATACCAATAGGCCATCGCCACTTACATCTTGAGTCGATTGCAAGTGCCACAGATCTTTGAGGGCCCTCGGTGCATAAAGGGTTGTCTCCTTGGTGATGGGGGGCGGGCGGGGGGGTGCGATTTGAAGGTGAAATGGATTTTCCCATGCAGTTGTTGAATAAGTAATTAAAATAGTCAAATAGCTTATTAAATTGTGCTTGCACCAAAAATTATGTCTTTAACAGTCAACGAGCCTACATCTTGGACTATCAGCAACTGGCCATCTGAAGTGAGTGCACAGTGGGGAGTGTTACTTCAGTGAAACTGACAAGCTGGGAAGCCTTTGATCAGTGAAATGGAAAAATCATAGAAACCCTACAGTGCGGAAGGAGACCATTCAGCCCATCGAGCCTGCACCGACAACAATCCTACCCAGGCCCTATCCCCGCAAATCTCTGTATTTACCCTGCTAATCCCTTTGACACTAAGGGGCAATTTAGCATGGCCAATCAACCTAACCTGCACATCTTTGGACTGTGGGAGGAAACCAGAGCACCCGGAGGAAACCCACACAGTCATGGGGAGAATGTGCAAACTCCACACAGACAATCATCCGAGACCGGATTTGAACCCGGGTCCCTGGTGCTGTGAGGCAACAGAGCTAACCACTGTGTCACCGTGCTGCCCTAAAAGCTGTAGCCATGACCAGGTGAAAGACAGCTATCCTCGGCACTTATTCTCAGAAAATGGTTTCACTGCTTAAGGGTGATTACTAACTTCTTGGAAGTTAATTTGCCTGTCTTACACTTGACTTTCCTTCAGCTCCACTTCCTTGTTGCCATCCTTTACCATGACATGGGAGCAGCTTATACAGTTTCATCTTTCACCTCTGATGAAGAACAAGAGGAGCAGCAATAGCAATATCAACAGGAGCAGGAGCAACACCTGCAGCAGCTGCCTTCTCCTCAGCTACATACTGCTCCACAGGGTAGAGGGGATGGGCACAGAGCTCCTGCTCCAAGGAGGCAGGACCCTCATCAGAGGGTCTATAAGAGCCTTGTGTCCATCAACATGTCTGAGCACCAGTGTCTCAGGAGGCTCAGGCTTTTACAGTAGGTTTATGTTGACACCTGCAGCATTTTGGAACAAGAGCTTGGCCCGGCGGGCCAAGTGAATAACAAGGTTTCTGCCAATTCCTCCCTCCAGCCCAGGTCTCTGCCTTTTCCCAAGGTTGTGAGCTTTCTTATCATACAAGGTAAGAAAGTGGAGAATTTTAAATGTCAACAATGGATTGTGTGGGTAGCAGAGAAGGACAACATTTGTGGAGGGTGACTATGAAGCCTGAGTTCAAGGGGGCAGTAGATGAAGGCAAATGTGAGTGTTGGTTACTCACATGGGGATGTGAGATCACAAAATTACAGAATCACAGAATACTACAGTGCCAAATAGGTCCTTCACTCATTAAGTCCGCACCGACACATGAAAGGCCCTGATCTGCCCACCTAATCCCACTTGCCAGCACTTGGCCCATAGCCTTGAATGTTAAGGCGTGCCAAGTACTCATCCAGGTACTTTTTAAAGGATGTGAGACATCACTCTTCCAGCACCCTCCCAGGCAGTGCATTCCAGACCGTCACCACACTCTGGGTCAAAAGGTTCTTCCTCAAATCCCCCCTAAACTTCCCACCCCTTACCTTTAACTTGTGTCCCCTCGTAACTGACCCTTCAACTAAGGGGAACAGCTGCTCCTTATCTACTCTGTCCATGCCCCTTGTAATCTTGGACACTTCAATCAGGTCACCCCTCAGTCTTCTCTGCTCCAGAGAAAACAACCCAAGCCTATCCAACCTCTCTTTATAACTTAAATGTTCCATCCCAGGCAGCATCCTGGTGAATCTCCTCTGCACCCCTTCCAGTGCAATCACATCCTTCCTATAATGTGACGACCAGAACTGCACACAGTACTCCAGCTGTGGCCTCACCAAAGTTCTATACAACTCCATCATGACCTCTCTGCTTTTGTAATCTATACCCCGATTGATAAAGGCGAGTGGGTAATATGCCTTTTTCACCATCCTAATAACCTGCCTTTCCACCTTCAGAGACCTATGGACAAACATGCCAAGGTCCCTTTGTTCTTCAGAATTTCCCAGTGTCAGACTTTTCATAGTGTACTTCCTTGTCAAATTACTCCTGGAGAAAGAGAAATGAGCACACTGGCAAGGGGCATTGTCCTGAACAGTGGCATGCGGGAGAATGCTGCTCACTTCCTAAGCCACTTTCACACAGACCTGTTTGATTAGAGAGGTCATCCTGTTCCTTCTGTCCTTGTGAAAGCTCACCTCACTGAAGTCCTTGGATCTCAAAGAAAGACCTCCAATTAAGAGTAAGAGAATCCCTAGGGCAGCCTTCCCACAACTCCTCTCTATTTCTGTGATTACATAGCCTCAAAAATCCATGCTCTCTTGAGCCACTGTAATCCATGCTGGGGTCCCTTTAATTAGAAATCCTTCCATCATAAGATCAAGGGCAATTAGGGATGGGCAATAACTGTTGGCCCAGCCAGTTTAGCTCACAACTCGTAAATGAATAGAAAGAAAAGTGTGTCATCCTTGATCTGCAGAGAAACCCAGAGGCACGATGCTTATACCATAGCTCAGTCAACAAGCTCCAGTAAAGCCTGCTCTAGATATGAATGGATTCCCGACCTATTTTTGGTCCCGTTACTGGCCAGAAAATTCCACCCAATGTTTTTTCACTCATAGAAATTTTGAAATAATTACCAGATATAATGATGTCAGTTTCTATGATTTCCTCATACAAAAGTGAATATTCAATGTTGTATTAACTGACAACTGTGATGCTTTGGAAGCCATTGTCTTGCTTATCAGTAGATAATATTTAGATTGCTGTGGTTCCCATAGTTCAGCATTGAACTGGTTTCACATTTATAGAACACTGAAGGGCACCCAAATCATTTAGTTCCATAATGTTTGCAATTATACTGATAATTTTACTTGTATCTGGCATCCAAAATTTGTGTAACATTCAGTGTGGACTTCTCAGTAGAGACCTTTCAAAAATCCCTATATAGAGTTTTTGAAAAATGGATTGTTTTATTCACATTTCATTTTTGATTTCATTTACACTTCCATAGTTATGCTGCAATTGTGCAAATTACTTAATATAGGAATCTAGGTAAGACTGGCAGCCTACACTGATGAAAGGTATGTTGGACAAGGCAGAGATAAAGGTGGATATGATTGGCCTTTTCCACCCCCTGAGTGGTAGCAGCTAAGAGCCTTTAGTGGAGCCGATGCTTCCTCTGCAAGGTAGAAGCAAGTGGCAGGTACATCACTGATGACATGGTATCTTATATTTCCATAAAATCCAGGTCAAGGTCAACCTTCTTCTTTGTAAACTGAGTGGCCCATACTGGATTTGGTTTATGAAACAAAATTTAACCTAATAGGGTCTTGTGTATCTGTGTACTATTTACTGAACTTCAACTTTGTACATAATAGATGCAATCATGGAAACATTGTTCTGCATATATAATTATACAATCTAACTTATTTCACTGGAAGTTCCACAGAGGCTTAATTTGATGGAGCATCAGTTTCGCTGAAATATTGATCTCAGATGTGCTGGTGTGGAGAGATACTGAGCAATTAACTGATGCCCTATCACAGAGAAGGAGACAAAATCTGAGGAAGGAGATTCAGACCTCTTTTACAATAAGTGACACAAGAACAGAGATCTGGAAATGAGTCAGTCACATGCTCTCTCAGTCACCAGTTGAATTTCTTAATGTGATGTAAAGGAAAAATGAGAGTATAAACTTACCTTTGGAAATCAACAATGTCTGTTAGTATTGTACTGACATCAACCAAAGAAATCTATTAATTTTTCTCGGTGTTAGCACTAGTGCAGATGGTAACAAGTATCCGCGGACCCAGATCATTAACATTTTTGTTCACTGTTGCAAAACAAGATTATGCAATAGTTTGTGGATGATTAAGTTTGTGCTGGAACAAGGAGAGAGCGGCCCACACACATTGCCAATGCTAACCATTCTACAGGATTGCATTTTTTTCTGAAAAATAGTTATTATAAGCTCAAACTGGCCCTGTGCCTGGTTAGGGAAAGGAAGAGTACTGACATTTTTAATGATTAGCAGCAGAGACCTGGGTGGTCAGATGGTGTTAGCATACAAAGCTTTCACCTCTGAGATTTGAATAAAATTCAGCTTAAGCTTTGGGATAACAGTTTCTTTTTCATTTTGGTTCCAACTATCTTTAGATAAGTGGTTGTGTTACTTGTCCAGCAAGCCAGAAGTGCTGAACTCAATTCCCACAACGGAAACTTCCAAAACTGAATTCAATAAAAAATCATGAGATAAGGCTAAATAAAAATAAAATCAGACAGACTCAATGACAATGAACCAGGTATCCCTATAAGGCTAATTTCAGTAATGTCCTCTTCATTAGTATCTGAGAATTGCTGTCCAAGATGGGAAGATTGTCCTACAGACCAATCAAACTTGTCTAAAGTTTCAATCACTGAATAATGCATATTAGCCAACATTCTAGGGTTCTCCGTTACCACTTCTGGGTAAGTCCAGAGTTTGGCCACAATGCTATATAGTCCAGTGGTAGTAACTATAGTCATTCTCAACTGGACTCTGGATTGCACAAAGTTCCATGGTTTCAGATCAAACAAAGTTAAGGAAATTTGCTCACCACCATCTAACATTTCACGGGATCAGTGCTGGGTCCTCTGCTATTTGTGATTTTTATCAATGACTTGGAGGAGGGGGCTGAAGGGTGGGTCAGTAAATTTGCTGATGACACCAAGATTGGTGGAGTAGTGGATGAGGTGGAGGGCTGTTGTAGGTTGCAAAGAGACATTGATAGGATGCAGAGCTGGGCCGGAAAATGGCAGATGGAGTTTAATCCTGATAAGTGCAAAGTTATTCATTTTGGGAGGACAAATTTAAATGCGGATTACAGGGTCAACGGCAGGGTTCTGAGGAATGTGGAGGAACAGAGAGATCTTGAGGTTCATACCCACAGATCTCTGAAGGTTGCCACTCAAGTGGATAGAGCCGTGAAGAAGGCCTATAGTGTGTTAGCGTTTATTAACAGGGGATTTGAGTTTAAGAGCCGTGGGGTTATGCTGCAACTGTACAGGACCTTGGTGAGACCACATTTGGAATATTGTGTGCAGTTCTGGTCATCTCACTATAAGAAGGACGTGGAAGCATTGGAAAGAGTGCAAAGGAGATTTACCAGGATGCTGCCTGGTTTGGAGGGTGGGTCTTATGAGGAAAGGCTAGGGCTTTTCACTTTAGAGTGGAGGAGGATGAGAGGCGACTTAATAGAGGTTTATAAGATGATGAGGGGGATAGATAGAGTGGACGTTCAGAGACTATTTCCTCGGGGTGGATGTAGCTGTTATTAGGGGGCATAACTATAAGGTTCATGGTGGGAGATATAGGAGGGATGTCCGAGGTAGGTTCTTTACTCAGAGAGTGGTTGGGGTGTGGAATGGAATGCCTGCTGTGACAGTGGAGTCGGACACTTTAGGAACTTTCAAGCGGTTATTGGATAGGCACATGGAGAACACCAGAATGATAGGGAGTGGGATAGCTTGATCATGGTTTTGGACAAAGCTCAGCACAACATCGAGAGCCGAAGGGCCTGTACTGTGCTGTACTGTTCTATATATATTCAATCAGGACTCCTCAATTTGAGCAGCATTTGGAGGAAACTCTGAGAGAAGCAAGGAAAACTACATTATCTTGTGATGGGGGACCAACCATCAAGAGTGTCTAAGTAGTTACACCATTGATTGAGCTACCAAGCTTAAATGGCACAAAAGCTGCTAGATTAGACCTTTGCCAAATGTTGAGGAAACTAGTACAATGAATTAAAATATTTGACCTCATCCTCACCAATCTATCTGGCAGAAACATATCTACTTTGAATAACATTGGTAAAAATGATCACTGCACAATCCTTATGAAGACAAATTTTCATCTCTGTTGTATTATGCGGCACTCTCACTAAGTGGAGCAAACCAAGGATAGATGAAACTGCAAAAAGCTAGGCATCCCTGAAGTGCTGTGGTTCACCATGCGGAATCAGAACCCACCAATCTTTAATAACTTAACAATA
Source organism: Mustelus asterias (assembly GCF_964213995.1). NCBI lineage: Eukaryota > Metazoa > Chordata > Chondrichthyes > Carcharhiniformes > Triakidae > Mustelus > Mustelus asterias. Next base: position 74,914,386 of record NC_135801.1, on the reverse strand, counting down.
TCACTAACTGTTCGATGACTGTCTGAACCCGGGCTTGACCCCTGGCGAAAGAGGAGCGTTCATATGATGTGCCAGGAATGGCATCAGGTATATCTTAGAATCAGTAATAAACCCAGAGAAGGTTAAACCCACAGAAGGTTAGACCCAAAAACAGACTATAGATGGAGATAAATAGTCTCAAAATGAATAGATCAGAGCATTCTGCCACTAATGGAGAGATTCCATGAAGATCTCTATCCATGATGTCGACCAGTATGAGAGTGCAAGAGCACAAAACTGAAGTTTGCAAGCATTTTCCACCAAAAATGGTGAGAGGATGATCTTACTTGGCCTACTCATGAGGTCTCCAGATGCACTGATACCACCAATTTGTTCATTTGATGTTGTAAAAAGCAGCTGAGTCCTGAAGTTCTGAGTGCAGGAGCATCTGGCAATTCCTGGTTTTAGTGCTGAAGACCTGTACATCAGGGCCAGCTATTCCCTCTTTTCAAGATGTTCAAGTAAATCTTTGACAATGTTATCTGTCCAACAATGTGGAAGATTGCGGAGAATTGTCCTTTTTGCAAAATCAAAGGATAAATCTACTACAGCCAATTGCTCCCAGCATCCTATCAGTGATGAAAGGAGTCTTCAACAGTACTATCAACAAAAACCTACTCACTAATAATCTTTTTCTGAAATTAGGTTCAAGTTCCACTGGAACCATTCAGCTCCAGACTTGTCACATCTTGATTAGACATTGATGCAAGAATTGAATGTCAGAAGTAAAATGCAAACTGCTGGCTTGACTTGAAGATAGCAGTCATCCAAAAACAGCATTAAGGAAGCATAGCAAAACTGAAGTTAATAAATGTCGAAGTGAGAACCCTTCAGTTGTTAGAGTCATACCTGGCAAAAAGCAGGACAGCTGTGGTTCCTGAAAACCAGTCATCAGAGCCCAGGACATTACTGCATAAATCCTCATGGATATTTCTATAACCACCAATCTCCTTTTGTTTCATCAGTGATCTTCGCTCTGCCCTAAGGTCAGAAATGAGGTTGTCTGCTTTTGACTCCACAGCGTTTAGCTTCATTCACAACTTTTCTGTTAATGTCAGCCTACAACTGTACCTGGATAACATCCAAACTTAACAGGTGACATTTAACATGGACACACTAGTAAATAACCATTTTAAATTAGAGAAAGCTCACCACTTTCCATGAACTTCAACAGTACCCACATTTAACATTCCAGGGACCATGACTGACCAAAGACATTACTGGACTCACTCAGAGGGTGGTGAATCTTTGGAATTTTCAACACCACAGGCTGCCGAGACAGTCATTGATTATGTTCAAGACCGAGATCAATACATTTCTAATATAAAAAATGTCAAGGGATATGCAGATAGCATAGGAAAATGGTGTTGAGGTTGAAGATCAGCCATGATCTAGTTGAAAACCAGAGCAGGCTCACGGAGCCAAATGGACTACTCCTATTTCCTATGTTTCTATGGACTTAGAAGAGTTAGGATAGTCTGCAGTAAATAGCTTACCTCCTCATCCCTTAATGTCTCTCACAAACAAAAGGTCAGGATTATGATCACCTGAATTCAACAAGATCATTGGAGACAGAACAGTTAGGTTGATCAGTACTCCTGTCACTGGACTCTAAAGCAACCCCTTCTGACTTTGGTGGACGATGGTTGCTGTATGTAAAATTTACAGGATGCAATGCAGCAAAGGTTAGCGGTTCCTAACTCCTCTGAAAACTCACTCATTGAAGGGCGCAAGGACAGTAGTGTAATGTATCATCATATGGATTCTTTAGCTATGGTATCTCACTGCTGTGGTGTCTCATTGATAAAATCTTGAGACTTGTATGTTTAGACATGAACCCTTTATTGGTAGTATTTAACTATTTATAGTTCTCAGGTTACTGCAATACTGCTAATATTGCAACGCAGGTAGGCTGCTCGCTTACAACATGTTGCTTCTAAACTTTTTTCACAGATTCTCTTACTCTGACTCCCTGCATCACACAATAGGCAGTAGAAGTCTCCAGTTCCCCACATTAACACTTGCTTTGCTGACCACCCATAAATTACATTGCATGCAGGCACGTAACACAACATCCCACTTTCCTCTCTAAAGAAATCTTTCCTCCCTTCTAAAATAGTATGACAATACAATCTTTAATTGCTTTCTCTGCTCCCCCACCTCAACTCTCTAACTTTATAAATTTGGATGGTATTGAGACCTGACAGTTCTTCCAAATCACAAAATGTCATGTTTGAGGAAATGGTAGCAGTACCCTGTTTTTATTCTGTATCACTGGAGAGTGGTGGTGGGAAGAGGTCTTGCAATAGATTCCCACTCACCCTGGCGGTGGGTAACCTCAACTTTGAAGTCTGTACTGAGGCTTCTTCAATTGTTTCTTCGCTTTTTCTTCTTAGATGGACACCTTTCAAGTTAGAATTCAGCGGCTTTTAGTCTCTCACACCTTGGGATACTACTTGGGAGTTCACTGTTTAAAATGCCTTATATTATATCACTGCTGATCACCATGTCTTTATGATACTATTGCTGCTGTGGTATCTTTTTGAAGCTTGCCATCTTTCATATCACTGCTGATGCTCACCATGTTGTATGTGATCCCTACACTGCCAACCATGTCATAATATGAGTTCTTTAGATATTTTGTCTTACTCCTATGGCGTCTCATTGATGAGATTTTGAGACTTGTATGTTTAAACATGAACCCTTTATTGGTAGTCTAAGGTTATTTATGGATAGTAATGTTCCAGGTTACTATCATGTATGGACCTGTTACTATCATGCAGGTAGGGTGCTTGCTTACATGGTGTTGCTTCTAACAACTTCTCTGGGCAGTTCTATTCTCTGGTCTAGTCTAACCCTTATTCTGCAGGGTTTCTTTTACATTACAATGCATGCAGTCACATAACACAACACTATGGGAACACCCTCACCTGCAAACTCTGAAAGTCCCACAACACTCTGACTTGGACATATATTGCCAATCCTTCATTGGGAAGTCAATATCCTGGAATTCCTCAACTAAAGTAATTTGGGAGCACCATCGCCAGTAATTCTGCAGTGGTTTAAGGAGCAGGCCTATAATTATCTTATCAGGGCAATAATTGTGGCCATGCCAGCATCACTAAAGTCCTAAGAAGAAAAAACGGAAATTATATTACATGCGTTTGATCTATCCAAAACAATTTATAAAAAGGAATTTATAAATATATAAAAAGGAATAGAGTGGCTAGAGTGAATGTTGGACCCTTGGAGGACGAGAGGGGGGAGTTAATAGTGGGAAATGAGGATATGGCCGAGTCTTTAAATACGTTTTTTGTGTCGGTCTTCACGGTGGAGGACACAAATAGTTTGCCAAATATTAACGATAGAGGGTTGGCAGCAGGAGAAATACTTAATACGATTAATGTTACCAGAGAGGCAGTGCTGGGTAGACTAATGGGACTGAAGGTGGACAAGTCCCCGGGTCCGGATGGAATGCATCCCAGGGTATTGAAAGAAATGTCAGAGGTAATAGTGGATGCGTTAGTGATTATTTATCAAAACTCGTTGCATTCTGGGGTAGTGCCGGTTGATTGGAAAACGGCTAATGTTACGCCGCTGTTTAAAAAAGGAAGGAGACAAAAGGCGGGTAACTATAGGCCGGTCAGCTTAACGTCTGTAGTAGGGAAAATGCTGGAATCCATTATTAAAGAGGAGATAGCAGGGCATCTGGATAGAAATGGTTCGATCAATCAGACGCAGCATGGATTCATGAGGGGAAAGTCGTGCTTGACGAACATGTTGGATTTTTATGAAGATGTGACTAGGGCGGTTGATGGAGGAGAACCGGTGGATGCGGTGTTTTTGGATTTCCAAAAGGCGTTTGATAAGGTGCCCCATAAAAGGCTGCTGAAGAAGATTAGGGCACACGGAGTTGGGGGTAGTGTGTTAAAGTGGATTGGGGACTGGCTATCCGACAGGAAGCAAAGAGTCGGAATAAATGGGTGTTTTTCAGGTTGGAGGAAGGTAACTAGTGGCGTGCCGCAGGGATCGGTACTCGGGCCGCAACTGTTTACCATTTATATAGATGATCTGGAGGAGGGGACGGAGTGTAGGGTAACGAAGTTTGCAGACGACACAAAGATAAGTGGAAAAGTGAATCGTGTGGAGGACGGAGAAGATCTGCAGAGAGATTTGGACAGGCTGAGTGAGTGGGCGAGGATATGGCAAATGGAGTATAACGTTGAGAAATGCGAGGTTATACACTTTGGAGGAAATAATAACAAATGGGATTACTATCTCAATGGAAACAAATTAAAACATGCTACCGTGCAAAGGGACCTGGGGGTCCTTGTGCATGAGACGCAAAAGCCCAGTCTGCAGGTACAACAGGTGATCAAGAAGGCAAATGGGATGTTGGCCTATATTGCGAGGGGGATAGAATATAAAAGCAGGGATGTCTTGATGCGCCTGTACAGGGCATTGGTGAGGCCGCAGCTGGAATACTGTGTGCAGTATTGGTCCCCTTATATGAGGAAGGATATATTGGCATTGGAGGGAGTGCAGAGAAGGTTCACCAGGTTGATACCGGAGATGAGGGGTTTGGATTATGAGGAGAGGCTGAGGAGATTGGGTTTGTACTCGTTGGAGTTTAGAAGGATGAGGGGGGATCTTATGGAGACTTATAAGATAATGCGGGGGCTGGATAGGGTGGAGGCGGAGAGATTCTTTCCACTTAGTAAGGAAGTTAAAACTAGAGGACACAGCCTCAAAATAAAGGGGGGTCGGTTTAAGACAGAGTTGAGGAGGAACTTCTTCTCCCAGAGGGTGGTGAATCTCTGGAATTCTCTGCCCACTGAGGTGGTGGAGGCTACCTCGCTGAATATGTTTAAAGCGCGGATGGATGGATTCCTGATCGGTAAGGGAATTAAGGGTTATGGGGATCAGGCGGGTAAGTGGTACTGATCCACGTCAGATCAGCCATGATCTTATTGAATGGCGGGGCAGGCTCGAGGGGCTAGATGGCCTACTCCTGCTCCTATTTCTTATGTTCTTATGTAATTCCTTAAACTTTTCTCACAATCAGCCCAATATGACAATAATTATGCTGACCTTTAAACAGAGCAATCTAATTTTGATATATTTAAATATTTCAATTTTCCAATGTCTGATTAATTAAACAAACTGTGCTTGTGCAAAATGAGCCTTGATAACATTCACATAAAGTTGGTCATTTGCACTACAGAAATGTTAAACAAACCCATCTAACATTTGTGCGTTTGCGGGTGGATTGTTTTTGATATTTACAAACAGACTCTATTTCAAGCACTCTCATTAAGACTGTTGTGCTCATACAAAACCCAATTTTAAACTGGGCAAATGGTCATCACTAGGTAGCACGCAGTCCCAGAGATTTCATCACATGACTCCACCTTCAATTTAACCAACAAATATCACCTAATCCCCAATGCTCAATACTTTGCAAAAAATGTACAGTTTTACAAACTTAAAAAAAACATTTTCACAAACCAGTTACTTAATACTGGATGATAAAGGAGCTGTGTGTCAAATATTCAGTCAAATAGCAATTTCTAGAGTTCCCATGTATGGGCGTGGCATCTAGCAAAGTGATTTTGCAGATTATATTTGTATGACAAATAGGCATGATAGAAATGAGGACTAGCATTGGTTAAAGGAAGATGTCATGAGAAAGATATTGGAAATTGATTTTCCCAATGGTAAATTTAAACGCTTTGACATTTCTTTGGCAATTGCTTTCTTTCAGCAATTTCACTTTCTCCTTGCATGCACAGAAGACGATCATAAATAGTCACTTTTGCATTTACTATGTTTTAATTTTCACTGTAGGTTATAATTATTGGTTATTTTATGTGGATAAATGATTGTCTAACAACATTTTCCAAGATGATAAATGTCTGGAATGCATGGGTATTTACATGTTTGTGCATTATACACAAACAATTTTACAAAAAGTTGTTTCAAATGTATTTTTGTCTTAAATGTGCAATCATTCCCATTGTTATCTGCTGCCACCAGTTAGAATTTGCCAAGTTTCTCTTTGCGGCACAGAATGAAGATATGTAAATATTTGAAGAAAATTTCCCAACTCTGGACAATTGATGATTTTTGTTGCAAATTTGACATTACGTTTTATTTAAGAATAAAATGACCCAGAGGGTCAGGAGTAACTCTGAAGGGGGCGGGGGGGGGGGGGGGGGTGTTTGCGGTTCTTGAAGATATGGCAACAGAGGTACAACTTGCAAGTTCAACATAAACAAGTCTAGCCTGCAGATTGGCAAACATAAGTCAAAAAATTTCCAAATGTAAATTTATGGTCTTCAAAAAAGAGAGGTCTGAGATAGCAAACAAAAAGCTGCTTGACTGGGTAACAAAATGAGTTAGAACAGCAATTGTCACAAACAAAATGTGACTGTAGACCATAGAATATTCCCTGGAGATAAATTTCACAGATTGCAAACTGATAATCATTCTTCAGATAAAAACCCGCCAGGGACCTGGGTTCGATTCCCAGTTTGAGTCACTGTCTGTATGGAGTCTGCACATTCTCCCTGCGTCTGTGAAGGTTTCCATCGGGTGCTCTGGTTTGCTCCCACAGTCCAAAGATGTGCGGGTTAGGTGAATTGGCCATGCTAAATTGCCCCTTAGTGTCAGGGGGACTAGCTAGGGTAAATGCATCGGGTTATGGGGATAGGGCCTGGGTGAGATTGTGGCCGGTGCAGACTCAATGGGCCAAATGGCCGCCTTCTGCACTGTAGAGATTCTATGAAATATGAAAATATATTCTTCAGCATTATTGTCAAGAATGACACAAAAGAGTAAACTGACTGGAACATTGATATTTCAGTGCGTCAGGATGTTTGACTTTATTGCAAAAAAGTTGTTTTTATCCAGCACCTTGTACAGATTCACAGATTGAATATTGTTTAAATAAGCCAAGTATTAGCTCATGACTCAATTCATGACATTTTCATCAGTGAGCTAGAGTGATGTATGCCCAAGCTCTGCTCCAAGATCTAGGCTCATAATCTGATACCATAGTTTTTAATTGAGGAAGGACTGCATTGTTGAATGTGCCATTCTTTGAGTGAGATGGTAAATTGAAATGTGTCGGCTGATTCAAAAGAATGCTAAAGATCCCATGATAGCACTCAAAGAACAGTAGAATTCTTCCAGTGACCCGGCCAAAATTGCTCCTTCAACCAATATCACCAAAAACAGCCCAGTTGGTTATTTTGTGCAGGATCTTGCTGTGAATAGAATGACTCGTTTTCCAATACAACAATAATTGTTTATTGTATGTGACGCATTTTAAGAACCTGTTAAGAGTTGCGTTAAGGGGTTAAATTTTTTCAATCAATCAATCACAACACCATCTATAATGTTTAGATGTCAAACGAAGTTTAATCAGATGTTGGATGCTACAGTTAATAGATCAATCAGATTTGCTGTCAGAAAGCTGTGGAAAAGTTAGATAATCTGCAAATCATCTCTGCAGATGGCAGAATGAGGAAGGTCCCTTATCTGCAGTGGCACATGATCTGTAATCTAGTCAGTGATGAAGACTCTCTGAAATCAGTGACTTTCTTTGAATGATTCTTCTGATGGAGTGAAATGAGTTATTCCACTTGGACAATGTGATTCAAGATACAATTGAATGACAACTTTAGTGCTACACCAAGGAGTCTCACTCAGACTAGTGCTCAAACAATGCAATGCAAATCCAGATCTTGGGTCTTACCTAACTCTGGAACAAAATAACATTTGCGGGAGAGTCTGACCACTTCACTCTAGTGTCAGGTCAGATTCTGACTCTCAATTTATATTACCATTTTAATGTCAGTGCGAAGCTTCAACTGATGCAATAGCTCTAGTGTCAATGAAGCCCAAAAGTTTGTAAGCTGTGATTCTGAACAGTGACTCTAGCATTACAGATCAATAATAATTTATATTGTTATTTTGTTACATTACATCATTTATTTTTATTTCTTTCCTGTTTTGGTTGGGTTATTAAGAGATTATAGTTGGGCAGTGATTTGTCATCATACAAAATCCTGTGACAAAGTCTTGTAATGTTTACACTCCAATGTAACTTTACCAGCTGCCCATCAGCAGTAAAAAACATATCATTGACTACGATGAATGCTAATTTGAAAGGCAGGGTGGATTGGCTAACTTCCACAATTTGCACGGACACTTATTTTGAAGTTCAAGTTAGTTTTCCCTCTCATCACATTTTAATTTTAATTAGCAGTATATTTCAAGAACATTAAGAACCAGATATATTTCCAACCGCTGTAATAGCAATAACAACTGCTCAGTCAGTTGGGAAAGGCTGGTTATATAACAGGAAGATTGTGAGTCAACATTCACAAGCCTTTTTGGAGGAAAAAAGTTTGGACGCTAACTTAGTAAACAACTCCACTGCCTGATGTGTTCTTGAACTATACAAATGAAACAATTCTTAAGGTTAACCTCTGGTCAAAGCTAAACACTCTCAAAAATAGTAGGAAAGGGAACACACCCCAATCTGTGGAATTGGGAAGGGAAATGTCAGCCATGGATTGCATTCCAGTCCCTATCCGGTGACTTCTGCTAGAACTACTTGACTGTGTATTTTGGATGAGAACAGCATTGAACTTGGATGTGCTATCCTTTTGAGTTGCTGACACTCATTGCCAAGCCTCATGTTGGTCACTTGATAGCTGATTGCTATCATAGTACAAAACTTCTGAGCTAGTTGATTCTGTAGGAGAAAGAGGATAAGTCAGAAGAGAGGAAATGGGAGAACATTTAAAAGAAAGTCAGTGGGGGGCGGGGGGGTGGAGATGCCATCCTAGCTGAGAGCTAAATGTCCTGTAGTTTCTACATAGAAGAAAGGAGCAGAAGGAGGCCATTTGGCCCTTCGAGCCTGCTGCACCATTCATTACGATCATGGCTGATCATCCAACTCAATACCCTAATCTGCTTTCTCCCCATAACCTTTGATCCCATTAGCCCCTTTTGATAGGATAGACTTTTAAATTTTGCTAAAAGATAATTTCATTGTTTAGTGTCTGCAAAAAATGAGACTACAAGACATTTAATCAAAGTGCTTTAAAGAAAGGACAGGGTAAATAATCAGATCATCGGAATACTTTGCAAAATGTTGTGAACCTCACTGCTAAGCATAGCAATTCACCAGAAAACCAACTGTAGTGACAAAGCTTTACCAACTGCAATGCAGCAAAATCAAAGCTTTTTCAAACTACTTGAACTTGTGGCAAAAACAAAACATGGACAGAATTGTTTTATTAGACTTTTTTATATTTGATTTTAAAAAGCCCAGAATTTCCCTGGACTTTCTACTGCTGCAGCACTGTAATTTTCCCAGAGAAGCAATGGAAATACCATTTGTGAACGGTCTTTCCATGTATTGGCAGCAAAGTAGGCAGAAGTGGAGCAACAAAAATGTGAGGAAATCAGGGCCTGACTAAAAACCAAATCAACATTAGGCAGGTGTGAGTTTTCTTTTTGGTCTGGTATGAATTACAGCCATAGTAGGTTGAAACACAAAACATTATCTATGCATATTGAAAAAAACACATGCCTTGTCTGTATAATCAAGAGCAAAGTAATATTTTAAAGGTCATCCGTTTCAGGAATGGTTGCTTCAAAAGGCAGGTCTTCAAATACTATTGCGACGTTGTTAGATGTCCAACCTTGCGCAGTTCTGTTGAAGGTTGGCCGACCAGCAGTACCATCTTGGAAGACAGGCAATCTGAGCTCTGGTTCCGATAATGCAAAATCCAGCTTTGGTAACTTGTAATTCATAATTTTGGAAGCTCTGTCAAAACCACCATAAGGAGTTGCAACTCTATGGATTTAAAAGTGAAAAATAAGATATGGGTTAACAAACTGAGTTTATCTTTACATGGTATCAGTATGGAGCAAGCTGGTGCCATGATATCAATGCAATTGTCATGCTTAGCAAGGACTTTGTTTGCAAGTAAGACAGAAATGTGAAAATGGGATGATGATTGTTCTGCTGAATATGAAAGGCCTCAGGGGTGGATATTATGAGTTGAGAAGGGTTGATAAGTTTATCCTCTATATCTGTGGAATGGGGGCACAGTAAGAAGTCTCACACCAGGTTAAAGTCCAACAGGTTTATTTGGTAGCACAAGCTTTCGGAGCGCTGCCCCTTCATCAGGTGAGTTCCATTCACCTGATGATGGGGCAGCACTCCTAAAGCTCGTACGACCAAATAAACCTGCTGGACTTTAACCTGATGTTGTGAGACTTCTTACTAAGCCTACTCCAGTCCAACACCAGCATCTCCCCATTGTGGAATGGAGAATAGAGGAGATAGAGTGGCTGCTCATAAGGAGGCCAGGGTCCATTTAGAGAATGTCAAGAAAGGCATAGAGTGTAGCTGTGGATTTAGAGTTGCTGAGGCAATAAATTAAATATAGCATCACTGGATGTTGTGATGAGGCGAAGACAGTGGAAAAGGGCCAGAGATGACCAAGAAACCAGATTGGGGAAGCAAATAAATGTAACCAGCTTGGATTCAGAATGGCAGTCAAAATTCACAAATAAAGGCAGGCTATTAGGTATATTGTAGAAAGTTTTACAGCTCTGGAGATGACACTACGCACAATTGCTGGTGAAATCATTGGACTAATTACAATTGGAAAAGATTAAAAGGGCTGGAATCTGGGTCTACTTTGGTTTTACCATGGCTGCTAAAAATCTATCAGAATGTCAGAATTTGTCAACCTCATACAAAACATCATGATTAGCACAGCAACTATATCAGATTATTGGCATTAATTCAATTTCTTAAAGAAGTAGTATATAAGTAAACAGATGTAACAAAGTTTTTCTGTATGAGCCACTTCAGCATTGGAGATACTGTTTGTTGCGTGCTGCATTTTACTAGCAAAACTAGAGCTATTGAAATAATTGGACTGCCTACATGGAGGGGCATGGAAAAATTCGAACTTATCAGGTTGGTCTAAATAGTTGCCAAAAACTGGGGGTGGGGTGGTGGTGGTGGGCGGAAATGACCATCAGTTTAACAGCTGCAACACTGTGGACTTTCAACAATGTGATCTGGATTTAAATTCTATTTTTGTCTGACATTTACATTCAGGCTTTCCCTCAGGAGTGAATTTTCTCAGATACAGACACATCATCCCACAGAAGGAAAGAAAAACTATGATGGGAGAAAACTTCTATCTCAGTTAAACCTCTTTCTTGGCTGAAACTGTGAAATCGGCAACATTTTAGTAGATGTCTGTAAATTTGATTATCCAACCCTCCAAAAAAAAAACCTGATTTGCTTTGGGGAGAATGGAGAAAGGAAACAGGATAAACCGCAAAGCTTATTTGAAGAAAAAAACCAACATTGTCAAAATTTCACTGATGAGGTGGATCGCACTTTTATCATGAAGGAAAATAGCAAATGTAAATATATATATTTTTTCCTTCAGATATATCGCAATCTCTGGCATAGCTCTTATAATTGTGGATCTTTCTTTAATACTTTTTCCTTTAAAATTTTAAAAAGGATTTTCAAGGCTAGCTTTAGAGAAAGAGTTAATGCAGCAAATTAAATGCTGTTGAAAAATAAAGCAGTTCTTAAGATGTCTCCAAAAGCTCTAGCATTCATATAATCAGGGACAGCTCTTCTGAGAACTGCTTTCATTTAAACTTGTGACTGCTTGGTGGTCAAATCAAAAAGTTCCTTTTGTTTTTTTCATGTCCTGATAAAAATCTCTGATCTTTCTAAAATACTGACCTTGGTTTGAAACAACAGAATAATGTTGGAAGGCTCTACACTGCTTATAATGTTATTGAGAAGGCGCCAACACAGCAATAGTAAGACTTTGAAATGCATCACAGAGCCTCTGCATTTTTAAAGACAAAGAAACAGTTTAACTATTCATAGAATAATTGTGCCCAAACTTTATAATCAATTTCTTCAAAGATGCTGTTTCTTCTCATGAGTAATGTAACACCTCCTTAATTAGTTTAGTTACAGTAAATAAGAAGGCACAACTTAAGCTAATAGTTTTCATGTAATATTTCAGTTAGGTATTCTAAATTCATTTTTATTAAATATAAGAAATACTACTCATGGTTGATAGGATATATTTAAAATTGAAAACATTCCAATAGACACTGAATATCTGCCCTCTGGTAAAGTTAAAAAAGAACACACTTTTTAAGATGTGGAGATGCCGGCGTTGGACTGGGGTGGGCACAGTAAGAAGTCTCACAACACCAGGTTAAAGTCCAACAGGTTTATTTGGAATCACGAGCTGTCTGAACGCTACTCCTTCATCAGGTTAGTGGAGAGTGGTCCACTCACCTGATGAAGGAGCAGCGCTCTGAAAGCTCGTGATTCCAAGTAAACCTGTTGGACTTTAACCTGGTGTTGTGAGACTTCTTACTGTGCACACTTTCTAAGATAAGCATTATAAAATGTACTTATATTTTTGTAATACTTCCATGTTATACTTGGCTGCAGTTGCATTGTAATTAAATCATACAGATCAACTTAAGTCTTGCCAAAAACAATTTGCATTTTTTTTTCAAGTAAAGCCTCTCACTATTATAATTAGCCATTTATAAGAATCAACCAACTATTGTTTTCTGAGCAAACCTCACCTTCTTGTCAAATTCATAAATTCCTGAAGTTTCCATTGTTTGGTTTCAAATCAAATTTCAGAAACTGTAATATTAATACCCTTTGACTTTGTCATTTCTATTTATCTGGTTTGTATTCCATTTTCTATTTGATATTTTACTTTTAATGTATATTAATCACGTTGATCACTTTGATTGGAATGGTAAGTACAAAACTTTCTTCTTGTCAACATTTCACTGTAAATGCACAATAACAGGCCTAATGATTTGGCTGAGATTGAGGAGTCACTGAGTGGAGAAACCCTTGAACACTATTTATCAAGAGCCTATATTGCTGCAGCATCACTACATTCATAGGAAGAAAGAAAAATTTAAAATCATTTTCTAAGGCTTCTGTGTGCGAGCTTCAATTTTGAGCATATTAACTATGATAGGCAATCTATATCTTAATGTAGATATGGTGGAATATCTGTGCATAATAAATCACTTGAGTTGCTTTAACCTAGATTGCAATGACTTCAATGAAGAATGAGAGTTGTTAGACTGTTCAAGTACTTTAGAATGCTAAATACCTTCCTCATAGATGCATCAACAACAGCTGGAATCTACAATTCAATTATGTTTAATTCCCTTTGACTTGTAAATCTCTGACATCTCTCGAAAGCATTTATCTGATATACAAGCCATGAAACCACTGACAGAAGTTGCACTTAGTGGAATGGATAGTTATTAGTGTGCTGACACTCATTGATATTTCCATGATGTATGCAGTAATGATCCATGTTATTTGGAGTTATATAAAGCAGCTACATGGTAATGTTAACTGTTCCAGCAGAACATTTAAGTTATTTCCTTTCATTAGAGAATAGCACATTTCAGTAGTTGAGATATATAACTGAAAGTTTCCCAAAGGACTTTCTAAATGTAATCATTTGTTAAACTTCATGTTTACATTTTCTTCAAGAGAGGTCTATACCATTATGTTTAAAAAAAGACTACATAACAGAAAATCTCTATCCTACATTTTATAATATCCAATGTAATCAGCCAAGTCAATACATTTATAAAGCAGCATGAGCATTTTTTTCATTTGTGAGGCTGATCTCACTGTGGTTTGGAGCTATTCACTGTTTTAAAACATGGGGTCATTGTTAGGTTTTAATCATTAGACCATGACAAGCAGCTTTTTCTGCAAACCACCCAATTACCACCCATATGGGATGCAGCATTTCCTTTTGACATTAGCCTGACTTCCAGCCAGTGGGAAGTCAACCACTTTATCAGAACTCAGCCTTGAAAATCACAGTTTGTCCCCTGAAAAAACAATAAATAATGTTCTTTAGTACACCAAGTGGATGATCGTTCAGATATGTTGTTCAGAAAATTGGAACCAGATACCTCCCAGCTCTACCTCTCTACAAAAACAATAACCTGGATTTATATAGCACCTTCAAAGTAATAAAACTTTATTCTCTCTACTGCTTTTCATTTTCTCAGGTTGCTTATGTGAATGAGCTGCAATTCCCTCCAATTAAACATTGGTAACATTGAAGGATCTTCCGTCCATGCCACAAAATCTGCATTCTTCCCATTGATTTTATTATCAACCAACCCCACCACCTTACTCCCTAGCCACTGTCTCAGGTTGACTCAGTCTTTGTCCCTTGGTGACTTCCATTCACCAATGTTTAACCTCAACCTTAAAGCAATTGGTTTTAAGGAGTATCATAAAGGAGAAAAGTGAGGTAAAGTGATGAAGAAATTAGTGACGGTGTGGGGATGTGGTATCGTGGACATGGGGCAGTGGTTATATTAATGGAAAAGTAATTCATAGACCCCAACTAATGCTCTGGAGACATGAGCTCAAATCCCACCATGGCAGTTGGTGTTTATTTCGTTCAATTCATTAATAAATCTGGAATTAAATGCTAGTTTCAGTAATAGTGACCATGAAACTCTTGTTCACTCATGTCTTTTAAAGAAGAAAATCAGCTGCCCTTACCTGGTCTGTGTTACATGTGATTCCAGACCCACAGCAATGTGGTTGACTCTTAACTGCCCTCTGAAATGGCCTAGCAAGCCACTCAGTTGTACTAAATAGCTACAGAAAAGTCAAGAAGGAATAAAACTGAATGGACTGCAGCAGTTCAAGAATGTGGCTCCTCACTACTTCTCAAGGATACTTAGGGATGAGCAACAAATGTTGGCTTTGCCTTTCATGTTCACATCCCATGAAAGTTTAGAGACAGTGATTCTCATGCTTGCTTGTTAATTTTTTCGAAAATACACATTTGGACAGAAGGATCTGGATTAGAACAAATCATGCCTTGTGACATGAATTTTAAAAATCCTGAAATCAGTGGGCAGAAGACATACTGAATTTTATTTTTTCAATGTTTTTTGTTAAAATGAACTAACTTAGGCAAATTTCATTGCAAGTAACTACTGCTGCTGACCATATGCACATCACACTGCGGATGCTGCATGTCAACTCTACCGTATACCAGAACTGAAAGGAGTTCTACGACCTCAATTTCCTTTACACAGCAATTCATGCAGGTCAATGTCTTGTATTGTGGTGGCAGTCACGGTACCTTAATTCTATAGTAATTTGCTGTGTCAGCTGCATTTGAATCCTCATGACAACCAAAAGGAGGCTACCCAGTGACAACATGGCTGATGACCGCTTGAACAATCTATGCACATATGGTCAGTGTGCATATGGTGAAAACTACTATGCAAAATCTGATCAAATGGACCATTAGTGGGCTGCAATAAGTCTATTGAATGCTGCAAAAATTATGAAAAATATTTTTTAAGCTACCAAATAGAAGGTGCATCTACCATAAAGAAGTGTATTTGTAAAGAGCCACCTTTAATGGTATAGATCCCCAAATCCCAATGATAATGGGCATAATTAAATATTGGCACTAACAGACTATTACTGGAATTTTACCGCCTCGCCCGCCTGAGGCTCATAAGATCCCGCCCAAGGCAAACGGAGAATGCCGTTCTGCGAGCCTCGCCCGCTCCGATTCCGGGGCGGGCGTGCTGGTAAAATTCCGGCCTATTAGTTATGAGTGGAAGCATGTTCTTCTATTCATATGTGTTTTCATATTAGAAGAATACGTTTCTGGATTCAGAGCATCTTCTATTTGATAGTGTACAAGAGACAAACATTAAAGCAGCTTAATTTAATCTTTAGATGTGTAACATGGTCATGGTTGAGAGTATAACTACCAAATCCATGTTGGCTGGTATGAGTGAATGTTTCAGCAAAACAATAAGATATGCTTTCAGTTCAAATCAACTAAAATAACAATATCATTCATCCTGAGATACCACCCGATTGTTCATGAAGGTACTTTGATGCTTGGGGAAATCTTACCAAAAAGTGTCAGTATTGTTTCCAGCGAGAAAACCATTGTGTTTTTTGGAGAGGAACGTGTCGAGTTTTTTGTCCAGAGCTCACGACACTTTGGCTAAAAAAATCAAGGGGACATGTTTCACGCTGTCAGGCAGGGGGCAGGGCCTCAACTCACTGGCAAAACCTGGCTGCACTGAGATCGGGCTGCCATGTTTAAAGGGTCATAATCCCTGGTCATAATCTGAGTAAACCTCCCACCCAGCCCACTGCAGAGGTCTCAGGACACCCTTACACCCCCCTCCCCGATCAGTCTCTCCCCACATCCCCGATCGGAGCCGGCACTTCTCTCCCCCTATCCCATCAATCACCAGCTCCTCCCCCCTGCCCCACCACAATAGCTGGCGTCCCCTACTCCTTCGTCTGCTCCCAGCCCCCAACCCAATCTAAATGAATCCCCATCCCCCATGAGGGTCCCACTGAGGCCCAACCTTTGGCAGTATCAGAGGCATTGCCAGACCATTGCCTGGCCATGTCCCTTGCCCCCATGGTCTATACTTGTCCTTCTGCCCCTGGGAAGATCCCCATGATCTTACTGTTGTAAACTGTGCTAGTGTGACGTCTCACTGGCGTGGTGTCAATATCTGAGGGGGGTGTGGTCTCAATAAAAGCAGCCAGCATAATCAAGGACCCCACGCATCCCGGACATGCTCTCTTCCACCTTCTTCCATCAGGAAAAAGGTACAAAAATCTGAGGTCACGTACCAACCGACTCAAGAACAGCTTCTTCCCTGCTGACATCAGACTTTTGAATGGACCTACCTTGCACTAAGTTGATCTTTCTCTACACCCTAGCTATGACTGTAACACTACATTCTGCACCCTCTCCTTTCCTTCTCCCCAATGTACTCTATGAACGGTATGCTTTGTCTGTATAGCGCTCAAGAAACAATACTTTTCACTAGCTAATACATGTGACAATAAATCAAATCAAATCAAATCAAATCCATGTAGATGCAAGATCACCCCCACTGAATGTGTTTTATTTGGGGAAGAGATCTTACTGCTGAGGCTGTTCACAGGTTTCTTTAAGCTAATTTTGAAATGACAGCATTTTGATTTGAGCTTAACAATCAGCAGCACTGGAGAAGGCAATGGCTGTTCAATGCTACAAAGCGATTGTATTATTGATCGTGTAATTAATAGAAAACATTTCCATTTTGGCATATCCTTCATCACAGATGGGAAATATTAACAGCTAAACATAACTTCTCAATTTGTTTATTATTTAAGTTACAGAATGTTCCTGTAAATTATGACACTGACTTCTAATCATCAAAGAAAATATTTTTAGTTTCCTGAAGGCAAATACATGTTGGAACTACTTTATCCTAGCATCTTCTTGTTTAAAGTATGTCATAAGAAGTCCTACGCACTAGATTATAATATCAGTCTAGTCAGCTGAGAAACAGAGTTGCTGGGACTCCACATTGGAATTATGTAGCTGTGATCAGGTAATTACACAATAAAGTCATTCACAAGAAAGAGGGGGGAGAGGAAAGGGGAGAAAGAGTATAACACGGAGATCTAATTTTCAACCTTCTCTCGTCTGATTCTCACTTGAAAAATGGTAATCAACCCCTTTGAGGCCTGATTCAATTTTCAAGCAGGCCTTTAAATGGAGACACACAACACCTATCCAAAACAGGCAGCGGGCTGTTTAATTATGCAACCAGTGGGACCCAATTGCCATTTTTATGTATAAATGACATGCACTGTGCATGTTTGTACCAGGTGTTGAGCAGCCTAACCTCTAGTTGTTGGAGACTGATGTACAAACAGCCTGTGTTTTTTTGCAACGGATATTCATTAGGGACCCATGAGGAGCAGGAGCAGGTGCCTACTGCTCACCAGATAAACTCAAATGAGGCATAAACCTGAACTATGTTCAGGCCTCCAGATGGTTGCTTTGGGTGGTTGCTGTGCACGTACTGATGCCTTTATCCCCAGTTTGAGCTAGAGGTAGAGAACCTAAATGGCTACATCACCTGGGCCACACTAGTGTACATCGCTTCAGGCTGGCGGCATGCAAGAATATTCAAAATCTGTTTCATTCTCAAGCTAGAAGCATGTTTTTTTTTAGCCGCTTTTCGATGATTAGTTTTAATAACAAAAGCCTGGAAAAGATCAAGAGATAAAAATTGGATATAATTTTTTTTCCTGGATCAGGGTCAATTAAATTTGCAGGGTTACAGTAAGAACCTGTAACACCAAGTTAAAGTCCAACACGTTTATTTGTATCACAAGTTCTCGGAGCACTGTTCCTTCAGGTGATCAGGAGCAGTGCTCTGAAAGCTTGTGATACCAAATAAACCTGGTGGACTTTAACCTGGTGTGCCCACCCCAGTCCAAAGCCGGCATGTCCATATCATTTGCAGTGTTGGTTCTCAATAATATCTCTGCACTGGAGAGGGAGCCTGCCAATGTCAGAGAAGAAATACTCATGAAGTTGGAAGAGGGCAATTGTTGCAGCACGTAGAACAGGAAAGAAACTGCCAAATGTCACTGGCCTTAAATTTTGGGTATACTTAGAAAGATTCATTTTTTTTTTCTGTTGTGCTTCCATAGATGATCAGAGGTTTGGATAAATGGCCAATGTTCAGCAATTATACAGTCCTCCTTCCTCACACCAGCATTACCCCCCCTATAATTCCCAATCACCCACCTCCACCCAGTCCAATCCCTGCCTAACCTCCAGATACCAGTTCTTCTTCACCAGCAGTGGTAAGTGAGGGCATTTTTACAACTTAGGCTGCAGCCTCACCATCATTTCCATGTGTCAGGCCAGATCCTGGGTGGGATGGGATGGGGAGGAAGATTATGGAAATTTATGACAGGCTGAAAAATTATTGGAGACTTGGCCATTCTATTTTATTTATAATGTTGCTTTGAAGCCACCAAAACGGTGGATTCCCAAAGGAAACACAAAGCTCCGACAGTGAATCAAGTTCATTCTATAAGTTATTGTCTTTCTTCACTAGCTATTTGTACTTAACAGGAATGATTACAGTAATGGTAAGAGTGGCAGCAATTATTCAATTAGAACCAATAGATTGCAAACTATTATTGTACATTTATGAAACAATAACCCTGACAGATAGCAAACTACCAGTTACAGCCCTTTGAATGAATGTGATGATCCACATGATTTACCTGTTAAATGTCTTGTATTCAGCCAGTTCTGTCTTAGGTGTGGCCTCTGGCATTCTGGGATGTAAAGTTGAAAGAAGTTCTGGATCATCTGCAATGGCTTCCTCCCATGGTGTTTGATATGATTTTGGTACAGCAGTTGCATTAAATTTTTCAGGTGGAATTTCCTTCAGTGGTCCAGTATACCCTGTGTAGAAGGGAAATACAGAAATGCATGCATTGCATTTGTATCATTGGCATGGATAACTAGTGCAGAGTGCTAAAATGGTATTTGCTCTTCACAATGCAAATCCCAACTCTTGCTGCTCTGTCGGCTGCTGACAGCAAGTAGAACCCAATTGCTTCCCGAATGGGAGAAGGGGAAAGTCATGAGGAAGAGTCAAGTCATGCCTCTTTCATATGCCCCTTTATAATCTTGTGTGCACTTACCTTATTGTTGGGATTAACTCTTCCAGATAAATATTATTTGCCCTTTTCACCATTTTGTGATAGAGGTTAAAAAATAGGATTTTTTTGTCTCCAGTTCTCCCATCTCTGAGAACTCATGTGTTTTACCAGGTCACAATTAAAATAATGGAAACAGACAAAGAATTCCAGAACAAAGTGTAAGAGGTTAGTGCCACAGTAACAGCTGTTACCACAAAGGTGGGAACTGAATCAATCATTTAAAAGTTATCTTCGACAGCTATGTGAAAAACAAAAATAACAGTGGAAAGTGAAGAATAAAGTTCCTACCAACAGCAAGAAAGGGAACCAGAGAAAGAAAGAAAGCCTAAAGCATACAGAACAGCAAAACATAAACCAATTCAGGAAAGAAAAATGTAGTAAAATGCATTGAGAATTAGGAGAGAGGCTATGAAAAGAAAATAGGAAGATTTAAATATCAAATGCAATCTTGTGATTGAGAATACATCCATACACACGAGTGAAAAACTTGGGGTGGAATTTTTCCATCTTTTGGCAAAGTGTCAACTCGGGTGGGAAAAGCTAAGTGTGGCCCATCAGCTGTACTGCCGGCTTTTCCTGCCATATTTTAAAGGGTGCTATGATATTAAAAAATAAAAATAGAAAAGAAGGTACATCCCACAGACACGGACCCCCCAATACAGAACCACCCCACACAGGAAAATCCCCGAGTTGTCACACTCTGGCGCCTGTTCGGGTACACTGAGGGAGAATTTAGCATGGCCAATGCACCTAACCAGCACATTATTCGGACTGTGGGAGGAAACCGAGCACCCGGAGGAAACCCACACAGACATGGGGAGAATGTGCGGACTCCTCACAGATAGTGACCCAAGCTGGGAATCAAACGTGGGTCCTTGGCACTGTGAGGCAGCAATGCTAACCACTGTGCCACCATGCCACCCCGAAAGAAAACGCAGAGACAAAAAGTGATATATTGGAAAAGTATGAAACACTGCTGTGACTTCTGAACAAGCCGTCTAAAGACCAGGAAACTCAGGACAATGTAAATTGTAAATGTAAAAAAAAGTAATTTAATGAGTATCACTACCTGGGAATATGTAAAAGGCTGAAAACACATTGTTATGTTGGTAGATGAATTTCCCTTTTCATCTGTTTTATTTCAAATGGTTTGCAAGTGCAACAGCAAGTATAGGAAGACAAATAACTGAAGCTTGCATTATGTGGAATGTCTGGGGTTGAATAGGTAAGCGTTCTCCAAGGTGGCCTTCACGACACACGACAGCGCAGAGTCGCTGAGCAGAAACTGATAGCCAAGTTCCGCACACATGAGGACGGCCTAAACTGGGATGTTGGATTTATGTCACATTATCAGTAACCCCCACAGCTTGCCCCCTGGACTTGCAGAATCTCACTAGCTGTTCTGTCTGGAGACAATGCACATCTCTTTAATCTGTGTTTAATGCTCCCTCCACCCACATTGTCTGTACCTTTAAGACCTGGCTGGCTGTAGGGATTCGCATTCTAATTAGTATTCTGTAACTTGATTTTGTGTCTGTGCTCTGTTTGAGAGCACATTTCCACTCCATCTGACGAAGGAGTAGTGCTCCGAAAGGTTATGGTATTTGCTACCAAATAAACCTGTTGGACTTTAACCTGGTGTTGTGAGACTTCTTACGGTGTTGAATAGGCTGTCAGTGCTATCTCGTACATTTAAAATGCTGTACCTGAGTTGCAGTTCAAATTTACAGTATATGTGGCGTGGTCTCAACTGTAATATCCTTTACCTGGAGCAATAGTATCTGGGTTTGGTGGAGTCCTTGGATCCGGAGTATTTGGAGGAGTTTTCGGGGTGTTTTGTTGCCCACTTTGAAGTTCATTCCTCGTGTCTTTGCAATTTTCTGTTCCATCATCACAATGTGTTCCAGATGATGTATAGCTCTGGAAAAGATTCAGCAAAACTAGAGTACATTTGTTATAGTGTACTGAGAATGGACTAATCTTTGATTTAGAACATTATCTTAGGCACCAATTTAATCAAAATAAATTATATTTTTTTCATAGAGATAATCTAATCAAAACTTTGCAAAATATTTTGCAATAGTCTTATTTAATAATTATGGGAATAATCACTTTTGCTTGGGCTATATTTTTACCAAATCTTGGTAAATTAATTTAACCTAGGCCATTTTAGAAATCTGGAATTGGAAGAAAAATGTTCCTTGTCAGTGTTCACTATCATTTTCAAAGCGATTGCTAAAAATCAGGACTAATTTGTAATGATCATATTATATCCCTGTTTTGGAGATAATAAAGAAAATGAAACTGGGTTGCATATTGAATGAGTCATTTATCTTGCAGATAGCACCACTAAAGGGCTACAAGGTAGAGAAAGATAGAGAAGGCGATTCTCCCAAAAGAATTCTAGGTGTCACATCTGCGTAAAAACGGCAGTAACTCCTGCTGGTTTTTTTAGTGGGATTTTCAAAATGAATCTCCCACACTCTGAGCACTGCAGAATGCCTCAGAGAGATCACGCTGAAAATCCGGGGGCGGGGCCGCGATCCCACAGGAGAGGCCGGCAGCATAGCGCTGAGCGGACTTTGTGCATGCGTCGATCAGTCAGCGCTGAGACCGGCACCTGAGCCGTAGCCCAGCACAGCAACCTCCCATCGCTGGCTTTCCAACACCCCCACTCCCTGATTGCTGGCCTATCAGATGTCTCTGGGCCAGCCCCGATGTTCCCCCGGCAGTCCTACCCCCCCCCCCACCCCATCCCCAGTAGCCCCAACCTCTCCAGCAGCCCCCAGCTCCCCCACCCGGGTGGCCAACCCCCAACCACCCACTTCCTTCCATTTGCCCACGATCCACCGATCCCAACTCCAAAGTGGCAGTGGGATCCCTAAACCCCACTGATCTTCCTTCCCCATAGGCCCAGCCTGCCCAGTAGGCCCCATCTCATCTGTCCTGCCCCCATGGCACTGCCCGATGCCCAGTGGGCAGTGCCAAGGTGCCCCTTGGGCATTGCCATTTTGCCCTCCCCCTTACCCCGACCTCCTGGGGGGGGGGGTCTCAATGGCCTCTCTTTACTCCAGCGGTGTTAGGCCACCAGCTCCACGTTAATGGGGAGGTGTTGTAAACCCTGCTGGAGTGAACCACCCCAGGCTGAGGGGGAAGAGGCTAGCAAGCCTGGAGACTTCTAGATAGTGCTGTTCCCATGTTCTGTTGCCCTTGTCCTTCTAGATGTTAGCAATAATGGTTTTGAAATGAGCTGTCTCAGGACCTTTGCTGACTTCCTGCAGTGCCTCCAGTAGATGTTACACAATGTTGCCACTGTTCGTTGGTGGTGGAGAGAGTGAATGTTTGTGGAAGCGGTGCCAGTCAAGTGAGCTCCTTTTTCTTGGATGTTGCCAAGCTTCTGGAGTGGACAACATCCAGGCAAGTGGACAACATTCCATTGCATTCCTGATGTGTGCCTTGTAGATGACTGCGGAGGAGTCAGGATGTGACCTGCAATTGTACCCACAGTATTTATTTGGTTACTCTAGTTCAGTTTCTTTTTATTCATTTGTGGGACATGGGCATCACTGGCTGGCCAGCATTTATTGCCCATCCCTAGTTGCCCTTGAACTGAGTGGCTTGCTAGGCCATTTCAGAGGGCAGTTGAAAGTCAACCACACTTCTGTGGCTCTGAAGTCACATGTAGGCCAGACCAGGTAAGGATGGTAGATATCCTTCCCTAAAGGACATTAGTGAACCAGATGGGTTTTTCCAACAATCGACGATGGCTTCATTATCATCAGTAGATTCTTAATTCCAGATTTTATTTTTATTGAATTCAAATTCCACCATCTGCTGTGGTGGGCTTCAAACCTAGGTCCCCAGGACATTAGCTGAGTTTCTTGATTAATAGTCTAGCAATAATACCATTAGGCCATTGCATCCCCCATACCATTCTGGTCAATGGTAACCCACAGAATGTTGAAACTGGGGATTCAGTGATGGTAATGCCATTGAATGGCAAAGGACGATGGTTAGATTCTCTCTTGCTGAAGATGGTCATTGTTTGGCACTTGTGTGGCGTGAATGTTACTTACCACTTGTCAGCCCAAACCTGGATATTGTCCAGGTTTTGCTGCATTTGGACATAAACTGTTTCAGCATCTGAGGAGTCATGAACGGTGCTCAACATTGTGTAATCATCAGCGGACATCCCACTTCTGACCTACTGATGGAAAGAAGCTCATTGACAAAGCAGCTGAAGATGTTGGACACCACCCTGAGGAACTTTGTGACTGAATGTGCTTTTAGTTTATACCTATTCCTGAGATTTGTGCATTTAAACCCAGCACTAATACAGCACATATGATTTGTGTGAGCAAACTTATCAAATGGGGCTGAATTGGGTCCAATTTTGAAATGGCAGAGTTGGCAGCATTAAAATGTACTTATTGCATCATCATCCTTATTATTAATAGAGCCCCACGGCCCTTTTTCCAAATATGTGATTGGTGTTTGCCATCCTTCTGTCTGCAAGGCATGATGGGAATGCAGCCTCAGAATTTTGATGAGGTCGGGTGAGATCATCTGTTGCAATTCTTTTGATGGCTGAACAAGCCAATTCTGGAAAGGCAAAGTTGGCCACAAGTGCTGTACGCGAAGTTGTCTCTTGCCTGTTGCGTGATGTTCCCTTTTAATGCTGTTTGCAGGGCTTTTACACTTGGTCATAGAATAGTCATAGAATCCCTACAGTGCAGAAGGAGGCCATTTGGCCCATCGAGCCTGCACTAACAACAATCCTACCTAGGCCCTATCCCCATAACCCCGTTTACCCAGCTAATCTCCCTGACACTAAGGGGCAATTTATCATGGCCAATCAACCTAACCCACACATTTTTGGAGTGTGGGAGGAAACCAGAGCACCTGGAGGAAACCTACGCAGACACAGGGAGAACATGCAAACTCCACACAGACAGTCATCCAAGGACTGGAATTGAACCTAGGTCCCCGGTGCTGAGAGACAGCAGTGGTAACCACTGTGCCACTCTACTGCCCTAATCATATCTGGAATCATAAATTAACCAGAATTGAAATATCATGCAAAAATTACCAACAAAGGCACTGAACTAGGTTTTTTTATGTTTTTGAAAATCAACAAATTTGATTCCAGTTAATCTAATAGTGACAATATAACCATTGGAGACTTTTTGTGAATACATACATTTATTTGCGAATTAACTGAGTTCTGGAATCCTTCAAATGTGTATTTGTCAGACCTCCTTTGCCGCTTTTTAAACAATCTGGCACCTCTGTTGGAAAGGAGGGAAAGCTCTTCCAGCATTATGTCTTTGGGAACGCTGATCTTTTTTCCATAGTCCATATCTAATTCTGAAAAATATCACAGATTAGTGCACAGAAACCTTTTCCAGCAACAAAGTTGAAGATATGGAAAGGTTGATAAGGAGATCATGATTTGCACTGTATATTGTGCTGATTCTCAATGGGTATGGTGATAAAATGCTTTATATAAGGTATCAAAGGCAGACATTTATAGATTCATCACATTTAGGCCAGAATTTTCACCTTGAAAATGCCGGCAGAAGCCTGAATGTGGAAGTCCCATGCTCGAATATGGCCTCTGTAAGTTGCTGTGGTGGGGAGGGGGTGTGAAGGAAATGAGAATGAGTTGGAAACTGCAGATATACTTTTGGAAGTAAATTTGCAGTTTGGTTATCATGCTTTTAATATAATTTAAGTGTAGATTTATTTTTAAAAAGCCAAATATACGCCTGTCACCAATCCCAAATCCTTTCTATCCTCAATACTGTAATGATTTTGTTTCTGTCTTCAAAGTTGTGGACAGAGCAGGTGTACATGTGACATGCTGGCTCTATATAACTATAGCAAGAGACCTGGTAGCAGAAAGTATTGATTAGGCTTTACGACCAATATGAAGTGATTGAGGAAGCTTCAGACATTTGTTTATCTATAAATTAGAAAATGAAAGACTAGTCTGGCCTTTTGCCAATAACTTTCAGTTCACACAATTGACAGTCAGATGCCAAATCATGCATTAATCTGATTCCAGTTTAATACTTTAAATGTGGTATAAGCTTCTCTTTTATCACTGAAGAATAAATAGGTCATCAAAGCAAATCCACCAAAAGAGCATATTGAATTATTTTTTATTCATTCGTGGGACATGGGCGTTGCTGGCTGACCGGCATTTATTGCCTTTCCCTAGTTGTCCTTGAGAAGGTGGTGGTGAGCTGCCTTCTTGAATCGCTGCAGCCCACAAACTGAGTTGACCCACAATGCAGTTAGGGAGGGAATTCCAGGATTTTGACCCAGCAACTGCGAAGGAATGGCGATATATTTCCAAGTCAGGATGTTGAGTGGCTTGGAGGGAAACTTGAAGGTGGTGGTGCTCCCATGTAACTGCTGCCCTTGTCCTTCTAGATGGAAGTGGTTGTGGGTTTGGAAGGTGTTGTCTAAGGATCTTTGGTGAATTGTTGCAGTGCATCTTGTAGATAGGATACATTACAAGGCCCATTCTTACCTCTCTTCTGATTTGTTTGTTCCAGGATTGAAAAGAGTGATTTACTGACCAGCGTTTATCCCTCTATCTCCAATTGTTGCACCCTCCATTTCTTTATTCTGCTTTATTTTTATGTAAGTTCTTTATAGGTTTATATAACTGTTTTCTGTTCTCTGATCAGCTCATTTTCTGTGGGGGTTTTTTTTCCTTTTTTTTAAGGACTTGTTTCTTCAAGTTAAAGTTTTTCCTGAGTGACTAATTAGTTTAATTGGATTCTAAAATAAAGTTCTGCTTTCCAAGTGGCAAGAAACTTTAAAAAGTAAAATCCATGTGCTATTGATTAGTAATGAGAAAGGAAATGCAAATGAGATGATAAAAAAATTGCAGTCTATTTGTGTGTTTGAATTCCAAGTCACCATGTCACACTCAAGTAATCAGGACTGACATTTAATAGTGTGGGACAATGTGATCTGATTACTGACGGATGTTTGTAACTTAAATCTTCATCAACAGTTGTGTGCAGTACATTCAGATAGTGGAATCTATTATTATAATTTTTATAGGGTGCTGGCAGTAATATCATTAGCTATTACAAACTAAACATGTTAAAACAATCAATTTTTTGTTGTTGATACTAAATTATGCAGAATCAAAGTTTAGATAACTACTCAAAGGTAGACACCTCATTGAGAGTCTGGCAACTTGATTGACTCTTATGTTCCAGAAGTGTCATATGTGGAAGAGAGTCTTGTCATGCAAATGAACATGTCTCCAAGTAATCTTTAAACAATGTTAATGCATTGTTTTCTAATAAGTTCACTCATGTTTCTTTGTCCAGTTCAGGCTCACACTTTAAAATATTTATTGAAGGAGGCGGATTTTCTGCAGCAGTGCTTGCAAACTGAAGAGAAAGCAATTGTACATCTGGGATAGGATAAACATGGGAAAGGAAAGTCTAGGTAAAGGGATAGAAGACAGCTCAGAGTCAGTGTCGGGGTGTTTTTGAAACAAGGCTAGTTTTGAGAGATTAAAAAAAGAAAGATCAAATTAATTTGAGATTTTTAAAAAACTTGGGTCCTGGTGGAAAGGAATACGTGTAAGAATGATTTGCAACAGAGAATGGGTGTGTTAGATCAAGTGTATGTTTGATGGTGACCCAATCCAAACTCAGCCCATATAGAAAGTGTTATGGCTGCTTTATGTGAGAAAATTCTTTTGTGGTTCTAGTGTGATGGCCTGAACTTTTAATTTAGTAGAAAGCTTTAGAAGAGAACAATAAAATTGTGATAAAATGTTTCTATAATATTATTGGCGATTAGTAAGAGTTGAAAATAACCACTTGGAAAATACAGAGATATAAATATTAACGAAGATAAGAATGAACAAATTCAACATTCACAATGCAGATGACAGACCTGACAGATACAAGAAAAGTTTTAATGAAGATTTGAATGTTTAAGGTATGTTTTCAACTTGTTGCCAAAGCAGAAATCCAATAATCAGTCATTTGTTAAAAGTTAAAGAGCAACAACTGGAAACTTTCAGCTGGATTTTACTGGTGGGAAAACAGGTGGTGTCTTGACAAAATAGGGCGCCATGCCCTCGGCAGTGGGCCCATTGTGAATTTATGGGCAGTGGGGAAACATCGGCTGGGCTACTCACCCACAGCTCAACTGAGGTCCTCAAGTAGGCAGTTGATATCCAAAGGGCATTATTCTACTCCCACTCAGGCTTAACTGGCCAGATTGTTCCAGTGGCTACTGGCCAATGACAGGGAGAAGAGTGCCGTTTTTCCAGATCCCAGTGCAGTTTCCTTCAGTTTTCCTTCACCCCATCCCACATTCCCCTCTGCCCTGTCAATGATACCCACGGCCCCTCTCACCTCCCTTCCCAGGGCTTGCCTGAGATTTCTGGAGGTCTGTTCTAGTTGCAGTACTGGCAGTGGCCACCACCCCTGATGGTGCTGCCAGTACTGCAGAGCTGCTGGTCTCTGATTGACCAGCAACTCTATGGCTGGAATTTCATCGGCACGACCGACCTGATTCCAGGGGCGGGTGAGGCTCAGAGAATGACATTGGCCTCGGGCTGGATTGTACGAAACCTGGGCGGATGTGCCGGTAAAATTCCGCCCTCTGAGTCCTCCAAGATGGGGGTGGAATTTTCACCTCATAATAATTAAATAGCCATCAGCCACAAAATTTATACTGTGAGCAAAGTGGAGGCGGGCTCGCCCTTGACATTTATGCTGGGGTACAAGGGGCCCGCCTTCAGTGGATAATTCAGCCCATTAACTCTCCACAGACGCTGAGTCATTTCAGAATTTTCTGTTAATATAGCTGACAGAGCAAGCATTCGTTTTTAATGTCAGTTGTAAAAACATTATGGGGTGATAAGTTTCTATAATGCCCACAACACTGGTTTTATGGATAAGCAGCAAGTTGCAAGATGACACCAATTTGTGTTCACAGAGTGGAGAGGTGCAAATGCTAATTAATGGAGGTTGATTGATCTCTGCTGTTTTCCCAGGCAAGTACTGCATGGATTAGATGAAATATAGGGTGAAACCTTACCAATAACTGGCAGTGTTGGTTTTTCAGTGTTTGTCACCGATGGTGCCAGCATGTTTCTGGACCGAACCTGATGCCTTTAGCGATCATTTCTATGCTGATGAGTTTCACACCGCTCCAGTGGCATGTTCCCTCTGATTCGCTCGCCTCACAACACAAGTACTGCTGCAAGTACTGGGGAGCTCCATATAACTGGCTCCCCGGTACTTATTCCACAACAACTACAGGAGGTAGCAGAAGAAGGCAGCACCACGCTGGATGGAGTGGGGCAGAGGGAGGATACACTGGCCCTGCTTCAGGAGATGGCTTTCCAGCATCCCCTGCCTGGGATGCAGTGGCAGCCCTGGTCAGTGCAAGCGTTCTCCAGAAGAGGACAGAACAGCAGTGTCGGAAGAAGATGAATGATCTTCTTCACTCAGCCAGGGTAAGCGAACCACCCCCAGTCTCCCAATGGACCTCCTCACACACCTCTCACACCCTCAACCCTTTCTCTCACTCAGTCACCTTGGCCTTTGCCAAAAGCAGACACCAGGTTCCCCCCCCCCCCTCCCCCCACAATCACCATGTTCCCCCAGTAGCTGCTATGCTCCTCACACTCCAGCTGCCACCCAAACCCCACGCCTGCCACATCTCATCACCATCTTAACTGTCAACACTCCCACTCGCACCCTTCCTCTCTGTATCATTGCAGGACAAACTCAACCACAATGTACGTCAGCAGGCTCAGCCAGCTGGAGTCATGCCCAAGCTGAGAACACTCACACATTTTGAGGAGATAGCCTTCGAGCTGGCCGGGGAGGAGGAAGAACGTGCCTGTGCTGCTGGTGAAGTGGGGGCAGCAGAGAAGCGTGAGAATCCTCCACATGTATGCTGCCATTCCTCAAGTCTCAAGTGAGCAATCAATGTTCTCTCCATATCCCCGGCAACGCGATGATGCCGTGTGTCTTCTCTTGCAGGCCGGCCAGTGGAACAGGCCGGACCACCCTCTCACCCCCTGGACCCAGTTCAGCAGCTCAGAGGGGGACTTCTCCAACCCCACCGTTAAAGAGGCATCACAGCTGTCACCCACAACTGGCACCAGCGCAGATACTCACAGCTCGATGGGTTCAATAAGTAGACAGGCTTCTGGGTCACTCAGTTGTGAGCACCTCACAGCTGAATATCCACAGCAAGTGCAGGCAGGGACATCCCAGGGAACTGATACTCAGAGGGATGCCAGAGCCCAGTAGCTGCTATGCTCCTCACACTCCAGCTGCAAAGGCAGAGTCGTGAAACTCAGGAAGGGATGACAGTAGCCCTCCTTGGCTTGCAAAGCCAATTGGTGGAGTCCCATCATGTTCTACCTGAGGAGATGGTGCTGTCATGGCAGTGCACCGAGGCCAACACAAGGTTAGCATCTGCAGTGGGACCTTGGTGCAGGACGTGCACTCCATGGCAGGAGATGTCCGCACCATGGTGCAAGGCTTCAACTGCGTTGAGCAGGGTAGAGTGGGAAACCACGAGTGTCAGCGCCAGAGGACAGCGGGGCTTCTGGATCTCACTCCAGCTGCCCCTCCATCCCACGGAGCAGCACAGGGCCCCCCAGAAGACCACAGGGAAGAGGATTGGCAGGAATACAGTCCGGGGTCCTCTAGCCAGCGAACTCTGGGTGTCTCCAGCCCATCTGACACACTCCTCCCTGTGATTGTCACACTTGCAGTTCCTGACACCAAAGAGGGTAGCAGTCAAACATCCGTGCTGCCGAAAGCAGGCCTGGACCTTCAAGATCCCAGTCACCGAGGGGACACCCACCAAGGTCATCTCAGGCCAAAGTGCGTGGAGGTCTGCAGGCCGCCTCAAACTCAGCTGTGGATCCTGGGGGTACGTCTAGATATAGTGGGAGGTTCAGGAAGATTAACAAACCATAGGCATTGAGTAGACACGGGTGAATATAGCACTAAGTGTAAATAGGTCACCATTTTTTCAGATAAAGCTCGGCACAACATCGTGGGCCGAAGGGCCTGTTCTGTGCTGTACTGTTCTATGTTCTATGTTCTAATTTGTTTTCAATGTTTCGCAAAAAATTTCACTTCATTCACCCTCAGAGCTTCCACCCTGCAACCCAGCGTCTCTTTCTTGTGGAGTGTGAGAATGGCAGTGCTAAATTCCTCCCAGCCTATTCCCAGCCCCCAGTAAAGAAGGGCACTGCTTCAGTTGCGATATGGACAGGAACCCAGGAAAGAGGACACAGGAAGCGCTACCTGCACACCAACCTTCACAATCCCTTTAAAGCAAGAGGCGCCAGGACATTAAAGCAAAGTAAAGACTGCTTGTGACTCCTCCCGACCCCTCTGCTCGTGACCCCTCCTGACCTCTCTCCCTGAAATGACGATTCTGGGACTCCAACCCCTGGCCCTGAGTTGAACTTATCTGTATCACCCAAGTCCTCCCTGATGCCCCCTGAGCAATGCACTCCATGGAGGGTGCTGGTTGCCAGAGCGCTCACCTCCGAAATCTCCCCTCGGAAGTGAAGGTGGCAGGTTCATGCTTATGTGGAGCTGGTGTAAATGGTGCCATTATGACATCATTTCAGCGCCCACTGAATATCCAGTGAGGGGGAGGTTCCAGAGAGAATGCTTGCTAATGATATGCTAATGTATTAAAATTAGCTTCCTGCGGTCCCGCGGCATGTTTCATGCCACTCGGCTGGCGATATGATAGGAAATCGCGAATCGCATTCTCTGGATTTTGAACTCACCCTGCCATTCCCGCAGATGGAGTGTGTGGGCTCCAAATCGCCCCCATTGAATTCTCTATACTTCAATCAAAGATCTGAAATTCAGCCTCAGAAAAGTATCTTTCATTATGCAAAGATTATAATTCAATTTACCACATTTTCTCTATTGATAATTATTGGATCGTAACTGAAGAATTAGTTTGAGCTATGCCAAATGTAAGGGCAGTTTTGTACTATGGACTTCCATCACCTGAACACTAGCTGAGATTGCTCAATTATCATTACCTTGGACCCTTAACACCTATCATCTTTTACCCAATCTGCCTGAGATGGATTAAAATTAAAAGAATGTTAAGGTTGACTAAGGTTGGCTATTGGAGCGTCTTGTATTTATTCTTGTATTGTTAAGATTTGTTTCAACTTCACAATGTGTAAGGTGAAAACCTAAAAACCTGGTCAGCATGACAAAAAATTTCCATGTGTCAGTATAAGGATTATACTAAAAGTGAAGGAATTATATATGATTGCTTTGGATTTAGAACTATTTAAAACTTTTCCCCAGTGCTTTGGCTTCCCCTGTCCATGTATGTCCTGTAATTAAAAGGACACAAAGTTAATCACTGGTGCACTGAGCTGTTTTTCTTTTGATATTCTCCCCCACCTTGCGAAGAAACCCTTGGGAGCACCAAACCTGTGTTTGTGCCACCACAATGCAACAGAATGCTGGTTCACTCAAATTCGGCCCTGTGTTGTTGGTGACACCAACTCACTTGAAATTTGAAATTTAAAAAAAATCATCTGATTTTTAATGAACAAGCAATGTACCCGCAATGAATTACCAAATGGATAATATATTTGAATTGAATTGAACTGCATATTTACAAGTAAAAATTTATGTGACTGCAACCTGATGTGAAATGAGATAAGAAGTTCAACATGACAATGGGTGGCTGCTATGGCATTGATGAACAAATGCAAACAATTAAAGCTTTCTGATTTGACGGATGGCCATTTCAAGGTAACTTTATGGGCATGTAGCCCCACACCCTGAAGGAAATGTCTTTTGTAAATGAGACTGTTGCTGATCTAATTCCGAACGTAGGTCAGGAGGGTTGTATATTGAGAGTGTACGTCAGCTGTCAAAGATCTCAGCACTCTACAGCCACACACAGTTGTTCGAACTAAAAATAACTTTCAAAGGACAGTGGTAATGACAAAAGGATTATTTACCATAGTCAGTAAGATATTCCACTAAATTATTTTTGGTAAAATACATACACACATGCTAACATTTGATAGTAGACTGGGTAGCATTTTAAAGCATTTCAGTTACCAGGATGACTTTAGAAATGAAAATATGACAGCATCCTACCATTTCCTTGAATTTCTTTTACAATGGCTGATGCTTGTTGCTTCAATTCCTTTGTGAGGGTGCTGTGTGATTGCATTGTGTATGCTTTTCCTTACAGTTGATAACTGTAATGAACAGAGCACACATTAATCTATAAAAATCTAGTCACTTAGTTCTTCAGTGTCAAAGATCATAAGTTACCTTGACTGGTAATATTTTCTTAATAAATGATTACAATTGTCTTAAGTCACGCATAATGTCAAGCAGTTTGGACTTCAAAATAGCATATTATCAGGAATTACTTAGAAAATAACAGAAGTCTTTACCAAAAATTCTCCATTCTTTACTCATAATTTTTATGGAAAATTATCCAGAGGGAAATATATATTTAACCCATTTTACATATGTTGTTTCCTTCTGTTTGTCGTCTTACTATCTGAATTATTTTTTAAAATTTAAAACTTAATGAAATCTTTGCATCATTGTTTATGATATTTGAATACTAACACTAAGCTTTTGCTAATGATACATCAATGTACATCATCAACCGGAAAAAACTTTGAGAATATTTGAGAAAATTCAAATATAAAATATTTATGGATTGTTACTTCACATCAATTTATACTTTTACTAAGAAAATTAACACATTATTTTGACATGCCTTGAAGGTAAACAGCAACATCTTCTCTTGACTCCCATCATTAAACAATACATTTTTTAGACGCTCCCATGAACAAGTGAGATTACCTGTGTTAAATGGTGCAGATCCTTTGAGAAATCTTAAATTAAATATAATCTCCTTCCAGTCGTTTTCCAGCAAAATGGTTAGAGATGTCTCTCTTTGCTCAGCAAGTGACAGATCTTTCCAGGATCACATCTGCCTTGGTCTGCACACAGCACCCCCCCCGAACACGAAGATTAACTGGTCTCGAGGACTGGCAACAACTTTACATCAAAAGGCTATATTTAGTGCTCAGCAATTCAGCCACTCCATTCTACTCAATAAAAGGTTGTAGATAGAGGACATACAGTGTAATAATTATCTGGACTGAGGTCTGCAATCCAAATTGTACAAGACTCTGTAAAAAAAACAATGAACTCACTGATGAAAAGAAGAAAAAAATAAATCCAACAACTAAATTAAGTATTTAATTACTTCAATTAGGAAGATCTTAATAACTGGGTCATCACATGTATTACTGTAAATCAAAAATTATTAACAAGGAGCTTTAATTCGCAGTTTGTGTTCAATCTTCAATTGTAAAAATTAAACTTATGCACATTTTCACATGACCTAATTGCAAAAAATGAAATATGATAAGTTGCAGAATTAAAGCAATTTTTTTTCTTTCGATTGACTGAGTGAATATTTACTGTGTAAAAAAATGCAATTTAAAGTTTTTCCTTTGGTTAAAGAATGCTAATCGTAACTATCATGGAGTATTGTGCACAGTTTTGGTCCCCTTATTTGAGGAAAGATGTAATGGCATTGGAGGCAGTTCAGAGGAGGTTCACAAGATTGATTCCAGAGATGAGGGGTTTGTTGTATGAAGAGAGATTGAACAGTTTATGCCTATACGCTCTGGAATTTAGAAGAATGAGGGGAGCTCAAATTGAGGTATTCAAGATGATAAAAGATACGGATAAAGTAGACACGGAGCGGATGCTTCCGCTGGTGGGGAATTCTAGGATGAGAGGTCATAGTCTTAGGATAAGGGGTAGAAAATTTATATGAGGAGAATCTACTTCTCCCAAAGGGTTGTGAACCTGTGGAATTTTCTACCCCAAAATGCAGTGGATGTTGGTACAGTGAGTAAATTTAAGGAGGAGTTAGACAGATTTTTAATTGGTAATGGGTTGAAAGGTTATGTGGAGAAGGGAGGGAAATGGGGATGAGGAGCATATCAGCCATGATCGAATGGTGGAGTGGACTCGATGGGCCAAATGGCCTAAGTCTGCTCCTATATCTTATGAGCTTATAATAAGATTGATGAGCTAGATTTTTTTTAAAATTACAAATGGCTATTTTTATAATTGATTTGCACAATATGATTATTCATATCAATAGTCAAATGCAGGACAATAATTACCGTGCACTGCTGTGTATAAAACCTAGGGTAGTTTGACTGTGATACATCACTGTAATGAGAGAAATTTCTGAAATCTTGAGCCGATGCTATTAACTAAAATTGCCATTTGATTTTTAATTGCTATAGTACATGCTTATGCCTCCTTTACAGTTTTATGAACAAGATACTTATTTGTTGGATAAATACGATATCCAACGGGGATACAATAAATGACTTCAGGAAAATGGATAAAATTGAACTCATCTTCAGAGAGTGGTGTAACTATCCATGGTGCGCTCCAATGTGGAATATTGCTCCAAATCCAAATATTTTGGCACCATAGGTCAAAGTGGGCTTGAATAGCAAACAGATTCTTGACACACTGGGGGCAATCTTACCAGAATTTGGCAAAGTGTCAGTTCCAGCGAGAACAATGAAAAGAATCACGATGGCTCTGACATACTTTCTGATCAAATCTTGAGCCTCATTGACAAAAGCTTTTCTGGCCATGAGAATAATGCCGTGCATGTGGAGAGTGAATCAGAGGGGCACCTCAAAAATGGTGCCAGACATGACATTGAACAAGGGGAGTGGTGGAAGTGATGGAAGGTTCTCCACAGTGCGAGCTATGCGCTGCTGAAGGTTGAATTGAAAGATGTGTCTACATCCTTGGGGCTTGGTATTCCAAAGGGTCCTTTGTCCTCAAATGGTGCAACTAGATGTGGTTCAGGATATTAAACTGGCATGCTGGACTCCTCCAAGATTCGTCAGTTAGTTGCTCTGGCAACAACATTGATCTTGATGAGACACAGCTGAATCCTGAGAGGTCTGCAATTAGCTTTTCAAACAATTCCTTAGAGGACAGCCTCATTCTTCTAGATCTTCAATTCTGTTCAGTTAAGCAGCCTTGTATGAGAGCAATCAACACACTCTCACTGGTGGACCTGAGAGTCAGAGTTCGGAGAGAAGTGGATTTACACTTCCTGTCCAGTAAGCCCCTTTGGCCTCACACCATTAACAAAGTGAGGGTTGTAGGTTTCACTACATTCACTCTTCCTCAAGCGAGAGGGCTTTTATACCTCATGAGGTAGGGTAACTCCCCATCACTGATATCCCCACACTGCCCTTGCAGGCTGGCCTTTCCCAAAGAAGGACCCCAGGACCTCATTGTTGCACCCAGTACTGCCCCTCTGTTGTGGCCACCTCCCACCCACTTTGCAGCTCTAACAAGGAAGGGCACCCACTCAGCTACTGTCTGGACACTAACCCAGCATGGAGGGACCAGGAAGCGACGCCTGCTTGGCAGCCAGCACATCCCCTCGAACAAGGGGCGACCAATCTGAAGGGAAAGTAGGAATCTGAGTGACCCACACACACCCACCAAACTCTCCCTCCCCCGATGGCAGCAGTGACTCTCATCCCCACCCATGAGCTGCACTTCTGAGCGACCCCTGCATTCTCCCTGGTGCCCCTTTTGGACTGCCCAGAAGGTAATGGCCACCTGAACACTCAACTCCGATATCCCCCCGGGAGATGTTAGTGCCAGGTTCACGCTTATGTAGAACTGTTGTAAATGTGATGTCACACCAGCGCCAGCTAAATATTTGGTGTGGTCTCAATATCCGGAGTCAGTGCTCGCTAATGATACGCTGATGCATTAAAATTAGGTTCTCGTCCTTCCCCGGCATGTTCCATATCACTCCGCTGTCAAGGATAGTGCAAAATCGGAAAATGTGATCTCGCTGGCGAGATTCACGCTTTTCCGAACTCTCTGCATTTTGAGCCCATGCTGCCTTTCCCGCAGACGGAAAGAGTGGGCTCAGGTTCCCGCCCACTGATGTAAAGGTGGAACCTGTGTTGAACGGAACCTGAAGTTTAGAGGAAAAAGCACTGAATTTCAATATGCAGATGCTTGTGGGGTAGAAGGTTGAAACCGGGGATATTGACAACACGTAAAAAAGTCAGGTCCAATCTGCCAACCTCAACATGTAACTGCATTGCATTGTGTTTGAGCAACCCCCTCAGGATAGGTGGGTGGACAATTTCAATATGTTCATCGCACAATTAAAGCTTTTGCCATTTAGCTGTGGGACTATTTATCTATTAGTGTCACAAGTAGGTTTACATTAACACTGCAATGAAGTTACTGTGAAAAATCCTCTAGTCGCAACATTCCGGCGCCTGTCTGGGTATACAGAGGAAGAACTTAGCATGGCCATGTCTTTTGGACTGTGGGAGAAAACTGGAGCACCCAGAGGAAACCCACATAGACACGGGGAGAACGTGCAGACTCTGCACAGACAGTGACCCAAGCTGGGAATTGAACCCAGGTGTGAGGCAACAGTGCTAACCACTGTGCCACAGTGCCATGACTATGGATCAATGAAAGCAAGGCGAGCACACAGTCATAGCTGAAGGAGCTGAAAACATGACAAGCTAATATGCCAATAAGTGCTACAACGTTACAGCTGCTTTCTTGCCTGTTTGTTTAAATGGCTTTGTTCACAATACTTATGCTGAGATAATTTCAACAACTTTGCAATTACTTTGACAACTGGAAGTTTGTAGGTCTGATCTAAATTTTGGTTCACTGATGTTTCAAGTCAGCATAGATGCCACTTATGCTCTGATGAGGACCAATATAACCAGCACTTACAGAAATAGGAGCAGCAACAACCTACTCCTGATGGACTTTTAAGATGGAGGAGTTAAACAGAGAACTGCAGCTAACAGCAGGCTATACGGCACAGTGGCACAGTTAACACTGCTGTCTCGCAGCGCCAGGGACCCAGGTTCGATTCTGGCCTTGGGTCACTGTCTGTGTAGAGTTTGCATGTTCTGGGTTTCCTCTGGGTGCTCCGGTTTCCTCCTGCAGTGCAAAGATATGCAGGTTCGGTGGATTGGCCATGCTAAATTGCCCCTCAGTGTCTAAAGGTGTGTAGGTTAGGTTAGATTAGCCATGGTAAATGCACAGTGCTACAGGGATAGAGTGGGTGGACCTGGGTAAGATGCTCTTTCGGAGAGTCAATGCAAACTCAATGGGTCGAATGGCCTCCTTCTGCACTGTAAGGTTGAATGTTTCTATTCTGTGGGTGGAATTTTACCAGCACATCCACCCGAAGCCAACAGAGAATGCTGTTCTCCGAGCCTCGCCTGCCCCCGGAATTGGGGGGGCGGGCATGCCGGTAAAATTCCGGCCTATGTTTCTATACCAGGCACACAAGGTCTACAAACAAGGTATGATCATCTTCAACATTTTAGAAAATTAGTGTTTCATGAGCCTGGGGGAGGGGAATTTTCCCATCCGCCAGCCACAGGAATTGGGGCGGGGGGGGGGCGGGGAAACCAGGCAAAGATCCATTGACCTCGGGTGGGATTTTCCAGTTTTGAGGTGAGCCTGGCCGGAAAATCCCACCCAAAGTCTTGCTCAGGAGATAATTTCAGCCTGTGAGACAAGATGGCTGCTAAGTGGACCTAGTGGCTATGCTTCACCTGTGGCTGCCAAAGTCACCACTCGTTTGCATCTGATCCTTTCAGGGCTCTGCTAAAGACATTACCAGAACCTTGTAGTTGTCAACTGCATAAGACAGGTGACCAATGGCTTGTTTATCTGGACTGAGAATTACGTCAACCTTGTTTGTGACTATACCAGTCAGAATATGGCTGCTCAGGTCTGTGGTTCCTTTTAGTTTCCCACAGGTGCAGGACATCATCAAATGTATGCATTGCTGGAATGTAACCGGTGACAACTTTGTATTGGATGCAATGTGACCAATGGTAACAAGATGCAATGGTCAGCTGACCCAGTAAACCATGGAATCAATTACAGAATGATGTAATAGTCAGCTGTCCAGCTGACTCACTATAAATAAGAACCTGTGTGGAATTGTGTGGAGCTTGGAGTGGCCCAGGGCGAGGCCCCAAGTTGGGAGTAATGAAGTTTCTTTATTAAATCCTTTCTTTGATTTATAAGTTGGAGTAAGTTTTGTTATATTTTCATTATCTGCATTTGAAGAGTTCCTTCTGAAGAAACATTGATAGCAGAGGAAAACCATCCTGACTTGGCGTTTGTTTTTGATGAAGTGCTACAACCATGGCAGAAGGTAGAAGTAAATTGCCGTTGTTTGATTGTCCCCCTGTCTTTTCATGTCGGCAATGGAAGGCAGAGGTGGAAATGTGGACCCTTGTTACACAATACTGAAAAAAAGGCAAGGTATGGCGTTGTGAGACAGCAGTGCTAACCGTGCCACCAGCATTGTGTAATATGACCATGTGTATGCCCTTGGACAAATTTATGTTTCCTCATCTTTGCTCTTCGACAGAGGTAAGAGCAAGCTGCTCAAATCCATGCTCTGAATGCTCAGATGGCAACATCTGTTTGGTTTTAAAGCCATCAGGAAGCCCACACTTCTGTCATGAAAACTCGGAATGCTGTCATCATGGCAGCAGATACCAGTGTTCAAAGGCAAGCAGGGTGTCACAGCAATCTGTACTTCAAAATAATATTAGGATTGCTGAGGTGCCATCGGGAAAATTTGTAGTGCCGCAGGCCATAAGCCTTTTCTCAGGAAGACAGCTTTCATCCTCCCACTTCTGCCCTTCTGCTCGTTTCCACACTGCTGCCACTCATGCCAAGATGGTGCAGTCTTCAAATGGGCTTTCTGAGCTGAGCTGTTTGAGGTCATCCACTCTGGCCAATTGCAATCTTCTCCCCTTATCAACCTGCGATCATACTGCAGCCAGTGGGGTAGCCTTGTGGAGGAGTTCTGGGACAGGCAAAGATTTAGAATAGGGAAAGTCCAATTTGGGTGATCAGTTGACTTCAGCTTGAACTATGACATGATTTAATTGATGAATTTGGTTTGGAATGTTTATTTTGCCATGTCTTACATTTTTGTATTGCGACCAATTATTCAGTGACAGGACCACAGAAACATGAATAAATCACTTTGGGCCCGAGCCTGTTCCACCATTCAATGAGATCATGGTTAATCAGCAATTTAACTCTGCTTAACTGCCTATGTCCAATAATCATTAATACATTTGGATTATAGAATTCCATCAGGCTTGGATTTAAAATGGTTTTTTATTATTCATTCAAGGATGCCAGCTTTGCTAGTTGAACCAACATATTTGTTGCTGATGTCTAATTGTCCTTGAGAAGGTGGTGGTGAATTTTCTTCTTGAATCGCTGCAATCCATGTGGTGTAAGTGCTCCCATTGTGCTATTAGGGAAGGAGTTCCAGAGCTTTGACCCAGTGATAGTGAAGGAATGGCATTATATTTCCAAGTCAGGACTATGAGTGATTTTGAGAGGTACTCGCAGGTGGTGATGTTCCCATGTATTTGCTACCCTTGTCCTTCTGGGTGGTAGTGGTTGTGGGTTTGGAAGGTCTAAGGAGTCTTGGTGAGGCCCTGCAGTGCATCTTGTAGATTGTACACACTGCTACTGCTGTGCATTGGTGGTGGAGGGAATGAATGTTTGTGGATTTGTTTTGATTTATTATTGTCACATATATTGGCATACAATGAAAAGTATTGTTTCTTCCGCACGATGCAGATAAAACATACCATACATAGAGTACATAGGGGAGAAGGAAATGAGAGGGTGCAGAATGTAGTGTTACAGTCACAGCTAAGGTGTAGAGAAAATTCAGCTTAATGTATGGTCAGTCCAATCAAAAGTCTGATGGCAGCAGGGAAGAAGCTGTTCTTGAGTCGGTTGGTACATGATCTCAGACTTTTATATATTTTTCCCAATGGAAGAAGGTGGGAGAGGATATGTCCGAGGTGCGTTGGGTCCTTGATTATGCTGGCTGCTTTTCTGAGGCAGCGGGAAGTATAGATGGAGTGAATGGATGGGAGACTAGTTTGCACGTTGGTCTGGGCTATGGTCATAACCCTTTGTAATTTCTTGCGGTATTGGTCAGAGCAGGAGCCGTACCAAGCTGTGATACATCCAGAAAGGATGCTTTCTATGGCGCATTTGTAAAAATTGGTGACAGTCATAGTGAACCTGTCAAATTTCCATTGCCTCCTGAGAAAGTAGGGACATTGGTGGGCTTTCTCAACTATAGCTTCAGCACAGAGGGACCAGAATAGGTTGTTAGTGATCTGGACACCTAGAAACTTGAAAGTCTCGACCATTTCCACTTCATCACCATTGATGTAGACAGGGGCATGTCCTCCACTACGCTCCCTGGATGGAATGCCAATCAAGCAGGCTGCTTTGTTCTAGTTGTGAGCAAACCTTGAGTATTCAAGCATGTTGTAGGAGCTGCACCTATCCAGGCAAGGAAATATTCCATCATAATCCTGACTTGTGCCTTGTCGGTTGTGGACAGGCTTTGGGAATCGGGAGGAGAGTTACTCACCACAGGATTCCTAGCTTCTGGTCTGCTCTTGCAGCAACAGTATTTACATGGCTAGTTCAGTTCAGTTTCTAGTCAATGGTTCCCTCCCAGATTTTGATAGTGGGTGATTCAATTATGATAATGCCATTGAATGTCAAGGAGTGATGGTTCGACCCTCCCTTATTGGAGACGGTCATTGCCTGGCACTTGTGTAGTGTGAGTGTTAGAACATAGAACATAGAACAGTACAGCACAGAACAGGCCCTTCGGCCCACGATGTTGTGCCGAGCTTTATCTGAAACCCAAGATCAAGCTATCCCACTCCCTATCATCCTGGTGTGCTCCATGTGCCTATCCAATAACTGCTTAAATGTTCCTAAAGTGTCTGACTCCACTATCACTCCAGGCAGTCCATTCCACACCCCAACCACTCTCTGCGTAAAGAACCTACCTCTGATATCCTTCCTATATCTCCCACCACGAACCCTATAGTTATGCCTCCTTGTAATAGCTCCATCCACCCGAGGAAATAGTCTTTAAACGTTCACTCTATCTATCCCCTTCATCATTTTATAAACCTCTATTAAGTCTCCCCTCAGCCTCCTCCGCTCCAGAGAGAACAGCCCTAGCTCCCTCAACCTTTCCTCATAAGACCTACCCTCCAAACCAGGCAGCATCCTGATAAATCTCCTCTGCACTCTTTCCAGCGCTTCCACATCCTTCTTATAGTGAGGTGACCAGAACTGCACACAATATTCCAAATGTGGTCTCACCAAGGTCCTGTACAGTTGCCACATAACCCCACGGCTCTTAAACTCCAATCCCCTGTTAATAAAAGCTAACACACTATAGGCCTTCTCCACAGCTCTATCCACTTGAGTGGCAACCTTTAGAGATCTGTGGATATGGACCCCAAGATCTCTCTGTTCCTCCACAGTCTTCAGAACCCTACCTTTGACCCTGTAATCCACATTTGAATTAGTCCTACCAAAATGAATCACCTCACATTTATCAGGGTTAAACTCCATTTGCCATTTTTCAGCCCAGCTTTGCATCCTATCTATGTCTCTTTGCAGCCTACAACAGCCCTCCACCTCATCCACTACTCCACCAATCTTGGTGTCATCAGCAAATTTACTGATCCACCCTTCAGCCCCCTCCTCTAAGTCATTAATAAAAATCACAAAGAGCAGAGGACCAAGCACTGATCCCTGTGGCACTCCGCTAGCAACCTGCCTCCAGTCCGAAAATTTTCCATCCACCACCACCCTCTGTCTTCGATCAGATAGCCAGTTACCTATCCAATCGGCCAACTTTCCCTCTATCCCACACCTCCTTACTTTCATCATAAGCCGACCATGGGGGACCTTATCAAACGCCTTACTAAAATCCATGTATATGACATCAACTGCCCTACCTTCATCAACACACTTAGTTACCTCCTCAAAAAATTCAATCAAATTTGTGAGGCACGACTTGCCCTTCACAAATCCGTGCTGACTATCCCGGATTAACCCGCATCTTTCTAAATGGTCGTAAATCCCATCCCTAAGGACCTTTTCCATCAATTTACCAACCACCGAAGTAAGACTAACCGGTCTATAATTACCAGGGTCATTTCTATTCCCTTTCTTGAACAGAGGAACAACATTCGCCACTCTCCAGTCCTCTGGCACCATCCCGGGGGACAGTGAGGACCCAAAGATCAAAGCCAAAGGCTCTGCAATCTCATCCCTTGCCTCCCAAAGAATCCTAGGATACATTTCATCAGGCCCAGGGGACTTATCGACCTTCAGTTTATTCAAAACTGCCAGTACATCCTCCCTCCGAACATCTATTTCCTCCAGCCTATTAGTCTGTAACACCTTCTCTTCCTCAAAAACATGGTCCCTCTCCTTGGTGAACACTGAAGAAAAGTATTCATTCATCACCTCGCCTATCTCTACTGACTCCATACACAAGTTCCAACTACTGTCCTTGACCGGCCCTAACCTCACCCTGGTCATTCTTTTATTCCTCACATAAGAGTAAAAAGCCTTGGGGTTTTCCTTGATCCGACCCGCCAAGGACTTCTCATGTTCCCTCCTAGCTCTCCTAAGCCCCTTTTTCAGCTCATTCCTTGCTAACTTGTAACCCTCAATCGAGCCAACCTTGTATCCTCATCCCTACATAAGCTTCCCTCTTCCTTTTCACAGGACATGTTACTTGTCACTTGTGATCCAAAGCATGGATATTGTCATGGTCTTGCTGTCTTTAGACATGGATTGCTTCAGTATCTGAGGAGTCGCAAATGGTGCTGAACATTGTGCAATCATCAGTGAACTTCTCCACTTCTGACCTTATGATGGAAGGAAGGTCATTGATGAAGCAGCTGAAGATGATTATTGTTTTCCTTTATTTGTTTTCCAGGTTTTTATATAGATTGCATATGTCTGGTGGATTAGGTTACTTAATCGGAACACCAGGAAAACAGTTCAAAAATGAGAAACCTTTTTTAAAATTTTAACATCCATTTAGCCTGATGCGGCCTATTTGGTAGTGAATGGCAATAATGGGCATGTGCACATGATCAAACTGAGGGTGGATTAAACACAAACAATTGGATTTATTTATTCCCAATTCTGTTCATTCCTTCTACTTTTAATGTTCTCACTCATGCTAAGGGATAGTTCCACTGGTACTAACCATCCTTTTTTTATGCTGCACAAGTGAGCATTATTCATGTATGAACCTACACAGTGGGCAGGATTTTCTGGTCCCACCTGTCCCAGAATCAGAAATTCCCACCCGAGGTCAACGGACCTTTAGCTTATCCATTGAATTCTTGGTCTCACTTGCAACAATTCCTGCCGCAGGTGGGACTATAAGATTCAGAACAGTAAGTGTAGTCAAATTATTCAACACTATAGGGAACATCACCAAGACTAATTCCATTTTCATGCACCTTTCCACAAGAATCTCTAGATATCAGGTAGAAGTTTGGACCTTATCTGATTATTCCCCCTCCCAACCTAAGGATGTTGTGAGTTCTCATTGTTGTACCGACAATCCACCATTAGTATTTTTTTTGGATACATAAAGATCAAAATCAAATGTGATTTATCAAGCAACTGACAATGATTCAAATATTTAAATAGTTTAAATGAAAAAGTGGCATGTTTTGCTAGCCAATTAATACCAAATTAATTTTAATTGAAAACAAAGTGGGTGAAATATTAGCAAAAAATGGCAGTGTTGGTTCTGCCTGAAGATTGGAGGGTGGCAAATGTTGTGCCTTTGTTTAAGAAGGGCTGCAGGGAAAAGCCTGGGAATTACAGGCCAGTGAGCCTAATATCTGTAGTGGGTAAGTTGTTGGAAGGTATTCTGAGAGACAGGATCTACAGG
The DNA here is from genome assembly GCF_964213995.1 of Mustelus asterias. Classification (NCBI taxonomy): domain Eukaryota; kingdom Metazoa; phylum Chordata; class Chondrichthyes; order Carcharhiniformes; family Triakidae; genus Mustelus; species Mustelus asterias. The sequence goes on along the minus strand of NC_135801.1, from coordinate 74,869,715 downwards.
CATTTAGAGACACAAGGACTGATTAAGGACAGTCAGCATGGCTTCGTGAGTGGAAAATAATGTCTCACAAATTTAATTGAGTTTTCTGAAGGGGTAACCAAGGAGGTAGATGAGGGCAGTGTCTATATGGACTTTAGCAAAGCCTTTGACAAGGTACCGCATGGTAGGTTGTTGCATAAGGTTAAATCTCATGGGATCCAGGGTGAGGTAGCCAAATGGATACAAAATTGGCTTGATGACAGAGGGTTGTTTTTCAAACTGGAGGCCTGTGACCAGCAGTGTGCCTCAGGGATCGGTGCTGGGTCCACTGTTATTTGTCATTTATATTAATGATTTGGATGAGCATTTGGGGAGAATGGTTAGTAAGCTTGCAGATGATACCAACATTGGCGGCATAGTGGACAGTGAAGAAGGTTATCTAAGATTGCATCGGGATCTTAATCAATTGGGCCAATGGGCTGATGAATGGCAGATGGAATTTAATTTAGATAAATGTGAGGTGATGCATTTTGGTAGATCGAACCAGGGCAGGACTTACTCAGTTAATGGTAGGGTGTTGGGGAGAGTTATAGAACAAAGAGATCTAGGGGATGCAGGTTCATAGCCCCATGAAAGTGGAGGCACAGGCGGACAGAATGGTAAAGAAGGCATTCGGCATGCTTGGTTTCATTGGTCAGAACATTGAATACAGGAGTTGGGATATCTTGTTGAAGTTGTACGAAACATTCGTAAGGCCACACTTGGAATACTGTGTACAGTTCTGGTCACTCTATTATAGAAAGGATATTATTAAACTAGAAAGAGTGCAGAAAAGATTTACGAGGATGTTACTGGGACTTGATGGTTTGAGTTATAAGGAGAAGCTGGATAGACCGGGGCTTTTTTCCCTGGAGCTTAGGAGGCTTAGGGGTGATCTTATAGAGGTCTATAAAATAATGAGGGGCATAGATCAGTTAGTCAACATCTTTTCCCAAAGGTAGGGGAGTCTAAAATGAGAGGACATAGGTTTAAGGTGAGAGGGGAGAGATATAAAAGGGTCCAGAGGGGCAATTGTTTCACACAGAGGGTGGTGAGTGAGGTAATAGTAGAGGCAGGTACAATTTTGTCTTTTAAAAAGCATTTAGTTACATGGGTAAGATGGGTATAGAGGGATATGGGCCAAATGCATGCAATTGGGAATAGCTTAGTGGTTAAAAAAACGGACGGCATGGACAAGTTTGGCCAAAGGGCCTGTTTCCATGCTGTAAACATCTATGACTCTATAACTCTATGAATAAAATGGTGTGTTTCTCTCCAGACCAAATAAGACCAAACACCATCCCCACCCCCACCTGGTCTCAGATGCTTTCCCCCAGCCCCGTGATTAGAGCTGGCATTCCCCCCCCCCCCCTCCCCTCCCACCCACAATCAGAGCTGGCATCTGTCCCTCCCTCCTGCGATCAGAGCCGGCACCTCTCCCCCCACTTCCACCAGAACCCTTCCTCCCCCCCCAAAACCCCTACCCAAACAACTATCACCAGCACCTACTCATCCCCCCACCGAACATTGGACCCTTTCCCCCCCAAAAGCCCCCCACCCAAACAGCCATTGTCATCATCCCCAGCTCCCACATCTGCTCCCCCCCTCACCACAAAGAAATGATTCCCCCCAATCCCCCATGAGACTCCCACTAGGACCTACCCTTGGCATTACCCTGGCACAGGTTGGCATTGCAAGGTTGACATAGTGCCAATATAGCAGTGCTAACCTGTGCCAGGGAACATTGCCAGGGTACTGCCAGGCCATGTCCTTTCCCCCCCATGGGTTATACTCGCCTTTACACGCCAGACGGGATCCCCTCGATGGGTTCATGCCTGGGTGAACTTGCTGCAAACTGTGCCGATGTGACGTCAGGTCGACAAGTTTTGAAAATTTGCCTCTGGCTCAATATATGGCGAGGGAGGGTCTTTATAACATGTTAATGTATTCAAATTTATTAAAATCAGGTTTATGCCCACAACTTTGTGGGCTTAAATCTGATTACGTTGCTAGCAAGGAGCGACGAGAATCGGAAGTCGCAGTCTCGCTGTCGACATTTGTGACTTCAGGTTTCACCAGATCTTGAGCCCCCACCGGCCTTCCTGCTCAATATCCCACCCAGTGAGTTTTGAAAGAACTGCAAGTATAGGATCTTCATGGTAGCAATGTTTCAAAATTTTTCTAGCTTCACAAAAATAAATCTGCCTATTGAAATGTGTTTCAAGAAATGATTTCCTTCAAAAACAATAAAGCAAGCAAATACTTTATTTTGAAGCATTTTTTATAGCAGAAAAGAGATTTTATTATTAATTGTGCAAATCAAATAAGTGCTCTCGAGCATTTTGTATCACTCTATATCAGGAGCATAAGAATGAACACATATTGCCAGCAGAAACCAATATTTGTGTTAATTTGCCATTTAAAAAATGTGACATGCTATAAAAAGTTTTCAGTGCTTAACAAGTGAAGTGTTGCATATTTCTCCCTTACATGTGAATATAAGCAATGTAATACAACTAAAAATTCTATTTATGTCATACAATAGATAACACCAAGATAAGAATATCAGCTCAAATGTGTACAATATACAGTAAATATTAAGACACTTCAGATATTGTTCCTTTTCCCTTGTTCAGTTGACGTACCTATTTTATGCCACTGTGTTTCTGTTCCACAATGTGGCCACATTGTATTTAGAACTGTGGTGAAGACAATAAAAGCTTGTTCGGACAGGAACATTATGTGAAGGTCCTGATAGTATGAGTTTCACATGGACATCAGTGCTCTCATTGTTTGTAATGAACAGAAGAATACAGAACATTAACATCAAATAATGACCAAATGATCCATTTGTTTTTGGAATTGCTTTACTTAATTTCCAAGTTTTTAAAATATATATATATATATATATATATATATATATATATATATAACCCAACTATATATATATATATATATAACCCAATGTTGCTGCAAAAAAGCATTGTACCTGATGTTGAAACGTTTTACACTATGATCGGGATTTTCTGGCCCTTCCCGCCAGCAGGATTTTCTGGTCCCACTGAAGGCAATCTCCCCTGCGCGGGTTCCCAGGGTCAGGATGGGCGAGCCACACAAAATGCCGTAGACCAGAAGATCCCACCAATGGCCAATGATGACCGCTGCCAGAAAACACACCGTGGGGGGACCGGAAAATCCCACCCTATGCAATGTTTTAAGACTTAAACAAGTTGTGTAGTAAGTTTCAAGATCTAATGCTAATTTTTTGATTAAGCGCCAGGCACAATAATTGATATTTTAGCAAAATAGCTTGGCCACAAAATTTGATACCTCCACCTCAGAACAACCATGAGGATTGTGATAAGCAACCAACCAACCAATGCGCCTGCATTGAAAGCCCTTTGCTTTCAATGCAGGCGCATAACAACTTAGTGATTCCTGCTCATTATCATGATTGTTGTGTGCAGTTAATGCTAACTGAACTGTTGAGAGGCTGCACAGATCAGCAGGGGGGAGGGGGGGATTAAGAGGCTACCACCAGTTAAAGCTAACCTGCATTACTTAAAACCAGCTTGTAACTCTTCAAGGGAAACTGTATTGTGACAGGAGCAGGTATTGGAAGCCATTTGACAACTGATTTTGACCCGGGAAAGACAGAAGAAATAGGACACCATGGGAGAGAGGAGGCTCCAAGATTTTCCGAAGCTGCACTGGAGATTTTGGTTGTGGAGATGCAGAGGAGGAGAAATGTGCTCTATCTACAGAGGACCAGAAATCCCTCCAGCTCACCGGAGAGCGAGTTCTTGCAGAGGGCACTTTGAGGGGATAATGTACAAAAGAAAGCTGATGGATATGCACAATGTGATGCTTCATGCATTGGCAAGCCTTCCAGAGAGGGTGTAGTCGATGTCAAGGAGCATGGAGGAACCCAGCACCAACTTTGCACACAGCTTCAAGCCCATCCATTCCAGGACGGAAATGTCAGCCACTTCCACACACTTGTTGACCCAAGCATGATGCAGCATCCGATGGCTGATGTCTCAGCTTCCATTTCAGTATACTCCTCAGTCACTCAATATCTGACTGTTGCAGAAGAAACTTAGACTGAAGTGAAGCAAGGTCAGCTTGTTGCTGCGTAGGTGCACATTGCTTTTGTGCAATTACAGCTTGCAAGCTCAGACTACTTCCTGCCATGATGTTGATGATATCAGTGTTTAAAGGATCTTGTAGTGTGTCATGATAGTCCAGTATTGGGCGGTCCAACAGTCCAGCCCTCCAGCATAATACTAGCTGATGTTCAGCCCTTTGGGAATTGTGGTGATTTTGTGCACCACAAGCCTGCTCTCTCCTGTCGTCTCTCTGGATGGCATAATTCATTATTGCACCATTACCACTCCCCCAAAACACTTACTGTTGCCCCTCAGCCAATTAGCCCAGACTCTTGTGCCCAGTCAGCAGCCTTCTACAAACCATGCCACAGTCACTGGGGTGGTGCTGCATAGGAGCAGTAGGACAGGCATAGACATAGGGAAACATGGGCACTAAGGAAAAGCCCATGGGTGATCAGATGATTTTTGTATCCAATATAAAATTACTTAATATACACGTTTGGTTTGTAATATTTATCTTGTATTGTCTTTTATTTGGTATTTTGGCAATCTGTAATGGTCAGTGACAGAGGGAAGGCAAGTTGTGGGACTGTTGCTGAATGGGAAATGGATGCATTTTCTGGTATTGCACTTGGATGAGTTCTTTGTGGCAGCTTGGCCGGAAAAGACAATATGGGTTTGCTTCTGTCTTCCTCTTACTAATCTTCTTCCTCCTTCTCCATCTCCTTAAATTCCTCTACTTCCTTCTCATCCTCAGCTGTTCACCAAAGAGCTGGTAACAAAGGCTGTCCCTTCAAGACTGGTAGGTTGTGCAACATACAGCAGACCTCTGTAAACTTGAGTACTGGAGGGCTCCTTCAAAGTGGTTCAGCATGATTTCAGCATGTTTACTGTATCAGATTTTGTGTGGCAGCATGCTAGCATTGTGTGTATGCTGTGGGTCACACATTGGAATCATCAGCAAGTAGTCAGCTGATAGCCCTTGTTGCATAGCAGCCACTCTTTGCATTGTCATGGTGGCTAAAATGGAGAGGGCATAGTAAACTGGCACAGAATGAAGGCATCAAGCCTGCTGCCAGGATACTGGGTGTTTACCTGCCTAAGTCACTGCATATGATTGCACACCAGCTGGACATTGAGGGAGTTGAATCCTTTTTAGTGGCAGTGGATCCTAGAGTAAATTGCACCACCCGCAAAGCACTGTGGGCCAGTCAATGATATCCTGCACCATGGAGAAGCATACAATCCTGGGAAAGGCATATGCCTGCTCTGCCTGCTGCCCTCTGCCGAGAGAGGGTGAAATGTAGTCAGCTGACTTTGAATAATTAGCTTAAGTCGACTTCCTTATGTAACAGTGGATGGCCAACTGCAAAATGTTTCAAAAATCACCTATCCCAGTTTGGAAAGAGTCCAATGCAGAAATATTCATGGCCGTGATTCACCCTCACAACCAGTGGCAACTGGGCTGCAGTTGTGGCTGTTGCACATTTGGCTGTGGATGCTTCACATTGAACTAAAGGTTTTGAACGAGTTAAAATATGACAGTGTTCTTCACTGAAGTTCAGATAGGAGAATTGTTCCTTAAACACCCTTAGCTGATATGGTTTTGCGGACAATCCTTTTCTCCTCCTCCTTTCTCCAGAACGGCTCTGCTCTGTGTCACTTCTGTTCATTCTCCCAGTCGTACCATATTCCAAGAGGAATGTCTTCCACTTTGCCCAGGTTTGGGAGAAACCGGTTTGTCTAGAAGCCTTATTGTCAAGTCCGACTCTTGATAGTGGTGGCATTAGTTGGCATTTGCCCCACCATTCTTTGCAGTCCTTAGCAACTTTCAAGAATTTGTACAATCACAGCAACAGCCAAAATAAGTCATCAGCCAATTACCTGAATATACTTGATTATCTCATTAATATTGGTGGTGCTGATGTAGGTTAAGAGGGTGGAGCTGCCCTGCTACTGAATGGGTACTCAGCTCTGCATGATTAAGAGATGGTAGTAGTGGAAGTGTTGAGCTTCAAAATGGCAGCACTGGCATCAGCTCAGATTTACACGCTGATTGATGATCTGCCTACTCTATACACCAGTGGATGCTAACTGCAAGCATGTTAATATTTTTGCTAAGGTAGTGTTCACGCAACTTGCACCAGAAGTGCCTGCATTTGCTGCAGATGCTGTTTTGGCACTCTAAGGTCACCCATAGCACCCAAATAATGTGCGATATGCATCCACTTTCTGCACCCTTTATTTTTAAGTACTAATGTAAAAAACAAAGAATCTGGAAAATACACAGTACATCTGTCAACACCTGAAAAGAGAGACAGATTACTTTTTTGAGCCTATCATAACTTATGTTTGCGTTCCCGTAAAGAATCACTGCTCACACCAAGATCCTTTCTCTTTTCAGTTGTTGATGGATCAAACATATATTTCAGATTTTTCTGTTTAGTTAGCAATTATAACATTAAACTCATTGTGATATGATGTACATGTGTCTTCAACTGCTGTGAATCATTACCCACCTCAACACAGGATATGATATTGCAGTCCTATGTCTCTGAACTCAGTCTATAGCAGCAGTTTGTAGTAGTCAGACATGTATACATACTCTCCCAGTTAACACTGTGTGTATATGGTCTTATCTTCAAATAAAAAAATCCATGTTATTGTTTTATCAATCCTTGTCACATGATTGATGTGTTTACATTGAATAGAACATAACAATACTGATTTCCCACCCCCTTCCCTCTTGGGAGTCAGCAGGACAATTACAGTATTTCTACATCCTTTCTTAATTCTGGACTCATATCTCAAAACACATTGCACATACTGTAACCCACAATAACCTTTCCAATTCGCTGATTATTCTTTCACATTCAACAGAAATAAAGCCTGGTCAAAAAGTAAAACACTGCAGTGCTTCCCAACTAATTCTTAAACCTCCTCATGACATACATTATCCAGTACAATTTCCACCAATCCCTTTTAATCCATGCATTCATGATTTGGTCTTTTTGAAGGTAATATTTATCTAATTTTCAAGAAAAATGCAGATTTGTAGGATTTAAGAACGATCTCTTGTGGTGAAACATTTTCTAGGCTATTAAAAAATTCCACAGTACATTTTGAACGGCTGTAATGTAGTAGTTAGGCAGTTTTGATAGTACAATACCATAATAATGTAGTGTGTTTTTGGGGAGACAAAATACATTATTCTAATGAATAATTTATAAGTAATACAGGAAAATTTAACATTTCTGTATGTCAAGCGGATTAAATTTCATGTAGTTACAACATCTTAATGACATGGTTTATTGTTACTTATCCGCAGACATTGCTGTTGTTTAATGTCCAATATCCATAATATTTCAGTAAAACAGAATGCATTTCTCTGCGAAACGAAAATCTGTAGGATATTGTTTTCTTATCATATAACGCTGCCTGCCTTGGCGTGGAAAGGTTATCTTGCTTTCCTTCTTGGTGTATGATGTCAATGTTATGCTGGATGGAGAAGTCCACAAGAGATGGGAACAATAGGTTAATCCATTATGTAGAAGAAGAACACATCTAGTTGGCCAAAGTGTGTTACAATGCCATAAAAAAAACCCTAAATTTGTTGCACTAGTTCATGACATTTGTCATATTCCACTGATCTCTGTCCAGAGCAAGATTCTGTGTTTCCTCTCATGGTATCATCCTAATCCTTTTGACCTGTTACAGACTATAACTTGATTTGATTTATTATTGTCACATGTAGTAGTATACAGTGAAAAGTACTGTTTCTTGCACGCTACACAGATAAAACATGCCGTTCATAGAGAAGGAAACGAGAGAGTACAGAAAGTAGTGTTACAGTCATAGCTAGGGTATAGAGAAAGATCAACTTAATGCAAGGTAAGTCCATTCAAAAGTCTGACAGCAGCAGGGAAGAAGCTGTTCTTGAGTCGGTTGGTACGTGACCTCAGACTTTTGTATCTTCATCCCGAAGGAAGAAGGTGGAAGAGAAAATGTTCGGGGTGCGTGGAGTCCTTAATTATGCTGGTTGCTTTGCCGAGGCAGCGGAAAGTGTAGACAGAAGTGTATAACATCCTCCCAAGATAGTTATTTCTATGTGTACCATGTATTGGTCAAGAAATTTTCTAAATACATAAATTGTGCCATGTAAAATATGAATTCTGCAAATTAGTTAACACCCATTTTTATAACTGCTCAATTGTATTCCAATTTTTGCCAGAACTCGTTTATTTTGTCTTTAAGGGCAATGACAGTAAGTTATCTTAACTGGAAATAATGACATGAAGTTAATGCTGCTGTATACAGATCATTGCATACTCTTTATATGTAAATGCTTTGTGTTTACTACGATAGTCTTCACTCATGTATTTTAAAAAATAATTTGTAATTAAACACCTTGCTGAAATATGTGTACAAAAACACTTTAGGTGCTACACAACACAATGGAAACTCAATACTAAAGGTGATATCAACCAGAAAATGCCTTTCCTTCACCTAATAGTATTTTGCATATTACTTTTTCTTATCTGATTCTCTTTCAACATGTTTCCTGTCAATACAAACCACACAGTAATCTACAGCGTGAAGAAACACCTGATGAATCCCAGGTCAAGACTTTCCTTTTCTGGTTTCAACTTTGTTTTTTCCAGCCCCGTGGATAAGGGTTATAATTTGGATCCGCTACTTGTTTTCCTGAAATTTCATGTTCAGAGTATGCGCCAGCGGATAGGTCAGAGTCAGTCAGCGATCGCGGATAACTTAGTGGCTGTTTATACATTAAACTCTCGTAGAACGTAGATGCTGGAATGGATGCGCTAGCTTTGATGGAGGATGTAATGCTAGATGGTCTTCTGACCTGGGAAGCGGCAATAGAAGAGTAACTGCTTGAAACTGGGGGGACATAGGCTACTCGTGTCTTCCATTCCTCTGGGGGCTCAGGCAATGTCTTTCGGCGGGCTGCTGAAACAATATTCTTTGCTATTGACTCCTGGATATTTCTATTGTGAAATGCTTCCTCTACTGAACCAACAGCAGACTGCGACGCAGCTTCCCACGGGCTCAGCTTTTTCAACGAAGTTTTATCTGACTGGGAAGTTGGTCTTCTTGATGAAATGGTTGCTGGTTGTCGCATTGCCTGTTTTCCCGAAAGCCCATGAGAATAGCCATATTGTGGGAGCTTCGCTGGTGCTTGTATAGGTTGAAAGCCTCTTGGCTGCACCTGTAAATAAAACCAGTGAATAGGATATCTGATTGGAAACCAAGACAGATGCACAGGACACAAACAGCTAAAGAGAAACCTCAAATGTGTAAAACTTGGATATTTATGCACCCTATCTGCGATATATATTGTAAAATGGAAACTCTGTGCACATTTGAGACTCATTAACATTTCTTATATTTTGGCATCCTTTTAGAACTTTCTCAGCCTTGAACAAGAAAAAAACTGGCTTTGTTAGGATATCTGTCTTGAATGATTTTGTTTACCTTGATAAGTATCAGTTATTCAACTAAATCTGCTATTTTTGGAATCAGTGTGTATCTTCTCAACGTAGTTTCCTAAGAGCATTTATTACTGTCCTTTTATAATTGACATCACATGCATTCACATTTCTGAACCTTTACCACAAATCCCAATGTGTTTACTAATTTTTAAAGGATAATATTTTACTTTTGTAAATACATAATTACTTGGCTATTCTAATACAGAACAGGTCATTTGATGAGTCATTAATGGTGTTTATGCTCCATAAGAGCTTCTTCCTGTCCCTCTTTATCTAACCTGATCAGCCTAATCTTCAGTTCATTTCTTCCCCATGTACTTATTTAGCCTCTCCTTAAATGCATCTGTGCTCTTTCCCAAAATCACTCCATGCAAAGCAAGTTTCACTTCTGAAACATCTATGGGTACAGAACTTTTGCTCTAGGGCTGTTCTTAGTTATCAGTAAGATATGGGTGATAGCTACCAAGAAGAAAAATTACAAAAAGGTTAACGGTCATCCATATGAATGGAAATTTTTATCATGTTGCTGTTGGTTGTGATTATTTTTGTCCATCATAAAGTAAAGTTTATTTATTAGTCACAAGTCGTTTTACATTAACACGGCAATGAAGTTGCTGTGAAAATCCCCTAGTCGCCACACTCCGGTGCCTGTGAAGGAGAATTTGGCATGGCCAATGCAGCTAACCAGCACGTCTTTCAGACTGTGGGAGGAAACCAGAGCACCCAGAGGAAACGCACGCAGACACAGGGAGAACGTGCAAACTCCACACAGACGGTGACCCAAGCCGGGAATCAAACCCAGGTCCCTGGTGCTGTGAAGCAGCAGTGCTAACCACTGTGCTACCATGCTGCCCCGGAATTTGCAAGTTTATTTCATTTGAAATTTGTTCCCATTTTGTCAAGGTTTAATAATGAGGATTTGAAAATGAATGTTTCCCCCACCCCCAGTGAAATTGTGAATTTCAGACAGTCCTGGGATCATGCCCTGTCTTTCATTGTTTTCCAAAATCTTTTGTTTGGGGTGGATTTTCCTGAGAGTAGTTTTTGGGTAGCTGGCTGATGGAGTTCACTGGTCAGCTTCCTATTGATGCTGACAGGAGGCACTGGCAGCCAGTCTGCTCAAGGCCACTGTGATATAGAGCAGTGTGACCTACCATTAGCCCAGTGGTTCCCAAAGGGTGCGGCGCACCACACTGGTGCGGCGAGAGAGGATGGCAAGTGTGGCGGGAAGATTCAAGGACAATCAAAGAAACATTTAAACATGGTTTAAACAAGCATTGTTTTATACTTTCTGGATGTCCCATGATCATATTATAAAGTAGTTGTGTTCTATGTTATGAATCAAGCACTGCTAGGAGTTGTTTTTTTTTGTTTTTGAATGTATTTCTTATCAATAAAAAATTTGGTGTGGCGCGAGCAAATTTTTATTCCGAAAGTGCGGCCCAGTGAAAAAAGTTTGGGAACCACTGCATTAGCCTGATATGGGTCTGTAATCAGGAGGAGGACCTAACAAGGCAATGCTCTAAATTGTTGGTGTGGAGCCTGGAGGGGCACCCCTACTCACCATGGCCCCACTAAAATAAATGTAATCTTACCTTCTGGACTCCTCCTTGATTGGAGCAGCAGCTGAAAATAGACAAAGTGTGCACAGTGCATGCTCCTCTCATTGTGTTGAATTGGCAATTGGGATTAAGGAACCCAGACTTGTATACTGATTCAGGTGAGTGCTCCAGCTACCCACTGCTAGCTCATTGGGGAAATAGCATTGGCCGTAACATCAGCATAAATGGAGTGAGTCATATATCATAATGTGTCGGTGGCTATTGTCCCATTTCCACTAGATTTGAGGCTTCAAAATGTGTAGAATATACAGTATTATATAAGTAATGGGTAATTTCAGAATTGTTAAAATAAATTAATTATCAATGCATATAGTAACTTACTAGTCGAACATATAACAAAGATCACATGCTTTACGTTCCAATGAGCTGGTTTGCATTAGAGATGACAAACTTAAAATAAGTAAGTATAAACATACTAACTATTTTCTAAAAATGGAATGAATATCAAAATAATCTCCACATTATAAAGTTTTGCTTCGTTTGACTTATGATCCATCTCCCACATTAAACATCACAGAATCCACAATTCAGTGGTCCATGCAGAATTGGAAATTGGGATATTTCACTGAGCTGTGGCAATCTTTTCTTAAATGCTTCTGAATCTAACCTGTGACATAAAGAAACTGGCACTTTTTCACATGATTGAGATGCTGGAGGTAATTTTGACGTAAAATAGACATTATTGCTTCAGTTGCCCAATATGTCTCTCCTATTTTGGAAATGAAAACTAGGAATGATGTGTAAGGTGCTGCTCAATTTATATTATTCATTTTATATTATCAGCCAAAGTTAAAAGCCCACTCTGTTGAACTTTGCTGGTGGTCCTGGAAAACAACTAAGTATCTTTTCATAGGAATATTTCACCATAAGATTCTACAATGGCCTTAACATTAACTTCATATAAAATAGGGTTTAATTTTGACTTGGGAAGGGTAACGAAACAGGTGACAAACAAATCAGCAATGCGTTGTGAACTCTGCCCAGTTTTCTTTTCCATTGAATTTGCAATTCCAACCAGGTGTAGTGGAGGGGATGGAAAATTGGCTGGGATTCGCATAGAATGGGTCTTCACCCAAACCATGAGCTTCCCACAAGGCCAGTTTGATGTGCATCCTCCATCTACTCTAAATACTGTCCATCATGTCAGAAGTTGATGGCCAGCAGGAGAGATATCCCAGACCTGGAAATTCCTCGGTTTCACCCTTTGTCATATTGATTGCCCTGAATGCTGGGATGAAGCAGATGTTCGGTTCAGTAGAGTGGCATAAGTGGGATCCAATCAGGAAACCAGGCTGTGCGCTTGGTGCAGTTGATTCCAGGTTACCTTTGCTTGATTGGTCAGGTTATAAAAGAAATTAATACCTCCATGTGGCAATCTTTGTGTGACCAAGACCCATTTTTCTACACCGCCTCCACAGGTGAGCATCAGTTGGGGCCAATTGGGAATAATGACTGACCATAACTGATTTCCACTGGAAATAACAGACCGCAACTAATTTTGACTGCACCCAACAGTAATAACTGTAGATTATATCTGGGTACCAGTTGCACCCCCATTTGTCGAGTTGGATTTAACTGGTGCTTTGAAATCTCATTGAAACCATTTGACTTGTTTACTGCTTTAACTATACATAGCTAGAATAACTGGTACTGAATAATGGGAATGAGTTGTGGTTCCACTTGTCCAGTGGACTTCAACTATAACCATTTGAATCTTACTGGAACCAGTTGACTTCTGTTGTAACAAGTTGACAGGAAAACTGGAACCAGTTGGAATTAAGTGGAGGCATTGGCACGTCAGTACACATTTTTATATCAAGTCTTCAATGTTTTACAATGATATTTTTCTCCCCACTTCACATAAAAGAATGCATTACACATATACAAATGTATTAATGTGGTGCATTTTACCATTTCAAGATTTTTGATTTTTTGAGTGTCGTCATACACAAAGGATCACATAATGGCAAAACATAAATTGTATTATATTGAAAACTTCTCAGGATAGGAAAATATATCAAAATAATTTTTCTCATTGAGAAACATGGAAAAAGCCATGATAGGATTAACCATTTCAATAGGCACCTTAGTTGCATAATATAGTGTCAATCATAACTCAGTGGTAGCATTCCTCACATCCAAAGTGATTAGAAAATAGCCTCACATTCTCTGATAACCCCCCTGTCATCAATGGATAATGGCAAAACCTACATGGGCAACAACTAAGAATTTGAGATGAAAAAGTCATATGTAAGTGGAACAAAACTCATAACAAATAAAAATGAACATAAAAAATAAATACAAGTTATGAACATAAAAAATAACAAACATCACAAATACACATACAATGGAGGCAGATAACCCTTACTGCACTTTCTCTCTGCTAACTAAATGTTCCTCCTGACTGGTAATGGCCGCCTCCCACCTGTCTTGGTACTCCCATTCCTCTTGTCAGTACTGAATGCCTTCTTCTTGTGCCCCCTCACCATTCCTGCCCTCCCTTAAACTGAATGTCTTTTTCCTGCTCTCCATTATGCTGCCCCGGATTCTTGCCTCAACCTCCTTGACATTCGCCAGCATAAATCCCCAGGGCCTGATGAGATGCATTTCCACATTTATCCACATTATACTGCATCTGCCAAGCACATGCCCACTCACTCAGCCGGTCCAAATCACGCTGAAGCATTTCTGCATCCTCCTCACAGCTCACCTTCCCACCCAACTTTGTATCATCTGCAAATCTGGAGATAATACATTTAGTTCCCTCGTCCAAATCATTGATATATAATGTGAACAGTGGGGTTCTCGCACAGATCCCTGCAGTATTCCACGAGTCACTGCTTCCAATCGGAAAAAAGACCAATTTATTCCAACTCTTTGCTTCCTGTCTGCTAACCAGCTTTCAATCCATCTAAAGGCACTACCCTCAATCCAATGCGTTTTAATTTTACAGAGTAATCTGCTCTGATTAGGGAGTGGGGAGGGGAGTTTGCGGCTGGGAAGATCTAAATGTTCCAGACGCAGGCCCAGAGGAGCATTCCCAGACCCAGCATTAGAATCGTCAGGATCTAGGTGTGGATGCCGCAGAAAAGTCACCCTACACATTTTAACTGCCCACCCCACCACTGAACTGATAGCATTAAAATGATCCCACGCCCTGCATTTTTTTAAAGTTTCAAGTTCACACAATTGAGCACAGAACTACCCGCAATATAGGTAGATAGGTAAAGTCACCATAGTCCTAGATGACCATAGGTTGCTGGTGATTTAACCTGAGGACCACCACACCTCAATAGAGGGGCAAGGTTGAGAAGGTGGGTCTTCATGAATAACCTTTGCCAGTACAGGAATTGAACGCACGCTGTTGGCGTCACTCTACATCACAAACCAGCTGTCCAGCCAAACTGACCCGCATTATAGTAATAAAGTTGCACTGACCACAGAGACACTAGAACAGGGCTGTCAAATATATGTCCTGCAATACCAGTTTCATCTGGCCCAGGTATATCCCATGAATCTTTAGATCACTTCCACTTTAAGTTATTTCAATTTGTTTTGAAATCTATTATGTGACAATGCCCCCACCCGCTCAATCAACTCCACCAAATCTATTAGCTGTTATTAATACAGTGTGTTTCTAGTCGAGTGGCACTGATTCCTGATTTTTAAATTCTATAGTGACAATTGGTCCTTTATCTAAGTCTTTATCTAAGGGAAAGGCAGATCAAGGATATCATGCAATCTAAGAGAAAAGAAGAACTTAATATTTCTTTGTGGACATAAATAGAAAGTGCAAAATCAAAGTGCTTGATTTGCAAGCAACCATTAGCTGGAATGAAAGATCAAAGATACTGTAAAGCAAACTATGCTGAAAATTACAATAATAACATAGAAATGTTGCTTGAAAATTGATTTGATGAAATTAATCTGATCATCTATGATACTTCCATATATACTCCTTACTCTTAATAAATAGAGAAAAGTTCTTACATGATGCACCAGTATGCATCTTTTAATGTCTTGGAGAGAATAAGATGGTACAATAGACAGTCAACACTTTTTCCAGTGCATTCCAATAGGTTCCTTGCCTGCTAAATGCTATTGTTAACCCATTGACTTCTTGCATAATATCGGGTCTCGGTTCATAGAAAGCACATACCCACTACAAAGAAAATTACAGCACAGGAACAGGCCCTTCGGCCCTCCAAGCCTGCACTGACCATGCTGCCCGACTTAACTAAAACCCCCTATGCTTCCGGGGACCATATCCCTCTAATCCCATCCTATTCATGCACTTGTCAAGACGCCCCTTAAAAGTCGCTACCGTATCCGCTTCCACTACCTCCCCCGGCAACGAGTTCCAGGCACCCACTACTCTCTGTGTATAAAATCTGCCTCGTACATCTCCTTTAAACCTTGCCCCTCGCACCTTAAACCTATGCCCCCTAGTAATTGACTCTTCCATCCTAGAAAAAAGCTTCTGACCATCCACTCTGTCCATGCCTCTCATAATCTTGTAGACTTCTATCAGGTCGCCCCTCAACCTCCGTCGCTCCAGTGAGAACAAACCAAGTTTCTCCAACCTCTCCTCATAGCTAATGCCCTCCATACCAGGCAACATCCTGGTAAATCTTTTCTGTACCCTCTCCAAAGCCTCCACATCCTTCTGGTAGTGTGGCGACCAGAATTGAACACTATATTCCAAGTGCGGCCTAACTAAGGTTCTATAAAGCTGCAACATGACTTGCCAATTTTTAAACTCAACACCCTGGCCGATGAAGGCAAGCATGCCGTATACCTTCTTGACTACCTTCTCCACCTGCATTGCCACTTTCAGTGACCTGTATACCTGTACACCCAGATCCCTTTGCCTATCAATACTCTGAAGGGTTCTGCCATTTACTGTATATTTCCTATCTGTATTAGATCTTCCAAAATGCATTACCTCACATTTGTAAATGCGTTACCACACATTTGTAAATGCGTTACCACACATTTGTAAATGGAAGCTAAGGGGGTGATTCTCCCAAAAGTGCTGAATTGGCGGGAAAACAGCTTCTCACCTGAATCTCCGCACTCTGAGAACTGAAGAGGTCCCAGTCAGGAATCTCATTAAAAACCCAGGGCACGGGGCCTATTCGTGCCGGAGCTCTGCGCATGCGAAGTGGCCTCAAACTGTCAACCTCCCGTTTGCTGGCCAGCTTGATCGCTGGCCAGTCCGGGACCCCCGCAGTGCTGCCCCTCCAGCCCTCCCCACGGCCCAATCGCGGCCCCCACAGCAAATCCCGGGCCAGCCCTGACCCCACCCCCCCCCCCCCCCCCCCCCCGCCCAGCCCAGGCCCCCCCCCTTGCCCAGGCCACCCCTCAGCAGTGGCGATCCCCTCACACCCCGGCTGATCCCCCGTGGGATCAGACCCCCCCCCCCGGAGGCAGGCTGCCCCCCCGGCCCACCCCAATCGCTGACCTCCCTCCATCCCATACTGATCCTGTCTGCAGAGTGGCAGCAGGACCTCCCCACCCCCACCGATCACCCCTAGGCCCTGCCCACAATAGGCTCCACACACTTGGCACTGCCCAATGGCAGTGCCAAGTTGACCCCTGGGCATGGGCACTTTGCCCCTTGGGCAGTGCCAGGGTGCACAGGCTGGCATTGCCAGGGTGTGCAAGCCCAGGGAGCACCACCCCCCGCCACCTGACCTCCTGGGGGCCTCTGATTGCCCCCCCTTCATTCTGGCAAGGGCCCCCGCTAGTTCCCCGAACATGGGGAGCTAGTCTGAACCCTGCCAGAATGAAGTACTCCTGGCGGGGTGGGAGATTCAATCGGGAACTGAAAGGTCCCGATACTGAACATATATACATATTTAAAATACATGCAGAAAGGATTTTGAATTACTTATCTGCCTTCCCGCCGGTTTCCAGCATGGTCTGACCGGCGACCGTTCGCCGGCTCTGGGAGATGCACATGCGTTCCCGGCATATGTGCAAATCCCTGTTCAAGGCCGCAGACACACGTCTCCCACCGCGACCCGACAGAAAAGTTGCGGGTCGCAATGGGAGAATCGCAGCCTAAGTTTCAGTTTTTGTGGCAATAGTGATGCCATTTAAAACTTAAAAAATAAACAATCATTTCTAATTTTTTGCAGGCTGAATGGATGGGAATCAGTGTCCAGTGGTTAGGCCAGAATTTCTTCTTCACAAATGATTAGATTATTGGCAATGATGGGGGAAGCGGAAATGTAAATCATAATTGCACTTCCATTCTCCCTTCCTGTGGGAGAAAATATTGCCTTTGAGGTCAAAGAAGATAAATGATTATGATGACAATAAAAGACTTGTAGGAAGGATTTATAGTTATGGGTAATTACCAGGGCCAGGGCAGTGGCTGGCTTTTTGACGGTAATTAGAGATAAATGAGGATATTAATACAGCCTTCCCTCATTTAGTATTCCTAAGGTGTTTCTTAAACACAGCTGCTGAACAAAACTGTGCTAACAAAAAATCACTTGTTTATAAGAAAGCATGTAATAAGGGTGCATTATATTCCTGACCTGTAATCTTTACATTAAAATTCAACTGGCTGCCTTGAACCAAAGGGGTGGGGAGTGTTTTGTGTGTGTGTGTGTGTGTGTGTGTGTACTGAACCAACGGCCTTCCCACTGGGTTCCTGCCCACACAACCACTCCGCAATTTTATGGTTAGATGGACAAGTCTTATGCCAGCCTGTCTGCTCTGGCTCCACCTGAGGACCTTAATTGACCAATTAATAACAATTTAAGGTCCATTTCTACCCCAGCCTCAATTTTCGGGAGAGTGGGAGAAGGGTGCTCGGGTGCGAAAAGGGGGCGGGAAAGAAGAAAAAAAGGGAAAAGAAACTCCATTGGCAGCTTCTGATGCTGCTGGGATTTGAGAGCTGTCAGCCAATCTGACTGGCCAGTGGCTCTCTGAGGTGTGGTTTTGTCCTGAGTGAGGGGCAGATGTCCCATCTACAGCTATTTAATACTCTTTGGCACATATGGTTGCAAAGCATTTTGTGCCAACTCTTTGGATGGCGGGAAGAGAAAACCTGCTATCCTAAAAATCCTGGCCATGATTCGAATAATGCCACAGGGATCAGGGGCCTATTTTAATGATTTGAATGAAGGGACTGAGTGTGTAGTAGCTAATTTTGCTGATAACACAAAGGTCGGTAGGAAAGCAAGTTGTGATAATGATACAAAGAGTCTGCAGAGGGATATCGATATGTTAAGTGAGCGGGCAAAAAATTGGCAGATGGAGTATAATGTGGGAAATGTGAGCTTGTCGACTTAGGCAGGAAGAGTAGAAAATCAGAATATTATTTAAATGGGAAGAGATTGCAGAAACCACAGAAAGCTAACATGCAGGTGCTGCAAGTGATTGGGGAGGCAAATGGAATGCTGGCCTTTGTTGCAAGATGAATGGAATATGAAAGTAGGAGAGTGTTGCTACAGCTATACAGTGCCTTGGTCAGGCCGCATCTGGAATACTGTCTATAGTTTTGGTTTCCTTCCTTAATTTATGAATTGCATTAAAAGCAGTTTGGAGAAGGTCCGCTTGGTTGATTCCTGGGATGTAGGGTTTTATTATGAGGAAAGGGTAAGCAGGTTAGGCCTAAACTCATTGGGGTTTAGAGGAATGGGAAGTAATCTTTTTGAAACATAAGATTCTGAGGGGACGTGACGAGGTGAATGCTGGGAGACTATTTCACCTTGTGGCAGTGTCCAGAACCATGGTGCAGAGTTTAAGAATAAGGGTGATCCCCATTTAAGACAGAGGTGAGGAGGAGGATTTTTCTCTTAGACTTTAGCATTGTCTTTTGCAGAGAGGAGTGGAAGTTGGGTCATTGAATGGATTCAGAGATGAATAGGCTGTTGATCACCAAGAGAGTTGCTGCTTATGGGAAAATAGAGGTTCCAATCAGATTATCACCATCTTATTAGATGGCGGAAAAGACTCGAGAAGCTTAATGGCTCTCTCCTGCTCCTACTACTTAAGATCTTTTAAGATGCAAGGCAAATGTGAGGTATAAGTTCAGGGGAATCGTTATTGGGGTTTGTCTCATACTGAATAAGGTATACAGTCACATTTCAAAAAGAGTCCATCAAGATCCCATGGTAAAAAGAGTGATTGATGCCACCTGAGACAGCACAGCAGAATGATTGATAATGAATGGGAAGACCCAAGCACCATAGCGAACTTGGAAGTGATGAATAGGCATCATAGAGTTGCAGAGTATGCTAGCAGACTGATAAACAATTAAATAGAGATTGACAAATCATTAAGATGATGTGGTAGGGCTGAATTTTCTCGGAAATTGGCAAAGCCCAATAGTGGGTGGGAAAAGCAGCTTTGAAATCGCTGACAGCAACAGTGACTTTCTCCACCGTATTATCCCACACCTAGACAAAAAAACAGTATGATGTATGGCCTCTGATTTGCTCACCTCGCCAGCAATTTAGACGCCTGAGGATCAGGATGCCATTTTTAAAGGCCATTCGAGCGCAAAGGAGTTCACCCTGGAATACGCCCCCTGCGCCCCCCACCCTCCCCCTTGATACTAGAGAGGGCGCAGAGGAAATTCCCCAGAATGTTGCCTTGGCTGGAGTGGTTCAGCTATTACGAGAGCCTAGCTAGGCTGTGGTTGTTTTCCTTGTAAGGAGTCTAACAACAGCAGGTTAAAGTCCAACAGGGTTTATTTGGTAGCAAACACCACTAGCTTTCGGAGCGCTGCTCCTTCGTCAGATGGAGTGGAAATGACCAGAGAAGGCTCAGCGGGGACCTGATCGAGGTGCACAAAGTTATGAGGGCTATAGATAGGGTGTATAGGAAGAAACGTTTCCCCTTAGTAGAGGGGTCAACAGCCATAGGGGCATAGATTTAAGGAAAGGAGCAGCAGCTTTAGAGGGAATTTAAAGAAAAGCTTTTTCACGCAGAGGGTGATTGCAATCTGGAACTCACAGCCTGAAAGGCTGATAGAGGTGGGAACCCTGACAATATTTAAGCAGCATTTGATGAGCATGTGAAATGCTACAGCCTACAAGGCTACAGACCAAGTGCTAGAAAATGAGATTTGAATAGATAGGTGCTTGACGGCCTACACTCTCTGACTGCCCGGGCATCCTGGTACTGCCACTTGGTAGTGCCTGGACATGATCCTCTCACCCGAGTGATGCACCTACCTGAGCTCCTTTGGGTCATCTGTTCGCCTGGTCCACGCCTTAAGGACCAGTCACATTTCACACTCTTCTGCCCTCATGCCAATGTGGATGGTTTCTCTGAAGGGGCATAGATGCCTGATAACTATCTGCTAATTAATTCAAACGGGGGGAGGGGACAACTATGTCTCGCACTCACAACGGCGTGAAATGCAATTTGCCTGTTCTTGCGATATTTTCCGCCCCTGTTGCCGAACCCACCCGACGTGATCGGAAAAGGAAAATCCTTAGTGTCATGAAGGCATGGTGGGAATGAGCCACATCTTAACAAATCTGCAGTCCAGCAGAGTCTTAAGTGCACTGCTGTACCTCACATCTTATATCTACGTGGAATTCTTCACTAGCCTGATCCCTTCACTCAAAATATTCTGTGAAAAAAGTGCTTTCCTGAACATTTTATACACAGGTCAGTTATTAAAAGCAAAAACAAGTAGATAAAACTGTGACTGCCAATGAGAGGTATAGCTATAATTTAATGTCCCAATTAGATGGAATTTTAAAAATATTCTTTCTCAACAAATGTTAAAAAAATTATATAATTGGATAAAAAAAACTACATTTTTGCCAGTGAAAAATTGTTTGCAGTCACGGATTTTTGTAAAAGATTTTTGAAACATTATTTTAATGTGTGGTACATTACTTATCCTGATATTAAGGTAATTTATTTTTACTCACTCACAAAACTGAATGGTTCCAGTATTGGTCATAGCCAGCTTCAGGAAGTAGATCACCTCTTTAGTTCCATTCTTTTCTAGAGTCAAGCTGATTCTCAGTGGTTGAATAGAGTGTCTGCTGCCACCAATTGGTAGGGAAACTGTACTAACCCTGAGGATGCAGAGTGCTATTGCAGATCACTGAATTTATTTGGTTATCTAGTTTTGAACAGAAAAAAATCTCTGACATTATACAAATATTTCATAATATATATAAATTGATGTTGATATTTTCTATTGGCCTTCACCGTCCCCATGTAATTTCTGTAGACCAGGCTAGTCGGTCAGATTTCACCAATGACGCTGGATTGTGGGCCAGTTTTGAGGGTTGCATTTACAAAGGGGTGAAAATGATAAGACAGGTTTTCGCCTGCCCTGAAATTAAATGTTGTACAATAGCTAAGTGGAATACTCTCACTTGCCGGCATGAGTCCAGCTCCACATATGAAACTCAACACCATCCAGGACACGTTAGCATCCTGTTCACCAACTTAAACATTCAGCCCCTTCAGCATCGATGCACAGTGGCAGCAGTTTATATGATGCACAAGAAGTATTGCAGCAACTTACCAATGCTCCTTTGACAGCATTTTCCAAACCCACAACCTCTATCACCTAGAAGAAAAAGGGCAGCAGATGCATGGGAACACTGGCTACAACAACCCCACTAAGCCACACATCATCTTGACTTGCAACTACATCGCTGTTTTCACTGTTGTTGGATCAAAATTCTGGAACCTCTTGGCAGGATTGTGGGTGTACCTGCACCTCACGGACTGCTTAGGTTCAATACGGCAGCTCACTGCCACCTCCTCAAAGGCAATTAGGGATGGATAATAATTATCGGCCTTATGCCTTACACCCACGTCATAGAATCATAGACTCCGCCAGTGCAGAAGAGGCCATTCAGCCCATCGAGTCTGCACCGACTGTCCAACAGAGCATCTTGCCCAGGCCCTAACCCCGTAACCCCATGTATTTAACCCACTAATCCCCCTAATCTAGGCATCTTGGGATACTAAGGGGCAATTTAACATGGCCTAACCTCAACATCTTTGGACTGCGGGAGGAAACCCACGCAGACGCGGGGAGAACGTACAAACTTCACACAGTCAGCCAAGGCCAGAATTGAACCCAGGTCCTGATGATGTAAGGCAGCAGTGTCAACCACTGTGCCACCGTGCCATCCTATGAAAGAATTAAAAAAAGAACCCACAAGACTATTTACCTTGCTCTCTATTCAATCATCAGAGGTTATATCAATCCATCATCACAGGCAGGCCAGCATATAACCTCACCCAAATTACATTATAAATAGAATGCAGCTACCTCCAATGCTTCCATTCCTGGCCTCTAGATAAAAGATGCTCAATGGGAAGTTACCATTTCTATTACTTAAATGTTCCTGTGCACTAGTTTTAGTGCACCATTAACATGTTCAAATGTAAACTTCTGTGTGCTCAATTTAATACTTTAATTAACCTACTTTAAATGGATAAATTATGACATTAAAATAACAAAAATGGGAAGTTATTACAAATGTGCATACATCTATGCTAAAAATAACACATAATGGGAATGAAGGCCATTGATTAACTCCACACTGTCATACCTACTAAGGTTCAGTATGTCCAGAGAGGGTCATTTTACTGCACATGTATAAGCAACATCATTGTCTCGTTTCAAACAAGTATTTGTGAGATCTGAATCCTAAAAATCAAATTGCCTAAATTTGAATACTTGACAATAAACTCAAAATAGACCAATCAAAGTCATTTAAAACCAATTTGCCTACTCCCAAAAAAGAATGAGTGTAGAAGAATGGAACTTCATGTTGCAACAATCCTTATGATTCAGTTTCTGAACTTAATTACCAAAGGTGCTGCAAAGAATCATATGAACAGACCATTTTGGTGCAACTAGTCCATGTTGGTATTCATTCTTCACTTGATTATCAGGCCTAATCCCAAACATATGAAACATAGGAATATTGGAGTGGGAGTAGGCCACTTGACCATTCGCACCTGCTCCGCCATTCAATTAGACCATGGCTGATCTACCTCAATGACACTTTCTCGTGCCATCCCTAGATTCCTTGATATCATTAATATCCAGAAATCTATCGATCTCTGTCTTGAACGTGCTCAATGATTGAACTTCCACAGCCCTCTAAGGTACAGAATTCTAAAGATTCATCAACCTCTAAATGAAGAAATTCCTCCTCATCTCAGTCTTTAATGACCTGCTCCTTTTATTTTATTCATTTTGGGACATGGGCGTTGCTGGCTGGCCAACATTTATTGTTCATCCCTAGCCACCCTTGAACTGAGCGGCTTACTAGGCTACTTCGGAGGGCATTGGAAAGTCAACCACATTGCTGTGACTCTGGAGTCACATGTAGGCCAGACCAGGTAAGGACGGCAGATTTCCTTCCCTAAAGGACATTAGTGAACCAGGTGGGTTTTTCCGACAATCGACAATGATTTCATGGTCGTATGTAAATTCTTAATTCCAGATTTAAAAAATGTAATTCAAATTCCACCATCTGCCATGACGGATTCAAACCTGGGTCCCCAGAACATGAGCTGAGTTTCTGGATTAATATTCGAGTGATAATACCACTGAGCCATCGCTTCCCCTGTAAATTCAGATTGTGTCCCCTCGATCTAGACTCCGCAGCCAGGGAGAATATCCTAACTACATCTACTCTGTCACACACTGTAAACACGTCCAGAGTTTCAATGAGATCACCTCTCATTCTTAGAAACTCTGAAGATAACAGGCCCAGTTTCCACAATCCCTTCTCATAAGTCAGTCCTGCCAGCCCAGGAATTGTGATAAACCTCCGTTGTACTCCCTCTATGGCAAGTATACCCTTCCTTAGATTTAGAGGACTAAAATTATACACAATACTCCAAGTGCAGTTTCACCAAGGCTCTACACAATTGCAGCAAGACATCTATACTCAAATCCCTTACAATGAAGGCCAATATACCATTTGCCTTCCTAATTGCTTGCAGCACCTGCTAGCTTTTAGTGACTCACGAAAAATGACACCCAGGTCCCTTTGGACATCAACAATTCCCAGCCTCTCACCATTTAAGAAGTACTCTGCTTTTTTTGTTTTTTCTGACATTCGCCCTTTTCCCATGTTCCTGGCATTCCCTCTCATTCAACCATTTATCTAACCAATTTTTAAAAGTTGTTTTTCAAAGTTTAAAAATATCTTTGCTTCAATCATTAACTCCACTAATGCATTGCATTGCCTCATAACAATTTGTGTAATAGAGTCTGAACCAGAAATCCTATGTTTAATCTTATCTCTATGTCTGCTTGTTTCATTCTCCTCAATCACAGGAAACAGTCTGTTCTACCCACTATAACCTTCGTGAGTTTAAAAATCTTTATCAAATCTTCTTTACCAAGAAAAATAGTTCTAATATTTCAGATCCTTCTGTGTGTTTGTTTATCCTCTGATCTGGAACCATCACAGTAACTCTACACTGGTCATCCTTCACAATGGTAAGGAGCCCAAAACTGCAACTGTGGCCTTCCTAAAGTTTTATAAAGATTGTTTTTAACAATGTTATACCACTTGTCAGAAAAAGCAGAATTTATAGCCTTATTCATTTGAAATAATGCATTTAATATTATGAACCTGAAACCCAACCCCTCTGTTCTTCCACCACCCAACCTCCCCAATTCAAATCAAATTAGAATCATAGGGTGGAATTTTAACGGCACGTCTGCCTGAGGTTCGTGAGATCCTGCCTGAGGCCAATGGAGAAGGCCACTCTCCGATCCTCGCCCCGGAATCGCGGCAGACGTGCTGGTAAAATTCCAGCCATAAAATACCTACAGTGCAGAAAGAGGCCATTCGGCCAATGAGGTCTACACCGACTCTCTAACAAAGCATCCCACCCAGCTCCTATCCCCGTAACTCCACGCAATTACCCTGCTAATCCTTCTAACCTGCACATCTTTGGACACGAAGGGGAAATTCTGGCCAAACAACCTAACCTGCAAATGTTTGGACTGTGGGAGGAAAACAGAGCACCTGGAGAAAACCCACGCAGACACGGTGAGATTGTGGAAACTCCACACAGTCACCCAAGGCTGGAATTGAACTCTGATCACTGGCGCTGTTTTGCTTTTTCTTTGTTTACCCACAAAGTACCATCGCAAACTGACAAGATATTCCATCTGCAAACTTAATTCCAAATCCACCATTATATAATTGACCCTTTATTTTATTCTGGTCAGAGTTATTAACTTTTCCTTCTGAGTTAGTATTGTCTTCAGATTTAGACCCTATTCCCTCTAGTTCTATAACTAAATCATTGGTAATAGAAGTACAAGGCTTATGGAGTATTTACATGGTTTGATGAACTGAGAACACTGCATTAGTCTAACCCTAATCTAGTCTCGGAGATTCTGACTACTGAGATGGGGGTTCCCAGAATCTGGGAATGGAGGAAGTATGGGGAGGAGAATCTTGGATGGGTAGTAGGGAGAGAGGTCACAGCAGTGGGAGACTAGAGTCTAGTTATTTCAGAGTATGTGAGATCAGGGTCTGATCCATGTACCTGAAAAATGATGTCTGAGATGTCTCTGGTATACATCTGGCCTGACCTGTATTGAACCAATAAGTTGCATCGAGCTCCTAGCAAACTGTAATTGAAAATCAAACTGTTGCTAGCATCTCAGCAGACCTCATGTAAAGTTAAACAATCGAGTCTCAGGCAAGGTGGGGTGACAATTGGTGACCAGAATGCGCTATTCCAGGTTGTTGTTTGTGCCTGCACCCACACAGTTTAAACGGAACAGTGGGTCCAATACCTGTGTAAATTGTGCACATGTCACCCCACTCAAACTGACACATATATAAATGATATAAATTTTACACCCAAATAAATAGTGCATTGCTTACAAATTTATGCCTCAATATTCAAACTGCTACTTAATCAATGTTTTGCATAGGTTTAGAATTACTTCTTTCTTTTTATACTCTATACCTTATTCACAAAACCTAAAATCCCATATCCATAATTACAACTTTATAAATACACCTTTCCATTTTTTAAAGATTTGTGATTGTGAAAGACTAAAGAATGAATTTTTATGAGGGGCATCTGGACCCCGACATTGGGTAATGTTGTCAAACTCACACTTGCCATCAGTGAGACTGGCTCAGCAGTTTACATAGAAACATAGAAAGTAGGAGCAGGAGTAGGCCATTTGGCCCTTCAAGCCTGCTCTGCCATTCTTTATGATCGTGGCTGATCATCCAACTCAATAGCCTGATCCCAATTTCCCCCCAATATCCTTTGATCCCATTCGCCCCAAGAGCTATATCAAACTCCTTCTTGAAAACATAATGAGTGAATTTTACCGTTCCGCCCGCCACGGGAAGTGGGGCGGGTGTGGTGTGGATCATGGAAAGATCCGTTGACCTCGGGCAGGATTTTCCAGTTTTGGAATGAGCGAGGCTGGAAAATCCTGGCCACAAAATTTTACCTCAATTCCTTTCTGTGGTACTGAATTCCATAAGCTCACCACTCTCTAGGGAAGAAATTTCTCCTCTTCTCAGTCCTAAAATGTTTACTCCGTATTCTTAGACTATGACCCCTGTTTCTGGACACCCCCACCATCGGGAATATCCTTCCTGTATCGACCTGGTCTAGTCCTGTTGGGATTTTGTAGGTTTCTATGAGATCCTACCACATTCTTCTGAACTCCAGCAAAAATAATCCTAACTGCCACAATCTCCCCATATACTTCAGGCCCGTCATCCCAGGAATCCATATGGTAAATCTTCGGAGCATTCCCTCAATGGCAAGAACATCCTCAGATAAGGAGAACAAAACTGCACATAATATTTCAGGTGTGGCCTCAACAAGGGGATTTATTGGCTTTCAATCCTATCAATTTCCCCAACACTATTTCCCTACTAATACCGATTTCCTTCAGTCCCTCCCTGTCACTAAATCCTGTGTTCCCCAACATTTCTGGTATGTTATTTGTATCCTCCTTTATGAAGACAGAACCAAAGTATGTATTTAGTTGGTCAGCCATTTCTTTGTATCTCATTGTAAACTCCCCTGTTTCTGACTGTAAGGGACCTACATTTGTCTTCACCAATCTTTTTCTCTTCACATACCTATAAAAACTTTTACAGTCAGTTTTTATGTCCCCCGCAAGCTTACTCTGATACTTTATTTTCCCCTTTTTAATCACTGCCATGATCCTCCTTTGCTAAGTTCTAAACTGCTCCCAATTCACAGGTTTGTTGTTCATTCTGGCCAATTTGTATGCTTCCTCCTTGGATCTAATACTATATCTAATTTCTCTTGTAAGAAATGGTTTGGTCAACTTTCCTGTTTTAGTTTTGTGCTAGGCAGGAATGAACAATTGTTGCAGTTCACAAATGCGCTATTTGAATGTTTGCTATTCCCTATCCACTATCATCCTTTTAAATAATGTTTCCCAAACCACCATAGCCAACTTGAACGTCATACCATGATAGTTTTCTTTATTTAGATCCATTACGTCAGTCTCCAGCTCGGTGAAGAATTCTAT
The DNA here is from genome assembly GCF_964213995.1 of Mustelus asterias. NCBI lineage: Eukaryota > Metazoa > Chordata > Chondrichthyes > Carcharhiniformes > Triakidae > Mustelus > Mustelus asterias. The sequence goes on along the minus strand of NC_135801.1, from coordinate 74,841,928 downwards.
CATATTACGCATATCCACAAGGGATCCCCCACAACTAGACTGCCAATTATTCCTTTCTCATTACACAATACCCTGTTCTCTAGTTGGTTCCTCAACGTATTGGTCCTGAAAATCACATCATATACACTCCAGAAATTCCTCCTTAACAGTGTTGTGATGAATTTCATTTGCCCAAACCATATACAGATTAAAGTCACCCATAATTACAGATGGTCCTTTATCGCATGTGTCTTTAATTTCCTGTTTAATGTCATTCTCAACATCACCACTACAGTTTGGGGGTATTGACAATTGCAACTAACATTTTCTGCCCCTTGTTGTTTCTTAGCTCTACCCATATAGGTTCCACATTGTCCGAGTTAATATCCATTCTCAGTAAGGTGTTAATTTTCTCTTTAACCAGCAATGCACCACCACTGTCTTTTCCTTTTTGTCTGTCCTTCCTGAATACTGAATATCCCTGGATGTTCAGTTCCTATCCCTGGTCGCCCTGCAGCCATGTCTCCCTAATCCCGACTATATCATACCTGGTTAGATTTAATTGCCGTGATTAATTCATCCACTTTATTGCGAATGCTCCACACGTTAAGGCACAAAGCCTTTCAGCTCGTCTTTTTAACATTGCTAACCCCGTTCTCACTATTTTGCACTGAGGCCCTGTTTAAACCTGGCTCTTGGTTTCTCTGCCTATCACTTTTCTTATTCCCCTTTTCTGTCTTTGGGGGTTTTGTCCTTGATTCCTCCTCCTCTGACTCTTTGAATAGGTTCCCATCCTTCTGCCATTTTAGTTTAAACCCTACCAAACCACTCTAGCAGATACTCCCCCTAGGACATCAGTTCTGCTCCTGCCCAAGTGTAACCCATCTGTTTGTACTGGTCCCACCTCCCCCAGAACCGGTCCTAATGTCCCAGGAATCTGAAACCCTCCCCCCACACTATTTCTTCAGTCTTCTATTCATCTGATATATCCTGCTATTTCTACTCTGACTTGCACGTGCACTGGTAGTAAACCTTGGAGGTCCGACTTCTCAACTTTCTTTCTAACTCCCTATATTCTGCTTTAAGAACCTCATCCTTTTTTTTTACCTATATCATTGGTACCTATGTGTACCATGACAACTGTCTGTTCATCCTCCCCTCCAGAATGTCCTGTGACCGCTCCAAGACATCCTTGACCCGAGCACCAGGGAGATAACGTACCATCCTGGAGTCTCATTTGTGGCCACAGAAATGCTTATCTATTCCCCTTACAATTGAATCCCCTATAACTATTGCATTCTCACACTTTTTACTCCTCCCCTGTGCAGCAGAGCCAACCGTGGTGCAACAAATTTGACTGTTGCTGCTTTCCCCTGAGAGGTAATTCCCCTCAACAGTACTCAAAGTGGTATATCTGTTTTGCAGCAGTATAGCCACGGAAAATTCCTGCCCTGCCTGCCTAGTCCTCTTGCTCTGTCTGATGGTCACCCATTCTCTTCCTGCCTGGGGAATCTTAGCCTGCAGTGTGACCACCTCTCTATATGTGCTATCCATGACACTCTCCCACCTCGTAGAAGCTCCACAGTGTCCCCAGCTGCCACTCCAGCTCTGACGCCTGGGCTTCCAGGAGCTGAAACTGGAGGCATTTCCTGCACACATGCTGTCCCCAGGCACTGGAAATGTTCCCAGCTTCCCACATGGAGCATGAGTAGCACACCACCGATTTGAGCTCTTCTGCCATGACTTTGCCCCTTTAAATTAAATCTTTTGGAAGATACTTAATATCATATAATATCAATTACTCTGGGGCCCTTCCTCACTGGTTTTCATTACTACAGAATATAGCCCTTATTAACTATAAAAAAAACTTACAAACCATAAGATAAAGTATGTCTTGGGTAAGACATACTTACCCAACTTTGCCCACTACTTATCAATCAACTCTTTCTCTTGTCGCCTCTACTCCTGTAGCCAAGCAAGAACACCCTTCTAATTGGCTGCCTGTGGGCCTGCCATCTAATTAAGGATGGCATGTTATCTCCTGATGTTGGGAGTTCAATCACTGGGCAGGCAACTCTAAAATTTCAGAAGCATCATTGGGAGTGGTGGTTACTGCTGAGGTATACAGGAACCATCGAGCCTAAAGGTAAGAAAAAAAAATCACGGGGCCATGTTTGAAGAGAAACCTCCTGAGGAGGTGACTAGGATAAAGGCCTTCCCTGCCTGTGACTCCTCCTTCGGTATTCAGCAAAATGCCAGTGGCATTGTAACATGGCCCTTTATGAACCTTTACATATGCAAATTGTCTGTCTGCGTTTTGGGGCGGGCAGCCTCTCCACATTTGTTTTCTTCCTTGGAAAAATGTTAGACCGAAATTGGTCATATTGACTTTATGGGATAGTGTAAAATGTATGACAGTGAATTGGTAGCCTGTTTTCTAGCTTATCATTTTTACCTCTTTGAAACCATTTCATCTTACACTATCACCAAAAGTCAAAATTACACACAGCTTCTGAACTATTTTTTCCCAAATCAGTCATCATTTTGTATCTAAAAATACTTCGTTCATCATTTGATTGTGGGAAATGCCAAGGGGTAGTTTATTAGTGTAATTTGAAGGAAAGGTCCATTAGAAATGCTGATTGAGTTAAACTGTAGAGAATTACAATTTATTTGATATTTTATGTTCCAGTAATAATTAGTTCTTGCTTGAGTTGAATACCAACTGAAGTAAGCTGAGGGGCTAAAATTCATGGGTTGGCCAACTCCTATAGTAGAAATTGTTGTTCCTTTTACATTTAGTATTCTTGTGAATTGTTCTGATGCATGAAAGACACAAAACTTTGACAAAAAAGTCTCTTTTTTTCATCAATACTCAAGTTCTGTATTAACAACTGACTATGGGTAGAAGATCACGTAACTGGGCCAGATCTTTGAATTTCCCTCCTTGTGTCCACTGCCAGCTTTGGGGATATAACTTAGAGCGTTGCTGGGAATTGTACCCAATGCAACAGTTAATGGTTACAGATTAAAATGACAATATAGTGTAAATACTGTGATATTATAAAATTTGTGATAATGAATCAGCAACCTGTTTACATTGCTCCCAATTTTCTTTAACTTTAAAGGAATTAAATGCAAGAGTTGAATGTACTGCCAATTTGCTATCACCAATTTTATAAGATCACACAAAATCTAAATTACCCTGTGATTTATTTGTTTTCATCAAAATTTGTGAAAACAAGACCATCTCAGAAGTTATATTCTGATGTTTCACCTATTGTCTCTAGCTTACTCATTTAAAAAAATCTCCATAAAGGTTGCCCGATTGCAAAATGTAGCACAACTCAAGTAACCGTTATTTTATGTGCTCTAGGATAATCAAAATAAAGAGACCTGAGTATGCCTCCAGGTTTCAGAATAATCCTGCTATTAAGGAGTTCATGACACATCAGTGAACTCATGTCGCAGCAGCAAATGACATCTCATGATTGTATGTGCGTGCCCAGAAATGAAATCTGTTCATCGTAATATCTTGTCTTATTTAGTATGAATAGGCAGAGGAAAGAAGCAGACATCAGACAGCTTGGGACATAACTCATAACTATGCTCCAGGATGTGAGATGTAAAGAAGAAAATAAAGCATGTAGAATGAAGCAATAGAATGAAGTGGAATCACGGGAGATAAAAATCATTCCATAAGGTTTTAGTGAGCAAATTGGTCAGCTCATATTTGGTCAGCCAATTATCTGGAAGCACTATCCTGATAAATCATTAATAAATCACCAAACTCTGCATGGTTTCTAATCATGCTGTAAAATTCATTTGGATATACAATTCTGGCATGAGAAATGTATACATTTCACATTACTATATGACCACAATTCAATATGTTCAATTAGCAGATGGGCTATTGTAAATGTGTAAGTTGGTAATTACTTAAAATGAAATTTCTTGTCAGATTTCTTTCATTCCTTTGTTTTTCCTCTCTCAATTTCTTCACCCTTGCGTTCCTTCATGAAGATAGCGGCAATGTTTGGACACTGGAACGGGATTAATGATTCCATTGAAAGTGAAAGTTCTCAGATACTATCCCCACTGGTCATTTCGATGTGTCCTCTTTCCACTCCAGCTCACAATGCTTCCTAACTAAGTAGAAAACAAGAACCACTCATGTCCCTTATTCTAGCATAACTGCAGGGACAGGAGACAAAGAGCTGTGAATGCAAAGAGGAACAATTATCCTTCTATAAAATGTTGTGCCATTTTAAAATGAAGGAAATGCTTCAAATTGTACATTTTCAAATGCGTTTAATTTAGAGTTAATCAAACTAGCCACCAATTTCTGGCAGGGCAAAAATGAAAATAACATAAATTGTGCTTCAAATAATTCAAATGAGTTATCCTATATGTATTATTGACTACCTTTAGTGTATCAGCCTCAGTAGAATATATCTCACACTGTCCTTAGCCGATAAGAACAGATCAGTAGACAGTGGCATGGTGTTTTGTGTTTGGACCCAAACACAATTGACTCTTTCAGCTGGTGTCAGCTGTTGCTGTATTGTTTGATAATGACCCAGTTATGGAGCTCTTTAGCTTGCTGAAAATAAAATAAAAAGATAAAGCATTCAAAGCATTATTTTCAAAAGCAAGTGGACGAAAACTAATCCCAAATTTTGAAAAATATATAGAATATTAGAATGCAACGTAGTAATTGTGGTCGTTTTGATGGATGTGTTTAATGCTAATAAACCATAGCAATTGAAAGTGCTGTACGGACTACCTTGAATAATTAAATGCTAAATAGCTGATTTAAAATGATAAAATTTCTAATTTTTTTCAAATAATTCAGATGTCGAATGATCTGCCCTTTGAGATTTGAATACACTGAGCTAAGAAGAAATGTAGTTAATTACTCTTTTCTATTTTCTCGTGATCAGTTTTTTTCAGCGCACTTGTTTTCTGCTTCTCCATACACAGATAGTTGTTACGAGTCGCTCAACACATTTCGGACTGACTTTGACAGGATCCAGCTGTCACCCAGTATCATTATCTGACTATGCTGCCAATTCACTATTAGGGGAGCTCACTGTCAGACTGATCGTGCTGCAGCAGGCAACGGCTCTGTCAATTTACAATTCCTATTGCAGCCTCCACGCCAGCGTTTGGGCTTATTTATAAAATCCTGTCTGAAGATCATAATGTGAGCTGGTTCTTGCTGCCATTGCATGCTTGCTTCCTGTAACATTTTGCTGGTGCTTTCTTCATAAAACCGAAGCTTATTCCACAAGGGGAAAGAAATAGATTTGAAAATAAAGTAAATATATAAACACAAAATAGGGATTTTAATAATGACAATGGCGAAGAATACAGCAAGAGGCAAGAATAAATTATACTGAGAAATGAAAGAAAGTCACAAGTCATGAGGATACCAGTATCATCCATCAGCAAAAAGGTGAATGTAAAGTAATTAACTGTGTACTTTTTTCTGGAATTAAAGATGTTTTTCTTTGGCAGAATGAAGGATAGAACACAATTTATGTTCTTATTTATTTGGATGATACTACAACCTCTTTCGCAATCTCTAAGAAACAGCAGAAGTGAAAGCAGCTCGAATACAACAAAGAAAGAATAATAAGAACACATTAAAACCACAAAGATGTCTGAGAACAGAAAGATGAAGTGAATTTATTAAATTGATAAAGAAAAGACTTGCATTTATATAGTGCCTTTCATTACCACAGGACATCTCAAAGCACTTTAGAACCAATGAAGTACATTTGAATTGTAGTCACTGTTGTAATCTAGAAACACAACGGCCACATTGTACACCGGAAGCTCCCACAAACAATCCTGATAATGAGCAAATAATCTGTCTTTAGTGATGCTGATTGGGCGATAAGTATTAGCTAGGACACAAGGGCAGGGATTTTCTGCACCCTCCTCCCCCACCCGCAGCCCCCACTCCCCTTGAGGCAGGCTTTCTGCTGGCGGGGGCAGCTTGCCCATTGAAGTCAATGGCCATTCACGTTGCTCGCCAGCCACACCATCAGGGAACCCGCCACGGGGGGCGCCTTTGTCAGGACCGGTGGATCCCGCCGGCAGGAAGTGCCGGAAGATCCCGGCCTAGGTCTAATTCCCCTGCTATTCTTCGAAATAGTGCTGGAAGATCTCTTGAATCCACCCCAGAGAACCAATGGGGCTCCAGTTTAACATCTCATTCAAAAGGGACACTTCCAACAGTACAGCACTCCCTCGGATTGCTCAAAGCATCAACCATTTTTGTGCTCAAGTCTTAAACCCACAAGCCTCTGACTCTCAGGTAAGAGTGCTGCCCACTGAGCCATAACTGATGTTTTAAAGCATCCTTGACACTGGTAAGGCATACTTTACATGTTGCCCTTGTCCTAAGCATAATTTATTCCATCCTTATACATTGTGCATACAAGAAAATAAATCATTGGCCTGAAATTGGCTTACATCCCCTTTAGTGTTTGTCTAGGAGGCTCTTGTTATTTTGGAGCCCGAGTGTTTGAAAAGTAGACAGAAATCTTGTCCCAGTATCACGTCACCAAACATTGCCATCTTTCCCAGGCTCCTTCTTTCCTGACTGAATTCCATACAATCTATTCCACCTCTGCACATTTTCTGTAACATCTTAGAGGTAATTTAAGTTCCTGCATTAAAATTGATCCACAAGTTTTATTTGATTCTAGGCAAAGTAGTTGAACTTTTATTGATTATTCTCTAGTTATCCTTTCTCTTGACCTGCTGAAGACCTGAATATTTTCATTAGGTCAGCACAGATTCACCCAAGGCCTATTGTGAGGAAATTTCACACCATCATACACCTCTCCTTTTATCTCATGCTTTTTAAGGCAATATCCTTCTGGAATTATTAATATTTTTCTGTCCACCTCTTCACTGGCAAATAAGTTTTTTTTTGAAAAGGTGAGTTAAAATGACTTAGAAGAGAGAAGGTACATTTGTTGTAGCCTACTGTTCAAACCCCCCAGAACATTAGAGCTTTAAACAAAGATTAAGTAAAAGATCTATTGGAGAGGGGTGTAGAGAATAGTGTACCTCTTTAAACTGCCAATAACTCCAGTTCTACATCATAGCAAAAGTAAATATAAATAGCACAAAGAAAAATTAATGTTGTCTTCCAACAATTACATTACTCTACTATTGTAGAGGGTTTCCACACCTGTGCTGTAACTCCAACTTTCTTTGCTGAAAACTTTGGTCTTGGCGCCATGGCAAGTGACAGAGGTGATGGTTCTTTCTTTGGGTATGATGCATAACCTTGGGCTACAAAGATATTCTTTCCAGAAGGATAGACATACTCTTCATCAGCAGAAGCTGTATTAGCTTGATTGAAAGATGGTCCTGTTGGCACAGATGAGACACTCTTAGAAACAGGATATGTAGCATTAACTGGTTGAAGTGGAACAGGATCAGATGTTATAGCTTGCTTAGAAAGTGATGAGCTTGTGGACAGAGGTGCTTTAGCATCAGGAGTGGATGAAAAGGTGAACAAAGATGAGTTAAGCTGATATGGTTGGTGCTTCATGACATCCAAAGCATTGAGAGGTTTTTTAGTGCCTTTACCTTTGGCACTTTTATTTGACTTAGATGAAGATGAGGATTGTGCTTGTGCTTTCAAAATGCCAGGAGGATAAGATGGTGAATGAATAGGGTTGTAAGCCATAGGGGGGGGTGCTCTTATATTAGATGAATACTTCCAAGATGCTGGCATGGAAGGGGTGGGGGATGATGACCGTGCTTGTCTGGCTTTGACTGTTGATGAGTCTACTACGAATTTCTCCATTCGAGATTGTCGCCTTGCAAATAACTGTGCTCCTTTACCTTTCAAAGCTGGCATCTCATAGGCTGGACCCATGCCTCCAGCTGGTGCAGAATTTGCTAGGGGAGTTGCGCAAGGTGGTTTTGAAGGATATGAATGTGCTGATGTTACTGACCGGGGTCCTGCTGAAGATACAGGCTGGTTGGCAGCACCTTGGGACGGATACCATGCATTAACGGGTTGAACTGAATGTGACTTTACTGGCATCTGGTTAGTGCTTTTAGAAGGATAGACTGGAGCTTGAGGATTGGTTACTTCTGCGGGTGACAATGGCGGTAACGTTGGGATTGCCCCAGTAGGAGGGCTCTTAACAGATGGCTTTGGTGCAACTGGAGGAGGTGTCTTCTGCTTTACTGCTGGGGTCTGCAAAAAGTTTGATGCTTCTGCACCTAAACTAAGGTAATCTTCTTCAGGTCCTGACTCAAAACCTCCACCAGGCTGATCTACTCCTCTACGTCTGTCTGTCTTACCTTTGACCATGGACAGGAGTTCTGGATTTGGAGCTACCTTAGGGCGGTCAACGAAAGTAAACATGGGCTTTGCGGTGTTCCGTTTTCTTGCATCTTGTAAGATACCAGTTTTTATTGCTGGTACACAGATTCTCTCATCTCTGGATGCTATCTGCTCCCCTGCAATTCCTGTTGGTGACCATACGGCTGGTTGAGCCATGGCAGCCAAAGGAGGAGACGTAATGCGGTAGACATTGTCAGGTTGTGGGCTGATGGAAGAGTAGGTGGGTGGGGGAGGTAAATCTGACAAGGAGCTTGGCACATTTCTTGTCGGCGAGAAAGGAGCGGCAGCTCGATTTTGCACACCAGGGAATGGTGTAGCTGTTCTGTTTGTTGCACCTGCTCTACTGGTTTCAGCAGACTTCGAGTTCTGGATAATCATTTCAGATCTCCCTTTCACTCCACTTACATTTTCAATCCCATGTAACTTACTTACATCAATATAATTTTCAGTGGCATGATTTTGCATTATGTTTGATGAATCATTTAAATTGCCTTTTGTTGTTTGGTAATAACCTTCTGTTTTTACAGAGTGAGCAGAGAAAGCTTCATTAACTCCAGCTCTCCTCATTTCCTCTTGTTCAGCTGTAAACTGATCAATCCTCTGCCTCCTCTTGGCAAACAATAAGGCACCTTTGCCCTTGGTATCTGGTAATCTCTGCATTTCGTCCTCTATCTTCCCCTTCTTTTCGACTTCCACTAAACCTGTGTCCCAATCAAACGTCACAACCTGGGCAGTGTTGACATCGGCACAAAAGTCCTCGTCAAGATCAGAGTCGCTGGTTGGTACCAGAGTAAATTCTATGGAGTCCTCTTGATCGTCGTCAGGATCAAACTCGCCAGTGCCGTAGCTGACCAAAGTATACTTTTTTGCCCTCTGGCGACGCTTCTTAAACATTAACGCCCCCTTGGAGCTGGGGGTAGGAGTTGCTGTCAACAGTAGGGCAATGCTTTTACACTTTGACTTGGCCTCTTTAACCTGTTTTTCTGACAGGCTTTCACTCCGCCGGATCTCTGTAGGGAGCAAATCAAACTCGGGTTTTAAAATAAAACACATATAACTCGTTCAATCAAATATCACCATTAAGAACATAAATTTGAAAGTCAAACAGGCAATTTCTACATGATAATCTGACCTTTTAAGATAAATTAATACCAATATGTTTGAGTCAGTTAATCCACTTGAATACTCTTCCCTGTGATAAAAGCAATGTTCTCAAATTATACCCCAGCATTTTAAAAAATCTATTGACTTGTAAAGATTTTACAGAAAAGCAATAAGAATGTAAGCTATAAATTTTAAAGGAAAAATAAATATTTTACTGTGATTTAATTTCTTAATTATGAAATAACTCATTAGACTTTGCAGAATGTATGGTACAGGAGATAGAATTTCAACCAGTCGCTTGCAGTTTTTGAATTGGCTTATTTTATACTTCGCTAAATAAATCGGAGCCTTAAAAAAGACTTGTTGAGTACCTCAGAGAATGTGTCTATTATACATATCACATTTGAACTGTAATCGTTTGTTGTGAATATCATAATTTGTGTACCTATGAACTGGAATAAACATTTAAATCTCTAAACTGTCAACAGATTTATATTGTATTTTCATATGTTTCAAATCCTATGTCTTAAATACAGAAGTTGGGTATTAAAAATGGTCTGCAAGAAGACATTTCCTTTTAAAGCACAGGCAATAGTTTACTACGTATGTAGGAGAGACTTTACAGTGTTTACTCCATAAATTACCACAATAGACTCAAACATTTTGGTATTAATTACATACTATATAAACCACCACAGTATGGTTGGATAGTTAAATGCTCTATTATTCTAAGGAAATTCTTATCAGGGAAGCGTTTACCTTTAAAATTCTCATCAACAAGACATTCGTATTTAGAATTTAACACTCATGCTTACTTGATATTATTCAGTTTTAAAATGTATTTTAAACTGTTTTTGTATAGCAGGGAAATTATAGAATTTGGCAATCCTTTCAATAAGACTACTTGCTGCTAACACAATAAATCTTGAATGGATTCAATTAAAATGCATTTAATCTCTAAAATCTTTTGTTTCTACAATCACAAAATATGTATATCCTTTGCATCTCTGAAGAGGAACTGCAGGTCAAGTAAATTAATTAGTGGTCTTCAGCCACTGATCGGTTAACCATTGAACCTAAACCTGAATAATTTACATAATTTTAACCAGATTGGCTTCAAGATCTTCACAATTCCTAAACTGAAACACTTACAGGAATAATGCACTAATTTAATAACATTCAAAGCAATGTTAATAACGTAATGTATCTTGTTTACCTATTCCATGTGCTTAATGCATGAGTCCTAGAATTTTTACTGCATGGTCAATATATAAAGTAGTTGTAAATTATATGAATCCTTCAAACGTAACTTAGTTTGAGTACCATCCATTTACTCTTTCAGTAGAAAACACTGAAAACATCATTTAATAATCAACTACTAGCATTCAATCCAAATGGACTGAGGTAAAAATCTGAATATGCTTACAGTATCAAAGGTTGACCTCCCGACTACAAGGCAGGCAAGATTCTGAGTTCACTTTTCACTGGAGCAAAGATTTGCTATTTCAAGGGATCAGATAACTCCCAGGATTACAACTGCTTGTGTCTGTCAAACTCTGTTCTGCAAGCATCATCAGTCTGCAACCTTTAGTTGCCATTTAATGTGACAAATGGCACATTAGTACACTGTCTTCTCGGATCTCTGGTAGATATCTTATAGGGAAATAAAATTAACAGCACATTTCCTTTTGTGTAAGTTTACAAGAAGAGTTGTACTCACTGGCTTGTCTGGCCCTGTGTTTGTGGGTTCTGGCCAAATCCTTCCCAGAGCGTGTCCCTTCTGATCCGTGCTCTGTTCCCTCTGATGAAATTCCAACGGAGAAAGGAGGCGTGCTACGTATTTTTGACTGTCCCTCTTCAGTCAGAGAGTCAGCACACCCACTGCCAACTTCGGACGTGGAGGCTTCCCTTCCACTCTGCTCTCTGTCAGAGGAATCCAAAAGCAGCTCCACCCTGGACTGATATGAATCCCCTTCTGCTCCTTGCAGCTCACTTTCGACCAGCTTGACCTTCTTGTCACTCTTGCTCTGGAGTGATATAGTAGTCGAGGCCGTCTGGATTGCAACATTTCCATTAGGCTCTGGTGCTGCTGATTCAGTTCTCTGGATGCTCTCGTGCAGTGTAGTTGGATCTCTGTCTGCAGAATTGATTTTTTCTGCCCCAATGATGGTTACAGCAGTTGCCTCTGGATCACCAAGCTTCCCTTGAGTAAGGGACAACTGGAATTCTACCGTGGCCATATGTTGGGGTTCTCTCTCTTTACAGCTGGAGTCCTGCAGTGATTCTCCAGAGCTTGTGCATTCTTTCAAAAACAACCTAGAGCTCTTCTGCCTCTGTCTTTCTTCTTTCCTCCCTGTAATATCTGTGTCACTTTCTGTCTCTCCGTAGTAAGCCTCGTCCTGAGACTCAGAGATGTAAAGTTCAAAAGGCAGGGATTGCTTGCAAGATGCTTTGCTGCCGCTAATTTCTAATGTTGTTTCCACTGTCTCCTTGCTCTCTGTTCCTTCGTATTCTTCGTAATCTGGCTGATCAGTTTTCTCACTGACGGGCCTAAAAAGAATGCAAAAAAAATCCCCCAAATTCATTAGAAACAAATACACATCTCTATTCTACTGCATTCATTCACCAGGCTGCCAGGTCTTATTTCTAGATTCCTCACATTGATGTTAGTTCTGCGTCTGTTGAACTTTGGTTTCTACAAAACAGGCACAATGGGTGTTTAAGTTGGATGGCCCCTGAAAATGTGCAGAAATCGCAATGTGCGATTAGCCTATTTAGTATAATATTGGCATCGTGCTAACATACTGCTACTTGATCATTTAAATGTTCTGCAGATAGCACTAATCATAGCGGTTAGCATTGCTGCCTCACAGCGCCAGGGACCCAGGTTCGATTTCTGGCTTGGGTCACTGTCTGTGTGGAGTTTGCACGTTCTTCCCATAGAACATAGAACATTACAGCGCAGTACAGGCCCTTCGGCCTGCGATGTTGCGTCGACCAGTGAAACCAATCTAAAGCCATCTAAACTACACTAATACAATATCATCCATATGTTTATCCAGTGACCATTTAAATGCCCTTAATGTTGGCGAGTCCACTACTGCTGCAGGCAGGACATTCCACGCCCTTACCACTGAGTGAAGAACCTACCTCTGACATCTGTCCTATATCTATCACCCCTCAATTTAAAGCTATGTCCCCTCGTGCTAGCTATCACCATCCGAGGAAAAAGGCTCTCACTATCCACCCTATCTAATCCTCTGATCATCTTGTATGCCTCTATTATCTGTGTGGGTTTCCTCCGGGTTGCTCAGGTTTCCTCCCACAGTTCAAGGATGTGTGGTTTAAGTGCATTGGTCATGCTAACTTGCCCCTTTGTGTCCTGGGATGCGTAGGTTAGAGGGATTAGTGGGGTAAATATGTGGGGTTATGGGGAGAGATTCTGGGTAGGATTGGTGTCGGTGCAGGCTCGATGGGCCTAATGGTCTCTTTCTGTACTGTAGGGATTCTATGATTCTATAAGCACACTGTTTATTGGTTGTACAAAGCAGCAACATTTCTAATTTTCCAGTTTTACTTGCACTTAACCTACATTGCTTAAATGGGAAGTAAATTGTTGCTTAAGCAGTTGCTTGGAGTTGTTATTGAAGAGAATTTAATCTGGGAAACATTGAAAAATGGCATAACATAGGAGAGAGTATACTTCAAGGTTGTTAGTCGTTGCACTGGAGGTCTTAGTGGCAGAGGTGTAAAGTAGGAGAGATCTTCTCAATCTGTAGGCCCTCCTGACACAAATACAAAAAGCAGTGGGAACAGATAGCCCTGAGGTCAATGCAAGAGTAAAGCAGTAGATGCAAGAAATTCAATGAGCTCACATGAGCATTCTAGGTCAGTTAATGCCATATCCTACCAACTAAACTGAATCACCACAATTCTATCACTCACTTCACAACAGTCTCCTTCAATCAGGACTCATACATAAGCTTCTTCTGCATTACCTCACCCTCACACACTTTTCACTGCTGTAAGCCTCACATCCACATCCCACAGTTTTCATGCTACCAGTTCAGTCATCACAACCACATAAGCTGACATATTACATGGCACTCACCAACACACTTCCCTCTCTGTTGTAGGGCAAGGAGTTGCACAAGGAGAAGTTGCAGGAGCTAACTGGAGCAGGACAGAAGTACCTGCATGTCCCATGCGCTTTAGAGAAATTGATGCTGGCAATTAATAGGATGCTTATTGCTGTGGCCATAGCCAGCAGGAGGACTGAAAACTTCAAAGGTAATGACATTCTCATACTTACTCCTCCTTCCCACATCCTACTTCCCTCTCATACAACACTCTCTTCTGATTTACTGCAGATGGTTTAGACGTACTTGCTTTTCCCCATCCTCCCCTCACCACTACCTTACCCTTGCACCTTTCATGTACCCAATCTGTCCAGGTGGTGGAGGAACAACAAGAAGACAGTGATGGTGAAAACATAGCACTGTCATGTATTCTTCAGGTTCTGATGTTGTGCATTCCTTTGCAAATAGATTAGAAGTAGGATCTGCAGAAGGTTAAGTCACTGGGCACTAATAATCTGCAACCAGGGCAGCGGGAAGGATAGCACAGGTGCCAGATCTCTGGGGGTTGAGGGTTCTGCTGCCAAGAACTCAAATGAACATCTTAATAGGGAAGTGTACAGAAGAATACCAATGGGTATGCACAATAAAATTCTCGGTGCATTGGCATAACATAGGAGAGAGTATGCTCCAAGGCTGTTAGTCGCTGCACTGGTGGTTTTAGTGGAAGAGGTGGAAAGAAGGAGATATGTTCTCAATCTGAAGGCCCTCCCGAAACAAATTCAAAAGGCAGTGGGAGCAGATAGCCCTGAGGTCAATGCAAGAGTAAAGCAGTAGATGCAAGAAATTCAATGGCATCCATTGCTTGCGCTTGTCATCCAGGTGCCACACTTTGGTATTTCATGATGGCTCAAATGTAGATGGTGCAACATACTGGGGCAGAATGAAGGCACCATGAATAATGCCAGGATGCTGAGCTTCGACCTTAATTCACGGCCTATGGTCGCACACTGGCTGGATGTTGAGAAAATTCACCAGAAAGCCTGTGGTCGATGTTAAGGAACATGGAGTCCATTCCACATCTATTCCATCTCAGAAATGGTGGTTAACTTCTTTTGCAGACTTGTAGACTCCATCATGTTGCAGTATCTGAAGGACAATGTTACAGCTTCCATTGCAGTACAAGCAACAGTTACCAGTGGTAGAATGTTTCAGTGGAAGTTCAGACTGCTGACATGCAAGATCAGATTGACGCCAGCATGGCTGTGGGTTACAGTATGATGTGGAGATGCCGGCGTTGGACTGGGGTAAGCACAGTAAGAAGTCTCACAACACCAGGTTAAAGTCCAATAGGTTTATTTGGTAGCACAAGCTTTCGGAGTGTTGCTCCTTCTTCAGGTGAGTGGGAATTGTGTTCACAAACAGGGCATACATAGACACAAACTCAATTTACAAGATAATGGTTGAAATGCGAGTCTTTACAGGTAATCAAGTCTTAAAGGTACAGACAATGTGAGTGGAGAGAGCGTTAAGCGCAGGTTAAAGAGGTGTGTATTGTCTCCAGCCAGGACAGTTGGTGAGATTTTGCAAGCCCAGGCAAGTCGTGGGGGTTACAGATAGTGTGACATGAACCCAAGATCCTGGTTGAGGCCGTCTTCATGCGTGCGGAACTTGGCTATCAGTTTTTGCCTGGCGATTCTGCGTTGTCGTGTGTCATGAAGGTGGCCTTGGAGAACACTTACCCGAAAATCAGAGGCTGAATGCCCGTGACTGCTGAAGTGTTCCCCGACAGGAAGAGAACACTCCTGCCTGGTGATTGTCGAGCGGTGTTCATTCATCGATTGTCGTAGCGTCTGCGTGGCCTCCCCAATGTACCATGCCTCGGGACATCCTTTCCTGCAGTATATCAGGTAGACAATGTTGGCCGAGTCACAAGAGTACTGGTGGATGGTGTTCCCATGTGAGATGATGGCATCCATGTCGATGATCTGGCACATCTTGCAGAGGTTGCTGTGGCAGGGTTGTGTGGTGTCGTGGTCACTATTCTCCTGAAGGTTGGGTAGTTTGCTGTGGACAATGGTCTGTTTGAGGTTGTTTGAAGGCAAGAAGTGGGGGTGTGGGGATGGCCTTGGCAAGATGTTCGTCTTTATCGATGACATATTGAAGGCTCTGGAGAAGATGTCGTAGCTTCTCTGCTCCGGGGAAGTACCTATGTTCACTCTATGTGAAGCCCTATGTTCAGTCCGCTTGCTTAATCAGTTCTTAATGAATAGACAACCTCAGTGACCACCCATACCCACCAAAACTGTGAAAAGTTGCAAATATCTCCAGCTTCAGTCAGGATGGAGTCAGATGCATAAATGTTAATTGCTACAATCACCTTTACAGCCACTGACAATGAAGTACTTTCTGCTCTGAGGTTGCAAATGTGGTTGCAACAGGTAGCAGATTTCAGTGAGGACTTCTCGCATGTTGTTCCTCACTGAGCTCCAGGTCGGAGAATTACTTTATCAACACCATGGATAAACATGATCTCTTGCTGAGAAACTTTCTCCCCTCCCACTACTTTTCCTTTTCTTTTATTCATTCATGGGACATAGGCGCCGCTGGCTGGCCAGCATTTATTGCCCATCCCTAGTTGCCCTTGAGAAAGTGGTGGTGAGCTGCCTTCTAGAATCGCTGCAGCCCACATGCTGTGGATTGACCCACAATGCCGTTCGGGAGGGAATGCCAGGATTTTGACCCAGCAACTGCAAAAGAATGGTGATATATGTCCAAGTCAGGATGGTGAGTAGCTTGGAGGGGAACTTGCAGGTGGTGGTGTTCCCATTTATCTGCTGCTCTTGTCCTTCTAGATGGAAGTGGTCATGGGTTTGGAAGGTGCTGTCTAAGGATTTTTGGTGAATTGCTGCAGTGCATCTTGTAGATAGTACACACTGTTGCTACTGAGCGTCAGTGGCAGAGGGAGTGGATATTTGTGGATGTGGTGCCAATCAAGTGGGCTGCTTTGTCCTAGATGGTGTCAAGTTTCTAGAGTGTTGTTGGAGCTGCACTCATCCAAGCAAGTGAGGAATATCCCATCACACTCCTGACCTGTGCCTTGTAGATAGTGGACAGGCTTTGGGGAGTTAGAAGGTGAGTTACTCGCTGCAGTATTCCGAGCGTCTGACCTGCTCTTGTAGCTACTGTGTTTATGTGGTGAGTCTAGTTGAGTTTCTGGTCAATGGTAACCCCAAGGACGTGATGCGGAGATGCCGGTGTTGGATTGGGGTAGGCACAGTAAGAAATCTCACAGTTCCAGGTTAAAATCCAGCAGGTCTATTTGGAAGCACGAGCTTTCGGAGTGCTGCCCCTTCATCAGGATAATCACCTGATGAAGGGACAGCGCTCCGAAAGTTCGTGCTATCAAACAAACCTGTTGGACTTTAACCTGGTGTTCTGAGACTTCTTACTGTCCCAAGGATGTTGACAGTGGGGGATTAAGTGATGGTAACACCATTGAATGTCAAGGGGCAATGGTTAGAGTGTCTCTTATTGGAGATGGTGATTGCCTGGCATTTGTGTGGCGCGAATGTTACTTGGCACTTGTCAGCCCAAGTCTGGATATTGTCCAGATCTTGTTGCATTTGAACATGGATTGCTTCAGTATCTGAGGAGTCACGAATGGTGCTGAATATTGTGCAATCATCGGTGAACATCCCCACTTCTGACCTTATAACCTTATGCTCTTGCATGCCCTTTGTTCATTCTCCATGTCAAGGAGACTGCCTACCAATACGCTTATGGTTGTGAGCAATTGATTTGTGTAAAAGCTTTGAGGTCAACAAAAGCCCTTCAACACCTGCCACATCACTCTCTGTGGATTTCTACAAGTTGAAATAAATATTGAAAGCAGTGTAGACTTCTAAAAACAATCATAAGAAACAAACCAGCAAATAACCTCTAACTAGTTGATAATGCTTTAAATAGAAATTGCAGAGGAAGGGTCCTTCCTACTGCTGACTATGTGTTCAGCTGGAGATTACAAAAGGCCATTCGCTGGAGCTTTTAAGTTCTGAAGTGGCATTGTTAGTGTTCAATTAATGCTGGATGCTGATTAATCTCACGATCTGCCTGCTCTGCGGCCATTCACTTTGTGATCATGCTAATGCTTTTTGCCAGTACGGTGTCTGGCCTGATTCATCCCATAATTATGTGACTGGATGCTATTTTGGAGTTGTGAGGGCACCCATAGCACCCTAAAAAGGTGCTGAGCCCAAATTCTTACCCAACATCTATTGCAGCAAAGGAAAACCACTGGGTGGATTTTAGCTTAATTTCAATGGAAATTAAAATCAAAGGATTTCTATAATTTCCACTTGAGCTGCAAGTAGAAAATGTACCTGAATTCTGAGCTATTCTGTTCAACAGAATTTCGATTGAATTTTACCATGATGGATGTTGTTGAAATGTAATGATTCTGTAGCTGCAGAGACTTGGTTTAACTTGTTAATTTAATCTTTCATAGTTGGCATTGTGAGCTAAATCTGTGTATAGTCAGAATATTTAAAGATTTAGAACCTTGTCGTACTTGGGAAATGTTTAAAATATAAAAATCTATAACTGTGCTTAAACCTTTCTTGGCATATGTTTCCGATCAGTATGTGTTACTTTTTGAGGTTAGAATTTATCATGCAATGGTCGGAGATTGTATTTAGACTGGTGACACAGAAAGGAAGTGCACCAATCAGCAGTTGCCTGTACAAACTATCAAGTAACGAGTCTCTAATCTAATTACCTAAATATACATTGAAGATATCGAAACCAGGGGGCTAAAATTGCACCTGTAAAGCATTCTAATGAGCCAGGCATTCAAAAAGATGAAAAGCTCCAGATGACATCATTCAGATTTCCAGCCGTTTTTTCCACCAGCCAAACCAAAGTTAATTAAATGTTAAAGAAAATGCAAGCAATCAACAAGTCAATTAAATTGTAAAAAGGCATGTTAAAAGGTCAAATCTATAACTCCCACAACCATTAAATTAATCTTTGAAGGCATTTTGACAGTGTTAATGCATAAGCAATCACAAATGCTTTGGAAGTGACACGTACCACATAAATGTGTATTACATTACAGGTTAACCCTTAATGTGTTAATGAAATGGAATTCTATGGCATTAGCACAACCAGTACTGCAACTCATTTTTAAGTAGTTAATATTCCTATAACAGTAAAAATTTCTGCAAATTTATGATGCAAAGGTACCTTTCATGACATTTAATCAATTCAAAACATTCTAGTAGTACATTGCGCGCAAATTTAATCCAGAATTTGTTGAACTTTCTTACTGCCAGACATGAAGAAAGAATAAATATCATTTCAGCTTCTTAATGCATCTTATCAGGCTATTCAATTATGATTTAAATCACTAATTATTTAATGCTGTACAACTCTAGTAACTGGAAGTAAGAGCAACAATTAGTAACTGTGAAGATTGTCAAGTAACACGTCTTTAACCTCTTGGCCTGAATATTAATTGAAAATATTAGGATAATTGTGTAAGACTCTGCTTCTGGCATGAAAAATTGGGCGAGGAAGCCACATGCCTGATTCATAGCACCCACTGAATCATAGAATCATAGAATCCCTACAGTGCAGATGGAGGCCATTCAGCCCATCGAGTCTGCACAGACCACAATCCCACCCATCCCTATCGCCGTAGACCCTGCTAATCCTCCTGACACTAAGGAGCAATTTACCATGGCTGATCAACCCAACCCACACAACTTTGGACTGTGGGAAGAAACCAGAGCACCCTGACATGATCAGAATGTGCAAACTCCACACAGACCCAAGTGACCCCAGCCGGGAATTGAACCCGGGTCCCTGGCACTGTGAGGCAGCGGTGCTAACCACTGTGCCACCGTGCCGCCGACTGCCACCCCCAACATTCATTAGAAGGTCCGGGCCACTTACTGCAAATCCAGCATACTGACCTCCCTATCAAGCATTCTGATCTGTACTCCCATTGCGTAAAACTCCATGACAGGAGGAAGTTGGAAGGAAGACAGATATTAAAAACATAAAAGTCACCTGGGGCTTTCTTTTGGAGGAAAATAGGGGAGCTTTCCTCCCTCTATTTACTGTTTTATACCTGACCCAAATCTGCTTGGTGCTAATGCCGAGTATGAAAAGTATCAAATATTTTTTCCTAATCGTGACACCTTTTAAATTGACAAGCAGCAAAGCTCTACTCCTTCTAAAACGTGTAACGTAGTTTTCTAATCTACCTTCATCATCGATTTTCTACTATCAATCATGACTGACTCACTGTCACATGGTCTTCTGTAGCCCAGAGAGTGAGATGATCTGGCCCACAAATTATTTAACTGCTATTAATGCAACTTTGTCATAGAGTGCCAGGAAGTGTAATTCGAATCAGATGAGCTGAATGATGCCATTTCTTCCCTGTGCCTGAGTCGGAATGTCTTGTTTCCACATGGTTCTCCATCTAGTGGCTCGGATATGAACTGAAAAAGCTCCCACAGCTCTGCAAGTGAATGATTTGCAAACAAGCAGGCTGCATTCATTGATGAGTAATTGGATTCCCTGTTTTTGGGTGCATGGGTCAATTGAAGTGCTTGCGCCCACTTCAACTGAAGTAG
Organism: Mustelus asterias; assembly: GCF_964213995.1. Taxonomy (NCBI): domain Eukaryota; kingdom Metazoa; phylum Chordata; class Chondrichthyes; order Carcharhiniformes; family Triakidae; genus Mustelus; species Mustelus asterias. The sequence goes on along the minus strand of NC_135801.1, from coordinate 74,821,742 downwards.
GCAAGATGTACCCAGCCGCATCTGCATTATTGTAACACTAACTGGTGCACCTCCAGTGCTGCTGTCAGTCCCTGAATATTACTGGCGAACTTCACAAACTGCGGGATGCCCCGCACGTGTTCTTTACAGACAATGCGGTACAATCAGCCCGTTCTCCTTAAAGGCAGGCTGTATCTTAAAGAGAAGTTTCACAAAAAGATTGCTAAAATGTAAGTTCTTGGAATGTGAACATCAGGGCGCTCAGAAGATCCCATTAGTGATATAAGTGGCACTGGAGGCATTAGTGGTGCAGATAGGCAAGAGGAAAAGGGCCATATCCCACTGGGGAGCAGGACACCGACAAGGCCCACCCTCAGATATGAACAGGAGCAGGTGGCCAGGATCATTAATTCCTGGAGACCAGAACTGAGGATTTGGTAGCATTGCCACAAGAAGTCTAATGATCTCATTGCAAGTGCTCAAGGTTAGTGAATGCAACTTCAATGACATCTACCCAATTCACCTCCATCCTCACACACTGTTCAATGCACCACATCCCCATCACTCTACAGTGGCAGTCCCAATATTTGGGAGCCATGCCTAATATCCAGATGCTCAGCCTCAGAAACCTATGACTATAATCAGCCTGATGTGGAGATGCCGGCGTTGAACTGGGGTAAACACAGTAAGAAGTTTAACAACACCAGGTTAAAGTCCAACAGGTTTATTTGGTAGCAAAAGTAGGTGTGGCTTTTGCTACCAAATAAACCTGTTGGACTTTAACCTGGTGTTGTTAAACTTCTTACTATAATCAGCCGCACAGTCACCCCTCACTGCCTCCACCCAACTCCAAATATTCAGTTGTGACAGACATATCACCCAAACACAATGCTTCACAACAACTGACATTCTGCCGTCTCACAGGACACAATAGAAGAGAAAAGAACAGGATGAGTGGAGGACAAGGATACCAGCATTGCTAGAGCCTTTGGAGGAGGTGGTTCTGTGCATCATGGGACGAGCTGTGATGAGACCTGTGACATCAATGATGCTGCAGACAATGAGAATGATGTCCCTGCTTTCTGCCCCTTTTCAATTCCCAACACAACCTCATCATGTTATCTAGCACAATGAGCAAGCTGTTGACTGTGACCAAGGACCTCTATACTCATTGGAATTCAGAAGAATGAGAGTATATCTTATTGAAACATATAAGATTATGAAGGGGTTAGATAAGATAGAAGCAGGGAGGTTGTTTCCACTGGCGGGTGAAACTAGAACTGGGGGCATGGCCTCAAAATAAGGGGGAGCCGATTTAGGACTGAGTCGAGGAGGAACTTCTTCACACAAAGGGTTGTGAATCTGTGGAATTCCCTGCCCAGTGAAGCAGTTGAGGCTACCTCATTGAATATTTTTAAGGCAAGGACAGATAAATTTTTGAACAGTAAAGAAATGAAGGGTTATGGTGAGTGGATGGGTAAGTGGAGCTGAGTCCACGAAAAGATCAGTCATGATCTTATTAAATGGCGGAGCAGGCTTGAGGGGCCAGATGGCCTACTCCTGCTCCTAGTTCTTATGTACTTACGTTACACCCAACTCCATTTATCTCACTTCAACCTTCCTCTATGAGTTCCTGCTTTCAGACAGCTAAGAACTGCTGTCTGACCAGCTACATGAGTCCAAGCAGGAGAACAGAGAGCAAGAACAAACCATTGATGAAGAAGACCCATCACTTGTTCGAACATCCGCCGCCACCAACTCCAAATTTGGCACTGCATGTACCTCGGAGGCTCATGTAGATTTGGGATCAACAATGTAGTGAGTGATTTGAGAATGAGAGGGCTGCAGCCACTCCGGGGTGAGGAATGCTTCAATTGCCACTTTAATGGAGGATGATGTAAATTCATCTTATAGGATGAAAACAGGAGCAGCAGTCAGCCATTCGATTCATCGAGCCCGCCCATCATTCATGGTTGATCTGATTGTAGCCGCAACATCACTTTCCACCCTGCTCCCATAATCCTTGACATCTTTGTAGATCAAAAATCTGTCTAACTCAGCCTCGAATCTATTCAATAACCCAGCCTCCGGTGCTCTCTATGAAGTGTACATGAACAAGCGCCAGAGTGTGGCGACAAGGGAATTTTCACAATAACTTCATTGCAGTGTTAATGTAAGCCTACTTTTGGCTAATAAACTTTACTTTTCATTTCCCACCCTCAAACTGAATGTGAAATTCTCTTATGCTATGATCATTTTTACAAGGGGGATTCTTAACTATGGGTTAACTAATTAATCTTGTCTCATTGCACATTACTGGGACAAAAATAGCCTGTTCCCTATTCTAAGAACATGTTGTTCTTAGAAACTGTCCTGAATATTCTCCATGAACCCATCCTCCAAGCTATCTTTGCCAATTTTATTTATCCAATCTATGTGCAGATTAAAATCTCCCACAATTATAGCAGTACCTTTCTTAAAAACCCCATGATTGTAACAAATCCTGCTGTGAAGACTCAGATAAGGACCTTGTTGGGCATTTAGGAGTGTGCTGAATGGGCATGAATACCAAAATGCTGGATGCTTTGTCTGGTTGCCAGATAGCCTCCTGTGACTGATAAAGAGCATGGAGGAGTTTGAATCCCACTCGGCAACTGGAATGCTGTGGATGATTCTCCCTAGCTTCTGCTCCATCACCGTATTTTGCTGCAGACCTGGAGGCACTGATGCTATTGTCCCCATATGTGGTGCAGTCTTTATGTGGGCAAGTCACCTAACCAGTCACCAGAATGCACGGTTCTTTAAATCAGTGGCTCCCAATCTTTTATCTGTCATGGCACACCTTTATACTATGAAAAAATTTTGAGAATCACCTCCCATTTTCTCTCTCTTCTTTCCTTCCTGGGAACTTCATTTTTAACTTCTCCCTGTCTCTCTCGCTTCTCCCAGGGTTTATGTGTCCTTTTTGAGTTTTTGTCTTTTGTGCCAATGCATGGGGCTTTTGTCTTCAGCTCCAAATCCGTTAGTCATGTGCATGGGCCTGACCAACATAAAATATCTAAACCACACGAGTGCAGCCCTTTCCCAGCCGGCACATGCGAGTGAGGCCCAAGACTTGTCGGGTCTTGGAGATGCTGACCACAGAGCTGAAGGCCAAGGTTAGTTTTAGTTTAATTACATGAATTTTGAATAATTTTGAATCTTTTTTCACAGCACACTGATTGGGAACCACTAGTTTAAATGACACTACTGTAAGGCCCAGTTTCCTTTGTTTCACTTCCTTATTTTAATATTAGGTTCTAACATTGTAGAGTGCAAGTAATGTAAGTGTTAATCAATAAATATAAGGGAGGCGATGGCCTAGTGGTATTATCTCTAGACCATTAATCCAGAAACTCAGCTAACGTTCTGGGGATCTGGGTTCAAATCCCACCATGGCAGATAGTAGCATTTGAATTCAATAAAAAAAACGTCTGGAATTAAGAATCAATTGATGACCACGAGACCACTGTCAATTTTTGGAAAATCCTATCTGGTTCACTAATGTCCTTTGGGGAAGGAAATCTTCCGTCCTTACCTGGTCTGGCCTACATGTGACTCCAGGGCCACCGCAATGTGGTTGACTCTCAACTGCCCTCCAAGGGCAACTAGGGATGGGCAATAAATGCTGGCCAGCCAGTGACGCCCATGTCCAATGAATAAAAAATAAATAAACAGACCGTTTTAATTTTCAGCAAAAATGACTCTACCTTTTAATGAGGATTTGCAGAGTTTCACTGGCCCCGTCTATGAGTTGCATGGCTTTGGAATGGGTTAATTCTGAACAAGGTTCACTGTTGATCGAAATAAGTTCATCTCCCTCACACAATCCAGCTTTGCAGGCTTTACTCTTCTTCCGAACCTAGAAATATAATGGACACACACAAAGCAGATCCAGCTGGAAAAATGTACAATTTGAATGGTACATAGGAATAAACGCACTAAAGACCTAATCAAAAGGATAAAGGTAGATTTCTACACGTATTGTCACTTATAATATAATTCTGGAAATGTTTTGTAGCGTATAAATCTTTTTACTGAGTAGCAATAAATCATATAAGGATCGTTGAATATAGAAGTGTGTGGCCACATTATTCGTGTAAATCTCTGCTAAATTCTCTGCTCTGGAGCTTTTGCCATTTTTCCAGGATATTTGTCAGCTCTTCCATGAAGACTATGGTGAGTGAGCAGATGCTCAAACCCTGGAGTTAGACCGGAGTAATCTCACTAAGTGATATATCTAGGCAATTGTGTCCTAGCAAGATAATTCACTAAATAATATTAATGTAACAATACAGCTGTAGAAACATAGAAACTAGAAGCAGGAGTAGGCCATTGGGCCCTTCGAGCCTGCTCCACCATTCATTTTGATCATGGCTGATCATCAAATTTAATATCCTGAACCCCCCTTTCCCCCCTTATCCCTTTAGCCCCAAGAGCTATGTCTAATTTCTTCTTGCAATCAGATGACGTTTTGGCCTCAAGTACATTCTGTGGTAGTGAATTCCACACATTCACCACCCTCTGGGTGAAGAAATTTCTGTACCCTGGTGTCCCATCAGTAATATGGAAAACATACTGTGCTTCGTTAGATGAGGTACATGTCTGACTTACCAAGGGAAAGCCAGGTAAAAATGAGAAACAATGAGTAGAAAAGAAAAGTGGGGGAAAATTTCGACGAAGATGTTTCTAATTTTCCAATCTCCCATTGCAATTCTAATGTAAAGTGAGCAGAAACAAGAAACACTGTAAATGGCCACATTTGGTCATTTACATTGTCTATCCTGGGGCTCTGCCAACTTCTTACCACATTACCTGGGAGATCAAGAGAAGGCCCAAATATTTCCAGCTAATTATCTCAACATAATAATAGATGGCAGTGGCATCTATTATCAGAGTCGTATGTTTCTGGTAAGATCTTTGTGTTCATTTATCTTATTTAGAACTCCTAATGGTGTCGTACAGCACCCTTCCATGCTATTATTTCACAGTGCTTTGGTGTTTATTTTTTAATAAATTACTTTATGTCCAGTAATCTGGAAGGAAAATGTGCCTGGGAGTTTCTCCTGTTCTTCAGGTACACTTTTGCTGGAATGCCCAGAGAAATAGTCTAAGTATCTAAAGAAGCTGTTTTGGCTGTTCTTGATTTCCACCGCTAAATCTGGTTTGTTCAATATCACATGTGCAGTTATCAGTTAAGGTTGTGTTTCTTTTTATTTCACTTCTTAAATGTCATAAAGATAAATGACTACTTTGCTCACAAGCCCTGAGTATTCTGTGTATTCAACAGGTTTTGGCCTCTCCCGTGCCTGGTGAAAGACAATTGAGACAGCAAATTTTATTACAGAGGCTGTGATGTGACATTGGCTTCACGGCAAGGTCTTGTGTGAAATGTTTGAGAGGGAGGCAGTGTCCCTGGGTTCAGACAGAAGGCAAGCCTTGGAAACCTAGCTGGAGGAATGCTGAATCAATGCCTTGTTGGTGCCCCTGCATCCCTGAAGCTTCCTCATGTCCGAAACCAAAAGAGAACTGGCAGCATCCGAAAGGAGAGAAAAGAGCTGATGTTTCGAGTCCAGACGACCCTTTGTCAAAGCAGAATGCTTTGCATTCTTATTTGTCAAAGCTTTGTCCTCATGTCTGGCTCCTTGTCCTCACCATGTGCCTGTCTGGGCTCCACAACTGAGTCATCATTGGATTCCTCCACTCGGGTGAGTGCACCTGCCTCAGTGTCCTCCTGGTCGAGTGGTTGAAAGAGCAAGATTATGCAGAGCACAACAGACAACAATGATGAGCGGCGCTTACCCTGCAGATATTGCAGGATGCCCCCCGAGCAGTACAGCAATTGGAACATAATTTTCAGCAGACCTAATGTCCTGTCTGCCACCACCCTTGTGGAGGCATGACAGCGATTGTATCTTTCCTCTGCCTCTGTCCTTGGGTGCCTGAGTGGCTTCATCAGCCAGCTTTTTAATGGGTGAAGTAAAATCCAGGTTAATTGGTGTTCAAATCATTTAAATTGCCTTCTTAATTGGCGTGGGCACACATCCGACCCACGGTTCGTGCCGCCAACTGGATTATGAGTGCACAATCATGTTAGGATGCACACCTGAATTCTTCTCACAAAATTTGGTGTACTTCTGGGTCAATCCAAACTTTTGATGTAAAATTCTGCCCAGTGTCGGAGAAAGGAAATAAATGCTGCATTAAAGTCAGAAAATGTATTCTTCGTCAACTGGTTCACATTTACTGTTGGCGCATGCCATGTCCCTCACACATACTTGTTGCTTTTTATTTAATCTCGTTCATACTCATACCCTAGCAGGGAAAAGATTCTGGGTGCAAGGTACAATTAAAAGCTTATTTTTTTCCAGGGACATTACACCTCAAGTCATTGTAAAATGATTTAAATGGATAGCGCCCAGGTTGCAACGTTCTCTCTGAGTTGCACAGTTCCATAGTCATGCAGCAGTCCAAATCTTAACATGCATATATCCCTCCATATATGGAGAAACTTGGTTTGTTCTCACTGGAGCGACGGAGGTTGAGGGGAGACCTGATAGAAGTCTACAAGATTATGAGAGGCATGGACAGAGTGGATAGTCAGAAGCTTTTTCCCAGGATGGAAGTGTCAATTACTAGGGGGCATAGGTTTAAGGTGCGAGGGGCAAGGTTTAAAGGAGATGTATGAGGCAGATTTTTTACGCAGAGAGTCGTGGGTGCCTGGAACTCGTTGCCGGGGGAGGTAGTGGAAGCGGATACAGCAGTGACTTTTAAGGGGCGTCTTGACAAGTACACGTATAGGATGGGAATAGAGGGATATGGTCCCCAGAGGGTAGGGGGTTTTAGTTAAGTCGGGCAGCATGGTCGGTGCAGGCTTGGAGGGCCAAAGGGCCTGTTCCTGTGCTGTAATTTTCTTTGTTCTTTTTTCTTTGTTCTTATGTAGGGGAATAATAGGCTGCCCACAAGATGTATCTCCTTTAAGATGTTTGCATGCTTGGCAGTGCTGCAATCTTAAAGGAACTGTGCAGTGTAACAAATGGAACGTACGCACTGTAGAGAAATTAGAGGGAACATTGTAAGGCTGACCTATAGAGTGGGCATTATTCTGCCCCTTTGGATGGATTCCTTCAACTTAAAGCATCTTGAGTCCAGTTTGCACAATGCACAATAACTGGCACATAATTCAAGTTTCAACTGGGCAATGTTCAAATCACAGCCCCCCCCCATCCTCCCCCACCCCACCCCCATTCTATAAAAGCAAGGAAAGAGTAGGGGAAGCCAACACAACAGGCTAATCCAAATTCAAATTAATACCATTTTGCTCTTCTGTTTTACATTGCTTATCATCCATTCTCACGCAAATCTTTCACATATTGGGATTAATAATACAACCTAAAATACCAGTAAAAATCGATGATCAGGAAATTATTCAATCACTGTTAATTAGTGACCTCGCTCTTCAGTATCATGCAGTCCAATCTTTGCCATTTATGTGCAAGTTCTGGTTGAGCCAAACATGAAAGTTCCCAGCTCGATCTAAAAATAGCTTCTATATAATGGAAGTTGTGTTTTATGTTCCATAATCTGATCTAAATACAGTACATTCATATGACCTTAAAAATGTTCCCATCCAAAGAAGCTTTCGATTCCCATTGAATACAGCAGAAGTTTCTCAAACATTAATTGTCTGATGTTTCTGTAAGGATGCCACTCAAATAGAGTTAGTTGCTTTTCTCATGTACTGTATGTAATATTTAGCTCCATTGATAGCACACTTGATGCTAAGTCAAAAAGTTGTGAACTAGTCTCACAGCAGATTTGAGCACAGAATCTCGGTTGCTATTTCAGTGCACTACTGGGGAATGCTTCATTTTTTGTGGATGTTACCTTTCAAATGACTAATGTAACTGAGGTGCCGTCTGCCAATTCAGGTGAATGTAACAGATCTCACAGCGTTATTTGAAGAAGAACAGGGTGATTTGGTTGACATGCCTCTATCAGGGGTCAGTACAAAGCATGATATAGAATGTATGGCATAGAACAAGCCAGTCAACCCAACTAGTTGATATAGGTGTTTATGCTCCACATGAACTCCCACTCTACTTCATCTAAACCTCGTTGCATACTATTCCATTCCTTTTTCCTTCATGTTTACTTACTCTTCCTTAAATTCATCTATGCTATTTGCCTCAACTTCTCCTTGTAGTAGTAAATTCCACTTTCTAACTGCGCTCCGGGTAAAGGATCCCCTATTGGATTTATTAATATCTTGCATTTATGAACACTAGTTTTTGTCTCATCCAGAAGTGGAAACATCTTCTATTGATCTACGCTTATTGAACCCTTTCATAACCTTATCAGGCCAGCCTAAGTCTTCCACCCCATTGAATCACTCCTGAGAGCGAAAGCCTCGTAAATCTTTATTGTAATGTCTCCAGTGTTTCTATACCCATTCTGTAAGATAAAGATTAGAATTGATACAACTATGGTCTAACCAAAGTTCAATAAAAGTTTAACATAACTTCTCCGTTATTCAATTCCATCTTTCTAGAAATGAATCCCAGTGCATCTTTTGTGGCTTTTGTCAACTTATCAACTGCATCTTTTAGTGATTTATGCATCTATAATCCTAAACCCCTTTGCTCCTCCATTACATTTGCATTCTTATTTTCCCAGGACCATGCACTCACCTTATTCTTCCTACCAAAATGATGCACCATCACACACTTTTCAATATTGAAATTAATTCGTTAATTGCATGCCCAATCTGCAAGATTATAAATGTCTTATTGCATTTTATCACCGTTTCCCTCAGAATGTCTACACTTCAAAACTAACCCATTTCTTGTAAAATGTTTTGGCACATCCTAAGATGCTACCTTAATACAGATTATTTCCATAATTGCTTAATCCTTATACTTGTTAAACCTGCTGTATAAATTGAGGGCTTCCCTATGAACCAAGAGCTTTATTATTATTTCAGTGGACCAAAATTATCCCACAGATGGAAATAGATGACAAATCCTGAAAGACCGAGGTTGCTGCTGTATTGATTCATTTTTAGGCAGCCCTGTCACTGATCCATCACTTATCCTGCTGAGGCCAAATGAAATTTAACTGTTGTGCCTATGTGTTCCTGAATTATGATTAATCTCTTGCTTCTGTTCTAAATGCAGTGAGAACCCACTGGGCCAGCCTAGAGTTAGAGATGGTTTTCATAAATTAAAGTTAGATACTTGTCTTTTTTTATTTGCTCATGGGATATAGGCATTGCTTATTGCATATCACTAATTGCTCTCGAGAAGGTGATGGTGAGGCACCTCAGATGGTTGTAGTGCATCCACAGAGGATGACACAGAGCAGACTCAATGGGCCAAATGGCCTACTTCTACTCCTACATCCTATAGTACTGTTGGAAAGGGAATTCCAGGATTTTGATGCAGTGGCCTTGAAGAAACAGTGATACAGTTCCAAGTCAGAATGCTGTGTAACTTGGAGGGGAATTTACAGTTCGTGATGTTCCCATGCACCTGCTACCCTCATTCATCTAAGTGGTGAAGATTGCAGGTTTGGAAAGTGAAGGAAGTTTGGTGAGATGCTACATTACATCTTAGAGACTTGTATACATTTGTTATCGTGCACCAATATTGGAGGAAATGAATATTTAAGATAACAGTTGGGGAGCCAATCAAGTGCTCTGCTTTATCCTGGATGGTGCTGAGCTTCTTGAGTATTGTTGGAGCTTCATTCACTCAGCCAAATGGAGACTATTTCATCACACTCCTAACTTGCGACTTGTATATAGTGACCAGGGAGTCAGGAGGTGAGTTACTCACTTCAGAATCATAGAATAGATTCATAGAATTCCCTACAGTGCTGGAGAAGGCCATTTGGCCCATCGAGACTGCACTAACAACAATCCCACCCAGGCCTTATCCCCGTAACCCCACATATTTACCCTGCTCATCCCCCTGACACTAAGGGTCAATTTAGCATGGCCAATCAACCTAACCTGCACATCTTTGGACTCCGCCCTCCCCCGCCATCTATCCACCCCTGCCCACACTGCAATTATGCCAACTGTTGGGATGGCATGGGTGGCCCTCCCTCTGGTGGGCAAATTGAGACCCTTAGGCTGGTAATTACTTACCACGTAAGGGCCTCATCCCATCGCTGCAGGAACTTAAGCAGCAGCAGGGGAATACGGCTAGCCTGGCAGGTTTCCAAGTGTGGGCTGGTGGCAGGCAAGGGAGGAACCCATTCTTATCTGGTACCTTGGATCCATAGGAGGGACCCCCAAGGTCTTACAAATTCCCTACCATTCCTCATTGGCCTCTCACCCACCCCCTCGGCTTCTCCTACCCCCCTCGCCAGGGCCTGTCAGCTGGACACAGGGTGAGACCCCCAAACAATTAAAAAAATCCAAATCTAATGTCGTAAGCCTCTGTCCTGAAATGCCAAAGAGCTGACCTCTGATTAACCAGCAATTCTCCGAGGCAGGATTTCCTGTTCCTGAGCTGTGGAAATCCTGCCTCCAGCCTATTAATGGCCAATTGATCATTGAATGGTTGCAGGGCTGCGGGTGCTCTCCGAGGCAGACTCCCACCCCAACTCTTTAGCCAACGTTTGGGGAATCTGATACCTTGAAATTTGGCATGTCCGCTACAACTCTCACCAACTTCTACAGATGCACCATAGAAAGCATTCTTTCTGGTTGTATCACAGCTTGGTGTCCAAGACTGCAAGAAACTACAAAGCGTCATGAATGTAGCCCAATCCATCACGCAAACCAGCATCCCATCCATTGTCACTATCTACCATTTCCCACTGCCATCAGAGGACCCCACACACCCCGGACATTCTCTCTTCCACCTTCTTCCGTCGGGAAAAAGATAAAAAAGTCTGAGGACATGTATTAACCGACTCAAGAACAGCTTCTTCCCTGCTGCCATCAGTCTTTTGAATGGACCTACCTCGCATTAAGTTGATCTTTCTCTGCACCCTAGCTATGACTGTAACTACATTCTCCACTCTCTCCTTTCCTTCTCTATGAACGGCATGCTTTGTCTGCATAGTGTGCAAGAAACAATGCTTTTCACTGTATACTAATACATGTGACAATAATAAATCAAACAAATCAAAATTGTAAAATTCAGCCCATAATATACACAATCTTAGATGTCAGTGTAATATTGATTACTGGTCAGCAGAGGTCGCTGTTGCTTACCTAATTTGCCAGAGCTATGACATGGTGGTGTTCCCATGTGTTTGCTGACTTTGTTCTTCTGGATGGTAGTGGTCGTGAGCTTGGAAGGTGCTGCCTAAGGAGCCTTGGTGAGGTCCTGCTTGTAGATGATACACACTGCTGCCTCTGTTCATCGGTGGTGAAGGAAAGGAATGTTTGTGGAAAGGTTCGTAATCAAGTGGGCTACTCTGCTTGGATAGTGTTGAGGTTCTTGAGTGCTATTGGAGCTGCACTCATCCAGGCAAGTGGAGAGCATTCTACCATATTCCTGACTTGTGCCTTGTAGATGGTGGACAGGCTTTGGGGAGTCAGGACGTGACTTACTTAACACAGGATTCCTAACCACTGACCTGTTCTTGTAGCCACAGTATTTATTTGATTAGTCCAGTCCAGTTTCTGGACAATGGTTACCACTCTGGATATTAATATTGGGGGAATTCAATGAAGGTAATACCATTGATTGCCAAGAGGCAATGGTTAGAATGCCTCTTGTTGGAGATTTGTGTGGCCTGAATGTTACTTGCCACTTGTCAACCCAAGCCTGGATATTGTCCAGGTCTTGCTGCATTTGGACATCGACTACTTTAGTATCTGAGGAGTCGCAAATGATGCTGAACATTGTGCAATCATCAGCAAAATCCCCACTTTTGACCTTAGGATGGAAGGAAGGTAATTGATGAAACAGCTGAAGGTAGTTGGGCTGAGGACACAACCCTGAGGAACTCCTGCTGTATTGTTCTGGAACTGAGATGATTGGCCTCCAACCAGTACAACCATTTTCCTTTGTGCTCAGTATTACTCCAGGGTTTTCCCCCTGATTCCCATCGACTCTAGTTTTGCTGGGGCTCCTTGACCCACACTCAGTCAAGGTAGTCTCTATAATAAGAATTGGAAGGGACTTTGGGGGGCAAATGTAGAATAATGGGTTAATTCTAACAGTGTGATATGCTAATAAAGCATTATAGACATAATTACAGGAAGTGATGCAATGTCTCTATCTTGTAGACCCTATGGCAAGATGAAGCCATTGTAAGATTTTTCTAAATAAAGTTAGTGTTTTCTTTAGCAGATTCTGTGAATATTTTCTGTTAGTACAACAATACCAAAAGTATTACAGTGTCATACCTATATAATTATAATTTCTCAAACAGTTTTCACTTGTTTCTGTGTAAGAGTGACGTAGTTGATATAATGAATTGATAGGATGGAATTAAAGTCAAAACTGAAGCAATGTGACATTGAGGGAACTAAAGGGGTGGCATGGTGGCACAGTGGTTAGCACTGCTGCCTCACAGCGCCAGAGACCTTTGTTCCTTTCCCAGCTTGGGTCACTGTCTGTGCAGAGTCTGCACGTTCTCCCCATGTCAGCGCGTGTTTCCTCCAGGTGCTCCGGTTTCCTCCCACAATCTGAAAGACGTGCTGGTTAGGTGGATTGGCCATGCTAAATTCTCCCTCAGTGTACACAAATAGGCACAAATGGGAGTGTGGCGACTATTTTTGATATAAATGTAAGGAAAGGATACTTCCTTCCAGGAATGATTCCACATACAAAATAGGGATTTTTAAAAAATTGTGAAACAAACTTTATTTAATAACACAGTTAAATATAACTCTGACAAATGAAGCAGCTTAACCATTAACAGTTAAACAGTATTTTAAAATGAAAGGAAGCATCTTTATTTTCTACTTATGACTGTTCCAGGTCCAAATATACCCCATTCATGCATAAATCAAATCTACTTTAAAATAAATATAGTTAACAAACCCGAGAAGACTTGCTTTAACATTTGTTAACAGTCTTGAGCTTTCAGAGATAGATGGAGTTCCAGAATCCTTCTAACTTCAACAGGCTTCAGCTGCAAACTAAACTACTTTCTACAAAAGCTTTTTTCTCTGCCACAGACTTATGACTGCACATAAACCACATCATAATATGGCCATGTCAATCAGTCTAACCAGAAATCCCAGAGGAACTTAAGTAAACAAAATTCCTTTAACTTCACTTAACACAACCACTTCCAAGAACAGAATGAGTTCTCCCAGCATCCGAGTTGCATTCCCACCAGACATACTGACTGCCTGTAGCATAAAACTGAATTTTTAAACATTCCCCTTCTACACAAATACACACACACACATATATATATGTTATATACTCCTATCAATTTCACTACTATCATCACAGCAGCAATACTCTGTAACTTGCTGCTGCCCATGAAGATTTTCTCAACCTGACACTACTGTCCATCTTTTCCAGGATCCTCTGCTCCAGGTTGAAGAAGAAATGTACACTGCAGCATCTCCCATGTTAGTTCAGCAAGCAAAATAGAGTCAGGGAAAGGTGAGGACACAACACTTTTTATTTGGCTGCTGTATTCTGGTACGTATTCAAAAGTCCAATCTTTTCATGTATGTATGAGTTAATGAATGAATGGGTAAGTGGAAGAGTGGTGAAATGGTAAGTTACTGATAGTTGATGGATTGGGTTGGGTCAAGATGGTGGTTGGCTGGGGCAGGGAATTGTGTTGGGTTAGAGGGCTAATTGGGTGGTCAGAGAGGATGGTTGAATGGTCGGGTGGTTGTCGATAGTCAGGTGTGATATTCGAGTCAGGTTGGGAGATAGTCAGGCAGTCAGGGGTTAAATGGGTGGTAGGAAGGAGTGATTGTGGCGGTCAGTTGTGTGCTTACCCGCAGTTAGATCAGGTTTTAAACTGTCTACCATTCCCTGGGTAACTATCAAGGTAAGTTGCACAGATCTAGCACAGAGTCAAAGACTTTTGTAGAGGATCCTAGACTGCAGGATATTTCCCATTGGATGTTTAAACTTCTCAGGAAATTCCCACTTATGTCCCCACATCAGGAGCTCCGCAGAATCCTCATGTGCATCTTCCATTTTAATCCAGATAATCCAGATGGCTGGATGATTTGGGCCAATATAAATTAAAAATATGTCTGAATTAAAATTCAATGCAAACTGTCACTACCATCCCTTACCTTGCCAAAATTGGCCTAGAAATTGTGTTGCTGCCAAGTTGATTGTGTGTGTGTGTGTGAGTGTGTGTGTGAGTGTATGTGTGTGCGCGTGTGTGTGAGATGTGAGCATTATTAATAAGGCAGCATCTGTTAGCTATTGCTAATTATCCTTGCAAATGCCGTGGTGAGCTGACTTCTTAAACTACTGCAGTCCATGTGGTATAGCTATCACCGCAGTGTTGTTATGGAGGGATACATTTTCAGTTTGGCAATCTGGAGCCTCAACTATTTACAATCTATGTTAGTGACTTGGATGAAGGGACAGAGTGTATTGTAGTCAAATCTACTGATGATGCAAAGTTAGTTAGGAAAGCATGAAGTGTCTCCAAAGAATTGGAAGATTTAAATGTGGAGAGACTACAGAATACTGCAATACAGAGGGACCTGGGTATCCTTGCATGTGAATCACAAAAGGTCAGCATACAGGTACAGCAAGTAATTCGGAAAGCTAATAGAATGTTGATCTTAATTACAAAAGAGATGCAGTATGAAAGTAGGGAACTGTTTCTACACTGCCGAAGTCCTTGGTGAGACCACACTGTCGTCTTTTGAAAAACGCAATGTTAATTTTGTTCACTTGAAACTACTATACACATTTATGCCAGCAGAGGGAGTTTGCTAGAACCTGCAGAAGCAGTTTAATGAAGGAAGGTATTGTTTGCTTATGCAACTTTGATTTTGAGTATGTCCCAAGAACTTCATACTGGCAATAAGGACGACGAAAAATAACAAAACATTCCTTCCAGGTATCAATCTTTTTGAAGGGTTTTTTCCTTTTTTCTGCAGAGGAAACAGCATTTAAGTTGCAGACAGCATTTTAAGTTGTGGATATAGATGCACAGTTGGGCTATGTTAAGCGTGCAGCAACAAGAAATCAGGAAAACTTTTACTGATAAGTTTCATTACTATTACTGGTGAATATACTTTTATCTATGCCCAATCTATTACCTTTCCTTGTGTATCTGGAGCCATCATCTCTATTCCCACACTGGCAAAAGTAGCGGCAATATTTTGAGGTGTGAGGCCAGATTTACTGTCACAGAGAGCGAAAAGGAAATGGCTTTACTCCATTATGGTGGTGAAGAATTGGAAGATACTTTTGAAACCTTGAGCAAAATGACTAGAATCAGCGATAAATGCATTAACAATCTACTTCATGCCCAGGGAAAAAAAAACAATATAAGGAAAATCATCTTCTGATGCATGAAGCAAGAAGCAAACAAACAATTAACCAATATTACACATGTTTGAGGCAACTTTGGTGACATTGAATCCGTTGAAAGGGAAATGGAGACACAAATAATCAAAGGATGTCTCTCCTGTCAACTATGCAAAAATTACTGAGAAAGGCAGAAAGCTGTCACAGTTGTTGAAGTTAGCAAAATCGTTATCACTTTCAGAGAGTCCCGAGCTACTGAAGTTGAGGCTGCTAATAGTAACTACCACATTCCACGTTGAACTCCTGTAAATACTATTCATTGCCCATGTGCCAGGAAACCAACAGCAGCAGTCTCACAATCAGGGCCACGATATGTTCAATCTTTCCAATGTAGTAGTGCATACCCAACACCGAGCAGCGTCATGCTATCAGTAAACAGTGCAAAATCAACTACTCAGAACAATCCCAACAGAAGGGTGCCATGTATGCATACACAGCAAAAGGGCAAAAGATGGTAGCCAAAGTAGAGGCGGATGACGTATAACATATAACCCTAGGAAATAGGAACTAGGTCATTCAATACTTGGAGCCTGCTCCGCCATTTAATGATCTAGCATTCACTAATCCACTTTTTTGCCTTCTCTCCATTATCCTTAATTCCCGTACTGATTAAAAACCTATCAATCTCAGTCTTCAAAATGTTCAAGGACTTGGCCCCCAGAGCTTCCGTGGGTAAAGAATTCCAAAGATACACAACTTTTTGAGAAAATATTCTTCCTCAAAACTGTCTTAAATGAGCACTCCCTTATACTATGCCCTCTGGTCCTACACTCTCCCCTGAGAGGAACCATCCTCCCAACATTTAGCCTGCCTAGCCCCTAATAATTCTATATGTTCAAGCATATCACCTCTGATTCTTCTTCACTCCAACGAGTACAGACCCAGCCTATTTAATCTTTTCTCATATGGCAGTCCTTCCATTTCTGGGCTCATTCTACAAAGCCTCCTCTGTACTGACTCCAATAGCAATATATCTTGCCTTAAATAAGGGGACCAAAACAGTACACACTATTCTAAATGTGGCCTTACTAGTACCTTGTACAGTTGCAACAACACCTCTTTACTTTTAAACTCCATCCCCCTTTGAAATAAAACTAGCATTCCATTTTCCTTCCCTTGTTACCTTCTGTACTTGTATGCTAGCTTTCTGGGTTTCATGGACAAATCCCTTTGTGCTACAGCTTTCTTCAATCTCCCTCCATTTTAATAATAATCCACCTTCTCATTCTTTCTTCAAAAATGAACAATCTCGCATTTTCCCACATTGAATTTCATTTACCAAATTTCTGCCCATTTACTTAACCTTCAATATCTTGCCGTAAACTATTTATATTCTCCTTACAACCTGCCTTCCCTCCCGTACTCATATCATCTGCATATCTGGCCACAGCACAGTACACTCTGTTCCTTTTTCCAAATCATTAATATATATTGTGAAGTGGTCCCAGCACTAATCACTGTGGCACTCCACTGGTTACTGCCCTCCAACTTGAGAAAGACCATTTGCTGCTCAGACATAGGTGCTCCCACAGAGTGGCATCTGTCAATGTCATGGGAGGCAATAAACTTCAGGATTGTCCCATTCTCCTCAAATCAGGGAATATGAACATTTTCTCTTCCAACAGTGACAAACTGTCAAAAATTCTCAGGCCTTTTGGAACGCCAATCTCATTCAAAGTCATCAGACTGAAGGCTGTATGTTATATCATATCTGGAGAATGTGACATGCTTATCAGTTTCCACAGAACAACGGATCTGCACATAATTACAATCACATACACGATTCCTACACACGCCAACAACATTCTTGAATTGTATGCTAACTGCTTCACTGATATCCGCAAACTGAAAGTTGTTATATGCAAGTCACGTGTAAACCCTGATATGCTCCACATAGTGCATCAACAGTGACGAATACCATTTCATATCAGGAAGCAGACTGAGAAGAAACCTAAGCACCTACTTGACTTTGATATCGTTGAGAAAATTGGGCATGGGTCTACCCCTTGGGTGTCACCCATACAAGTCATCAAGGAAGCCAAGTCTGAGAACCAGATTGGAATCTGTGTTGATGTACAACCAAGTTATACAATGAGAAGGATACTGGACACTAACAATTGATGACATCATAAATAAAGTGTATGTTGTTAAGCATTTTGCTAAACTTGACCTCAGTTCAGGATACCATTAAATTGAACTTGCAGAAAAATTGAGGTATCTTACAGTATTCTCCACTCAGATTTGATTTTTTTGATACAAGACACTCAACTCTGGAGTCAATTCAGCAGCTGAGGTGTCTTGGCACATTATTCAGTCTGTACCACAAGGACTTGAAGGCAAGCAGAATATCAGTGGTGACATGCTCATTGAAAAATCACACCCGTTGGCCAGGAGCCAATGGAAAAGTTGAGCGATTTATCTCTATCTTGAAAAAAGTCACAAATACTGTACAACTAAAGATGAGAGCAAATCATGGGAAAAAGAGCTGTCTTGCTTTCCTCACAATTACAGAGCGACTCCTCATTTTACTACTGGAAAGGCTTCACTACACTCATCCTTGCACATTCTAAATCCACATGTCTTCCAGAGCTACCTCACAGAGCCAATGACACAACATATACACGAACGTAATTGTGAATGAAAGGATCAACCAGGAGCGCAATATGCAACCTAGAACTACACCATTAAGGTCAGTAGATAGTCTCTTTTTGGAGTCACGTTGGAGAGCAAAAAGCCTCTCTGATACCCATCCATTTTCTGTGACCAACACAAAAGAATCAATCATCACTCGTATTCCTGGTTCACAAATCATCACATGAAATGCATCATTCTTCAAAGCACTGAAAAAAAATCATTCAAAAGCATTGAATCCAATTCTGACATTGACATCTCAGGTGAAAAAGATGCGGTAAATGAGACCACAGGTGATGTTAGGTGATATCCGATTCTTAATTTTAAAAACGTCCACTATATTTAAGTGATTATGTAATGAAGTGAATTATTTTCAGTTGGTGAATGAATCTTTCATCTCATTGTATATTTCAAGTCTAATGCCAAGATTTGTTGGCCACAGAAGGAGTATTTATAATGCGGTTCAATTGATGATAATCAGCTTGTGAATCCTTCCCCATTATTCCATTAAGGGAAAAACAGTGGGGGCGATTCTCCCCAAAAAATTCTAAGTGTCGAATTTGTGAAAAAAACTGGAGTAAATCACGCTGCTTTTTTCAGCGGGAGTTTAAAATGAATCTCCCACACTCTGTGCACTGCAGAGTGCCTCAGCGTAAATCCAGTTGAAAAGCTATGGGCGGGGCCTATTCCCACTGGAGAGGCCGGCAGCATAGCCATGTGCGTGTGTGTATGTGTGTGAGAGACAGAGGGGTGAGTGTGGAAGAGGGAGGTGTGAGAGGGAGGGGAGAGCATTTGTCTGGCTCATTCTCAATCTCAGCGTTCTCACCAGGGATCATACCCAGGACCAGTGTGGTCTGTAGCCTCAGTAATGCGTCATCAAATTAACTTATCAGGGAAGCTTAATTTCATCTTGTTTTCTAAGGGCTTCAGTTCCATATCTTTGTGTTTCCTTTGCAATGAACAGAAGCACCGGCAGATTTCAGGCAATAGTTTACAATGGTTCTCGAATGCATGTTATACAGTTGAATATGGTCTTTACTGAATTGGAGTTGGTTGGTATGTAAATAAGTGGTATTGCTCCATAAATGCAAACACCTGTTCAAGGTTAAGAAAATGTCATCCTGAGAGACAAGTGGGGGAGGGGGAGATACTCCCTCTTCATTCAGCAAGGGATGGTGAGGATTACAGAGCTTTAGGGCATTTTATGTGGTATGCAATCTTGTCATTTCATTCCTTTCTTTGGCATTTCCCCTCTTGACTTAGTTTTTGTTTTCTTTCACTATATTCTATTTCAATGATTCTATATAAGGGCTGGAATTCTCTGACCTCGCCTGCGGCTAGGATTCTCCAGTCCCGCTGCAGTGAACGGAGATTTGGCTGATCGCCAAATTCTCCATTCTGGCTGATAGCAGGATGTGCGAGACCGGAGAATTCCAGCCAAGGTTATCAAACACAAATATAAAACTGGAAACGCCTTTTGAAATCTAGTGGCTTAAAAGGAACACCATGACTATTAATTTTATAAACATATAAAACATTTTCAGCTTAAATGCAATGAGCCTTAAGATTCTCCAGGATAGATTTTGCATTGCTGATGCAGAATTCAATATATTGTGAATATGATTTGCAAATTTTAGGTATCAAGGCACTAGACAATAATTCTGATGCAATGCACTGCCCTCCATGCCTGACATGCACTGAGGGTGTGTGTGACTCGGCAAGTAAAAATATGTGAAAAAAGGGTATATGCAAAATTCCTTAAATGCATGGATGATTTAAAACAATCAGTTGCTGTTGCTGCTGTGGTAACCGAAGTATGAACTACTTACTTTCAGATATGAGGTATATTTAGTCCATATTGCCCCAGATATAGAGCTTTGATTGCCATAATCGCACAGAAAGAAATTTTAGGAATTTTTCCAATTTATGGTCCACCTAATTTTCTGCCCATTAAAACTAATGGATGGAAAATCACAGAAGGATGCATATTGGACAAAATTCCCAATAACTGCTCTTAATGCTTGAGGCTCTGCACCATGTGACTGGAATGAATATTTGTACTCATAGGTAATAGAGGAAGAATGTGAAAGCATTTTGCGCCTCACTATCTCCATAACCCCCTACAGTCCTATAGATTCATTTTTGACTCTG
Source organism: Mustelus asterias (assembly GCF_964213995.1). NCBI lineage: Eukaryota > Metazoa > Chordata > Chondrichthyes > Carcharhiniformes > Triakidae > Mustelus > Mustelus asterias. The sequence goes on along the minus strand of NC_135801.1, from coordinate 74,801,445 downwards.
ACCTCTTTGCATCTCCCTTTCTCTTTGTTCCACCAATGACAGATTTCCTTTCATTCACCTCAGCTCCAAGTTCTGGAATTCCCTCCCTAAATTGCTCTGCTTCTCTACTACCCTCCGCTGTTTTAAAACCATTCATAAAACCCACTCTTTTCACCAAACTTTTATTCATTCTTCCCTATATCTCCTTCCATGGCTCAAAATCCATTAGGGTTAGAGTTTTTATTTTTATTGGCTACATTTCAATGCTGTGCCTTGGAATGTTTTCCCACAATGGAGGCACTACATAAATGTAAGTTATTGTTGCTCACGATACTATTTGCAAAATATACATATACAATCTAACTTGTAAACACAGTTTCAAGCTCAAAAAACCATATCACAATCTTTCGGACTGTGGGAGGAAAATGGAGCACCCGGAAGAGGAGAATGTGCAGACTCCGCACAAACAGTGATCCAAGCTGGGAATCGAATGTGGGTCCCTGGCACTGTGAGGCAGCAGTGCCATTGTGCCACCGTGCCGCTAACACGCCATAATGATAGTCACACAGCATATTGTTTATTACTTTGACCAGGACATCTCCGGGTGATACAAGGGACAACATCCAGACTGAGGGAATTCAAACAAAGTTGTGGGAAAGATGGAGAAGTCATTCGGTTGGAGCAATTTATTCTAGAACCTTGAAGGACGTGGAAAGCATATCTGATGAAATTTCATCGACCTGAAACATTAATGGTTTCTCCCTCCAGCTGCTGACCTGCTGAGCATTTCCAGAACATTCTGTTCGTATTTGAGATTTCTAGTGCCTGCAGGATGTCACTGGTGTGTAAGGAAAGATTGGAGATAGATTGTCATTGAGGAGGCAAAAGGGGTAAAAGAAAGGCAGCTGAAGGCATGGGGAGATTTCAGTGGAGTTGAATTGGTGGGGGAACATAGCCTGAAGAAAGAGAGCATTTGATGGTTAGGTGCATTGGCCATGCTAAATTCTCCCTCAGTGTACCCGAACAGGCGCCGGAGTGTGGTGACTAGGGGATTTTCACAGTAACTTCATTGCAGTGTTAATGTAAGCCTACTTGTGACACTAATCAATAAAATAATAGTTCTCATCATTTCCTCATATTCCACACATGATTTTATTCCTGTTTAGCATCAGCAGATTTCCTGCTCCTCTGCTTATACAGTCACCATGTGGAGATGCCGGCATTGGACTAGGGTAAACACAGTAAGAGTTTTAACAACACCAGGTTAAAGTCCAACAGGTTTATTTGGTAGCAAATGCCATTAGCTTTCGGAGCGCTGCTCCTTCGTCAGATGGAGTGGATATCTGCTCTTAAACAGGGCATACAGAGACACAAAATCAAGTTACAGAATACTGATTAGAATGCGAATATCTACAGCCAACCAGGTCTTAAAGATACAGACAACGTATCCTCCACTCACATTGTCTGTATCTTTAAGACCTGGTTGGCTGTAGAGATTCGCATTCTAATCAGTATTCTGTAACTTGATTTTGTGTCTCTGTATGCCCTGTTTGAGAGCAGATATCCACTCCATCTGACGAAGGAGCAGCGCTCCGAAAGCTAATGGCATTTGCTACCAAATAAACCTGTTGGACTTTAACCTGGTGTTGTTAAAACTCTTACTGTGTATACAGTCACCTACAATGTCCTGCAAGGTTTCAATCTCTGCTCTCGCCCTCGCAACTTTATGTTGCCCATTGGAATTGTTTCTCAGCATGTAAGGCAAAGATATCCAGGTTTGCCTTCCCCACCACAATGTCCGACTGCCTCACAGGCATCATCATATTGTGGACAAACCTTTTGGAAATCAACACCAGCAAGATAAAAAGCAGCCTATCTGGCTTCCAGCTGAAACTCTTTCCTGGAGCACAGCTTCAAACTTTACACTCAGTCCATCACCACGACTGTGTACTGCACCTGAAAGACTGCCTGCCTCAACAGGTGTGTCAGGGCTGACTAGTTTCTAAAGGTTATGATTAATACTTTAAACAGACTCACATATCAATATCAGGGACAAAGGAACTGCTATGCTTACACCTTATTATTATTCAGTGCAAAAATCAGCACTGAGTACCACCAATGAATCTTCACCCACTATACGTGATGCTTGTGGAATTCTCTTCTATATAAGGTTGCTGCCATGAGTCTGATTCCTCAGTGCAATCATTTCAGTGCAGTTAATTACTTGCCAAAAGCAGGATTTTCTCAATTGCCTGTTTGTACTATATCCGCAGATTATTCATTGCCCCAAGGAAACATGTGGATCAAATTTGGGAGACATTTTTCCTTAGAACAATTGCCTTTGGCTGTAACATATTATGTTCTCCCTCCCCCTTAAAACAACTTGTGGCTTTCATTGTTATGCTTTTTGCCAGATGGCGACAGCTCCTGGATTAACTAGCAAAACTGATTCAGCAACGATATGGTTAATTTGATCGTGGCCCAGTTCCACAAAAAGCGAAATCAGAATCTTCACTAGTAATACAGTGTAACAGCAAAAAACATTCAGAATTGTGTCTTGTTCTCTGGTGGGAGTGAAGAGCGCTATCACCAGTTATGGACTGGCTAGAAAGAATGGTTGAATAACGATCAAGTTGATTAATGACAGCTGGGCATGCAGAGCGTTATCTGTCAAACGTAGTACATTGCTGAGCAGCCTTTCTACATGTCTCTCAATGTTTCACGGCCATGGACTGCGACTGTTAGCTCGGTCCTTCAGTTTAACAAAAAACATCTTATCCCATCAATATCATCTTAGATCCCTTAGTAACTGATTTATTAACAACAGGGTCAGACACAGCACCACCACTAAAGCACTTAAAAAGGTATAAAAGAGGAAGAACTTGCATTTATATCATTCAGGAGGTCCCAAAGCATGTACAGTCAATTAAATATTTTGAAGTGCAGTTCATTTTGTAATAGAGGGAATGCAGCAGCCAATTTGTGCACAGCAATGATATGAATGAGCCGATTATCTGCCGTGGGTGTTAGTTGAGGAATACCTTCCCTGCAATTCTTTAAGTAGTGTCATGACATCTTTTTCATTCCTCAAGAGGGCAAATAGAGCCTTGGTTTAACATCGTGTCTGACAGTGCAGCACTCCCTCTGTACTGTGCTAGAGTTCAAGTGAGTTTGTGTGCTCAAATCTTTAGAATGACCTTGAATCTACTTCCAACTCAAGAGCTACTGTGCCAATAGTAACTAACTTTCACCAAATTCCATTTATTGTCAACACTCACTCAGAAACAGTGTGATAAGTTTCAGCGGTTGTGGCGTTTTATGAATATGATTATTCCCAAATGGGTTTGATATTGGGTACAAAATCAGAGTTTTATTGCACTGTTAAGATTTCTTTGATATTATTAAAAACAAAACATTCAGGGGATGACTTTACTGGCTCATCACACCGATTGACCAGTGTGACAAGTCTGACCAAGACCGCAAAAAATTATAAAGGATTGTGAGCATAGCATAGCCAATAATGAAAACCAGTCTCCCATCCATTGACTCCACTGTCTCAGAAAAGCAGCCAGCATAATCAAGGACCCCATGCACCCTGGACATACTCTCTTCCACTTGCTTCCATCGGGAAATGATACAAAAGTCTGAAAACACGTAGCAACTGACTCAAGAACAGCTTCTTCCTTGCTGCCATCAAACCTTTGAATGGACCTACCATATATCACTGGGGTGGCGATCAGTCGGTTGGGGTGGAGGGAATGGGCAATCAGGGGGAGGGAATGGGAAATCGGGGGGGATTCGGAGGCGCAATCGCCTGGTGTGAGGGGGAATCAGGGCGGCGATCGGCTGGTGGACAGAATCAAGGGCAGCGATCAGGTGGGGGGGAGTCGCGATCGGTGGGGGGGGGGCGCACTTGTGCACAGTGCACTGGGAGATTGGGGTGCATGCGCAGTAATGTCATCTAGCAGTCTGTAGCTGGCTTACTGGCATGAATAGACTCCATTTACTCCCCTACTGGCAAGAATCACACTTTGCCTCTTTTTTTCCTAAGTACCATAAGATAGTGTCTTATAACAATTGGTAGCTTTGCTGTCAGTTGCCTAGGCCCCACAGTCCTGAATTACCTCCTTAAACCCTTCCACTTCTCCACTTCCCTCTCCTCCTATTTAGACTTGCTTTAAAACCTTTTTGCTCTCTGAATTTCTCATCGTCTGGCAGTGCATCAAGTTTGTCCTCTTGAGAGTTTTTTTCTATGCTAAAGGCACTATATTAAGACAAGTTGTTATCTACAATAGTAATTTGAACTTATCTAGTACTCTTAAGTACTGGATAGGAGCGTGAACAAATCTACTATCTGCATCTTGTGCAGTCATGCAGAAAGCCTTCTCTGCACTTCAATCTAACACAGGACATGTGCAAACTTAAATTGTCTGAGCATATTTCAATTACAGCTCATATAGTGAGCAGGGAAACATTACGTCAATTTGGACTGAATTTGATCCAGACTTTTGGAGATAAAAATTGTTTTTTTATCCTCAATGCTCCTGATGCAAAACTTTGCACATTAGGTCTGCATACTGGGAATTTGATAATGGACAGAAAATTAGTGGAATGCTTTGGGGAGGGGGAGGAATGGTGGGTTCCAGGTGTGGACAAGTCCGTGCTGCTTCACCTGAATTGATCACATCCCAATTGTCATATGGGATTTTTTTAAAGGCGCATCATTGCCATTAAAAAGACACCTGCTCTGACTTGCAGCTTACCCACAAGCATGGGGCAATTTGCTGGGTTTGTGCTCTTGGCCAGAAGCCACCAGCTGCACATGTCAGGAAATTGCACTGCACTGGCCAGAATTTTCCCTCAATTTAATATGGTGAGAGCAGCATGAATTCAGAAAATTGATTCTGTAAGGTAATGTAATTTATTTCAACCTCCTTCTCAGTCCTACTACCGCTGTTTGGTTCTCAATCTTTCAATTTAATTGGTTGTTCACCAAGGTCCCAGCTGCCTGGTTGCCCTTGTTGGCTCATACATCCAACAATTTACAGGACGAAGCATCTTTGAATTCTTGGGTGCAGGAAAAAGTCTGACAAAATGAACAGGCCGCAAAATGACCTGATCCAATAAATAGCGGCACAATCTGGTTTAGTAATGACTCATCTATCCTGCACCCAATGTAGCCAATTGTTATATGATCTCCCCCTCATTTTGATTGAGTTACTGGAACCCAAGTATGATGTAGGCAGTTCAAACAACACACAGGGTTGTTGTATGTCCATACTCAGATGATGAAATCAATGAAAACTTCAAGTTAATTGGTATTTTCAGGTTCCAAAAGCAACAGTGGTTCATCTTATCCACTACTTTTTTTTTAAATAACCAGGCAACTTAAAACTTATTTTTCTATGCCTGTTGTGGCCTAGTCTTCAGTGAAAACACTGGCAGGTATTTCTTTTGATCTGCAAAGGCATCAGTTGACAAATGCAGTTACTGCAGTACATTTCCCTAACTGATTTTAGGTATCTCTCTCATTATTTTATATTGCAAAAGATTTGCTTGTTTTAGTGACATCACCCTTCAAGATCATGTACATCAAAATCTTCAATAACAGCAAAATGTTTCCTCCTCCTCTTTTGAAACATATTACGATGTTAAGCACTAGCTGAACCCTGACTGACATGGGGCGGCACGTTGGCACATCTGTTTCAGGAAACAATGGTTAGCACTGCTGCCTCACAGTGCCAGGGACCTGGGTTCGATTCCTGGTTTGGGTCACTGTCTGTGCAGAGTTTGCACATTCTCCCCGTGTCTGCGTGGGTTTCCTCCAGATGCTCCAGTTTCCTCCCGCAGTCTGAAAGACGTGCTGGTTGGGTGCGTTGGCCGTGCTAAATTCTCCCTCAGTGTACCCGAACAGGTACCGGAGTGTGGCAACTGGAGGATTTTCACAGTAACTTCATTGCAGTGTTAATGTAAGTCTACTTGTGGCACGCATAAATAAATGAAATAATAAATAAATAAACCAGGTCCATAAACCCGGCATGATAAAATGTTTGGACCTTATAGAAATCATCACCTGTTTTGGAGAGTTTTCAAACAATATCAGTTCCTGGAATGGTCAGGCAAATCTTGGTCTGAAAGTTTTAATCCAACAGTGCCCTTATATCATACCATGTATGGACCTGCTTTCTGCTGTTGTATGAGCTATGCCTCTGGTTTGCATGATGGATATTCAAGGCAAATGTTTTGTTGCTTTTTATTTTACAAAAAAGGAATGGATTTGAAACACACAGTCCTTACAACACTGGTTAAACTTCGGAAAAATACCATGGCATAAAATTTAACTTGACTTGCCCCTTCACTACAACCTACTTTTAAACAGGCAGAATTGTGTGCAGAATGAGATCTCTGTTTGGAATTCCAGGTGGAATTTGACTTATTCAGTCACGATAAAAATTTACATATTTAACTTCTTTTAGCAATCTTTTCTCTAATTATTTAATGCAGAGCACTATGATTTATAAGTCCAACTGTGTCATCGGAACACATCACTTGTTTACAACTGAGTACGATTGTTTCCTAATTATTTTAACAGATGAGCAACACAGGAACTTGCAGCAATGAAGCATCTTTGATGTGAAAAGAAATCCCAATATATTTAACAGCAGTGAAATCAGACAAAAAGGAGCTAAGGGATTAGATGGCCAAAACCTGGGTCAAAGAGACATTGGAGCAGGATTGTGTGGTCCACTGTGTCAAAGGCTAAAGAGAGATTGAGAAGGACAAGGAGGGATGGTGCACTGTAGCCATAATTACAGAAGCCATAATTAGGAATTTGATTCGAGTGGTGTGGGTTACACAAAGGACAAGATTTTCTGGCCTCCCCGCCATGTGTTTCTCATACCGGGAGGCAGCACACCATTCGCCAGTGACAGGAACTTCTGGTCCCGCCACTGTCAATGGCATTTCCCAATTAATCCACCACACAGTTAGGCCCAAGGGTCTCTGTTTCCATGCTGTAAACCTCTATGATTATCTATGACACCATTGGGAAACCCACGGCGGGGAGGTGCCATCGACAGGACCGGAAGACCTGCCAGCATGAACATCCAGAAAGTTCCGACTGAAGTGGCAAAAGCGTGGCAGATGGAGTATAATGTCGGAAAATGTGAAGTTATGTGCCTCAGTATGAAGAATACAGGAGCTGAATATTACTTAAATGGAGAAAGACTGCAGAAAACTACAGCACAGCTGGGTTTGGGTCCTTGTGCGTAAATCACAAGAACGAGTGATATGAATGACCACGAAGGCCACAGGGGATCATCAATAAATCAATTGTGAGCTTCATGGAGTACAAGCTGCCGTATTGAGCAAGCAGATGCTCACCAAGTGGGAAGCAGCCAACGGGGCTTTTTAAATCTTTAACTTTATCTGTACTGAAGTCTACTTGATTGTAAGTCACAGGAGCCGCCTCTTTCCTTTGGTGCACAAAAAGGATGTTGGTGATGGGAACTGGTGTTTGGCTGAATTACCTCATTGGCAATGAGGGAAAATAAAATTTCCTCCATCTTTCCCTCCACACAACTTCCAAATATCAAGAATTTCTCCAGTAAGAAAAAGCCATTATGACTCTTTTCAGCAAACCCGAGCCCTGTGGTGCCAGTGGGGAAGACTGGGCCCAATATACTGAGTGCATGCATTACTTCTGTGCTAACAATATTAAAGGAGACAAAAAGCAAAAAATGATATTGCTGACAGCCTGTGGGGCCCCAACTTTCAGTTTGATAAGAAGTCTGACGCATGCTGTTACTTCTTCCGTGCTAACAACATTGAAGAAGACGAGAAACAAAATGTGATATTGCTAACAGCACGTAAAGCACCAACATTCAGTGTAATAACAGGTCTGACCTATCCGCATGCCCCTGACTCAAAAACCTATAATGAACTGGTAGAACTGGTAAAACACACTACACTTGAAGCCCCCAGTAATTCTCCAGGGATATTGTTTCAACATGCCTGGAAGAAACTGTCGCTCAATTCTTGGCTAGGTTACAGAAACTAGCTGAACATTGTGAATTTGGAACTCCTCTTAATGAACAGTTGGGGGATGGATTGGTATGTGGTGTAAATGACCTAACCATCCAAAAGAAGCTGTTGGCAGAACCCAATTTGGACTTTACAAAAGCCACTGAGATAGCCTTGTCATTTGAGAATGCAGAGAAAGGGGCTCAGGAGCTACAAGGGGCATCGGGCAGCAATGTCGTCCAACTGGGGCCGGGGGAGGGGGGGACGTCATGCAACCAGTCCTCAATGGAGAATGTAAATCAGGTATTAATGAGCCCCATTTGATTTAAGAACCCTAATGTTCACCACCAGACAGTCAAGGAATGGCAGTGCTGACTCCAAGTGTGTTAAAGAATATACTCCAGAAAGGTGCAGTTTACAGTTGACAGATTATTGCAAGGACTGTGAAAGCCACAGTGATATTTCAGGAAAAGGCAAAATGTGTGCTGCCTGGGGAGAAAGCTCATTATAGAAGAAAAGATCTATAAGCACCTCCAATCGGCATTCAACTCATGAGGCTGGAAGATATGAAAGCCAGGCTAGCCACCTACATGGGGGGACCTTTATTAATATAAGACACCACAATGGCCCCGGTAACTTATAGACAGCAATCAGCTCGTCTTCCACTCGTTGTATGGGAGCACGGGTCAAACCGTAAGGGGACAGATTGACTCCAGCAGATTCAGCTCAACTGATTAGAGATTTTCAGGCTAGGCATGGGGGGCCTGTACAAAGTTATCAGTAGATACCCTGTAACCGACCATAAACTCATATTGGGCCTCTTCAAAGAGGACAAAGCAATTCCCTCCATCACCTCAATTTGGATACAGTGCTGGGCCTTGTGATTGGCAGCTTATGAATATATTCCGGTACATCGCCCAAGCACCTGGATAGCTAATGCGGATTCATTGAGTCACCTCCCTTTGCCCACAAGCCTGGCTCCTTTACCAGCAGTAGAAGAGGCTGTGATGAACCTGAACTCTTTTGGAAATGTTGCAACAAGGCAGATTAAAGCCTGGATCCAAAAAGACCCAACCTTATCCAAAATTAGGCACATGATTTTACACAGTAAACTCCAGGGATGACTCTCTGAAGAAATTAAACCCTACCTCATTAAGAAATCTGAACTTAGTGTTGGGGATGGGATCATTCTTTGGGGGTCCCGAGTAATTGTTCCACTCCAAGGACGACATCCAACATTAACAGAACTACATAATGGCCATCTGGGAGTATCAAAAATGAAGATGCTGGCCAGGAGTTACATCTTGTGGTCCAGTTTTGATTCTGACATCATAGACTTGGTGAAGTCATGTAACCTGTGCCAGGAAAATCAAAAACTGCCACCCTCAACCCCCCCCCCCCCATGGGAGTGTGTACATGTCATAGAATCATAGAACACTGCAGAAGACGCCATTCAGCCCATCAAGTCTACACCGTCAACAATCCCACCTGGGCCCTATCCCTGTGACCCCACATATTTACCCTGCTAATCCCCCTGACACTACAGAGCAATTTAGCATGGCCAATCAACCTAACCTGCACACCTTTGGAGTGTGGGAGGAAACTGGAGCACCCGGAGGAAACCCGCTTGGGTCCCTTTACGTGTTCTATGTTTTTTAATCATGGTGGGTGCACAGTCCAAGTGTTTGGAGGTGCATCGCACAATCTCCACAGCTACTCAGGCCACAATCAAGAAATTGCAGCAAAGCTTCAGCACACACGGAATACCGGAGGTCTTGGTTTCCGATAACAGCATGGCCTTTACTATCGGTGATTTCCAGAACTTTGTGCTCTCCAATGGTATCCGAACTGAAACTTATCACCCATTGTCAAATGGATTGGCAGAACGGGTGGTTCAAACCTTCAAAAATGGCACGAAAAAACAACTGGCAGCGTCCATGGAGACTAAACTGACAGGATTTTTGTTCAATTATAGAACCACACCACACACCACGACAGGTGTTGCTCAAGCAGAGCTGTGGATGGGACGTCAGCTTTGTACCAGATTGAGCTTATTATTCCCAAACTTGGCGGGGAAGATGGAGTCCCAACTGGAAAAGCAAAAATGAAACCTTGATTCTTTGAGGACAGAAAGAACTTTTACAACGGGTGATTTGGTTTATGTAAAGAACTTTGGGGATAGTCCCAGATGAGTCCCCAGATCATTATGAAGAAAACAGAACCAGTAAGTTACAAGGTCAAATTTCAGGGTAAAACCCTAGAGAAGCACTTAGACCACCTCAAGGCCAGGGAGTCCTTACTCGAGCTGCCCCACTGCTGGCCATGCAAATAGACAATGTCAGTCCTCAGTTTCAAGTTGACTCTGCACTTATCCCTATGAAGAGCCAAGGTACAGACTTGGAGTTGGAGGCTGAAGAAGTGGGCCTCTGGACAGAAGCAGAACCTAAGGAGGAACCTGCTTCAGTAACCTTGCAGCGCTGCTCCTGAAAGAGAAAGTCCCCTGTTCCGTCTGCACCGCCTGACCCAGCCTTGTCTTCAATGGACCTTTGCCCGAGCGTCAAGCAATAGGAAGTACCTCCTCGCAGGGGGGATGCTGAGAGAGACATAGACCTAAGTGGGGAGGGACATTATGATGACCATGAAGGCCACAGAGGGATTATCAATAGATCTACCTGTGTGCTTTGTGGAGTACTCCGCCATACTGAGTGAGCGGAGGCTCACCCAATGAGAAGCAGCCAACCGGGGTTTTTAAGCTTGTGACTTTATCTGGACCAGTGTTGGAGGTCTTGAGGTGAAGACTACCTGACTGTAAGCCGCAAGAGCAGTCTCTTTCCTTTAGTCCACAATAAAGGGTGTTGGTGAAGGGAACTGGTGTTTGGCTGAACAGCCAATATGCAAGTTCAGCAGGTAATTGGGAAGGCAAATGGAATGTTGGCCTTTATTTCAAAGGGAAATGTTGTCTGGAATGCGTTCCCGGGGAGGTGGTGGGAGCAGGTATGATAGCTGCATTTAAGGGGCATTTAGATGAATACATAAATAGGCTAGGAATGGAAGGATATGGACCCCCTAAGTGCATATGGTTTCAATTTAGGCAGGCATCATGATCGGCGCAGGCTTGGAGGGCCGAAGGATCTGTCCCTGTGCTGTATTGTTCTTTGGTCTTTGGAATGGAGAACAAAAATGGAGAAGTCGTGTTAAAACTATACAATGCACTAGTTAGACCACACCAGGAGTACTGTGAAGCAGTTTTGGTCCTCTTATCTAAGAAAAGGTATACTGTCATTGGAGGTAGTTCAGAGAAGGTTCATTAGGTTGATCCTGAGTACGGAGGGATTTTCTTATGAGGAGAGGTTAAGTTGGTTGGGCCTGTACACATTGGAGTTGAGAAGAATGTGATCTTGCTGAGACATACAGGATCCTCAGGAAGTTTGACAGGTAATGCTGAGAGGGCGTTTCCCCTTGTGTGAGAGTCTCAGACCAGAGGGCATAATCTCTGAGTAAGGGGTCACCCATTTAAGAGAGAGTTGAGGAGGAATTTCTTCTCTCAGAGGGTGAATCTGTGGAACCCTTTACTGCAAAGAGCTGTCGTTAAGTATGTTCAAGCTGAGCTAGAAAGATTTTTAATCAGTAAGGGAATTGAGGGTTATGGGGATAAGATGGAAAAGTGGAGTTGAGGATTATCATAGCTAATCAGTCATGTTCTCATTGAATAGCGGAACAAGCTCATCGGGCCGAATGGCTTGCTTCTGTTCCTATGTTTTATGGAAAATCAGCAGTAATCTGACCAGTACTGTGCGTCATCTGCTGGAAAGAGTATGGGAATGGACACTGCGTGAATTGAGTATCAAGCTCAGCTGTGATACCCTCTATGTATGCATAACATGCCAACATTCACCGTCTAGACTCATATTTGAGGAATAATTGAGATGCCAGCTGTGTGTTGGTGCCTATGGGCTGTACCCCAGCATGAGTCAAGACTCTGAAGAGTGAAATAAAATGGTGGAAAGTTATAATTGTGTTTACAGCTTTTAGAAGTTTCAGTTACAATTTCTGTGGTCAGATTATAGTGCACTTTAGCTCATGAAGTAAGAAGGTTGTGACAACATTTTCTGAAAACAAAGTTTCAATGTGTTCGAAGAATTTCATGGAATCCCTCCAGTGCAGAAGGAGGCCATTCGGTCCATCGAGTCTGCACCAACTCTCTGACAGGGCATCCGACCCAGGTCCGATCCCTGTAACCCCATGTATTTACCCCACTAATTCCCCTACACATAATATGGCCAATCAACTTAAACTGCACATCTTTGGATTTTGGAAGGAAACCAGAGCACCCGGGGAAAACCCACGCAGACACAGGGAGAACATGCAAACTCCACACAGACAGTGTCCCGAGGTAGGAATTGACCCAAGTCCCTGGCGCTGTGAGGCAGCAGTGTTAACCACTGTGCCATCATGTCGCCCGTGTCCTTTTCAGTTCCATGAAGTTATCACTAATTCTATAAAACTCTTCAGTCGTTTATTCCAGAGAATCACATCAAGCCTATGCCACAGAACAATGGCCTATGCTTCTAAAGCAGGATGGTGCCATGTTACCCAGATAGTACTTTCTGACACGATTGCCCCTTAGTGTCCCACTATGTGTAGGGGAATTAGAGGGGTAAATACATGGGGTCACAGGGATAGGGCCTGGGTTAGATGCACTGTCAAAGAGTCAGTGTAGACTCAATGGGCCAAATGGCCTCCTTCTGCACTGGAGGGATTCTATGAAATTCTTCGACCACATTGAAACCTTGTTTTCAGAAAATGTTGTTATAATCTTCTTACTTCATGAAGGCACTCCAAGTATTGTCAGGAGTTTCACAGCCTCTCTGCCAATGACCTTCAGTGGCAGTGCCACAGAGAGTGTAATCTTATATACCCTGGCCCACCCAGGCCTCGGACTGCCAGATGATGACCATCATGATCATCAAAGGTTATGGGACAGAGACCGCGGCAGCTGCTCCCATCAAATCAGCAGATGTTGGGAATGCACTAGACTACAGCACTTAGAAATATTTCAATAACTTCACTCTCACACAGTAAGTTTGCACTGGTGTTTATATATTTATGAGAAGGAAGGAGTGTTAGTGTGGAATGGTCAGGCCCTGGGCACTCTGATATTGGGCCTCATTTCCATTGAGACAGTGAGCTGAGGAGAGCAACTAAAAGCTTGCTAGCTAAGCAGAAACCATCAGGACGGGAGGGGGAGGGTGGGGGGGGGGGGGAGTGGGATGACTGGCAAAGTGGTAAACAAGGTCTGTGGTAAACCACTGTTAGCTTATTGCCTGTGTGTGTGTGACATGCCTGGACATGCCCCTGCTGGCCCTGCCTGGGACTCCTCCCCCCCCGGTCCAGGTATAAAGATGACTGCTCCCCACCCCCCGCCTCAGTCTCTGGACCAGTTCATCGGCATGGGTGTGCTCCAATGCTCCAAGTGTTTTGCTAATAAAAGCCTATTTGTTCTTGCATACAAACTAGTCTTTGCTTGATTGATAGTGCATCAAGGTCGAAGGTGGAGCTGACCCGGGTGGGGAGGATGAGATGCAGAGGAATTTGTAGCAATAGCTCAAAGAAGAAATATTGAGTGTTTCCACTGGCTCTCTTATCTTTGGCAGTAATTGTCCAAGGCGCACAGCCTTCTAAGAATAAATAAAATTGTGCTAAATAGATTGTTACATAAGATTGATAGGGCATCATCTTGTGCCCTCGCCCATGGTGAGTTTGATGGTGGTGTGGGCATTCAATCAGGCAAGAAGGTGGTGGGTGAAGACTCCAACACCTTCACGTCTGTGAATAGCCTTCCTACCCTGCCACAAACTCAGCAGTGGTTGCAAGGTTCACCATGTGGGGAATGTGACAAACAAACCTCTAAGCTGTTAATTGTGAGGAGCCTCTCATTTAAAGAGACAGTCTCTGATTGAGGGACCTGGCACCAGGAAGTGGGGAAGGGGTGGCTTACGTGTACAGAAATAACAGGAGTAGTGGCTAATAAAGCACCAAGGCATTAAAAAATTATTGAGAGCAAAGCAATTATATGTATATATATATAAAGCTTCTTCCTCTTTAAGCACCGCTCTGTATACATGGCATACATTCAAAATGAACAATGAAAAGAATATGCACAAAAGTTTTGTTGGATCAACAAAATATTTGTTCATATATTCTTCGGCCTAAATGAAGCTATGGCATGAAATGTAAGCAGTATTCTCACAAACAAAATGCAACTTGTTCAAAAATCATGAACAGAGTATTGAATGCAAATTATTCCTAATTTAACCTTCAGTTTTTTGATTCCTCCATTCTGATTGTGCAATCAATTAGAAACTCTACCCTGTTATAATGTCTGGAATCAGTGGCGTGAAACTCGCTTCCAAAATAAATAGGACTAATTTTCTTCAGGATTTTGAAAGTTTAACTTAATTATACTGCGAAAGTGAACTGAAACTTAAGCTAGTCAAACTGATACATGAACTTTGCTGTTCAAATATTGATCTTTACTTGGGCAGATTCTCCTCAGTTTCCAAGACATGGCTCTTAAACTCAAATATTATATCTTACTTAATAGAGATCATAGTAACCAATCAATACCACTCACATAGATTAATATGTCTCTAAATGCTCTTTGAGTTACAAAGATAAGGCATTGTCTGAAAGGATGTCTAAGCTTACTTTCCAAATATGTGTTGGAAAGTTTCATCTCACACCTTGATAAATATTTTATTACGATTTAAATAATAAACACCTTAATCCAGAATGTGAATTAGTGAATGAAAGCTCAAAGGTGTGATGTTAGTGTACCTCTAAAAGTTTTTTAAAATTTCATGCTCACAGCCTTAGGTGATGTCATTGTTGGGAAGAGAAAAAAAACTGTGCGCCGCTCAGGTGACAGGGATTTCATTTTCAGTTTCAGTTTGGAGCTGCAGGTTGGAGTTTGAGTTTTAGAAGGGACAGCAAGCTAAAAAGACGTGTTTTCCCTCCCTCCCTGTTGTTTTGAAAATTCTGTTGGTTTCCTGAAGGGTGAAAATCTGTTGTTCTGGGAGGGTTGGACCAGTGTCTCTGGTGCTTTGGGAAGCTGTCTTGTCTTCAAACTGTTTGGAGCGAATCCAGAGAACTGCAGACTTCAACCAAGGGACTCAAACTTCCATTAGTCACGTGAGCGTCAGTCTGTGCTGTGTTAAACCTGTGAAAAGGGTCTTTTGTTTATGGGAGCTTTCGGTTTTGATTGGGACAGCTTATATATATTCATTAAGGGTTATACATTATAGTTGTTTTGTTTCTTGTTTGTAATTGATAAAAGTTCTTGCTAATTTTTTTATTATACATGTTAACTATATTCTTAAATAAATTTTGTTTGATCAAAGCTCCCTTGTGGATCTTTTGAATCACACCTGAAGTGAACCATTTCATACTTATCCTAGCCAAATTCAAAATGCTAAATTTATGATTCGGGCAGGCTTCATAAAACACTTTGGAGTTTCTAACCTGGACCATAACAAAAGGCAGAATATTTAGGACCTGGAGTTAGCTAACCTTGGTGCCCAATATCATGAATCCATTCTGAAACCATCAACTCCACATTACCATATACAAGCACAGTGCATATTTTTTTAAAATTCATTTTACGTGATGTAAGCATCACTAGCTGGGCCAGCATTTATTGCCCATCCCTAATTGCCCTCAATTTCAGAGGGCATATGAGAGTATGACAAATTGTCTTCCCAAAGGACATTAGTGAACTAGTTGATTTTTATCACAATCAACAATGGTTTCATGGTCATCATTAGTCTTTTAATTCCAGATCTTTATTGAATTGAAATTTCACCATCTACCGTGGCAGGATTTGTACCCAGGTCCCCAGATCTTGCTCTGGGTCTCTAGTCCAGTGGCAATACCACTGCCTCTCCTATTTGTGTCATCAGATTTAATAAATATGTAGGGCCAAAATTGTTACCAATCATATTGCATAGGTGGAATAGATTAAGACCAGATCAAGTAACTCACAATTGGTAGTCCATGAGATGCTGTGGGTTCTGAGAAATCGTAGAATTGAATGTCACCACAATCTGTAACCTTCTCCAGCACCAGTTCCCAGCATCCTAACTAAGCTACACGCATACTGAACAGCAAAGGCAGCCTGCTGCAGACAGAGCTGAACAATTCCCCAGCAAGCAAATTCGATCCAATCTCTAGAGTCCTACAACATGCAGTCATGAATGGTGGTGTGCAATCAACTAACATGAGAACGTGGCTCCATAAACATTACCATTTTCAATGACAGTGGGGTCAACATGTGAATTCAAAAGACAACAATATCGGAATTCTTCTCAAACTCCTCCTGATGTTCTACCATCACATATGCCATTTTTCAGTCAATACTATTCTTACCACATGGGATTGAGAAAGAGGCTAAGTGCACTGGACACAGCAGAGACTATGAAGCCTATTGACACCGCCGGTGTGGTGCTGAAGGTGTGCTCCAGAATTAGCCATTATAAGCTGTTCCAGTACAGCTGCAAAACTGTCATCTACCTAAAAAGTGGGAAATTACCCAGGTGTGTTCTGTCCGCAAAATGCAGAAAAATGCAACCTGGTTAATGACCGCCATATCAAGCTATTCCCAATCATCAGTGCAGTGATGAAAGGTATTATCGACTGTGCTATCAACAACACCCACTCACCAATAGCTAGCTTATTGATGCTCAGTTTGACTTCCACCAGCACCGCATACCTCCAGGCCTCTTTATTATCTCTGACCCTTAATCCTCACTCAAAAACATTGACTCTATTCGCTCTCCACAGATACTGTCAGACCTGCTGAGATTTTCCAGCATTTTCTGTTTTTGGTGCACAATTCAGCATCCCCGGTATTTTGCCTTTATCCAGGAGTTTTTTGACTGGAAAAGCCAGCAGTGCAGCCGGCAGGCTACATCTCACTTTTCCCACCTGAGTTGACACTTTCTGCCCATCATCTTATGAAATTGCCCTGGCCACTACGTTATTGAGAGTGTTAAACAGGTCCATGCCTTTGTTAAAAGAGCAAAACAAGAAAGTTTCATAGAAATGCCTGAATATTTTTGCTGCTGATATCTCACAGAACTATTTGAACTCAAACATCTGGAACATTCATCTTTGGAAACATTGGGAGGAACTTTCTCAAGACCTACTTACTGATTAAGCCTCATGGGAAGTGTGTGTTATATCAGAAAACTGCAGATGGACTGTCCACAGTTTTTAGTCCATTGACATCAATGTACCAAAATTTGCATGCTGCGTACACATAATTTACAATAAGCCATCCATAAAGACCTGCTTGTAAAATAGGGTCTTGTAAAGTTCTGCCCAATGTCAACAAGTCTCACAAGGATAGTTGTTGGTTGATTTGATTAATAACCCTGGCCTTATCTCACTCTCAGTAAGCCATATCTAACTGGAAATTCAATGAGCTAATTATAAATCAGATTTTCCTGATTATCAGCACTTTCAGTAGAAACATATAGTCTTGTAATATTTATGAGCCAGTCACAAAAAAATTCAGAAAGTGCAGCCAAATTTGCCTGTTATACTTGAACATAAGATTGCCAAACAGGGCTGTTAAATTTTAAGGTTGAAACTTTTTACGTGGGGGCCTACATCAGACATCATGATAAACTATTTTGGTAAATCCAAGCTGTATTTTTGCCCAGTACATTGCAACATTTACATGATCATCTGACAGATCAATACAGGGTTTGGAAAGGAAAAGTAAAAATTAATCTCCCGTAGTTTCTTTAATTTTTACATATTCACATGCACGGGCACACACAAATGTACGGGCGCACACACACACAGGAATGCACAGACACACACACACACATATGGGCACAGACACACACACACATGGGCACACATACACATGGGCACACACATGGGTACACACATGGGCACACACACACATAAATGCACAAACATACATAATGGAACAACTGAACAGTCAGGACTTTCCTCTCATTTATTATGGATGATGGGAGATTCTATCCAGGCTTCTACCTAAAACCCTAACTTTTATTTCAGTTTTGAAAAGACGAGGATAACTCCGAACATTTTATCCTTCAGTTTGGAATATAAAAGTTGGAATGCAACCTTACAGGAGATTGACTGGGTTATTGTCTATTTCATTCAGAGCTAAAACAAAAAGCACACATCTTCTTGACTCCATCATATGTAAATATGATCTCCCGGAGCCTGCATAATTGCCTCAGGGAGCTGGAGAAGAATTCCTTGGAACCTTTCCTAAATTGACTACAGGTTTAGTTGCCTCTCCTTGGATACTGTGTGATTGAGTTGTTGGAGGAGTGGGGATGGGTGGCAGGGAGGTGGGCGGGTAAATGATGAATAGGTTGTTGATCATATAAATGGCTTCATCATGTTTAGTGTTGGCTTGATGGATCAAGTGATTTTTTTTGTCTTTTTTATATCTTTTATAAGCTGTTATTAATAAACTAAAAAGTATTCATGTGAATTTACAGTTTAAAATTATCCAATTGATTTTTATCTTAATTGTATTTGTATTGTTATGGCTAGTTAAGTTGCTAAAATAATAAAAATTATAAAATCAAGATATATGAAATATTATATTAACAATCCATTCTTCATGCATTCTCTGCCTAAAGGCAGATCCTTGGTCAACTTTGGCAAAGTGCTGTGATTTTATACTATGAGTAGAACAGGGAGGCAGGCCGGAAAAGGGATCAAACCTCAAGCTTTTGTGTTAATCTGATCGACACGCTAGCCATCAAGCTAACTGAGCTAACCAGCACGCTTGACAATGCATATTATCAGGTAATTTGACTAGTTAATAAATTAGTGCTACTATTGTATCTGTGTGAACTTTTGCGATAGCATTCCTTCCCCGGAATTTAAAGGATAGAATATGAAGTTCATTCCAGACATTTTCATTGGGTGGGACAAGAATATGGTCATGACTGAGTTAGCATCCAGCAGGGTTCTCATGTCCTTGCCTTGCAAGCAACTCAGTTCAAGGGCAATTAGAGATGGGCGACAAATGCTGGCCTTTCAGAGTGAAATGCATGCAGTTAATGATGTCCTACGCTATCATTAAGTGTGCAATCTTCACTTGCTCGCTCCTGAAGAAAGATCACAATTCTGTCCATCTCCACAGATACTGCCTGACCTACTGATTATAGAATCCCGACAGAGTAGAAGGAGGCCATTTGGCCCATCAAGTCTTCACCGACTCTCTGGAGGGGCATCTTATCCAGACCCACCCTCCTGCCCTATCCTCGTAACCATGGCTAATCCATCTAACCTAGACAGCTTTGGACTGTGGGAGGAAACCGGAGCGGCCAGAGGAAACCCACACAGACATGGGGGGAAAGTGCATGCTCCACACAGACAGTCACCCAAGGCCGGAATCGAACCCGGGTCTCTGGCATCACTGTGTCACTGTGCCGGTATTTTCCAGCATTTTATATTTTCATTTCAGATTTCCAGCATTTGCAATATTTTACTTGTGTAAAAGCTCTGCAGCACTTGCCACATCACCACATGTTTTAAATAGTTTTACAAACCACTAAACACTTCTACAAACTCAGCAACAGTCAGTAACAAATCAATCATCAACTAACCGGAAAGTGGTTGATATTCTCTTCTAATTAGCGATCTTTCCTGCTGCTGAATGCAATTTTGAGAAAGAGCATTAATTGGGGGGTTATACTCCAAAATAGCACCCTGGCATCAAATCAACATTGCAAGCTAACTGATGTCATCATCTGCCGAATCTGCAAACTTCTGGCACACACTCCATTTGTCAGAGCTAATGCTCTCACTGAGTTTAACACTAGCATCTCTGTTATGTTATTATAATGATATAGTACCTTGGGCTTATTTACTGTATAGGACACAAGCCACCAATTGCTCGTAAGGGATTGGGCAAACATATTATGAGTTTGTTTATTAAAACTAGGCACATGAGAACAGTTATACATTGGTATACAGCTTGGTGATATCAGAGCTATGTGCTGTATTCTGCTCAAAGCAAAAGTGAAACTAAGACTGGATCACATGACGCAATTCCCTTCTAGTGATGTCATGCTGATATTTCTTCAAGGCGTATTACAAAACCACTTGCACAAAAGTTGTAAGTCATACTTTCAATCAAAACAGCATCTGTTGCATCCAAACAATGGATGCCAGAAGCTAAATTTTGTCGCTGGTGTAAAATTGAGCTTGAACCGCAGGATAGAACCATAGAATCCCGACAGTGCTGGAGAACGTGCAAACTCTTGAGGCCATTTGGCCCATCAAGTCTGCACTGCCTCAAAAGGGCATCCTACTCAGGCCATCCTCTCTGCCCTATCCCCATAACCCCTGTGCATTTACCATGGCTAATCCACGCAATCTACACATCTTTGGACACTAAGGGGCAATTTAGCATGGCCAATCCACCGAACCTGCATATTTTTGGACGGTGAGAGGAAACCAGAGCACCCAGAGGAAACTAATGCAGACATAGGGAGAAGATGCAAACTTCACACAGGCAGTCACCCAAGGGTGGAATCGAACCCAAGTCCATGGTGCTATGATGCAGCAATGCTAACCATTGTGCCACAATGCCACAATTTATTTTAATGTGTGAAAATGAGAGGCTGAATGCCCATGAGCTTTCATATGATACATTAATTGCAAACAGGAATCAACCCTATGTTTTAGCTCTAATTTTATTTACTGTTGCTTTAATGATCCATTCGCTCATCTCATGTCACCGCTACCACACTGAACAGGTAAGGGAGATGTTAGTAAAACAACTTTAAAAGGAAGGCAAATTTGAGGGGAGAAATAATGACAAATTATATATTTTACATGCCACTCGAACTTGTATTTAATAACAGTGTAATTTAATTTCAGGAATCTGATGTCATCCAAAAAATGTTAAAAAGTTTTATTAATGTTAATTGAATTACTGCCATTTAATGCATAGCTGCTTATTATGTTACCCTAGTTTTTGGAGATGGCTAAATTAGAACACACATAGAGAAACTGCAGTAAAGCTTTCAACATGTCTGTGATGTTTAATGTTAAACTCAGTTTATGCAAAGCATTAAGGGGACTCTTTGATTGCTTGTGTTAGGTTAAAGCTTTTTAATTGTTGATCTTTGGGATTATAAGGCTGAAGGACTCTATAAAAATATTGTTTTACATTGGCACTATGGACTTGTGCCATTGTTTTGTGAGTCATAAGATAATAATTCCTAGTTTGCAGCCAGTTCTTTGGAGAAGCACACAGTTAGAAGCAACTTCCATATAAGGGAATCAATCCCTGCAGTTGAATTAAACTTGTTCTCATATTCACATCTGTAGATGCTGACCAGAGAAAGAACTCAAGCACCAAAGAGAATTGTGTTACTTAATGCTAAATAAATACAACTATTTATATTGAAAGTTGCCTGTCTGCAAACCAATAGAAGGCAGAATGTCAAAGTAGCAGTGTTAATAGCTATTTCAATATCTTCTCTACCCACCATATGTACATACATTTCAGATTCAGTATTTTGAACATTTGGGCTGCACCATTCTTGAATTATTTGATGCATTTGTACTTTTTTTCAACATGTTTCACCAACATGAAGGTAAAAGACCACAAGAAATATAAACAAACTGATGAAGTGATAGAAACTGTTCAGTTAATTTTTTTATTCATTCATGGGACATGGGCGCCACTGGCTGGCCTGTATTTATTGCCCATCCCTAGTTGCCTTCAAGAAGGTGGTGGTGAGCTGCCTGCTTGAATCGCTGCAGTCAGTCCACATGCTGTGAGTTGATCCACAATGCCATTAGGGAGGGAATTCCAGGAGTTTGCCCCAGCGACTGCAAAGGAACGGCGATATATTTCCAAGTCAGGACTGTGAGTGTCTTGGAGGGGAGCTTGCAGATTGTGGTGTTCCCATGTATCTGCTGCCCTTTCCCTTCTTGATGGAAGTGGTCATGGGTTTGGAAGGTGCTGTCTAAGACTCTTTGGTGAATTGCTGCAGTGCAGCTTGTCGATAATACACACTGCTGCTACTGAGCATCGGCGAGGAGGGAGTGGATGTTTGTGGACGTGGTGCCAATCAAGAGGGCTGCTTTGTCCTGGATGGTGTCAAGCTTCTTGAGAGTTATTGGAGCTGCACATGCTGATAGCACAGAATATTACAAAGTCGCCATCATTGTTTGGTGTAAAGGTTTAATGATTTCTTCCAGTGAACTGTCAATCCAATATTTGCCACAAATTCTTCATCGTCTTTTAATTTTGGATCTCTTTTAATTGTGCTTTTGCCAAAAGGAGATAAAATTGAAATCAAACTGCCATCATTATGCAAAGGGTTTGCTGTGTGATAGAGCAGTCTCAGGAACACTTTTTGGCGAGGTGTGTCAACAGGAGTAGTCCCTTTCTATTAAATGTTATGATTTAAGTTATTCAGCTATTTCATTTTCAAAAGCAATATAACTCTTACAATATAATACATCGTAAAATAAATAATTTACATTTATTTAATGCTTTTTTAAATCTCAGGCCATCCCAAAGTACCTTGCAGCAACTGAAATACATTCGTACAAATACTGGATTGTAGTCACTGTTGTAATGTAGGAAATTTGCCCACAACAAGGTCCCCCAAACAGTAATATGATACTGACCAGATAATCTGTTTTAATGATGTTTAACTGAAGGACAAATGTTGAGCAAGTCATTGACAAGAACTTGCCTGCTCTTCTTCAAAACAGTGCTACAGGGTCTTTTATAGAATCACAGACTCCTATATTATTCTCTAGATATATTTAAGTGATGACCTCTGTTATTCCTCCCACCTCTCTTTGTATTGGTTGGTTCAATAAAGAGATTTGTCTACCTTCCCTTTTCTGTTCTCCATCTCTTCGTTAAATATTAATCAATCTTCTATTTCAACTGCTGATGGATGTGCTTTGCATGACCAAGATTTTGTTTTATTGCAGACTGGCTTTATGACTGGTCCAACGGGGGTATTTCAAGAGTTTTTTTTATCATTATGCCTGTCACTTTTGATGAATAACAGCTTCACTAGGGTCTCATGATAGGTTGAAAAATGGTTGAAATCCGCAGAAGGACACTCCTCCCATGTTAAGAAATGGAGCTTGTTGTGCCAGTGGGGCCAGTATGCAAGGTGAGTATTGCTTGTGAATACTAAAAGGTGTATGACCATTTACTTTTAAGTAGCCATTTATATGGGGATAAAAATGGAGGTTGTATTAATGAAAACAATTGTTACTAAAATTTGACGAACAATACTTAAACACTTAGATTTTACAAGCTTTAATGAAGGATGAATAAAACAACACATTAGCTGCCAAAATAAAATTACAAATCAAATCAATGCATAATCTCCATCATCCAAAACTTCTGTTTGATGGCAGGTGAGGTGGATGTGCCTTTGCATGAGATGAGTTTGACAACATTGCTCTATTTGTCACTTTAGGACACCAGAGAAACCTGGCTGGTAGAATGTACACTTTGTAAAACATTGCGTGTTAGGAAAACAAAGGTAGTTTTCAGGATTAATATTTGTTTTGGTAAACATTAGAAATAAGGTATAGTTCTAATTGTGTTTAATTTAAACTTTCTATGCCTGGAAGGGTAAAACCTATAGTTATATCCATGCTGGACAAAGATGTTTGTTTGTGTGGGGGTTGGTTAATTTCCAACTGTATTTCTATTGTGCTTAGAGTGGGCTATGGCATGAAGAATAAATAGACCAGCAAAAGTCTGTGGGCATTGCTTAGCAACTGGAGGCCCTTGTAAAAAAGCTTTGAAGTTTTACTTCTAGCTGGATAGATTGCAGCTGGACACAGGATACCAGGGAGTGAACATCTTTCAACCCTGCCAGGAGGAGCGGGTGGTATTGTGGCACAGTAGTTAGCACTGCTGTCTCACGGTGCCAGGGACCCAGCTTCAATTCTGGCCTTGGGTGACTGTCTGTGTGGAGTTTGCACATTCTCCCCGTGTCTGCATGTGTTTCCTCGAGGTGCTCCAGTTTCCTCACACACTCCAAAGTTCTATATTCTATTCATCCTTTATTAAAGCTTGTAAAATCTAAGTGTTTAATTGGACATGCTAAGTTGCCCCATAGTGTCAAGGAGATTAACAGGGTAAATAGAAGATTAAGGTACATGGAGTTGGGGGTAAAGTGTTAGCGTGGATTGAGGATTGGCGATCTAACAGGAAGCAGAGAGTTGGAATAAATGGGTGCTTTTCTGGTTGGCAGTTGGTGACGAGTGGCGTGCCGCAGGGATCGGTGCTGGGGCCTCAACTGTTTACCATATACATAGGCGATCTGGAGGAGGGGACCGAGTGTAGGGTAACAAAGTTTGCGGATGACACAAAGATGAGTGGGAAAGCGAATTGCGTGGAGGATGCGGAAAGTCTGCAGAGAGATTTGGCTAGGCTAAGTGAGTGGGCGAGGATCTAACAGATGGAGTATAACGTTGACAAGTGTGAGGTTATCCACTTTGGAAGGAATAATAGTAAAATGGACTATTATTTAAATGGTGAAAAATTACAACATGCTACTGTGCAGAGGGACCTGGGGGTCCTTGTGCATGAATCACAAAAACTCAGTTTGCAGGTGCAGCAGGTGATCAAGAAGGCAAATGGAATGTTGGCCTTTATTGCGAAGGGAATGGAGTATAAAAGCAGGGAGGTCTTGTTGCAATTGTACAAGGTACTGGTGAGGCTGCAACGAGAGTACTGTGTGCAATTTTGGTCCCCTTATTTGCGGAAGGATATATTGGCCTTGGAGGGAGTACAGAGAAGGTTCACCAGGTTGATACCGGAGATGAAGGGGTTAGCTTATGAGGAGAGATTGAGTAGATTGGGCCTGTAGTCGTTGGCGTTTAGAAGGCTGAGGGGAGATCTTATAGAGACATATAAGATAATGAAGGGGCAAGACAGGGTAGAGGCAGAGAGATTCTTTCCACTTAGAAAGGAAACAAGAACTAGAGGACACAGCCTCAAAATAAGGGGGAATCAGTTTAGAACAGAGTTGAGGAGGAACTTCTTCTCTCAGAGGGTAGTGAATCTCTGGAATTATCTGTCCATTGAAGCAGTGGAGGCTACCTCATTAAATATGTTTAAGTCACAGGTAGATAGATTTCTGATCAATAAGGGAATTAAGGGTTATGGGGAGTGGGTGGGTAAATGGAATTAAACCACTATCAGATCAGCCACGATCTTATTGAATGGCGGGGCAGGCTCGAGGGGCTAGATGGCCTACTCCTGCTCCTATTTCTTATGTTCTTAATACATGGGGTTATGGGGATAGTACCTGTGTATAATTGTTGTTGGTGCAGATTTGATAGGCTGAATGACCTCTTTCTGCACTGTAGGAATTCTATAGTTCTATGATTCTAAACTGGATGGGACAAGGGAGTTTGCAAAGATGCAGGCTTTCTAAGGGACACGTTACTGTGCAGATAACTAGGGAATTGGGACAGAAAGAACATTTACGATTATTGGAGTTAGGAGAATAGAGCCAAAAGTATTTATCAGAAGAATTCAAGGAACAGTAAACAAAGTGTTCTGAGTTAAAGAGACAATTGCAGTAACCAGATTTAAAGTAGGACAGCAGACTTCAGAGGTAAATTAAATGTTTGATGCCACTGTACTGGAGTCTGGGAATCAAGTGTTAAAGCAATTGTGAACAGTTTGTACAATTAATAAAAAGAAATCCTAAAGGAGGAATTGAAAATCTTGGACTGGATTCACTATTAAAAGTGGAGCGGATGTTTTGTTTAAAAGTATCATTTGAAAAACCTAGACTGGATTTCGGAATGCAAACCACTAAGGGAAATGATTATGAGAGAAGATTTTTAAGCTTGTTTTTGGGAGTGAAGTTTGGAAACTCAGGGGTGGGGGAGGATTCTATTCCATACATCTGTGGGCAGATGTATGATGGTGACAGATAGTGCGTAATGATATCCACAGAAAGGAAGGAGGAGAAGTATGGCAGGGCTGTTGCCTACCACTGACAGTACAGTTCCTCTGTTGTTCGTTAAGCATAGGAATGTGGTCCAGGACATGTAGTTATTTTCTAGGTGGGGAATTGCCACCACCCCAGCTCAGGACTCTTCAATTCGGGGGAACAAAGCGTTTTAAACCCGTATTACCCAACCCAATGAACTTTGGTGAAAACAGAGATCCAGCTCTCCAGAAGGCTGATCTTGGCACTTTTTGGGATGTGCCACTTCATGGGTGTTTGGGCCCATATGAATATATTTTTAAAAATCAGACTGTTTCTTTCTATCCCATTAAATTGGAACTTTAGCCAATTTCTCTCTAATGTCCTTTTGTACCAGATGAAAATATCACTGATTCTGACCACCCATCCAAACATTAGGAATAATCAGAAGTCTCACAATACCAGGTTAAAGTCCAACAGGTATATTTGGTAGCACAAGCTTTCGGAGCGCTGCTCCTTCATCAGGCTGCCCCTTCATCCTCCGGCGTTGGACTTTAACCTGGTATTGTGAGACTTCTTACTGTGCCCACCCCAGTCCAACGCCAGCATCTCCACATCAACATTAGGAATGTAAGCAGAGCTGCTAATGACTGCAATCGTACTAAATACAGATATAATTAGACTCTCCCCTCAAAATAAATGTGTGAATAACATGAGTATGAACCTCATAAGGAATTCACTGGAGGATACATTTGCACTTAAAGTCAGAAAAAAATACGGTGGTCACTCAATTTTCTGGTCTGCACACACACAGATATGCTAGATAGAAAATTGCTAGATAAAATGTGTGATTTAATTTGATACATATGACAGAGCTAATAGGGAATTTCCATGAATATGATCACGTAATTTGATCTCTGCAGTCTTACGAATGTGGAAAAAATTCTCAAGATAAAAGCTGCTAACAGTTATCTGAGTTTGTGAAACTTGGAAATGTTAATGAAAGGCTTGAATCTTGTAAATGTTGATGTTTACAGGGACCTGGGTACACATTACGAGGAACATGGGAAGTTAGTATGAAGCTACAGCAAGCAATTGGAAAATCAAATGGGATCTTGACCTTTATTGCAATGGATTGGAGTACAGAGTAAGGAAATCTTACTCTAATTCTATGGTGCTTTGGTGAGACCACACCTGGACTACTGTGCACAGTTTTAGTCTCCATGGCTGGGGTTTTCCAGTCCCTTCGCAGTGGATTTTCCAGTGGTGGAGGTAGCTCGGCACTGGCTAGCAGTGGGATCTTCTGGTTCCGCCAAAAGCAATGGTATTTTCCATGCCTTGCCAGCCTCACCAACGGGAACCTGCTGGCTAATAGCAAGCCACCACTGCCACTGGATCATCCTGGTGCATGTCTAAGGAAGGATATATTTGTCTTGCAGGCAATATGGCAAAGTTTCAATAGATTTGTTCCTGGGATGAGAGAGTGTTAATGATGAGGTGCCTGTGATGACTTTAATGAGGCCCACAATGTGGACCTCTTCAAATACGAGCTCCCTGATTAAGGCAGTAATGACTTGTCCAATCTGGAGCCCCACAAATGCACATAATGTGGAGTGTCAGAGTTACTGGCATTTCAGCTTTATACTCTGTATGAGGAAAGACCTGTCTGAGTGCAGCTTACTAGGTAAATAAATCTGAATTTGGTGAAGGGACACTGGCCTCGGAGGAGTTATTTCAGTGCCGAGTAAATTGGGCCCATATTCCCTGGAATGTAAAAGGATGAGGAGTGATCCCATTAGATTATATATGATTCTGAAGGGACATGACAGGGTAGAAACTGAGGTTGTTTCTACTGGCCGAGGAATCTAGAACACAGGGGCATAGTCTCAGATTATGGGGTCAATCATTTGGACTGAAATGAGGAAAAAAATTATTCACCTATATAGTTGTGAATCTTTGGAATTCTTTACCCTAGAAGATTGTGAAAGCTGCATCATGGAACAGATTTAAGGCTCAAGTGGGCAGATTTAGTCTCTGAAGCGATAAGGAGGGCAGATGGGAAAGTAGAATTGAGCCCGAAAATCAGCCACGATTGTATTGAATGGCAGAACAGGATAGACAGGCCATATAGTTTAATTTTGTTCCTATTTTGTATGCTCTATTCCACCATTCTCTCTTTCCCACCACAGAAAGGAAGACACAGCACTGATGAAATTGTGACAAAACATCAACTCCATTTCTCTCTATACAGATGCTGAATATTTCCAGCATTATAACATTGGAAACCTTGTGCCTGCTCTGCTGTTTGATAAGACCATGGCTGGTCTGACTGTGGCCTCAACTCCACTTTTGTATCTACCCCTTATACCCTTTGACTCCCTTGTCAATCAAGAATCTATCTAACTCAGCCTTAAACATAATCAATGACATTGCTTCCAATGCTCTCTATGGATGAGAATACCAAAGACTGACAACCCTGAGAGAAAAAATATTTCTCCTTATCTCCTTCTTAAATGGGAGACTCCTTATTTTTAAACTGTGTCCCCTAGTTTAGTCTCTTTCAAAAGGAGAAACATCCTCTCAGCATCCACCCTATCAAGTCTCCTTAGGAATTTATGTGCTTCAATACGATCACCTCTCATTCTTCTAAACCCCAAAGGATACAGGTCCAACCTTTCCAATCTTTCCTCATAAGATAAACCCTTCATCCCAGGAATCAGTCTCTGAACTGTTTCTAAAGTAATTATGTCCTTTCTTAAGTAAGGAGACTAGAACTACATACAGTACTCTGGATATGGTCTCACCAATATCCTATACAATTATAGTCTCCCTACTTTCATATTCCATTCCCCTTGCAATAAATAACAAAATTCCATTTGTTTTCCTAATCACTTGCTTTACCTGCATACTAACTTTTTGTGATTCAAGTACCAGGATATCCAGATCAGTCTGTATCCTAGAGTCCTGCAATCTCTCTCCATTTAAATAATTTACTACTTTTTATTCTTCCTGCTAAATTGGACAGGTTCACACCATATACTTCATCTATCAATTTTTTGCCCACTCACTTAACCTATCTAAATCCCTTTGCAGATTTCTTGCGTCCTCCTCACAATTTACTTTCCTACCTATCTTTGTATCATCTGCTAACTTAGTAACAATACATTCAGTCCCTTCATCCAAATCATTGATAGAGATTATAAATAGTTGAGGCCTGAGCAGTGACCCCTGGGGAATTCAACTAGTTACAGCTTGCCAGTTGGAAAATGGCCCATTTAATCTCTATTCTCTGCTTCTCGTTAGCTAATAATCCTCCATCCAGGATGATATGTCGTCCCTACACCATGTGCTCTTATTTTGTGCAGTAATCTTTGACATGGCCTTTTGGAAATCCAAGTACACCACATTTGCAGGTTCCCTTTTATGCACGTCACTTGTTACTTCAAAGAACTTTAATAAATTATTCAAACATTGTTTCTCTTTCACAATGGCGATTCTATCTGATTGCATTAATATTATTTTTAGGTGCCCAACTAAAACATCCTTAATAATAGATACCAGTATTTTCCCGATGACAAATGTTAGGCTAATTGACCTGTACACACCTGCTTTCAGTTGCATCCTGTTACATTTGCTATTTTCCAATCTGATGGAACTTTCTGGAATCCAGGAATTTTAGAAAATTACAACCAATGCATCCAGTATCTTTGTGGCTGCTTACTTAAGGATGTTACAATAACCTCATCATCTATGCTTCAGATGCAATGGTGAACAATCTTCCTCTACCAATGACACTGGTGATACAATTCACTCAGAGAGTGCAACTTAACTGAAAGCTCAGCTTTCCTCATATTTGGTTTTTCTGTACATTTTGCACAATTGTGCATGTCATGGCCATCTGCAGTACTATTCAATGTTGGAAATATATTTGACCTAATTCTTATCTTAATGCAAACATTCTATATACTGAGTTTGGAGGTATAATTATCTTACCCAGCAGGACAAGAGATGCTTATAATCTCTGCACCTTCACAAGATGTTTCACTTAATGACAGTAACTTCATTGCAGTGTTAACGTAAGCCTTACTTGTGACTAATAAATAAACTTCAACTTTAAATGGATGAACCTAACAGCTAAACCTCCCTTTTTTTCTCCTTAAATTGTTGTAGTTACAGTTTCCTAGTTGTTGCATTGGCAAAAGATTGTTGCTAAAAAGCCCATCAACATCCCCATGAGCCTTTGTTGTCCAACTTGACCTATTTTCTTTTGCTAAAAAGCCCATCAACATCCCCATGAGCCTTTGTTGTCCAACTTGACCTATTTTCTTAAAGAATGCTGGCAAAAAGGTACTGAAATTATTTCATCTCACTTTCTCCCAATGCAGTGCTGTAGTCCCTTTCTAATTCACATCCTTTTCTCCGAGATAGCTGACACTGTCCTTTAGTACTATATATTTCTAAGCAACTAGAAGGAACCATAGCACTGCTGTGGGAGAATGATGTAAATATCAAAGAAAGTGGTCTGCCATAACAAATCACTGGGTGTTAATTACTCTGGGACATCTTAAGATGTGATATATTTGACAATGAAATAGATCCAGTGTTCTCTGAGATCCATTCCATCACTGAGTCTCCTTTGATCTGAAGCCTGCACCTGGATTTATCATGTCCAGATTTACAATTGATCTTTAAATACTGTGTATCCCTTCAGGGGATGCTACGGGATACATCCATGTATACCATAACAGGCTAAAATAGAATCATGCAGTGCAGAAGGAGGCCACTCAGCCCCTCGAGCCTGCACCAACCACAATCCCACTCAAGTCCTATGCACATAACCACATGCATTTACCCTAACTAGCCCCCCCTGACACTAAGGGGCAATTTAGTATGGCCAATCCACCTAACCCACACATCTTTGGAGTGTGGGAGGAAACCAGAGTACCCGGAGGAAACCCACGCAGACACGGGGAGAATGTGCAAACTCCACACAGACCGTGACCCAAGCCGGGAATCGAACCCGGGTCCCTGGCGCTGTGAGGCAACAGTGCTAACCACTGTGCCACCATGCTGCCCCAAATGATCTGGTTATGTTTACTTATGACTTGAAAAGTTTGTGTAAGCCAGGCAATACAGCAAGGCAATAAAAAGAGGTACAACCCACAAAGATGTAAAGTACCTTTTCCTTGAATGTGGGAGTGAAATCTGCCTTTGCCATAGAGTAAGATGGGCTCATAGTGAATTAGCGGCCTGTGTTACGCAATGCCTGATTTCCTTCTCCGTTGAAGTCAATGAAGAAGAAAACTACGTACACTGTAAAACCAACTGCTGAGGGATGAGGCTGTCATGCACAACTGGTGAAGATCAATATCACCCCCATGTTTCTTCGATTACGATAAGTGCAGGGACTTTTGGATGAACACCTTGTCAGTCTCTTGGTAGATCCTCAAGAAGTGATGCTGTAGATAAACAGTTTGAATTTCAGTTCACCCAGAGTTCAGATATCTGGGCAGGCATGAAGCTGTGATTTATACCATGGAATGTCTTTTCTGTTACTACCGTTCCCGCAACATAAACAAACAGATGGACTGAGTGTGTAATGGATCTTACACCTTATAAGGTGAGCCATTGGTGTCTGGATTCTCATCATTTTCTTTCCAGGTTTGCCTTAATAGCTCAGCAATGAGTGAGATTGGAAAGGTCAGTGCCTTCATCTGTCAATCCACATATCAACAATACTTTTAACTCTTCTCGCCACCCAGGACATTTGGCTTCATTACCTTCTGAACAAAACCATTTAAATTAAAAAAGAAATATATTTATTGGATTGAATTTTGCCTGTTAGATGGACAGCCTGACACTGGCAGGAAATGCGTGTTGTAGCACGCTTGGGAGACCGGCAACCTTATTTCCTAATTTTACAGGCAGCAGCCATTAAGTGGGTCTGATTGGGTGAAGTAGGTTCCATCCAATACTGCCACAAAACAATAGAATGGTCCCAAAGTCATAGCTGACTGAAGCCATCTTTAAATCAAATGACTCTGTCTAATGTCATATAAAGTAAAACACAGCAATTTTCACATTAGTCAAAATGAGGCCTAAATCTATGCTCAGAGGACACTGAGATTATACATTGTTGAGTTCATGAGTGAGGGAACAATCCAAGTGGGGAGATGGGCGTGAGGGCTACAATGGGGAATTTCTTTTTGTGGGAGCTATACAAAAGCTTTAGTCCTATGAGCATTGTATTAAGGTGGCAAAAATCCTTTCTCACCATGGGAGGAATCACCTCCACTTTAAAGATCGTCAAGTGTCAAGACCAATTGCCGACTCCGACCTCATTCATGTTAGAGATGCACCCTGTGGTGTGATCCAACAGGAGGTGAACAATTAGCGATGATGTGTGGGACACGGATGTGTGAAATCTAATGGAGAGCCCACAATAATGCATGGCCAGCAGCCCCCTGGGAGATGTGAGTGTTGCTGAGGCAGATGGTATGGGCGAGGGCACCTCAATGTGGGAGTTCTGTTAAAAGGCTTCAGTGTGATTCATAAAAATGATGGCCTCAGCTGCTATCGTCACCAGTGTGGAGGAGGATTCCTCTACAAGAATGCTTCTGACCGCCTAACCACTTGCTGTGTGGTCATCTCTGATGCATTGCCGGGCTCTTGAGACAGTACAGGGCCCATAAGCCTTCTATAAGCTTACAATTAACAATTCTTCTTAATGAGGGGATTCCATTTGAAATTTCTAATTACAATATGGCTTTCAGTAGGGTCACAAAAAAAGAGCTAAATAGCCTTGTTTCTTGATCATGAAACAGGACAAAAAAAAGACATATTTACATAAGGCATGTCCACAGGTGGGCTGAAATCCAGTCAATGCCATATTGTTGTGGGTGATATTCAGGCATCCCTGACCACCACATCTTAGCTTTTGCATTGGCTAATTGTTACAGACCAGCAAACTTTATCGATTTTCTCCAACCACTTGTCTATAAGCAGAAGTTTTGAATTATTGAGCCATAACATCTGGACTCCCTAGCACTGGATTTGGCGGAAACCCCAAATGACTTAAATCGCTAACTTTGGATGGTACCCCAGGATTACACTAATAGTTGAGCAGAAAATGTTCAAAGAAATAAAACCTCTTTTCACCTCTGTGCAACTATTTTAAACACCCAGACTGATCCCAGCACAGAGCTCCCATCAACCCCAGACCCAACCCAATCCCTTTGCCTGGCTGGATCCCCCCATGCCACCCGAAATGACCTGAGCCTCTGTTCTGACACAACTGTACCCCACACAACCCGACCCTTCATGACCATGTTGTACCTCCCCTTCCGACCCAACCTCCCCACCCGAGTCTGACCTCTTCACCCAGTGTCTGACCCACCCCCAGTGTTCAACACCTGGATCTGCCCAAGCCAACCCCACCCCCCGATCCAGCTGCCCCCCCCCTCCCCCCAACAATTTTGATTCCCTGACCTGACCCAACCCGCCACCATTCCGGTATCTGATTTCACCCCTCCCCACTCCCAACATCCCCAATGTACGATAATCCACAGCAAACTTGAGTTAGGATTAACTCACAAGGTTTCATTTATTTTCACATTCAAAACCCAGGGGAGGAGTGTTAGCAACTCCGCACTCCATAGACACATCCACACAAATACATACACACAAATTCACACACACACACACACACGGAGGGATAGAAATAAAAACAGAGAAATAAGTATTAGTTCATGTGTTTTCAGAATCCGAAGTCAGAGTCCAATGAGGAATTCTTTCACATAGACATTTGTGTTCAGCTGGCTAAAGTCCGGAGTTGTAGCATCCACTTTCAGTTGATGCTGATAACACAAGATGAAGTAAATGTACAGAGATGGGGTTGGTTCGGTGTGTGATAGCAAGTAATCTTCCAGCAGAGATTGGCTTGATGTGCAGGCTGCTGCTCTGCTGGAGAGGCCTGCTTCTTGGTGGCTTACCAATTGAATGTTAAAACAGCAGACTGATGCTTTCTCAGTTCTCAAAGGACTTTAACCTGATGTTGTTAAAACTCTTACAGCAGATTTGCAGGCAGGGTTTTGTGATTACCAGGAATCTGTACACTGAGGTGTGAGATTCAAAAAGCAGAGAAAATAATTATTCTGCTCTTGAGGCCCCTGTGGGGGTGGGGGTCGGAGGGGGGGGGGGGCAGGGGTGTAATTCACAGACAAAGGGTCATTCCCATGGTCATGTGACTTGTAACAGCCATCTATTCCAAATTAGCAATAAGGATAAAGTTTTAACATATGGTGTCGAATTTCTTCCCATGTTGAAGGAACCCAACACTATTGTTAATGAAAGGTGTAATGCATATTTAAGGGCCTTCTTCAAAATTTTATTAAAACTGATCAGAGGATGCATCAGACAAGTTCTGTTTAATTGTCGATGTCTTCTGTGGCCTGATCAGGACTCAGTAAGCATCTTCTGGAGGTTGTTAACCACATGCTGGGTGCAATCTTATCTGCCGTTCACGCCACACTCCTGCTGCAGCGAGGTCGGAGAATTTGGTGGCCAGCCAAATCTGCATTCACTGCAGCAGGATGAGAAAAACCCGCTGGCATGAACAGTGATAAGATTCTGGCCATTAAGTTTTAAATTTTTATCCTACCTTAACAAGGAGCCAGAAGGCACAGTTTTGTTCCCCCACCCGACCTCCACAGCAATGCTTCAAGCTCTCTCTTCTTCAATCGCAATTTCTTACACACCTTTCCCCTACCACCATACCTATCTCACACAGGACCTGAGCTGGGTCACAGATGGTCCAAATTGGTCTTCAGAAAACTGGAGAACTAAAATTGGATATCCAGTTGGCACTTAGCACTCATTAGGATTATTCAGGTGAGACCCAATTTTGGACAAGCCTCAGACTTCTGGCTCTTGGTGATGCTTAGAGCTCACTGATCATCTTGCACCCAAAAACAGGC
This sequence comes from Mustelus asterias, assembly GCF_964213995.1. NCBI lineage: Eukaryota > Metazoa > Chordata > Chondrichthyes > Carcharhiniformes > Triakidae > Mustelus > Mustelus asterias. The sequence continues at coordinate 74,766,467 of NC_135801.1, read as the reverse complement.
CTAAACCAATGTCGTCCCATGGTTGTGACCCAAAACCTTTCTTTACCAAAGCAATATGGGTTCTATTCATAACAGGGATGACAGATTGTACTTTACTTATGAAAGTGGTAATTTAATGCAAACTAATTCTTAATTTTTAATGACTGGATTATAATAATGGAAGAATGTTTTCTGCATAGTTTAATGATTATGATGGGAGGTATTTGTCAAAAATGACAATCAATTCTGAGAAGTAATGGTTAACCTTCCCTGTAAAATTCTATCCCTTCCAAGTCTACAAAATGTGAGGCTGAGGGGCAGATTGATCAAATACCAGCCGAATGTTTCTTTGCACCTCAACTGGTAAAACATTGAAATTGTGTGAGAATATTGTGTGAGGGTCTTGTGCTGTGTTTTTGTATCCAAAATCAAGGACAATGTAAACTGTAGAGGATAACTGGTCTGTTAATAATTAGAATAACTTTATCAGGCAGCAAACCTTTTTAAAATAGCCTGCATAAATCCTTACAGCTGAATCATTTGTTTAACATCTCATCACAATTACTTATTAGGTCAAAGTTTTGATTAGAAAGTATTTGGCAAAACTATTTTCTGTTTTGGGGATTATGAAGTATCACGTGTTGCTTTCATCATGGTAATGTGTGCACATTTGTGTAAATGAGACAATGAAATGTTTCAATAATGTGTTTTTATGCGTTTTAACATTGTGCATTTATAAACAAATAAAAAAGGTGAACCAAATACATTGTAATGAAGATGGTAATCATGATATGTGCATTTTTTCTTTTACTTTTCTTTCAGTTTTGTAAATTTGTAGAGTGAAAGTTGTTTTGGGGAATACTAAATCCTGCTGTGCACTCATGAAGCCCAGACATATGGCTAAATTGGTCTCTCACCCTGCAAGGGTTTTTAAAAAATTTTGCAACTGCCCAAAAGATTCACTAGGTGTCAGACTTTCTAAACTGTTGTTCTTTCCCACTTTTCGATGTCGTTCGGTAACTATTTCCAATTTTTTTTCATTACTCGTTAAGCTATTGAACCAGATTTCTTACAAAAGAAGACAATACTCACACTGGCATTGGATAATAAATCAGCTTATGACTAAATCTAAAATAATGCTACAGGCTACAAATTATAAATAAGAGATTTGTTAATGTTTCCTTCTGATTTAACAGTAATTCAAACGTTGTTCTTAAAGGTAGATACACTTGAATTTCAAGTTTTTATTAACAGATTGTAAAGCATGAAGTATTTCACTATACTTTATCTCATACAAAAGCGACAGGGCAAAACATGTACAACAGCACTAGTCAACATGCTGGGCTAAAATCAAGTAAATTTTCATTTTTATGATCGTATCTTTCAAATAATCGACTTGAGGACAGTGCAGCAAACCACATGTTTTACAACAATGGAACTGTTCAAGCCTTGTAAAAGTTTCAAAAAAATAATTACAATATAACATAGTAAAATATTATTTATCAATAATATAAAACTTCAAATCTTAAATCCAATCCGGTAGAAACAGCCATTTAGTGCATTATTTTTTTGGCCATCTGTGATGCATTATCTTATCGGGGAGAATGAGTTTTGCGTAGTATTTTTTGTCTCTTTTGAACAGAAATCTTTCTATTAAGCAAAAGTTTAAATATAGACTAGTGAACATAAATACTACTCCCACCCTCTTGAAAGCAGGAATTTTCCCCTGAAGTTGAATTATGTGCTGTCAATTAATGTTCAGTAATGCTTTTCATGCTACTTAACTGGTGTGGTTTAATCAAAAGCAGATCCCTGCAATTGCCCGGTGTAAGATTCAATATTCATTTACCTACAGCAAAAAAACAACAAGAACAACCCGCAGACCATAATCTCTTCCATAATCATATGCAACAGGAAGTTCTTTTAAGATTATCACTGATAATACTATTTTCACCTCACAGTTAACTTTAATTTCACCATGGTCACTATCAGATTTTTATGTAGTATCGGCTCATCGGAGGAATTTTAAAATATATGATTTTGTGTTAACTGGAGGAAACAGGAACAGATCATCATTGAATGCCAAAAAATGGCTAACAATTACACTTTGAAAAACTTTGCAAAAAATTCCAAAATAAATAATTTTAATTCCATGAATCCCACCAATTTTAAGAAAAGTGGGTGATAAATATGCAGTCTTAAAATTAACTAATTTGAGCAACTATATTGAAGGAGTTCCAGGGTGTTACTTTGGAATATTCTACCTTTGGTGACCATCATAATTAAATTGTTCTGCTTACCTTTGTAACCTGTAAAGGCTGCTTGTGCTCTTTGCCACCTTGCAGTCTGAATCCCCAAGGTGCTCCACCACCGATTGTGACACAGACATAATCCCCAATGCCCATGGAGGTGAATTTGTATACAGCTTCCTCTCTGTGGAACGGGTGAACCTCTAAGATGGAGTGTGTGTCAGACTGAAACTGCTTTCTAGTTAGGAGATACAGCTCAGTTTGTCTGAGAAAAAAGGCAGTCACTCAACACAGTTACCAACCACTTACAGCACCACAATATAATGTACGTCAGAGGAAGCAGCTCAGCCCCATCCAAACAAAGTTATCCAGAAAGTGGAGCACACAAGAGACAAACTGCAACACACCAGTGACTAGCTCAAGATAAACAAGAGGAAATGTAAGGGGGAAAAAAAACAGAGAGCAGTTATTATTTCCAAACTGAGAGCGGTCGCTATTCCAAAACAGAGGGCAGGCAGCCTGCCTATTCAAAAAGAAACTCCTCCCATCTCATGTAAAAACACAAAAAGCAGTTCAGCTGGGAAAGAATCCAGAAAGTAACATAGCAAACAGATATTAGGGAAATTCGGAAACCTTAACAGTCAGCAAAACAGAACCTACAAAGACTGCACAGTGAGGAGAAAGGAGCTGACTTGAAAGGAATTGTAATCTGCAGCAATTTCAAAAATGTGGCTAGCTACAAAGATATATTGAGAAGTATTGATTAGGGCTGTTGTTGTTTGGGGGATTTTTCCCTTGCGTGGAGTATCAGGTGAGTCAAATCTTGGGGAGTTTTGACATCTTTATAAATGTCAAGTCAAAACCCTGATACATAAGTTTTAAGTTTATTTATTCGTGTCACAAGTAGGCTTACATTAACACTGCAATGAAGATACTTTGAAAATCCCCTAGTTGCCACATCCCAGCGCCTGCTCGGGTACACTGAGGGAGGTAAATGCCTCTGTGCATTGTATTATCCAGTACTGGTGTAAGACACTAAAGTTTCTGATTCCTGCTGAGCTACTTGATCTTAGCAGCAAAAGGGGGCATTACTGATCCCAGACCTTCTAGGCTAGAAAGTGGAAAAATTAGCCACATTAGCCGGCAGTTATTCCATATTTCAATGATCCCTGCTGGAAATCAGGCACCTTGGGCATTGGGTAAGAACAGTAGCTCAAATGTGATGCCCAGTTAAATAGCCTGATAACTCTCACAGTGTAGGCTTATTTATGAAGAATGACCAATTACTTGAGGTACCTGATGGCAGGTACCACTTGTGAAAATGTTTGCTGGTGCAGGCAACATCTTCAAGTGAGGAGAATGGGAGAAAAGGGAGGAGATCAAATCAGCTGAAGAGCTGTTGGTGCTAATACAGCATTTGCAGAGAATGATAGAGCTTTGTAGACTCGAAGCAAAATACTGAAACATTGTGTGAGATTTTCTGGTCGTGCCCACCCCAAGACCGTAAAGTTCCACCTGAGGTCAATGGAACTTGAAACGGTCCATCAAATCTTCCGGTCCTGTCCATGACAATTCACACGGCAGACGGGACTGGAAAATTTATCCCATTAACTTCTCGTTGCTACAAAAGAACACTTAAAACCAATTCAAAACAACCGAAAGCAAATGTTTGGGAGTATTATTCTGAGTTAGAAAAGGTGAAATCAAAATAAGCATTTATAAAATTGGCCTTTGTAAAGTCAGTGCAAAATAGAAAAGTGAAATTAGCTGGCAGTCAGTCTGTCCAGGGACATTCACTTGCCAAACTGACTCATTTCCTAAATACAAAAATGGATCAGGCAATCAAGTTAGTACTAAACATGGACAGCAAATCTGCAGTGATTGAATTCTAGGTATGGAAAATAGTTCAGAGTGTGTCATTGCTGGAGAGATAGAAAGTTGTTTGTAAATTGTGGCAATTCTGAACAGAAGGAAAGCATCAGCGAGGAACTCATTATTCCTCAAAACTGATACAAAAGATAATCAGGGACAATGGAAAAATATATTGCATCTGTTCCAAGGGCAGAAGGTGAGAACACAATTTACTTTTTTGTGTAATTAACTTCCCAAGAGTGATGGCCTGGAAAACTCTTCACTAAAGCCTGAGACGGAGAAAGACAAATGTCCACAGCTCCAACAGTCTGGACAGGACATATTTTTCCAATCAGCTACAGATATTGCTACATTAAGGAGAAATGAAGTGGAAGAGGCCTTTTAGATGACTGACCAGTATCTTCCACATATCAAGAAAAAGGGGAAACGGTTTAATAGCTGAAATAAAGTCAGAGTACCAAAACTATGAAGGACATAAAATAAGGACAACTTTATGAACCTGCGGTACCTGAGGAGAGAAATATAAACCTCAGTGAATTAAACACTGCATATTATTTTCCTTTAAATCAAGAAAGAGTAGTGAATTCCAATGGATCACTATTCCCAGATATCTTGCAATACTCAAGTAAAATGGGCAGTGTTGACAGAGCAGACTCAATGGGCCGCATGGCCTACTTCTGCTCCTGCGTTTTATGGCCTACTGAACAGGAAGGTCCCAAAATGGAATCCTGACTCCAAAGATCATAACTTCTACTTTTTTTAGAAAATGTGAGTAATTGAGTCACAGGACTAACAATTAGCTTTTAACAACAAAACAATTATTAAACATGAAAGGTTTGACTATAATACAATACTCCTTCACTCCCACTTATCTTCACAAAGGTACACAAATTTTAAATATAACATAGGTGTGCAAAATATCTCATTCTACAAGGTTTTCAGTCAACTCACAGTCCGTTTAACCCTACACACTGACTGTGATCAGACAACAACCTACTCTGCAATCAAATAGCAGATGCCACTTAATCAATCTTCCGTGCATTTTCCTCAAATTCACCCCAGATGATTGTCATGTGAGTGTTTTCCAATTGCACTCTCAAGAAGACACGCTTTAAATTTTTCTTCAAAATCAGTGCTTTCTCTCAGCTGTTTTCATCAATGATCCACCTCCAGGTTTTCATAGAAACATAGAAGAAAGGTGCAGGAGGAGGCCATTTGGCCCTTCGAGCCTGCTCCGCCACTCATTACAATCATGGCTAATCATCCAACTCAATAGCCTAATCCCCATCGCCTTTGATCCCATTTGCCCCTAGTGCTATAAATAGCCACATCTTGAATACATTCAATGTTTTGGCATCAACTACTTCCTGTGGTAATGAATTCCACAGGCTCACCACTCTTTGGGTGAAGAAATGTCTCCTTACCTCCGTCCTAAATGGTCTACCCTGAATCCTCAGACTGTGACCCCTGGTTCTGGACTCCCCCACCATCGGGAACATCTTCCCTGCATCTACCCTGTCTAGTCCTGTTAGAATTTTGTAAGTCTCTATAAGATCCCCCCTCATTCGTCTGAACTCCAGTGAAAACAATCCTAACCCAGTCAATCTCTCCTCGTACATCAGTCCCACCATCCCTGGAATCAGCCTGGTAAACCTTCGTTGCACTCCCTCGAGAGCAAGAAAAGGAGACCAAAACTGCATGCAATACTCTAGATGTGGCCTCACCAAGGCCCTATATAATTGCAACACATCCCTGCTCCTGTACTCAAAACCTCTTGCAATGTAGGCCAAAATGCCATTTGCCTTCTTTACCGCCTGCTGCACCTGCATGCTTACCTTCAGTGATTGGTGCACAAGGACACCCAGGTCCGCTGCACATTCTCCTCTCCCAATTTATAGCCATTTCCAACTATTCCTTCAAACAAGGCATTCCCACAGCTGTTTTAGCCAGGATTCGCTTCTCGGTTTTCCAACTCTCCTTTCAGTATACCTTTATCTTAAATGCTTTTGCACAAACTCAGATCCAGCCACCAATTGCTCCACAATTATTTCACCTATCACTGCACAATCAGTAGTAAGATCTTACAAAGTTTAGAATCACTTCAGATACCTTTCTGGCTTTCCATTAACCAACCCCTTCTCAGCTTGGTCTGTGACTTCAATGGACAGTATCCTGTTCTAGTTTCAATTTCCTTTGTTCCTTTAACTTCAGGCTTTCTCTTCATTTCTCTAGTTTCCTTAACTAGCCTTCTTTTAGATTTCTGGCACTGGTTTTCTCAATCATTACTCCATCATATGCCTTTTCTTCTAAAGCTGAGAGCTGCTCAACCTTTAGCTTCCTGGCAGTAACTACTATGAATTCAGTTAACACAATCACAAATCACCTTCCTACCCTGAAGGTGTTCCTGGTTGCTAAGCAACGATTTATTCCTTCTCCAAGCTTTTGTTTACTTTGCATGCCGTAAACTCTCTGAGCATAACAGAAACTTTGAACTGAAACCAAAACCCCCATACAAGCCAATGCCTTTGTCCAACATGAGTCCAACTAGAGCTTTGCTTTTCTTACAGAGAAACACTAAATTAAACTCACTTAAATCTATACCTATTTTTCCAATATTTAACAACACAAATATAAATCACTTAAACTATCTTGGTTTTCCTGACCAAGGGTGGAAAGTAATGATTATTGATCAAAGATAATAGTAAAGATAGTAGATCAAATGGCCTATTGGACCATTGCTCAGAATTGTTAAATTAATTCCTTCTCCAACTTTGTTTCATTTTTGTCCTCACTCTTTTTCTGAAGGCAAGTAGGACATCTGGCTTTCTGTTATCTCACTTAAATATTTATAATGAATGAGCTGGGGGAGTTGAGTACTGGTGTATTCAAGCTAAAATCTTCTCGCATTTAGTATGCACAAATATACTTGGAGCTGAGAGTAAAATGAATAATAATATCTCACTGTTACTATGGGGTTAATAACTGCTGACCCAGAATAGACCAGGTAATGAGATTTGTCTGGTTTGTATCGTCCATTGACATCACGTAGTCTATTCACACACTAAATAACTTCAGGTTAACAAGCTTGCTAATCCTAACACTAATACGAATGGATGGAGTCTCAGTTTTAGTCCTCATTTTCCTGCTCATTATCTCATTGCTATTTGTGGAATCTTACTATGTGCAGATTGGCTGCTATGGCTGTGATTCTCCCATCGCGACCCACAACTTTTCTGTCGCGTCTGGGTGGGAGATGTGTGTCACCGGCCTTGAACCAGGATTTGTGCATGCACCGAGAATGCATGCACATCTCCCAGAGCTGGCGAACAGTCGCCGGTCAGACCACACTGGAAACCGGTGGAAAGGCAGGTAAGTAATTTAAATCTATTTTTAATATGTTTTAAATATGTTTATTAGTTAATTATCGGGACCTTTCAGCTCCCAATTGAATCTCCCACCCCACCAGGAGTACTTCATTCCCATGTTTAGGGAACTAGTGGGAATCCCCGCCAGAGTGAAGGGGGGGGGGGGGTAATTGGGGCCCCTCTGGGGGTCAGGTGGCGGGGGGATGGTGCCCCCTGGGCATGGGCAGCCTGGCAGTGCCAGCCTGAGACCCCTGACACTGCCCAAGGGCCAAACTGCCCATGCCCAGAGGGCATCTTGGCAGTGCCCACCAGGCATCAGGCAGTGCCAAGGGGGCAGGGCCTATTTAGGCGGGGCCTAATGGTGATCGGTGGGGGTCCCGCTGCCACTCTGCAGACAGGATCGGTCTGGAATGAAGGGAAGGCAGCGTTTGGGGTGGGCTGGGGTGGGGGGGGCCTGCCGGGGTGAGGGGGTGGGAGAAAATCGCCACTGCCGGGGAGGGGGGGGGGGGGGGGGGGAGCTGTGCATCAGGGTGCTCTGGGACAGGGGGTCAGGGCTGGCCCTGGAATTGTTGTGGGGGCCGCGATCAGGCCGTGGGAGGGGGGGGGCGCTGGAGGGGCAGTACTGCGGGGGTCCCGGGCTGGCCAGCGACTGAGCTGGCCAGCAAACAGGGAATTTGACAGATTGGGACAACTGTGCATGTGCAGAGTTCCAGAACTGTCAAACTCCAGCGCAAATAAGCCCTGGATTTTAAATGAGATTCATGACTGGGACCTCTGCAGTGCACAGAGTGCGGAGATTCAGGTGAGAAGCTGAACTGACAGAACAGTTGGGATTTAGAACAGTTTTCCCACCAATTCAGCACTTTTGGGAGAATCGCCCCCTATATTTCCTGGCGTTGCAACTGTTACTGTACTTCACCAAAATACTTCATTGGCTGTAAAACAATTTTGGATATCCTGATGTCATGAAAGGGGTTACATAAATTTTCTTTTAAAACATCTGTACGGAACCAGTGGAAATGGCAGAGGTGCTTAATGAGTATTTTGTCTCGGTTTTCACAGAGGAGAAGGACCTGGGTGGATGTACTGTGGGCTTGCGGTAGACTGAAAAGATTGAGTATGTGGACTTTAACAAAGAGGTTGTGCTGGAATCTTTGAATGGCATCAAGATAGATAAGTCGCCGGGTCCGGATGGGATGTACCCCAGGTTACTGTGGGCGGCGAGGGAAGAGATTGCAGAGCCTCTGGCGATGATCTTTGCGTCGTCGATGGAGACGGGAGAGGTGCCGGAGGATTGGAGGATTGCGGATGTGGTTCCTATTTTCAAGAAGGGGAATAGGGATAGCCCAGGAAATTACCGACCGGTGAGTCTAACCTCAGTGGTTGGTAAGCTGATGGCGAAGATCCTGAGGGACAGGATTTATGAGCATTTAGAACATAGTACATAGAACATAGAAAGCCACAGCACAAACAGGCCCTTCGGCCCACAGGTTGCGCCGATCACATCCCCACCTCTAGGCCTATCTATAGCCCTCAATCCCATTAAATCCCATGTACTCATCCAGAAGTCTCTTAAAAGACCCCAACGAGTTTGCCTCCACCACCACCGACGTCAGCCGATTCCACTCACCCACCACCCTCTGAGTGAAAAACTTACCCCTGACATCTCCTCTGTACCTACCCCCCAGCACCTTAAACCTGTGTCCTCTCGTAGCAACCATTTCAGCCCTTGGAAATAGCCTCTGAGAGTCTACCCTATCCAGACCTCTCAACATCTTGTAAACCTCTATCAGGTCACCTCTCATCCTTCGTCTCTCCAGGGAGAAGAGACCAAGCTCCCTCAACCTATCCTCATAAGGCATGCCCCCCAATCCAGGCAACATCCTTGTAAATCTCCTCTGCACCCTTTCAATGGCTTCAACATCTTTCCTGTAATGAGGTGACCAGAACTGCGCGCAGTACTCCAAGTGGGGTCTAACCAGGGTCCTATAAAGCTGCAGCATTATCTCCCGACTCCTAAACTCAATCCCTCGATTAATGAAGGCCAGTACGCCGTACGCCTTCTTGACCGCATCCTCCACCTGCGAGGCCGATTTAAGAGTCCTATGGACCCGGACCCCAAGGTCCTTCTGATCCTCTACACTGCTAAGAATGGTACCCTTCATATTATATTGCTGCTTCATCCCATTGGATCTGCCAAAATGGATCACCACACACTTATCCGGGTTGAAGTCCATCTGCCACTTCTCCGCCCAGTCTTGCATTCTATCTATGTCTCGCTGCAACTTCTGACATCCCTCCAAACTATCCACAACACCACCTACCTTGGTGTCGTCAGCAAACTTACCAACCCATCCCTCCACTTCCTCATCCAGGTCATTTATGAAAATGACAAACAGCAAGGGTCCCAGAACAGATCCCTGGGGCACTCCACTGGTCACTGACCTCCATGCAGAGAAAGACCCCTCCACAGCCACTCTCTGCCTTCTGCAGGCAAGCCAGTTCTGGATCCACAAGGCAACAGCCCCTTGGATCCCATGCCCTCTCACTTTCTCAAGAAGTCTTGCATGGGGGACCTTATCGAACGCCTTGCTGAAGTCCATATAGACCACATCCACCGCTCTTCCTTCGTCAATGTGTTTGGTCACATTTTCAAAGAACTCAACCAGGCTCGTAAGGCACGACCTGCCCTTGACAAAGCCGTGCTGACTACTTTTGATCATACTAAACTTCTCTAGATGATCATAAATCCTGTCTCTCAGGATCCTCTCCATCAACTTACCAACCACTGAGGTTAGACTCACCGGTCGGTAATTTCCCGGGCTGTCCCTGTTCCCTTTCTTGAATATAGGGACCACATCTGCAATCCTCCAATCCTCCGGAACCTCTCCCGTCTCCATCGACGATGCAAAGATCATCGCCAAAGGCTCCGCAATCTCCTCCCTCGCCTCCCACAGTAACCTGGGGTACATCCCATCCGGTCCCGGCGACTTACCAACCTTGATGCCATTCAATAGTTCCAACACATCCTCTTTCTTTATGTCCACATGCTCGATCCTTTCTGTCCACCGCAAACCAGCAGTACAACCACCCAGATCCCTTTCCACCGTGAATACCGAGGTAAAGTATTCATTAAGCAGCTCCGCCATTTCTAACGGTTCCGCACAAACTTTTCCCCCTTCACCTTTTAAGGGTCCTATGCCTTCACATCTCATCCTTTTACTCTTGACATATTTGTAGAAAGCCTTGGGGTTCTCCTTAATCTTACCCGCCAAGGCCTTCTCATGACCCCTTCTCGCTCTCCTAATTTCCTTCTTAAGCTCCTTCCTACATCCCGTATACTCCTCTAAATCCTTAACACCTCCTAGCTCTCTGAACCTTCTGTACGCCTCTCTTTTCTTATTCACCAGGTTCATCACAACCTTCGTGCACCACGGTTCCCGTACCCTACCAACACCCCCCTGTCTCATCGGAACGTTGTCATGCAGAGCTCCAGACAAACATTCCTTAAAAATCCTCCACTTTCCTTCGGTACTTTTCCCCAAGAATGCCTCCTTCCAATTTACCCGTCTAATTTCCTCCCTGATGACACTGTATTTCCCTTTACTCCAGAGAAACACTTTCCTAGCCTGCCTGATCCTATCTCTTTCCAATGCTATCGTGAAGGAGATAGAATTATGATCGCTATCCCCAAGATGCTCACCCACCGAGAGATCCTCCACCTGTCCAGGTTCATTAGCCAGCACCAGATCAAGTACAGCCTCTCCTCTAGTAGGCTTATCCACATACTGTGTCAGGAAACTCTCCTGGACACACCTAACAAACTCCTCTCCATCCAAACCCCTAGCCCTAGGGATATTCCAATCTATGTTTGGGAAATTAAAATCTCCCATCACGACAACTCTGTTATTCCTACATCTCTCCAGGATCTGTTTCCCCATCTGCTCCTCAACATCTCTGTTACTATTGGGCGGCCTATAGAAAACACCCAGCAACGTTACCGACCCCTTCCTGTTCCTAACCTCCACCCACAGAGACTCCGTAGTCAATCCCTCCACGGCGTCCACCTTCTCTACAGCCGTGACACTATCCCTGATCAACAGTGCCACTCCCCCCCCTCTCTTGCCTCCCTCCCTGTCCTTCCTGAAACATCTAAAACCCGGCACCTGAAGCACCCAGTCCTGTCCCTGAGACATCCAAGTCTCCGTAATGGCCACCACATCACAATTCGAAGCAGCAATCCACGCTCTAAGCTCATCCACTTTATTCACTACACTCCTGGCATTAAAATAGACACATCTCAGACCTTCAGCCTGAGCACTTCCCTTCTCCATCACTCGTCTAACCTCCCTCTTACCCTGTTTACATTCCTTATCTATTTGCGAGCTAACCTCCTCACTCTCAGTCCCCTCATTTCGATTCCCTCCCCCCAACCTTTCTAGTTTAAAGTCTCTCCAGTAGCCTTAGCCAACCTTCCCGCCAGGATATTGGTCCCCCTGGGATTCAAGTGCCACCCGTCTTTTTTAAACAGGTCACACCTGCCCCAAAAGAGGTCCCAATGATCCAAGTACCCAAATCCTTGTCCCTTGCTCCAGTCCCTCAGCCACGCATTCATTCTCCACCGATTCCTGTTCTCACTCTCCCGCGGCACAGGCAGCAATCCCGAGATTACTACCTTTGCATTCCTCTTTCTCAGCTGTCTACCTAACTCCCTATATTCTCTTTTCATGACCCCTTCCCTCTTCCTACCTATGTCAGCAGTACCTATATGCATCACGACCTTCGGCTCCTCTCCCTCCCCCTTCAGGATTTCTGGGACTCGACCAGAGACATCCCGGACCCCTGCACCAGGGAGGCAAACCACCATCCGAGAGTCCCGTCTTTGTCCGCAAAAACGCCTATCTGACCCCCTCACCGTAGAGTCCCCAATTAGCACTACCCTCCTTTCCTTACCCTTTTGCACTACTGGGCCAGGCTCAGCTCCAGAGACACTGCCACCGCTGCTTCCCCCAGGTGGGCTGTCCACCCCAGTAGTACTCAGACAGGAGTACTTATTATTAAGGGGCACATCCACCGGGGTGCTCACCATCAACTGAGTTTTCTCCTTCCTCACTGTTACCCAGTTACCCTCCTCCCGTGGTCCCGGTGTGACCACCTGCCGATAGCTCCTGTCAATGACCTCCTCACTATCCCTAACCCGGCGAAGGTCCTCGAGCTGCAATTCCAGTTCCCTAACATGGTCCCTTAGGAACCGCAGCTCAACACACCCAGCACAGATATGGTCCTCCGGGAGGCTAGGAGCCCCCAGGACCTCCCACATCCTACATTGGGAACAACATACTGGCCTCACACTCATAATTGCCCCTTTAAACACACAGGGAAAAAAAAAGTGAATGAAAATTTTAAACTTACCTTTCCTCCTCCTGTTTTCTCCAAAGCCCTGCTCTCACTGGGTCCTTTTTTTTTAGGTTAGAGGAGGAGGGAGGGTGGGATACTCTACAAGTGTAGAGTATCGGGATTCCTCTCTGTTCCAATTTATTGGGGAAAAAAAAATCTCTCTCTCCCAGACCTCCCTGCGCGACCACTTCCGGGTTTAGATATTTTTAAAGAAAAAACCCGCGAAAAAGTAAGTTAAAAATAACAGCGCTTACCCGCAGCACTCCTCTCGCGAATCTCTCCCTCTCTGCTGCACTTCCAAGACGCAATGACGCAATTTAGAGAGGTTTAGTATGCTCAAGAATACTCAGCATGGCTTTGTCAAAGGCAGATCGTGCCTTACGAGCCTGGTGGAGTTCTTCGAAAATGTGACTAAACACATTGACGAAGGGAAAGCGGTAGATGTGGTTTATATGGATTTTAGCAAGGCGTTCGATAAGGTCCCCCATGCAAGGCTTCTGGAAAAAGTGCGAGGGCATGGGATCCAAGGGGCTGCTGCCCTGTGGATCCAGAACTGGCTTGCCCAAAGGAGGCAGAGAGTGGGTATAGATGGGTCTTTTTCTAAATGGAGGTCGGTCACCAGTGGTGTGCCCCAGGGATCTGTTCTGGGACCCTTGCTGTTTGTCATTTTCATAAATGACCTGGATGAGGAAGTGGAGGGATGGGTTGGTAAGTTTGCCGACGACACGAAGGTTGGTGGGGTTGTGGATAGTCTGGAGGGATGTCAGAAGTTACAGAGGGACATAGATGGATGCAAGACTGGGCGGAGAAGTGGCAGATGGACTTCAACCCAGATAAATGCGTAGTAGTCCATTTTGGCAGGTCAAATAGGATGAAGGAGTACAATATAAAGGGAAAGACTCTTAGTACTGTAGAGGATCAGAAGGACCTTGGGGTCCGGGTCCATAGGACTCTAAAATCGGCCCCGCAGGTGGAGGAGGTGGTTAAGAAGGCGTATGGTGTGCTGGCCTTTATCAATCGAGGGATTGAGTTTAGGAGTCTGGGGATAATGATGCAGCTATATAAGACCCTCGTCAGACCCCACTTGGAGCACTGTGCTCAGTTCTGGTCGCCTCATTACAGGAAGGATGTGGAAAAGATTGAAAGGGTGCAGAGGAGATTTACAAGGATGTTGCCTGGATTGAGTGGCATGCCTTATGAGGATAGGCTGAGGGAGCTCGGTCTTTTCTCCTTGGAGAGACGTAGGATGAGAGGAGACCTGATAGAGGTATATAAGATGTTGAGAGGCATAGATTGGGTGGACTCTCAAAGGCTTTTTCCCAGGGTGGAAATGGCTGCTACGAGAGGACACAGGTTTAAGGTGCTGGGGGGTAGGTACAGGGGAAATGTTAGGGGGAAGCTTTTCACACAGAGAGTGGTGGGCGAGTGGAATCGGCTGCTGTCAGTGGTGGTGGAGGCAAACTCAATTGGGTCTTTTAAGAGACTCCTGGACGAGTACATGGGACTTAATAGGATGGAGGGTTATAGGTAGGCCTAAAAGGTAGGAATATGTTCGGCACAACTTGTGGGGCTGAAGGGCCTGTTTTGTGCTGTAGTTTTACTATGTTTCTATGTTTCTATTGCATGCTTGAAACCATAAATGTAAAGTTGATGGAGTGAGATTGATGAAAGGTAAATATGTCTATTGACTTGAAGTCTCCCAAATCTTGATGCATTTTCTCAAAAAATATGCACATAATCTTGTGCAACTTGGACAGTTCTGTGGTTTTCATTTGATATTTTTAGCAACTCTAAACACACTTGAAAATAAGGGAATATTGGAATTATTTTGCCATTTTGATATCTAGTAAATAAATGCAAGCGGTTAAAATCATTGATGGAGTTTTTCTTCAGCAAGATTACATGCTCTTTTTGAACAATCATACCTGACTTTTACTCCAAAAAAAGTTATTTTTCCTTTCAGAAACAACTGATAAATATGATGTCACAGTTAGGGTTTTGTGCTTGCCTCAGATTTATTCTCTCAAATTCCTGTAACTTGGTTAGGGATCAGAATTGCAATTTAGCATTAATTTACATGTTGTTATCTCGTCCACTCCTTCTGTTTGTGTTGATAAATGTTTTGCTACTTGGGACTGCCATAGACCCTCACCATATAGAACATGTGTGTGGGGGGGCGGGTATTTCCTGACCTCTCCATGCCTGGTGCAGATTGCGCCAATCCCAGAAAATAGTGTGCGGGTTTAAAACTTAATTCCGCATCCAGTGCCAAATGGTTTGCAATCATTCCGGCCCCTTCCGACTGATGCAAACCGGATCTCGCCCAGAAAGGGCACAAGGCCAACTGGTATGAGATTGATTTGATTTCAATCTCATTAGCGAGTTCGGCACACGATTGTCCCCCCCGCTCCCGGAATGTTCCCGCCTCTCTGGAAACGTCACAAGAGCGTGAGTCAGTACTGGTCACTAATAGCTGAGACCAGGTGTGATTGCCACACCGGGGCATTCGGAGGTCATTGAAACCCTCGAGTGGTCGGTGGCATAGCTGGGCAAATAATCTATCACTTACATAAACGAGGATGACTTTAGGGCAACATGAAATTCAAGCGATGGGATTCCCTCTGGGTTCTCGCCCGCCCTGACTACACAGGGATTTTACGTTAGGGTGAGCAAGACGTCAAATGGGAAGCCTGTCCTTACCCCAGTTGAGTCCCTCAAGTGGCCAATAATTTTAGCAATTTTGTATCCTAAACATGCCTCCACAGCTATGCCCAAACCTCTTTCAGTAGCTTTCAGCCTTATGTCCCCTGCCATATAGCATGTCCCAGTAATACTAGTTTACTTCCCGAATTGATGGTCATCCAGCAGTTGATCCTTGTCCATGGAATGCTTCTCTGGGAATAACCTGTTGGATATTAATAAAGCTACATGGTCCAGATATTATTCAAGGATCAGAAACATGACTACAACCAAATTTTGCCATAGGCCATAGGACGTAGGAGCAGAGGTAGGCCATTCAGCCCATATTCCCTTAACCAGGCTACACAATTTTTCAGAAAGGCAAGCAAACAGATCACCATGGAGGAAGTCCTACTAGCTTGTAGGACTAAACTTGTCATGACCTTAGTAGTATTAAGAGTATTGAAATAGAGTCAACTAAAAATCAAAAGATGTACAGTTATCATAGGAACAGTCTGTAAACCCAAACATAATGATAAAGATACAGTTGAGGAGCTCAACAAAGCACTGAAAAGGATCCAAAATCACACTCCATATGCATCACACTCCATATAATAGGAGTCATTAATAAGTCCAGTGTTAACTGGAGTACAGAAGACACTATCCCAAATATCTCTGTAAAATATCTTTTAGATATGGATTGTAGATAATGGAAAGGAACAGCTGCTTGAAGAACCAACAAGAGGAATTACCTTCCTGAGTCTTGTGTTCACCGACATGACAAGTTTGTTCGTAAGGGTGACTCGCTAACCAGGGATCAGTGATCACTCAGTCACTGCATCTGACCTACATCTCTTATGTAAATATAAGAAAAAGGTCAAGAGGAAAATTTTCATTAGGAAAAAAGCCAACAAGAAAAGAATTAAAAAACTTCAGAATTTTAGCAATTGTTAATTTATTCATTTAGATTCATGGTCAGTGCAAGAAAAAGGGGGCAAATTGCAAAATGCCTTGACAGAAGCCATGCACACATATGTACCATCCAAGTTATCATCCAGCAGGTTTGGTATAGAACACTGTGGACTATGCAGCAAGATACAACATCTTTACAACAAGGCTAAGAAGTTCAGGAAGAGGAGGATTGGAACGAATTCAAATCTTGCCAGTGGAAAGTAAAGAAAGTTCTCAACACAGCAAGGTAAGATTATGTTTCTGAGTATCTTATTCTATTAAAAGGAATCCTCAGAGCTTCTGGTCATTTATTAAGAAAATCAAAAAGGAAGAAATGGACATTTCAAAACAGACAATAGAATTCTACATGATCCTAAGGGTAAAGCAGTAGCACTAAAGCAGTGCATTTACCAGCAGTAAGAGAAGAATGAAGCTTAACAAAAAACACACTTCTCTTTCCAAACCTCTTTTACAAAGGAGTACAGAAGGAGGTTATCACGAGCAATTCCGTAACATAGGATTCTTTGGACCATTCCAGGGATGCACACAACAAGCATCAACTGCTGGTGGAGGACCATCAATTTGGGGAGTGAACCATTGATAGAAGAGCAAAGGAGGTGGAAAATAGTTCCTTCCCCTTGAAGCCAGTGAATGGTGGAGTTGAGACTCCAGATGTGCATGAAGTCATTTGATTGGGAGTGATGCAGGATGTGTTGTGTTTGTGTGAAAGTTCTGGCAATCAGGCATTTTATCAAATAACCTTGATAGTTTGATCATCTCCTTGTCCCGCAGAGTGTCAGGAAAGTTATGTACGAATAACAAACTGATGGACATCCTGGTCAAAGGTGGTTTTCCATGAAGGACAGGTGGTAGGACATGATCCAAATGAATGACATTTTCCACAGAAAAGTGACCAGACTCATCCTTTGCAACACCAGGAACAGATAGATTCTCAGCACTGAGCAACACTTGGTGTTTGCGTACTGAGAATTTATTCAGCTTATTGCAGCTGCACACAAAGGTGGCCAACAGGATGCAAGCATGTCGGTATGCTTCCTCTTTTATTATGAGACTTGTACATGATGTTCCTGCAGACATGGTCCATTCAGACCTTTGTGGTGTAGGAGCTGGGTATGGGCCCGACAATGTCCACCACAGTGACTTGGTAACACTCCTACTGACTAAGCTGGCTGTGTCCTAAAGGATGTAGCTGCTATATTGGGTTTGTGGGAGGTTGTGAGGGAATCAACAAGAGAGAAAAAACTACTTGATCTCGACCTCACCGATTTACATGTTGCAGCAGTATCTACCTATGGCAATATTGGTCGAAGTGACCACTGCACGGTTCTGGTGGAGACAAAGTTCCATCTTCACAATGAAGATACTTTTCATGTTTTGTGGCACTACCACCATGCTAAATAGGATAGATTTCATACATATGTCGCAACTCAAAACTGGATATCTATGAGGCGCTATGGACCATCAGCAGTAACAGAACTGTACACAACCACAATCTGTAATCTCATGGCCTGGCATTTTCTCACTCTACCATTACCATCAAATCAGAGGATCAAACCTGGTGCAATGAAGGGTGCATGAGGGCTTGACAGGAGCAACACCAGTTTACCTAAACATTAGGTGTCAACCTGGTGAAGCTACAACACAGGTTTGCTTGCATGCCAAACAGTGGAAACAACATGTGATAGACATAGCTAAGTGCTCCCACAGCCAATGAATCAGCTCTAAGCTCTACAGTCCTGCTGCATGTGGGTGTGAGTAGTGGTGGACATTTAAACAACTAACTGGTGGAGGAGGCTCTACAAGTATCACCAAACTCAATGATATGGGAGCCCAGCACGTGAGTGCAAAAGACAAGGCTGATTCTTAGCACCAATCTTCAACCAGACGTGTTGAGTGGATGAACCATCTCAGCCTCCACCTGAGGTCCCTTGCATCACAGGTGCCAGTCTTCAGCCTATTCGATTCACTTCATGTGATAACAAACAATGGCTGAAGGCACTGGGCCTGAGCAACATTGTGATAAAAGGACTGCAAACTTGTTCTCAAAAACTAAAACACCCTAGCAAAGTTATTCCTGCACAGCTACAACACTGGCATCTACCCAGCAATGCCCAAGAATTGCCCTGTTATGTCTGGTCCACAAAAAGCAGGATAAATCCAACCAGGCCAGTTACCACCCATTAGTCTCCTCTCAATCATCAGTAAAATGGTGGAAAGTGTCGCTGATAGTGCAATATGGTGGCACTTACTAAGCAATAACCTGCTCACTGATGTGAATTTGGGTTCCACTAGGACCATTCAGCTCCTGACCTTCATGGACAAAAGAGCTGAATTCACAAGGTGAGGTGAGGGTGACATTATTGGAAGGGCTCCTCAGGATAGTGTCCAGGCCCAACCATCTTCAGCTGCTTCATCAATGATCTTTCCTCCATCATAAGGTTGGAAGTGGGGATATTTGCTGATAATTGCATATTGTTCAGGACCATTTGTGACTCCTTAGATACTGAAACAATCTGTGCCCATATACAGCAAGACCTGGACAATATTCAGGTTTGGGCTGATAAGTGGCAAGTAACATGCGTGCCAGACAATCACCATCCATAATAAGAGAGAATCTAACCATAACCCCTTGGCACTCAACATCATTACTATTGCTGAATCTCTCATTATCAACATCTTGGGGGTTATCACTGACCAGAAAAATAACTCGGCCAGCTATATAAATACTGTGGCTACAAGAGCAGGTCAGAGATTGGGAATGCTGGGGTGAGTAACTCATCCCCTGACTTGCCTGGACATTTAAACAACTAACTGGAGGAGGAGGCTCTACAAGTATCACCAAACTCAATGATATGGGAGCCCAGCACGTGAGTGCAAAAGACAAGGCTGATTCTTAGCAACAATCTTCAACCAGATGTGTTGAGTGGATGAACCATTTCAGCTCCAATGACATTCAAGCAGATGGACACCATCCAAGAAAAAGCAGCACACTTGATTGGTATCCCATCCACCACCTTAAACATTCACTCGATCCACTATGCACAGTGCCAGCAGTGTGTACCAGCTACAAAGCGCACTGCAGCAACTCACAATGACTCCTTGGACAGAACCTTTGAAACATGTGACCTCAACACCTTGAAGGGCAAGGATAGTAAATTCATGGGGATGCCACCACTTGCAAGTATCCTTTCAAGTCACACACCATCCTGACTTGGATTTGTATCACAGTTCCTTCACTGTCCCTGGGTCAAAATCTTGCAAACTCTTTCCTAAGAGCACTGTGGGAATACCTATGCCACATGGACAGCACCTGTTCAAGAAATCAATCCATCACCATCTTCTCAAGGGCAATTAGGCATGGACAATAAATGCCAGTGATAGCCACATCCTGTGAAGGAATAAATCAAAACATATTACATCATGCACAGCAACACCGACAGCCCTCTGCACCTGATGTCTGTGTTCTTAACTTACTGGAGAGGGAGTGCCGCTTCTCATATCTAGTTTCTGTTTGAACTTGGCTATTCACTCCTCCTAGTTCTGGCACCTCTGCACCATATCCCCAGCTCCTTCAGGTAGATTGACCTGACGAAGGGGACAAACAAAATGGTTGGCCCTATTCCTAAAGAACATGGCCTTTCTCTTGCTACGATTTCCACTTTGACTCCCAAGGTCAGTTAGGCCTGGGGCTTCTGTCGCAGTTGTACTCCCTGTATAATTTCCTTTTCCATTGACTTCAGTGAACTTCACCCCAGGTTATTTAATCCTTCTTTTGGCCAGTATGAGAAAATTTCAATTACTTTAAATTCTCGTAATGAGGTGAAATTGGTTTAAACTACTTTTTCCACCATCTATCTTGCTTGTTCTGAGACTGTAATGCCATTTTCATTTCAATTTGACAACAGTTGTGTTTTCCTGAATTATGAAGACTACTTTTCTTGTAGAATTGTTGCATATTCGGGTATTTCCCTGTGTTATGCAATTTGTAATTTCTCCCCCTCCTGTTTGGTTCGGGGTATGCTAGTGGTTGGTCGGTATTTTTGGAAATACAGGACAAGCGAAGCTAACCAACAGAAATCGCAACCAAAAAATAGATAAATCAAACATTCTCAGATTTGTGTATCAAGGTATGATAACATGATCAATGTAAGAACTGATGTTGTATCACTAGTAATGTATGCCCTTAGAAATAATTTGCTGTGTTTTAAAAGTAACAACCCATTAGTGCAAATCTAAAATCCATCAATTTTTGGATTGGATTTAACCTTGGAAGAACTTTGCCACTTTGTTTTTTTGATTTTCAATATATGTACATTGAAATTTACGAAGGATAATTTAAATGTGCATTACGTTATTTATAAAAGCCTTAGGAGCATCCATACAAAAATCATCAGCACAAACCTCAAACAGTGTTTTGGAACCACCAACAAGAGCCTTTGAATACTCACAATCTACAGGAGGAATAATACACCAGGATTTAGACAATGTCAGCACACCAAGAGGTCATCCGCATGAGCTCTGAGAATTCTTTACCTGGGTGGGCCAGTGTCATGTTTCTCAACAAGGAATTTCAACTTTCCGTTCTGCTTGGTGTTGACATACCCGAAACTAGCAATTATAAGCCAAATTTCCTATTAAAGCAGGATGGATTTGCTACTTTAGAAATACAAAAATTACACAAAAGTAGACAATTTTACAAAATTGCCTCCTGATGGAAAGCCTCGCCTACTCGAGTACACACTGGTAATTCAGGGGCATACTTCACAGGATTAAAAGGAATTTACAAGGTTAAGGGGTGACAGAAGCTTTCAAGATATTAAGGGAAACATTTAGGGTCGATAGAAAGTATTTTCACTAGTTCCTGAGTCAAGGGCCGGGGCATGGTTTGAAAATTAGAGGCAGACCTTTCAGAAGTGAAATTAGGAAGCACTTATATGCAATGTGTGGTAGAAGTTTGTAACTCTCTTCCACAAATAGTTCAGTCAACTGTTAATTTTAAATCTGAGACTGATAAGTTATTGTTAACCAAAGGTATTAAGGGATATGGGACAAAGGTAGGCATGTGGAATTAGGTCACAGGTCATCCATAATTCCACTGAATTGTGGAACAGGTTCGAGGGGCTAAATGGCCTGCGCCTGTTAGTATTATCCATCTACATTGGATGGAAATCATTGGGAATTCCCAGTTCCTAATATGCATATTTTGCAGATGAGGGTCCATGCTTGAATCACAATTTTATAAAATTGACGCTAAACTCATTCTTTATCTCCAAGGTTTACTGTTCATTTCCTGAGGAATAACAATGCATGGGCTCCTGCTAACTCCCTACCCCAAGGCAAATTAGGCAGAACTACAGGATACCTCCTTTCAATTGACATCAATGTGCACCTTTTGCTGTTTCTACACAGTTAGAAAATACATTATCTGGAAAAATCCAATGCAGCTAATTTATTCTGATGGATATTAGAAATGTTTTGCCAGTGATTTTTCTTTTTTCAGGTATGATTTATTTAATTTGTTAAATGAAAACAAACAGACAAGTTGATGAATTCATACACTGGGTAAACATTTCTCACTCTGAATCTTCAGCATTCAGGTGCCCATGTCTGGCACAATACATATTGACTGTGGTGCAAAAACTCCTCTAACATCCCCAGTATTGTGCTTAAGCTTCTTACTGCAGCAGGGTGAAGTTCAACAAATCCAACACCAACTTCCCGATTGTATCTTGGACTTGAACTAAATTCTGAGCGATTTTCTGTAGTTGGCGGATGCTCATTGGCCACTGAGTCAACACTGCCCAAGTTCACTTGACATAAAGGCCTTACAGTCAATTTAATGCTTTATGTATGACCTCTAACACCAGGCCGATGACATAAGTGATTTCCCCAGTTGTGAGAGTAAAGGTGCTGGTTGGCCACTGAGTATTCCTGGCAGCTGCTTTGCTTTCAGGTGACCGTGTGGCTCTTTATACTAGCTCTTATAATGGCACTGCAATTACCTCCACTGATGTTGTGGCAGCTTGTCCAGCTTCAGATACATCTAGAGCCACCTGTGTAGAGGGGCTGGATGTTGCACGAAGTAGAGAGGCTTAGAGATTGTTGGGGGCCCGGAGGTCACTGCCTGAAACGGTGTTAGAGGCAGAAACCCTCATCGCATTTAAAAAATACTTGGATATGCATCTGGGGTCCCATAAGCTACAAAGAGCTGGAAAGTAGGATTAGGCTGGGAGCTCTTTTTCACCGGGCACAGACATAGTGAGCTGAATGGCTTCCTTCTGTGTTTTGAATTTTCTATGTTTCCATGAGGCATCCTCCGCTGTTGAGCACTCCCTCAACTAAGATTGTAGGCAGGAACAGGGTCTGTGAATCCTTGTCACATGTTCTTCACAGCCTGGTTTCTGATCATGTTGAAACAGGCATGGAGCTGCTGGGAGTTTGGAGCTCATATTTTGTCCATCAGCAGTGAGCAATCTCCTTTTACAAGGAGGATATTTTGATGTCGAAATCTTTTGGCTCTTCAACTAAGGAAGTCCGCTGCTATTAAGCCCCACTATCCACTGCAAGCACTGTGGTGAACCATTGTTGGTTACCACCAGGAGTGCTGAGCCATGGTTTGGCCAGCACTATGAGTCTGTAGATATGTTACTGTTGGGGTTAGGGTTGGGCTGTTCTACCTGTTAATATAGTCCTATGGTACACTCCAGTTGGCTCCGCCTTCCGGGAGAGGTATAAAGGTCACTGCTCTGCCTGGTGACCCTTTAGTCTGGGATTGTATATTGTATATAGTAGCTCCGTTATTGTTGGCAATAAAAGCCTTTATTTCCCGGGTACAACCAGCCTCCCGTGTGATTTATCGCGCATCAAGCACCACACTCTCATCACCACATTTGTTGTTTGCAAACTCCTTGGCTCACTAACTACACCCTTTTGGGTGGATGCAGTTGTGTTGATGCCCGAGTCAGATGTTGAGAATGTTTTAGATTGTTGTGAGGAGCTGGCCCCTCTGCCTCATAGGAATTGCTGGTCTCTGCCTACACAAACAGATGAGAAACATATGTTACAATGCTGACCACTAAGTGGTAGACAATTGCAAGAGCACCGATGGAAATTTGAATGGTGCTGAGCCTGAATCTGAGGAAGCCACTAGCTTTACCCTCCTCCATCTCCTCTAAATTTTCATACTCCATGACATCCATTATTTGAACGGACACAAGCTTAACATTTCCTCTTGTCTGCAGGGAGAAAAGTGGTCTTGAGATGTTGGCAACTTCAAGAGCAAATACAGTGATAACCAAGTGCACATCCGCAGTCCATTCTGCGCATGAGTGTTCTGTGCAATAGGTAGGTTAGAGAAATAAACTGCAAATCATCTTTAAGGTGTCAACATGACAAAAAAATTCAAATGCAAGTTTCAGATTGAACTTGTGCTTTGCTACAGGTTTCTTGATTTTCTTTGATTATATACTTTGCCATATCTGATTTTCATGAATTTTTTCATTAATATGTATTTCCTGATTTTCCTGGTTTGTTTGCATTACATTTCCTGACTGAAAGCCTTTCTGGACAAATATCTAACATACTTGTAATTAGATATCTTTGTCATCCTTTAAGATGCATGGTTTCAAACTGTTACTACTTGTCTTCTAAAGCACACAAAGGAGTTAATCAGAAGTGTGTTCAATAAGGTTATTAGATCATAAGAAATAGGAGCATGATTGGCCATTCGGCCATCAAACCTACTCTGGCATTCAATTATGATGAGCGCTTTGATTGTGATCTTAAATCCACTTTCCTTCCTGTCCCCCTTGTAGATCAGATATCTGTTTAACTCAGCCTTCAATATGTTCAATGACCCAATCTCCACTGCTCCCTGTGGAAAAGAATTCCAAAGATTAATCACGCTCTGAGAAAAAAAATCCTCTTTGACTCTGTCTTAAATGGAAGGCCCCTTAATTTTAAACTATGCCCCATAATTCTGGATTCCTCGTGAGGGAAAACATCCTCTTGGCATCCACCCTGACAAGACCAGGGCCAGGGAGAGAATCTTTTACTCCCCCCCCATCCTGACCTTGGCCCTCAATCATGCATGATATTGTCACCCTTTCAGGGTTTACTAATCAATTCGCCAGACAATCACAGAAAGGTGCTAACAAAATAATAGCCATTGTTGGCAATTGGTTACAAATGTCGTCCAATATATATGCAGCATGAGCCATTAATATTAAGAGCAGAAACAATATAATGCAGTGTTAATCTGTGTACTCGTGGCTTCCCCAAACTCAGGCCAAGCACTATTTTCAATTGTCCGCCCTATAAGTGATCCCACCATCACTACTAAACAAACCAGAGAGTACAAATTTTAGTTTAGCAGCACTGTGCGATATTGTTAGTTTAACAGAAAAATATCCCATTTGTTATTTTTAACACTGTGCTGACGATAACACTGATTTCAGTCACTACTTTAGGTAACTCCCATTAACATTCTGCACATTGCACCATATGAACACGGTGACAGTAAATTAATTTTTGGAGGAAATTATTCAACACTTGCACCCTGGAGTACTGCGTCCAGTTCTGGTCGCCGCACTACCAGAAGGACGTGGAGGCATTGGAGAGAGTGCAGAGAAGGTTTACCAGGATGTTGCCTGGTATGGAGGGTCTTAGCGATGAGGAGAGATTGGGTAGACTGGGGTTGTTCTCCTTGGAAAGACGGAGAATGAGGGGAGATCTAATAGAGGTATACAAGATTATGAAGGGTATAGATAGGGTGAACAGTGGGAAGCTTTTTCCCAGGTCGGAGGTGACGATCACGAGGGGTCACGGGCTCAAGCTGAGAGGGGCGAAGTATAACTCAGACATCAGAGGGACGTTTTTTACACAGAGGGTGGTGGGGGCCTGGAATGCGCTGCCAAGTAGGGTGGTGGAGGCAGGCACGCTGACATCGTTTAAGACTTACCTGGATAGTTACATGAGCAGCCTGGGAATGGAGGGATACAAACGATTGGTCTAGTTGGACCAAGGAGCGGCACAGGCTTGGAGGGCTGAAGGGCCTGTTTCCTGTGCTGTACTGTTCTTTGTTCTTTGTTATATAAACTGCA
Organism: Mustelus asterias; assembly: GCF_964213995.1. Taxonomy (NCBI): domain Eukaryota; kingdom Metazoa; phylum Chordata; class Chondrichthyes; order Carcharhiniformes; family Triakidae; genus Mustelus; species Mustelus asterias. The sequence goes on along the minus strand of NC_135801.1, from coordinate 74,740,853 downwards.
CAAGATCTTTTCTGTTCTGTAGAAGAATTAAAAGACTTTCTCCTTAAAGAGTGCATGATATTATTCAATATAATTATTTCATACAAGTAATTACATTTTATTTTACCAGTAACCTCACAAGGTAGAAAGATCAAATGACTCCTAAGCAACAAAATGGAATGAGTGAACTACATAGGTCTTCACCATCAGTGAGAAGCATTGGAGCCCTCCATTAAGAGTTCAGAGGACAAAGATAGAATGGTTCACAATTATATCTGTGTTTTATTGCTCAGTGTGGATGAAGACTCCGCAGATTGCTGCTTCTCCCAACTACTGTACAACACAACTTTATCACAAGATTTCATTCCTCAAACAACTCATGAAAGCACCAAGATAGAGTTGGGTAATAGGTGAGTAGATAAAAGGACAATATTGAAGTCAATGAAAAAGACTCTTGCGTATCATCTGCAGTGTAAAGTAGGTTACTGATTCACTATGAACCAATAATGTACTTATGTCCTGGCAATTTCACCGACAAGTCTGCTCACAACAAACTTTCATTTGCAGCAAAATAAACACTCAGTCAAAATTCCACCCTCTATTCACAAGGTAATTATGGATGACAAAGGCGAAACAGCCAAGCTCATCTCATCCATCCAGAATGATATACAAACATACGCATTAGGAACATAAAGTGAGCTGTTTAGCCCCTCAAGTAATTTAATAACATTGCCTATATTATACCAGTGACTACAATGCCGAAGTATTAAACTGGTTGTAAGGGGATTTGGAACAAGATGAAAGGTGCTGTAAAAATGTAGATTTTGTCTTTCTTTCATTGCACAAGCATGCAGTAGGCAGAGTGACTGCAGCAATGATGATTCTCTAAGGATAACTAATCACAGAGCAAACAACTGATGTTAGGAAGTGGCTACAAAAAAAATCACAACATTTACAAAACAATTCAACTCTGTAGCTAATACAATCTTACCATTCTGACTTCTCTAATGCCAACCCACAATATACCATGAATGGTATCTGCGTGTTTTACACTAATGACATCATCCCCAGGATTTGTCAGATATATAAGTATTTGTCAACAGCTCAGGAAAAACGTCATTTGAATTGATCTGAATTTTTCAGAGAATAATCCATGGTACAAAAATTCAGGTGTTGTTAACCTGGTGTTGTTAAAACTCTTACAAAAATTCAGCACAGCCTTCCTCAAGAATTGGATTATTATCCCTTCCCCAGAAGTTGTCATACAAATTGTGCTGCATATTGTCAATTTGCAGCCTATCCCCAGGTTCCATATGATGTTTCATTACATTTGTACGAAACAAATGTATAAATAGACTTTTTTGAAAATCTAGTTGTTACTTGAGATGTGAGAGAAATAGGAAAATTAAGTGGAAAATTGTAATGAATAAATAAACTTAGCTCCAGCCTTGGTTCAAACATGGGCAGCACGGTGGCACAGTGATTAGCACTGCTACCTCACAGCACCAGGGACTTGGGTTCAATTCCAGCATCGGGTGACTGTGTGGAGTTTGTACTTTCTCCATGGCTGCATGGCTTTCCTCCCACAGTCCAAAGATGTGCAGGTTAGGTGTACTGGCTATGCTAAGTTGTCCCTTAGGGGATTAGAAAGGTAAATATGTGGGGTTAAGAGGATAGGGCCCGGGTTGGCTGATTGTCGTTGCAGACTCGATGGGCCGAATGGCCTCCTCCTGCACTGTAGGGATTCTATCATTCTATGGACAAAAAAGCTGAATACCAGAGGTTGAGGTGAGATTAACTGCCTTTGACATCAAGGCAGCATTTGAACAAGGAAACCGATCAAAACTGGAGCAGGAGCTGAGTCACTCTGGTGGAACGCAAACTGAGGGCGGACATTTACCGCTTTGCCCACCCAAGACTCATAAGATCCCGCATAAGGCCAACGAAGGATGCCGTTCTGCGAGCCTCGCCTGCCTCGATTCTAGGGCAAGCGAGGTGGTCAAATTCCGACTTGAGTGTCCGTGAGCAGGTTATTGCTGAGCAAGTGCCACTTGATAGACCTTTGATTACCCCTTCCATTTTACTGATGATCAGGAGTAGACTGATCTAGAAATCATTTCTAGAAGCATTAAAGTCATAGGATTGGGTTCCTATCAAGGTCAGTTATGGTAAAAGCCCTTCATGCTATTTCTCATGTATTTACATTGATGTTTTTGTGTCAAAGTTATAATGGATGATCAGGATCCACACCCCCAGAGAAACTTTAGCCCCTCAGTGTGACAAACTTCTGCTCAATTTTAAACAAGATTGTGCAAGATGGGGTGAACCTAGGATCAAGGAGAGATTTGTAAAACCTTTCTTTAAGCAATCCCTGAGTGACAAATAGGGATTTCACTTCCAGATTTTGCAATATAATAGGCAATAGTGAGTCAACACCCTATTTTACATCACTCTTGGCATTTAGTTTCTTACATTTATTTTGATAAGGCCCAAGATTCTCAAGCCTCTGGTATGTCCAAATAGCTTGTCATCAGAATTGTGTCTACCTCAGGGCATGATGAAAGTTTAAATTCAAATGGGAATTTTGAGGAGGCCTCCTTCTCTGCTGTAAATGACTCTAGGACTTTCTGACTCTATTAGAATTTAAAGGAAAGGTCACAGCCCTGGATGGCTAACTCTATTTTCCTCTCCACAGGTGGTACCAGAGCTGCTAATTATTTCCATTTATGTTTCTTTTTCAGATTTTCAGTGTCCAGAGTATTTTGATATTATAACTCTATTAGGGGTGTTTTCTGCTGGATGTATGGATGGTGAGATGGCAGTTAAAATATTTTGAAGTGTTTACCCACTCCGATTCTGTCCCGATCTGCCAATTGCAATTCTAAATTGCTAGTGATCTAGACACCCACTCCAAGATTCTCTTTAAATATGTAGTTTATGCTTTGATTACAGGAACGGGGCCTGGCATACACTTTTAACTAGGTCCACCCAGGGAAATCAAGGGCTTACTCTATCTTGGGCTGATGCCCAGCCCCAGACAGTAACCATTCTCCTGGAATATTTGTGGCAAGGATTATACTCTAGTCCCTGTCATCAGTCTCCTGCCACATTATTTTAACTCATAGTCCCTTTAACATATCAAAACATGCAAAATGCTTCACAGGATCATCACAGAACAAAATCTGACATTGAGCTACGTAAGGAGATATTAGAGCAGATGACCAAAGACTTGGACACAGGTTTTAAGGAGGGTCCTAAAGGTGGAAAGGGAGGCAAAGATTAAGGAGAGATGTCCAGTGCTTACAACCTAGGAGCTAAAGACCTGGCCACCAATGATGGAGCAATTAAAATTAGCCATTTCTCACCAATTCTTGGCTGCTTTGGTCAGAAATGAGCAAAAAGCAGATTAGTGAGATCTGTTCCCACTCAGGAGTTAAAATAAAGGGCATCAGATCAGACAGTAATGGTGCAGATTAATTACTACATTTCAAGTATGTAAACTTTTTGTTCAAACTTGAAAATATTACAGTGCATTCTCAATTAAAATTAATTCCCTACCTTCACTTGGAGAAAAATATCATTTTAAAGCCATATAAATATTGTTGAAGGAATGAATTAATATAAAATAATTTAATCTTTCTCTGCATGCAAAATAATGAACTAATATCCTCAGTTACATGCTTCTCAACAAAACAACTTGATATTGAAGGAGAGAAAAGAATACCTACTGAAAGCAAAAACCTATCCTCTGCAAAACATAGAATGATCCAGGAGTAAGAGACTGTTTCCCTGGTACCCATGACAAAGAAATTCCCTGTGCCTGTGAACATTACTTTCCTCGATTTACAATGGAGAAAACCTCCTTATCTTCTGTCCAACAAGCCTGTCATAGAGAACAAGCTGCTTTCTTCTCCACTGAGAATACTTTGTTAATCAAAGTGAATAAAGTTTGCAAATTCTAGAGGTCCATGTGGGTTTTTGAATATCACATGATCAAGTGTCACATGATAAAAACCTCCATGAATACACCAATTAGGGTTGAATAACCAAATTTGGAAGCTTTACATTTACTGCCAATTCTGGCAGTGGAATCCTAAAATTGGTGTCAAGAGTCCTTCAGTATGTGGATCTGTAGTCTTATAATGGCAGCACGGGGGGCACAGTGGTTAGCCCTGCTGCCTCACAGTAAGAGTTTTAACAACACCAGGTTAAAGTCCAACAGGTTTATTTGGTAGCAAATACCATTAGCTTTCGGAGCGCTGCTCCTGCGTCAGATGGAGTGGAAATGTGCTCTCAAACAGGGCACAGAGACACAGAAATCAAGTTACAGAATACTGATTAGAATGCAAATCCCTACAACCAGCCAGATCTTAAAGATACAGACAATGTGGGTGGAGGGAGCATTAAGCACAGGTTAAAGAGATGTGTATTGTCTCCAGACAGGACAGCCTGCAAGTCCAGGAGGCAAGCTGTGGGGGTTACTGATAATGTGACATAAATCCAACATCCCGGTTTAGGCCGTCCTCATGTGTGCGGAACTTGGCTATCAGTTTCTGCTCAGCGACTCTGCGCTGTCGTGTGTCGTGAAGGCCGCCTTGGAGAACGCTTACCTGAAGATCAGAGGCTGAATGCCCCTGACTGCCCGTGGCCTCACAGTGCCAGGGACCCGGGTTCAATTCCCGCCTTGGGTCACTGTCTATGTGGAATCTGCACATTCTCCCTGTGTCTGCGCGTATTTCCTCCGGGTGCTCCGGTTTCCACCCACAGTCTGAAAGACATGCTGGCTAGGTGCATTGGCCATGCTAAATTCTCCCTCAGTGTACCCGAACAGGTGCCGGAGTGTGGCTACTCGGGGATTTTCACAGTAACTTCATTGCAGTGGCAATGTAAGCCTACTTGTGACACTAATAAATAAAGTTTAACTTTGTTTCCCTTCCTCAATTTCCATGGCTGCTTTCTGGTTTCCATGGTCCCCACCTTCTCCTTTTCCACATGGATGACAATGGCAGTGACTTTTCAGAGTTGGCAGGGAGTGTGCATCCTTTTTAAAGGGGCTCCACCAATGAACTAAGTCAAACCCAGAAGGACACGTATCAAGTTGAGTGAAGGTGCCCCTGTAGGTGCTCCCAGTCTCTTTGGTGGCCACAGGTCGCGGAATGTTGCTGAACGCTTCCCTCCCGTTGCCATGGTTTCCTCTGTCGCCTTTCTCCCCCCCTCCCCCCCCCCGGTGCAAACCCTCGCCCATCTGATTGTCTCCCTCCGCCCAGCCCCCGTTGCTATGGTTTCCCATTGTTTCTCTCAGCTGCCGGGATTCCAATTGTCCTGCAGCGCTGACGTGTGCCTCCCAGTGTCCCGAGACCCGCGCATGCGCACATCGCCGCCTGCCCTGCGCTGGGAGTGCGCGCGAGTGCCGGCGGCCACCTCTTGACGTGGCACTTCCTCAGCTGGTGGATACAGAGTAACAGCGGACAACAATCTCAGCGGGACCGGCTCTTACCGGGCACCGGTTAGCAGCCAGCACTCAGCACCAGCCAGTCACCCACCCACCAGGTAAAATAGCAGCTCTCTCTTTTCATGATTTCACATTTCGCTCGTGTGATAATTCATTTTAAAGTGTGCTGTTTACAATGTTTCTTTTGTTGCCATCATTCTGTCAACAAACGGTGGCAAATCTTGCCACGCTCAACATTTTCTTACCAATTGAATGTTTCTTTGGAGTAAAGGGGTTGCAATGCATCAGCCTTGTATTTGTGGGTAGTTTGACGTGGCAATTCATTCACTGTCAGGACTTGATAACTGGTCTGAGGTGTCACTTCAAAGGGAAAGTAACATTTCAGCTATCATTTGACACAGGACAATGCAGCATTTCGACAAATGCATGTTTTAGGCTCTTGTATTATTTTCATTCTCTTGTCATTTGAAAAAAAATGCTTAGGAAACATGAGGCCTTGCATCATCTCCAGCTACTTATGTAAATACAAAGTACATTTACATTAATTGCTGCACTAAAAGTCAAATATTAAACTACCCTGATCGATATGGTCTGTATGTTTGCTTTTGCAATGTGTATTTAAAAGATTTGTTTTCATGTTTATCCCCCCTTTCAGGATGTTTGTCTTTATGAAATGAAAATTTCAAGCTGGAAGAATTGTTTGGATTTCACACTTTGCAATAAACATCAGGGTTGAAATGGATAGCCCCTGTAAACATGCATCCAGACATTAAAATTGGGAGCAGGAGTAGGCCATTTGGTTCCTCAAATCTACTCCGCCATTCAGTAAGATCTTGGCTGATCTGATTGTGGCCTCTGCCATTTTCCTGCCCAATCCCTATACTTTTTAACTCCCTTGTTAATTTGCCTTACAATTATAATTACCCAGCCTCTGCTATGCTCTGGAGAGGACAGTTCCAAAGACTCTTAATTCTCTGACAGAAAAACAATTCCCATCAAAACGGCCACATGGATCGCAATGCACTGTCAAACCATGCCTATTGATTGTAGTGCACCAACTTCATGCTGCCTTTTTGATAATTTCTGTATCAAATTGATGTTAATGACACTGTTCATTGACTGTATGTATCAATAGGTGTGGCAAGCATCCCCAAAAACAGTGTTTAAAACTAGCCTGCACTTCTTAAAGGGAGATAGGTTTGACATGCAAAAAGAGTGAAGAATGGCATACTAGTGGAGGCTCCAAGGTTTGTGATCGTTGCACAAACCAGTGTTTGTTGTGATGGAGGAGGTAAGAAGTATGAGCAATGTCCTCTATCAGCAGGAGTGAAGGGGGCCATCCAGATATATTGCCACAAACAATGGGAACAGATCTCTGTAGATGTCAATGCTAGAAGTCTGGCCTGAGGCCCTTGATACAGTGTCGCAAGAATATGACCTCACATGAGTAGTGAATGTCAGTGAATGCATCTTCAAATGCTATATCCTATAAACTGTTTTGCTATCCTCAGACAGTGCTCAGTTCAGCACACCCCATCACTCACCTATCAATAACCTTTATCAATGAGTCCCCGTGCCTCACATTCATACATTTGACCTCACCCTCACATACTTAGTACTGCTGTAAGCCACTTACCCACATCACACAGGCAGTGTATACATTGATAGTTATTCATCCATGATAGCCACATTATCACTAGACTCAGGGGTGGGCTTGGATAGATACTCTTTTGGAGAGTTGGTGCAGACTCGGTCGGCTGAGTGGCTGCCTCCTGCACTGTAGGGATCTATGGTCAAGCAGCTTTTGGGGGTTGAGTAGAGGGGTGGTGCGAGTGTCCATCCCATCGTGATGCAGATTCTGGTTGATATCTCGACTTCCATTGCAGCACAAGTAACAACCACCCAATGTCCAAGTGCTACTGTGGAAGCTCGGTGCCATCATATAAGGTCAGCTGTCTATCTTGCAAGTTGGGACAGCTGCCATCATGATTCTGGATTACGGTGTGCTGAGTAGCTTGCAGGCTGTCAACAGAAGCTTCATGAAGCATGAACCAGTTGCCCTCTCTCTTGAAGACAGCATTCATCCTCCTACCCTTTGCTGTCTGCCAGTGCCCTTGCTGACACCTGTCAGACAGTTGGCCGAGACTGGTTTGGTGACAGCAAGGGCACTACTGGTAGAAGAATTGGTGCAAACTCAATGAGCCGAAAAATACTGGTAAAAGATCTCCAGTGCAGTAATCACAAACTTTGGAGACTTTGCTAGTATACTTCTCTTTCTACATGTCAAATTCTTTTTAACCATGACCTCCCATTCTGAGTACTGCAGGGCTCTTCCAGTGTGCTTCAGGCAACAAATGTTTCAACACACCAATTTGTTCTATTAAATATTTGTGGTGGCCTGACTTTCATTGTATGCATGCTGCAGTAAGTCTGCATGAGTTGTGCACCAGAGCCATCAGCCAGGTCTGCAGTTGATATCTCTTGTTGCCCAGGAAACAGCCTATGGTTTTGTGTGATGGCTCTGGCAGCTGGCACAGCAGATTGCTACAGACTGAAGGCAATATGACAGCTGCCACGATACTAGCCATTGACCTGCAGAATCGCCGCTTTGTTCACACACCAATTGGATATTGAAGGAGTAGAATCGGCACAGTGGCATAGTGGTTAGCACAGCTGCCTCACAGCGCCAGGGACCCGGGTCCTGGCTTGGGTCACTGTCTGTGTGGAGTTTGCACGCTCTCTCCGTGTCTGCGTGGGTTTCCTCCGGGTGCTCCGGTTTCCTCCCACAGTCCAAAGATGTGCGCGTTAGGTTGATTGGCCATGCTAAATTGCTGTTTAGTGTCAGGGGGACTAGCTAGGGTAAATGCATGGGGTTTTGAGGGTAGGGCCTGGGTGGGATTGTGGTCGGTGCAGACTCGATGGGCCGAATTGCCTCTTTCTGCACTGTAGGATTCTATGAAGATCCACCATAGTGATGTGTGTGCAGTCAATGCCACCTTGCACCATGGGGAAGTCTGCAATCCTAACAAAGCTGAGAGCTCACTCTGTCTGCTTGTCTCTAGCAGAACAGAATTAAATATAGAGTTGAATAGAGAGCACCAGGGTCAGAAAATTGGGCAGCAGAGTGGTTAGCACTGCTACCTCACAACGTCAGGGACCCAGGTTCAATTCCGGCCTAGGGTGACTGTCTGTGTGGAGTTTGCACATTCTCCCCGTGTCTGCGTAGAGTGCCTCCAAGTGCTCCTTTTCTTCCCACAGTCCAAAAATGTGTAGGTTAGATGGATTAGCCATGGTATATCTGTGGGATTATGGGGATAGGACGGGGGAGACGGCCTGGGTAAAATGTTCTGTCAGAGAATCGATGCAGACTTGATGGGCTGAAAGGCCTCCTTCTGCACTGTAGGGATTCTATAAAAACTGGAAGGTGTTGCAGATATCTCCAGCTCCTGCCTAAAAGATCATAGAATCCCTACAGTGCAGAAGGAGGCCATTCGGCCCATCGAGCTTGCACCCACAACAATCCCATCTAGACTCTATCCTCATAACCCCATGTATTTACCCTGCTAGTCTCCCTGACACTATGGCCATGCTAAATTTCTCCTATCAACCTAATCTGCACATCTAAAAGGAAGCAGACGAACAAATATTATCACCCTGGTCACTGTCACAGCCGCCGGCAATGCAGACTTGGCCCCCTTCTCAAAGGTTGCAGTTATGACATATTTCAGTGAGGCTGGCTCTGCTGAAGCATAGATCATAGAATCGTAGAAACCCTACAGCACAGAAGGAGGCCATTTGGTCTATCAAGTCTGTACCAACCACAATCCCACCCAGGCCCTGTTCCTGTAACCCCACACATTCACCCTACAATCCCCCTGACACTAGGGTCAATTTTAGCATGGCCAATCAACCTAACCCGCACGTCTTTGGACTGTGGGAGGAAACCAGAGTACCCGGAAGAAACCCACGCAGACAGGGGGAGAATGTGCAAACTCCTCACAGACAGTGACCCAAACCGGGAATTGAACCTGGGTCCCTGGTGCTGTAAGGCAGCAGTGTTAACCACTGTGCCGCAATGTCTTGATGTCTCATGCATTGTTCCTAATGTGACTCAGATAGGAGTAGTGCCCTCTGAACACCCTGGGCAGATAAGGTCTCCTGCTGAGAGCTCTTCTATCCTGTTCCTTCTTCATCTCGCACCTAGTCAACAAAAACAATACCTGATATTTAGATAGGTACTGTTAACAGTATAAAATGTCTCCAGGCACTTCACAAGAGCATTATAAAATCAAATATGACACCGCGCCACATAGAAGACTGGACCAGATGGTCAAAAGCTTAGTCACAGAACTATGTTTTTACGAGTGTCTTCAAGGAGAACAATGAAAAAGAGGGGCTTGGGAAGGGTATTCTAGGGCATAGGGCCTAGGCAACAGAAGGCATGGCCATGAACAGTGATTACAATTGTTGGCATGTTCAGGAGTTCAAAATTAGAGTATGTCAGTGTTGTGGGACTGGAGGCAATTACAGAGATATGAAGGGACAAGGCAGGGAAGCATTTGAAAACAAGGATGGAACTTTTAAAATCAAGACCTTGTTTGACCAGGGGCTAATGTAGCACAGGCGTAAGTAGGACTTGCTGTACATTAAGACATGGGCAGCAAAGTTTTCAATAACCTTCAGTTTACGGAGGGTAGAATGTGGCAGACTAGCCAGGAATATATCGGAACCTACACGGCATGGTGGCACAGTGGTTACCACTGCGCCTCACAGTGCCAAGGACCCAGGTTCGATTCCTGGCTTGGGTTGCTGTCTGTGTGGAGTTTGCACGTTCTCCTCGTGTCTGCATGGGTTTCCTCTGGCTGCTCCGGTTTCCTCCACAGTCCAAAGATGTGCAGGTTAGGTGAATTGGCCATGCTAAATTCTCCCTCGGTGTACCCGAATAGGTGCTGGAGTGTGGCGACTAGGAGATTTTCACAGTAACTTCATTGCAGTGTGAATGTAAGCCTACCTGTGACTAATAAATAAACTTTACTTTACTTTTACTCTGCCTCGCCACTGTCATGTTGCAGACCAAAAGTACCAGTATAGCCACCATGTCTAGTTGCAGTTAGTTTGTGCAGACACCTTGAAGCCAGCAAAAACCTAAGAAAAACCAAGCAGCGTGCCTAAATGCCTATCGGCAGGTGGTTCTGACATCCATCATTATGAAGTGCTTCAAAAGGCTAGTCATGGCATGAATCAGTTCCAGCCTCCCGGGCTACCTGGATTCACTACAGTTTGTCTACCGCCGCAACAGGTCCACAGCAGACGCCATCTCCCTGGCCCTGCACTGAACCCTGGAACACCTAGATAACAAGGACACCTATGTTAGACTCCTATTTATTGACTACAGCTCAGTCTTCAACACTATCATTCCCACGAAACCCGTCTCCGAACTCCATGGCCTGGGCCTTGGCACCTCCCTCTGTGACTGGATCCTGAACTTCCTAACTCAAAGACCACAGTCAGTAAGGATAGGCAACAACACCTCCTCCATGATCATCCTCAACACCGGTGCCCCACAAGGCTGTGTTCTCAGCCCCCTACTATACTCCTTATACACCTATGACTGTGTGGCCAAATTCCCCTCCAGTTCGATTTTCAAGTTTGCTGATGACACCACCGTAATGGATCAGATCTCAAACAATGACGAGACAGAGTACAGGAATGAGATCCGAGAATCTGGTGAACTGGTGCGGCAACAATAATCTCTCCCTCAATGTCAACAAAACGAAGGAGATTGTCATCGACTTCAGGAAGCGTAAAGGAGAACATGTCCCTGTCTACATCAATGGGGACGAAGTAGAAAGGATCGAGAGCTTCAAGTTTTTCGATGTCCAGATCACCAACAACCTGTCCTGGTCCCCCCCCATGTCAGCCATGACTCTCACCAACTTTTACAGATGCACCACAGAAAGCATTCTTTCTGGTTGTATCACAGCTTGGTATGGCTCCTGCTCTGCCCATGGCCGCAAGGAACTACAAAAGGTCGTGAATGTAGCCTAATCCATCACGAAAACCAGCCTCCCATCCGTTGACTCTGTCTACACTTCCCACTGCCTCGGCAAAGCAGCCAGCATAATTAAAGACCTCATGCACCACGGACATTCTCTCTTCCACTTTCTTCCTTCAGGAAAAAGATACAAAAGTCTGAGGTCATGTACCAACCGACTCAAGGACAGCTTCTTCCCTGCTGCTGTCAGACTTTTGAATGGACTTACCTTGCATTAAGTTGATCTTTCTCTACACCCTAGCTATGACTATAACACTACATTCTGCACTGTCTTGTTTCCTTCTCTATGAACGGTATGTCTTGTCTGTATAGCATGCAAGAAACAATACATTTCACTGTATGTTAATACATGTGACAAAAATCAAATCAAAAATACTTCAACCGCTGTAGACTTTGTAAATTGCAACAACTATAGGAAGCGCAATAGCTTGTAGAAGCACAGCAGCAGAAGGAATCGACCTTTGAAGTAGTGATGATTCCGCTAAATAGCCCTGGTGCCGAATCCTTCCTGCTACTGAACATGTGTTTAACTTTGAGAGGTATTTGAAGAGTAGCATCAAATCACCATTGCACATCGATCTGCTTGCTCTGCATACTTCCTGCTGCCATTCGTTGCATGCAGTAATGTCTGCACCAATATGGCATCTGGTGTGATTCACCTGGAAGTGAGTATGCCCAGATTCCATTTTGGAGCTTGAAAGGCATTTTTACTAAGGTGGGCACTAACAGGCAAACTTTTTTCATCTATATTCTTGATTATCCTCTGCACTTTTGGAACTAGTCAGAAAAATTGACAAGTCAGCTTGTCCCATCCGTTTTCCCAAGATGGAATGTCTTTTTTCAATGCAATGCTCAATTTTGGTTGAAGATTGACTAAATCAACCTGACTGGAACAGGCATGTTGGAAAAATTGATGGCTCTTATTCAGAATGGAATCTTTAACCTTACTATTGGGAAGTGTGTCACACTTAGTCTACTATTCAGCGGCTATGTTATTTTGTCATACCCATGTTGTGAAATCACCACTGAAGTCCCAGATTATATCTATAGTAAGTTATTGTACTAAATTCACCCATGTGCCATCTGGTACACTTGTGCTCCTGTAATGACAACATGAACATATTGTGCATCTCAGAGCAGACAACAGAGCATCTAACCACCGTTGTTATGAGGTTAAGTTAGATAAACAGTTGTCTCAAGAGCATTATGCAATTTGTATTTCATAGAACATCAAGGCTGTTTTCCAGGAATGCCAGTGATTGCCAATGCATTAACTTCTGTACAGCGCATTGGTCAACAATAATGAATGATTTGAAACTAATCTAGAAGGACATTTGAAATGAGGATAAGGGGTAAACCTTTTAGGACTGAGGTGAGAAGAAATTTCTTCACTAGAGAGTGGTGAGTGTGTGGAATTCACTACCACAGAAAGTAGTTGAGGCCAAAACATTGTGATTTCAAGAAGAAATTAGATATAGCTCTTGGGACTTAAGGATCAAGGGATATAAGTGGGAGTTCTATTCACAAACAGGGCATATATAGATACAAACTCAATTTACAAAATAATGATTGGAATGCGAGTCTTTACAGGTAATCAAGTCTGAAAGGTACAGACAATGTGAGTGGAGAGAGGGTTAACCACAGGTTGAAGAGATGTGTATTGTCTCCAGACAGGACAGTTAGTGAGATTTTGCAAGCCCAGGCAAGTCGTGGGGGTTACAGACAGTGTGACATGAACCCAAGATTCCGGTTGAGGCCGTCCTCGTGTGAGGAACTTGGCTACCAGTCTCTGCTCAGCGACTCTGCGCTGTCATGTGTCGTGAAGGCCGCCTTGGAGAACGCTTACCTGAAGATCAGAGGCCGAATGCCCGTGACCGCTGAAGTGTTCCCCAACAGGAATAGAACACTCTTGTCTGGTGATTGTCGAGCGGTGTTCATTCATCTGTTGTCGTAGCATCTGCATGGTCTCCCCAATGTACCATGCCTCGGGATATCTTTTCCTGCAGCGTATCAGGTAGATAACATTGGCCGACGTTTGTCTTCTGAGGAGGCCGGTGCGGTTTTTTGCTGTGGCGTGTCAGAACTGTCGATTGATGAGTCAGGCACCATAACCTGTTCTTATGAGGGCATCTTTCAGCGTCTGGAGGTGTCTGTTGTGATCCTCCTCATCTGAGCAGATCCTGTGTATACGGAGGTTCCAGACACACTGAACAGCCATGGGGACCAAATTCGCACCTCAATATGCCAACATCTTCATGCAGAGGTTCGAACAAGACCTCTTCACCGCACAGGACCCTCAACCGATGCTATACACTAGATACATCTATGACATTTTCTTCCTTTGGACTCATGGCGAACTATCACTGAAACAACGATATGTTGACATCATCAAGTTCCATCCCACCATCAGACTCACCATGGACTACTCTCCGGAATCGGTTGCATTCTTGGACACACGCATCTCCATTAAGGACGGTCACCTTAGCACTTCACTGTACCGCAAGCCCACGGATAACCTCACGATGCTCCACTTCTCCAGCTTCCATCCTAAACACGTTAAAGAAGCCATCCCCTATGGACAAGCCCTCCATATACACAGGATCTGCTCACATGAAGAGGATCGCAACAGACACCTCCAGACGCTGAAAGATGCCCTCATAAGAACAGGATATGGCGCTTGACTCATCGATCGACAGTTCTGACGCGCCACAGCGAAAAGCCATATCGACCTCCGAAGACAAACACGGGACACGGTGGACAGAGTACCCTTCGTCGTCCAGTACTTCCCCAGAGCGGAGAAGCTACGACATCTTCTCCGGAGCATTCAAATATCACTGATGAAGACGAACATCTCGCCAAGGCCATCCCCACACCTCCACTTCTTGCCTTCAAACAACCGCACAACCTCAAACAGACCATTGTCCGCAGCAAACTACCCAGCCTTTGGGAGAACAGTGACCACGACACCACACAACCCTGCCACAGCAACCTCTGCAAGACATGCTGGATCATCGACACGGATGGCATAATCTCACGTGGGAGCACCATCCACTAGGTACATGGTACATACTCTTGCAACTCGGCCAACGTTGCCACCTGATACGCTGCAGGAAAGGATGTCCCGAGGCATGGTACATTGGGGAGACCATGCAGACGCTACGATAACGGATGAATGAACACCGCTCGACAATCACCAGGCAAGAGTGTTCTCTTCCTGTTGGGGAACACTTCAGCTGTCACGGGCATTCGGCCTCTGGTCTTCGGGTAAGCGTTCTCCAAGGCGGCCTTCACGACACACGACAGCGCAGAGTCGCTGAGCAGAGACTGATAGCCAAGTTCCGCACGCATGAGGACGGCCTCAACCGGGATCTTGGGTTCATGTCACACTATCTGTAACCCCCCACGACTTGCTTGGACTTGCAAAATCTCATTAACTGTCCTGTCTGGAGACAATACACGTCTCTTTAACCTGTGCTTAACCCTCTCTCCACTCACATTGTCTGTAACTTTGAGACTTGATTACCTGTAAAGACTCACATTCCAATCATTATTTTGTAAATTGAGTTTGTGTCTTTATATGCCCTGTTTGTGAACAGAACTCCCACTCGCCTGATGAAGGGGCAGCGCTCCGAAAGCTAGTGGCTTTTGCTACCAAATAAACCTGTTGGACTTTAACCTGGTGTTGTGTGACTTCTCCCTTAGCCATTATCATGGTAGTAACCTAGGATTTCATGCGACTGGCAACATTATATTCAAGATCCTTTATTCAACTTTGCCATTCCCTTACACTTTTAAAGACTACGATCTCAAATGAAATAAAATGTATTATGGTAAGGTAGATACCTCTATCAGCAAAATGACAGAAATAGAAAAGGTAAACTGGTCATAGAAACATAGAAAATAGAAGCAGGAGTAGGCCATTCGGCCCTTTGAGCCTGCTCTGCCATTATTTTGATCATGGCTGATCATCAAATTCAATACCCTGACCCTGTCTTCCCCTTATATCCCTTGATCCTGAAGTCCCAAGAGCTATATCTAATTTCTTCTTGAAATCACACAATGTTTTGGCCTCAACTACTTTCTGTGGTAGTGAATTCCACACACTCGCCACTCTCTAGTGAAGAAATTTCTTCTCGCCTCAGTCCTAAAAGGTTTACCTCTTATCCTCTAACATGTTGGGACAATGAGGGCATCGAGATAAATCATCTTTCATGAGAGCCTCACCGTTGAGAGCAAGAAACTTTGGCATTATAAATGCCCATGATAGAAAATGGAGTGAAAGGTAATTGAAGAAGTAAAGAACAAGGAGGAGGAAATATCTTCTGTAATTATCTGCACTAGTTCAGGAACTTAAGAAACAGAAACTATCAGCTATTCATTGCAGAAAGAAAGAGTTGTATTTATATCGTGCAGTATAATGGGTTAATAGGATTCTTATGGTAATGAGTGATCAAGATAATGATATCAGCAGTTATGTGCTAGACACTTGTCTGTACTCATGAGAGACATACCTACTCTGTAACCTATCCTGTACATAGTGGTAATAAATCAGTTTGAGGTAACTACTGGAGTAAGACTATAGTCTCTCCAGATAAGATTGGCCATGCAATCAGCATATGAAACATGGTGGCAGCAGTGATGACTCAAATGTAATGATGGTTTGGTGCCATCAGCGAGAATTTCCAGGAAAGCATCTAAAAATCGAAAAGCGTACCTGAAGAGGTGGCAAACTGGAAAGCGTCAACAATGTCAATATCCGATTATATAGTGCGAATAAACAAGTTTGAAGTAACTACCACAGTTAAGACTACAGGCTCTTTAGATAATCAGCATATGAAACACATATTTTTCACAATCTCAGGACATCTGTAAGTGCTTTTCAAAGTGTAATCACTGTTGTAATATAAGAAACACATGAGTCAATTTGTGCACAGCACGCTCCAAGAACAAAGAACAATACAGCACAGGAACAGGCCCTTCGGCCCTCCAAGCCCGTGCCACTCCCTGGTCCAAACTAGACCATTCTTTTGTATCCCTCCATTCCCACTCCGTTCATGTGGCTATCTAGATAAGTCTTAAACGTTCCCAGTGTGTCCGCCTCCACCACCTTGCCTGGCAGCGCATTCCAGGCCCCCACCACCCTCTGTGTAAAATATGTCCTTCTGATATCTGTGTTAAACCTCCCCCCCACTTCACCTTGAACCTATGACCCCTCGTGAACGTCACCACCGACCTGGGGAAAAGCTTCCCACCGTTCACCCTATCTATGCCTTTCATAATTTTATACACCTCTATTAAGTCTCCCCTCATCCTCCGTCTTTCCAGGGAGAACAACCCCAGTTTACCCAATCTCTCCTCATAACTAAGCCCCTCCATACCAGGCAACATCCTGGTAAACCTCCTCTGTACTCTCTCCAAAGCCTCCACGTCTTTCTGGTAGTGTGGCGACCAGAACTGGATGCAGTATTCCAAATGCGGCTGAACCAACGTTCTATACATCTGCAACATCAGACCCCAACTTTTATACTCTATGCCCCGTCCTATAAAGGCAAGCATGCCATATGCCTTCTTCACCACCTTCTCCACCTGTGACGTCACCTTCAAGGATCTGTGGACTTGCACACCCAGGTCCCTCTGCGTATCTACACCCTTTATGGTTCTGCCATTTATCGTATAGCTCCTCCCTACATTATTTCTACCAAAATGCATCACTTCGCATTTATCAGGATTGAACTCCATCTGCCATTTCTTTGCCCACATTTCCAGCCTATCTATATCCTTCTGTAGCCTCTGACAATGCTCCTCACTATCTGCAAGTCCTGCCAATTTTGTGTCATCCGCAAACTTACTGATCACCCCAGTTACACCTTCTTGCAGATCGTTTATATAAATCACAAACAGCAGAGGTCCCAATACAGAACCCTGCGGAACACCACTAGTCACAGGCCTCCAGCCGGAAAAAGACCCTTCCACTACCACCCTCTGTCTTCTGTGACCAAGCCAGTTCTCCACCCATCTAGCCACCTCCCCCTTTATCCCATGAGATCCAACCTTTTTCACCAGCCTACCATGAGGGACTTTGTCAAACACTTTACTAAAGTCCATATAGACGACATCCACGGCCCTTCCCTCGTCAACCATTCTAGTCACTTCTTCAAAAAACTCCACCAGGTTAGTGAGGCATGACCTCCCTCTCTCAAAACCATGCTGACTATCGTTAATGAGTTTATTCCTTTCTAAATGCGCATACATCCTATCTCTAAGAATCTTCTCCAACAACTTCCCCACCACGGACGTCAAGCTCACCGGCCTATAATTACCCGGGTTATCCTTCCTACCCTTCTTAAATAACGGGACCACATTAGCTATCCTCCAATCCTCTGGGACCTCACCTGTGTCCAGTGACGAGACAAAGATTTGCGTCAGAGGCCCAGCGATTTCATCTCTCGTCTCCCTGAGCAGCCTTGGATAGATTCCATCAGGCCCTGGGGATTTGTCAGTCAAACCTAACAGTTCCTCCCTTGTAATGGAGATTTTCTCCAACGGTTCAACACCCCCCTCCGAGATACTCCCAGTCAACACATCCCTCTCCTTTGTGAATACCGACGCAAAGTATTCATTTAGGATCTCCCCTACTTCTTTGGGTTCCAAGCATAATTCCCCACTTTTGTCCCTGAGAGGTCCGATTTTTTTTTCCCTGACAACCTTGTTGTTCCTAACGTATGAATAAAATGCCTTGGGATTCTCCTTAATCCTGTCTGCCAAGGACATTTCGTGACCCCTTTTTGCCCTTCTAATTCCCCGTTTGAGTTCTTTCCTACTTTCTTTGTACTCCTCCAGAGCTCCCTCTGTTTTTAGCTGCCTGGACCTAACATACGCCTCTCTTTTCTTTTTGACCAGTCCCTCAATTTGCCTGGTTATCCACGGTTCTCGAATCCTACCCGTCCTATCCTTTTTTACAGGCACATGCCTGTCCTGTAGCCCTAACAACTGTTCCTTAAAAGACTCCCACATGCCAGATGTGGATTTACCCTCAAACAGCCTCTCCCAATCAAGAGCTGCCAATTTCTGCCGAATCCCACTAAAGTTAGCCTTCCCCCAATCCAACACCTTACCCTTGGGACACCACTCATCCTTTTCCATCACTATCCTAAAGCTAACAGAATTGTGGTCACTATTTGCCACATGTTCCCCTACCGAAACTTTGAAGACCTGACCGGGCTCATTCCCCAGTACTAGGTCCAGTATAGCCCCCTCTCTAGTCGGGCTATCTACATATCGTTCCAAAGAACCCTCCTGTACGCATTTTACAAATTCCTCCCCATTCAGAGTCCCAGCTCTCAGCGTTTTCCAGTCTATACCAGGGAAATTGAAGTCTCCCACTCCAACAACCCTATTTTTCCTGCACCTATCCAGTATCTCCTGACATATCCGTTCTTCCACTTCCCTTGGGCTGTTGGGGGGCCTGTAGTACACCCCCAACATAGTGACTGCGCCCTTCCTGTTTCTAAGCTCCACCCAGAGTGACTCGTTACACGACCCCTCTGAATTGTCCTCCCTCTGCACTGCTGTAAAATGCTCTCCAACTAATACTGCTACTCCCCCACCTCTTTTGGCCCCTCCTCTGTCTCACCTAAAACACTTGTACCCCGGAATATTCAGCTGCCAGTCCTGTCCCTCTTTCAACCAAGTCTCTGCCACCGCAACCACATCCAAATTCCTCGTGAGCATTAAGGCCCTAAGTTCGTCTGTCTTACCTGCTACGCTCCTTGCATTGAAGTATAAGCACTCCAGACCTCCAGGCCCAGTGAGGTCATCCTCCCCCAGAGTGCTCTTCTTTGCCAGCCTTGTCCCAGCCCCAAGCTCGTCCCCAGCCTCTACACTTGTAGACCTAATATTTTGGTCCCCACCCCCCTGCCATACTAGTTTAAACCCCCCCGAACTGCACTAGCAAAACTCCCAGCCAGGATATTCGTGCCCTTCCAACTTAGTTGTGACCCGTCCTTCGTGTACAGGTGCCATCCTCTCCTGAAAACTTCCCATTGATCTAGGAAAATGAAGCCCTCCCTCCTGGACCAGTCCTTTAGCCAAGCATTCAATTGTGCTAACTCCCTATTCTTAGCCTCACTGGCATGAGGCATTGGGAGCAGCCCAGAGATGGCCACCCTGGAGGCCCTACTTTTTAGTCTATTTCCCAACTCCCTGAATTGCTCTCGTAGGATCCCCCTGCTCTTCCTATCTACGCCATTTGCACCAATGTGTACAATGACATCCGTTTCTTTATCTTCCCCTTTTAAGATGCCTCCTATCCGCTTGGAGACATCCATTACCCCAGCACCAGGTAGGCAGACTACCATCCTGGAGTCCCGTTCGCACCCACAGAATCGCCTGTCCGTGCCTCTAACCGACGCAACCCCCCCCACTATTGCTCTCCTAACCCCCCTCTTTCCTTTCCGGGCCACAGAGCCTGACTCTGTGCCAGTGACCTGGTCACTGTGGCTTACCCCTGGAGAGTCATCCTCATCCACACTATCCAAAACAATATACTTGTTTTGGAGTGGGACAACCACAGGTGACCCCTCCACTAATTGCTCACTCCCCTCCCCTCTCACATCTGTCGCCGAGCCCTTCCTATTATGAGAGACAGCCACTGGAATACTCTCTGGTACGTTACCCTTCTGACCTTTACTCCTCCTAACTGTGACCCACGTGTCTTCCTCCCGATGCCCCGGTGTAACTAGTTCCCTATAACTCATGTCAATTATTCTCTCATTCTAGACCAAGGTCAGCAATCTGCAGCTCCAGTTCCGTGACGCGGTCCCTCAGGAGCTGCAGTTCCACGCACCTGGTGCAAATGTGGTCCTCTGGGAAGCGAGGTGTTTCCAGGAACTCCCACATCCCACACCGGAAGCACCGAACTGGCCTATCATTCATAGTTACCCTTATCCTATATAGGTTTGGATAAAAATAACTTACCCTGCCTAAGCCCTGTGAGCCAAAGCCCTGACAGCTTTCATTCAGCTTCCCACTCACTCCACTGCCTGCTCCCGACGCTGCCCGCTGTATAGAGTGACTTTTATACTAAAAAACACAATCTCCCAGAATCCCCTGCAGCCTACTCCCACTTCCTCAGAGTTTAAACCCTTGAAAAAAGCCCGCGAAAAAAAATGGATTAAATAAATAAATCACAGCACTTTACTCACCCTCAGTACTCCTGCTGAGAATCTCTCCCTCTGTCCTGCACCACTTTGAACAATAAACAGCAATGTGATAAAGACCAGATAATCTGTTTTTTTAATATATTGATTGAGGGATAAATATTGGTTTGGATCCAGGGAGAATCCCATTGTTCTTCACAATGGTGCTCTGGTTTTTTAGTGTCTACCTGAGAGTCAGGCAGAGCCATGGGTCACAGTTTCATCCAAAAGGTTACATCTCCACCAATGCAGCACTCCTTCCTTTCTGCATTAGAGTGTTTGTTTTGGGCTCCAGTTCTTGAATTTGAATTTGAACCCACAACCACCTACCACAGAGGCAAAAGTGCTACTGACTGAGCCATAGCTGACACATATACATTACTTCCTTGCAGGTAAATACAAGAAAGATGACAGACAAGCAGCTAGACGTGTTGATCAAAAAAGTATGAAAGGTGTGATGCTGGAAGAATTATTGAAACAACTGTATCAGTTATGTAGGTAGTAATCTGTAGGATTTCTTTTGAATAACTTGAAAAATAAGAGGCTTGAGGTGGTGAAAGATTATCCAAACAATATGGAGTGTGGGTGAAGCTAATATTTTCAGAGTAGTTCTGAATAAATTCTGCATTACCTGGATGAAAAGGTGTGGAGAATTTCATTGCGGCTTCAAAGAGGGACGCGGCTGAGATACACGATTGAAAATTGTTGGCAGTGCAGAAGAGTGTTGACACTGTCCAATATTCAGAAATAGGAGCCTCGAAATTGGATTGTTCAGCACCCACTTGTGGGATGAAAACAGGTGGTGAAGGATACAATATCATGCAGCAGTGACATGGCCAACACTATTATTGGACTGCGTTGCTTTCAGGTGTCCTGAGTAGCTACGTGTCCCTCGTAGCCACTTGAAAGTGATGTTGGCCTAATGTAAAGTATGGAAAGAAGGGTTCTGCAGGGCCCTTCTACCGTGCTGTGTAAAGGCCTATTGGAGTTTTGCTGTACCATTTGCAGCAATTTTTGTGTTTCCACATGACCCAGCAAGCAATCCTTAAATGGACTGCTAAAGATAACATATGAAAAACAAAGGCAAGTTTTGAAAACCTACTTGAATATGGAGCTGGGTGAGCCTTCTGACTCCAACATTACAATCCTGGATTTGAATTTTCTGTTCATTAATACTTTTTTTGCTATTCAATAAAATATAAGAACATAAAGGAAGGGGCCAGTCAACCCACAATTTGCACCTCCGCTCCATTTGTCCAATTTTCCTTCATGTCTCTTGATATCATTAGAAAACAAAACCTGAAAGTCTCACACTTGAAAGTACCTATCAACTTAACACTCACAACCCTTTGGAAGAGAGTTCCACACTTCTGTTACCCTTGTGCCTCTTCCTTTTGCTCCTGAATGGCTTGGCTCTAATTTTAATATTGTGTTCCCTTGATTTTGGGCTTTTCCTGGCAGGTGTAATAGTAAGAAAAATGCCTCGTCTCTTTTGTAAATGGGCGACCCCTTACTTTTAAACAGTGACTCCTCCTCGCCTACTACTTATAATCCTCCAGGTTTATCGATCCTACATCCCATTATTTTCTCTAACGTATTTTAATACTTGTATTGGAACCAACAAATTGCATCCTTGGATTTATTTTTAATTTCCTTTCTGTTGTTGCATACTGTCCTCTTCCACTGCAAAATGAGATACAAAGTACAGATACAGTGCCTCTATCCAGCTGTCTGAAAACAGATTTTCTTTTAAGTTGCCACATACGAGTTTTCATTCTTATCAGTTGAGTAAAGGACTTGCCTGTTCAGCTCGGTGCTACATTGGCGCTGTGGTGTGCTGACTATTTATTGACCTTGCACGCCTGTCTTTTCCCAAATTCTGAGTGATCTGATTGACTCTTGACTCCACCTGACCAGGCTTGGCCTATTCATTGAATTCCGGTTCCAATTTATTTTCTCTGAAAACTGTCAAGATCGGAAATCTGGCTTACACTCAGTTTGGGGTTGCCGGATTTGAGAAACAGGCCAGAATTCTTCAATCTCGCACACCCCGTTACTGTTGCCAATGAGAATGAAGAATTTGGTGCTCAGCCAAATCTCTGCTCACAGCAGCGGGATTGGATGATCCCATCCGCGGGTGAGGTTAGAGAATTCTGGGCACTGTACCTGTACTAATTTAGCAAATTTGTAATTACCTGCTTGAATATTACAGTACCAGCCAATGAATCTACTTTTCAACGCTCTCTTATTCTTAATACATCTTCACAAACTTTTACTAGTAAACCGTTTATGACTTGGAGTTTTTTTTTGTATTTCCTTTCTCCCTCCTGAATTTTCCTTTGTTCTCTAGATTTCTCCCAGTCCACTGAAATACCATTTGTCTTGGCATCTGTGTAAGCCATTTCCTCAAACATTATGGGGGCGATTCTCCCGGCCCGCTGTGCTACAAAAGCAGCGCAGCGGGCCGGGAGACTCAAGCGGAGGCTGTTTCACGGCCTCCTGCTGGGCGCCATGGCCTCCGCCAGTCTCCAACAGCCAGATTTCTGGCACCGTCAACTCCGCGCCAGAAGTCGGCATGGAGCTGTTTAATTTATGCTAATGCCCATTTACATCTACTTTACATTTGATTAGTGGGCCTTCGACTGAAATCTCCGGGCCCGCTAGTGTCTCCCCATTCCCCAAGGGTGGTTCACTCCAGCAGGGTTTACTATAAACCCCCACTTACGGAGAACTTTGGAGTGAAGAGGGAGCAGTTGAGGCCTCCCAGACGGTTGGGTGCTGGGAGGATACCCCCTGGGCAGTGCCAGCCTGGACCCTGTGCTGCCCAAGGGGCAAAGTGCCAATGCCCAAGGGGCACCTGGGTTGCGGGAGGGGGTGTCAGCCTGCTGGGGGGTTCGGGGCTGCAGTGGAGGGGGGGGCTTGGGGATGCTGGTGGGGGGATTTGAAGAACGGGGGTGGGGGGGTGTGGAGATCGAGGCGGGGCGCGAGGCTGGCCCGGACACATCCGGGGGGTCAGCAATCGGGCCATGGGGGGGCGTCGCATGGCCGGCGATGTGAGGGTCGTGGGCCTGGCCAGCGCTTGGAGGCCAGCAGTATGGGGATGACTGCACATGTGCTGTTCTCAGTGCTGACAGATTGGCGCATGCGCAGTGGCCCGCTCAACGCTATGCTGCCGGCATCACCAGCGGGAATAGGCCCTGCCACCCTGATATTCAACGGGATTCACGCTAGTGCACTCTGCAGTGGACAGAGTGTGGGAGATTTATTTTCAAGTTCCCGCTGAAAAAATCAGCATGATTTACTCCAGTTTGTACGCAAATTCAACACTTAGAATTGTTTTGGAAAATTTGTCCCCTATATTTCATTTTACCTGATGTGCTGATTATAGTTGGTAAGCTGTACAAGTGAAACCTCTCCACCTGTGAGCTGTGCATTGTTCTTGCATTGTGCTAAATGCTTCTAAATTCATCTGAGTTAATAGCTCAGATGAATTCAAAGTGCCAGTTTCTATCTAATTTCTTCAAAGTCAGCCTTACTAAAGTTTAAAACATTGGTTTAGGTAGGATCTTTTTTCCTTCTCAAACTTGATGTCAAATTCTATCCTGGTATAGCCTCTGTTTCCCACATTGTTAGAGTATAAATTAACTCTGTCTCATTACTCATTACTAAATCTAGTAGGCACTGTTCCCTTGTTGGTGCTAATTGGTTCAGAAAGCTGACCTGGGTATACTCTATTGCATTCATTACCTTAAGACTTGAGCTGCTTTGTATCTCGTTTTTCTCGAGATTACAGCTACCAGCGTCTTGGCACAGCGGACCTTTGGATTGCTGAAACAAAGGCTCAGAGACTTGAAACCATCAGAGGGACCTTGCCTTTCAGCACAGGCTAAATTTCCCCAATTATTTTGGCTTGTTGCTCCTTTATATAACAGTGCTGCAAATAGTCTTTGCCATGTATTATGAAGAAAAGCAGTGACCTCATGCAGTGGCAGAAGAGTTGCTGGTTGAACCAGGATGTTAAGACATCCAATGTATGACAGTACTTTGCAAAAGCAGACTGGCAAGATAAAACCAGTTTATTTGCCAATGTCATCAGCCTCGATACTCTTGAAAAACTATTGCACTTTTCCATAACAGCCTGATTCTGTCTTGCCACAAGTGAACTCTCATGACACATTAAGGGATGCCAGTTATTCCAAACTGTATTTGTCCCAACTTTGTTTGTAATTACGGTAGGGCATGATCTTACCTGCTATTCATGCCACAGTTTCACTGCAGTGAGGTCAGAGGATTTGACGGCCAGCACGCTTTCCCCTAGCATCTTCCATGCAAATTCATGGGCCGGCCTTAGGAGCCACGTTGAGATAAAATAAATGTCTAAATATCTATTACATCATTAATTAGAGTAAAAAAGAAGTCATGTTCAGGAAAACCCATTCTAGACATTTAAATCCCCCAACATACTTAATCCCGTATAAAAACAGGTTTGTATTCATAAGGCCACAAAAATAGTAAATCCTTTAATAACCTCTTTGAGCTGTCAATCAAATGGCAAATTTAGAGTCCCATACTAATCTTGGAAAGCGACCAAGTAATAATAATAACATAATATCCCTAGGGCCAACATCAACAAACAGCTATTGTAACTGATAGAACAGATTTTCTTCAACTGTCACTGACACAGGCAGCCCTTTTAAACTAAAGGGCTGGTGATTTATGTAACTTTACATCATGACAGTTCTAAAGACCTTATTTGCCCCTCAAGAGAATTTATGACACTCCAAAAATTTAATTACTCCCACGCTGTGGGTTAAGGTCCACGCTACAGTGTGTTTGCCTCCTCAGTATGTACCATCTACAAGATGCACTGCAACAAGCTGTCCTTGTTTGTTTTAACTTAATTTTGCTGTCAGCCAAGTTCACCTCGTTCTTTGCGCCCCATTGCACATACTCACTTTGTTCCTTCACTTTATATGTTAACTATCCCATCAAGCTCTTTACGAATGCCGAGCCATGGTGCACTATCCTATACTCTACAGTCACGCTATGATTGAACAAGATAAATCACAATCTCTAGTCCATTCAACCCTGAGCAGATATTCTGATCTATATATTCTCCATTGCAAAGATCCGCTTATTTTCATGTCAGTAGCATCACCAGCCTTTGTCCCTGTCTTGAGCTCTGCTGCCACTGAAAATCTCATTTATACCTTAGTACCTTCCAGACTAGATCGCTTTAAAGCATTCCTAGCTGGCCTATAATTCATCACTCTCTGTAAACCTCAGCTCATCCAAAATTCTGTTGCCTGTATCGTATCCTACACCATGTCACCATATCCTTGTAGGCTTATATTGGCTTTTGAGCATTCAATTTCTTGATTACAATCCTTCTGGCTGTCACTCTTCTGTATCTCTGTAACTTAACCACCACCACCCCCCATTTCCAACACACATCTCTCTACTTCTTGACCTTTTTATAGAACAACCCTCCCTCCAAGCTCTTGACTCTGTTCCTAATCTCTTTCATCTCATCACCTCTCTGTTTTTAGGGATTTCTTTGTTCAAGCATTTAGTCACACCTCCTAACTCCTTGCAA
Organism: Mustelus asterias; assembly: GCF_964213995.1. Lineage (NCBI taxonomy): Eukaryota > Metazoa > Chordata > Chondrichthyes > Carcharhiniformes > Triakidae > Mustelus > Mustelus asterias. Next base: position 74,714,574 of record NC_135801.1, on the reverse strand, counting down.
ATGGAATGTTCTCATTCATTGCAAAGGGAATGGCATATAAAAGTAGTGATGTTTTGCTACAGTTGTACAGTTGGTGAGACCAAGATTGAAAGGTGATATTAAAATGTAGAGGGGGACCTGACAGGGTGGATGCTGAAAGGATGCTTTCCCTATGTGAAAAAAAACTAGAATGTGGGGGGACACAGTTTGAAGTCTTCCAATTAAGATGGAGCTAAAAAGAAATATTTTCTGAAGGTCATGAATCTTTGGAACTCCTTTCCCCAAAGGGCGTTAGCAGTAAGGTCATTTAGCATTTTTAAGGCAGAGTAGATAAATTCTTGATTAACAAGGAAGTCGAAGGTCATTGGGGTGGGTGGAATGTGGAGTTGAGGCCACAGTAAGACTAGCCACAATCTTACTGAATGGTGGAGCAGGCTTGAGGAGCCAATTAGCCTACCCCTGTTTCTAATTCATATGTTCTATGTCATGGTGTCCATTTGTCTAATTATGCCATTGTGATGCACCATTGGGTACTTTTACATGCTAAAAATTCTATATTTGTTGTTACAGTTGCTAATCTAAGTTTGTTGCTGAGTGTTATTAACTGCTTGTAAGCTGGTATCAGTTCTGTCAAGTATGTAGAATACTTTGTGGAGCTGTACCTACGTCTTTTTACTTCTGCGCATTATTTTAGTTATAAGAAAATCCATTACATTAGTTTAACATCTAGTTTAATGGGTTGGCATTTTTGTCATCGAGATTGACAGAAGACATGGTGGAAATCTGTATTTTGTATCAATCATTTGGATTTGAATTTTTTTTAATGTTGACATGCATTTTGCTAACCCAAACATGGCAAAGGAAGAATCAGGTTTAATTTTGTAGGCCACCACAACCCAGTTTGAAAACCGTCATCAAGCCCTTTGTGTAAGGAAAGGTATTGAGGTGAATGGAGCCAGTTGTAATTTACATCATTCGTAGGCCGAGGGCATTGCAATTCTGCATCTGTGAAAGCAAAAGTGATAGGACCTTTAATCTGTGAATATAATTTTGTACTTTTCCACCTACACTCCCAACTAGGTTTCTCAAGGATCTTGGTTATCTGAGGAATGAACATATTCTAATCAAAAATGAGTCAACAAGGATATGTTGCAACACCACCTTATTCTCAAGCTAAACCTGGAATGGGAGGATATTCAACTGGCTTTGGTTCAACAACTTCACAGCCTCATTATGCCCACTATGGTGGAGCAGGTCAACCATATTCTGCAGCTCAAACAGGTAATGCATTTGGAGAAATCTTGAGAATAAACTTTAAATGATTCCTTCCTCCACCACCACCCCTGGCACCATAGCATCCGAGAGACAAGTTATCAACAATGTAACACACATGGCGCGAGGAAGATTTAAGTCTGAAGGGTTGGGTGGGAGAGGTGCAGGAGAAGGAGACCAGAATTTTGGGAGGGATCTAGTTAAGCAGGAGTTCTGCACCTGTTTTGTTCGTTTGAGAAAGTCGAATAGGAGGAATTTGGCAATTCTTCCACCTCCTCTGTTAGGTAATTGAAAGAGGTGGGAAACTCTTACCAAAAATACCACCAGTTTCGTCTTTACCATTTGCTTCAGCTTACCAAAAGGAAATTCAGAATCTGCAATTTTAGCTCATTAATATTAAAGGTTTTTGCTGTCTTTAGAACTTAGCTGTTGCCCTGACTATATCCAGAATCTAAAAAGATCTCCATACATGTTATTGCCATTTAGTATTACGTCTCATGTGAAGGCTATATCTGTTGTTCCCCTGATGAAGAAGACCTAAACAATGAGTCCTAGGGCAGTAGAATTGGCATTTTAGAATTTATTATTTATTCAGGGCTTTATCTAAAGTACATCATATTTGGCCATCTAGATTATGCACCAAGGCCTGGATTTTTGCGTTGGGTTGACTCGGGAGCCAGTTAAAAATAGCAAGTAGGATCTGATTCTAGGATTTCTGTCTTCATTTCCTGCACCTTCAGTTTTAGCTGGTGTGGGAAAATGATCTTGAACACTGCACTCCTGACCTGGTCATCTCCTTGCAGAGGTAGCCATCCGCACCTCAGCTCCCCAGCTTTTTGTGTAGTTGGGCCAGTTTTTTGGGTGACATGTAGTTCATAGTTTCTCAGAGAAGTTGTAAACTGTAGTCTGGATTTGGGAATCTCCATTCCAATTCAGTGCCAATTCATGCCCCATGCTCTTCATACTGTCCCTTCCATGCCCATTCAAACTGGTACGCACACTTTTTATAAAATCAATGAGTCATATAGTAACAATGGCATGTATGGAACTGTTCAAGGAAATCACCCACTCATGAATCTTCTTTTGAACAAAATATGTTGTTTCCATAATCCTTTAAAAGTATTATCCAAATACCGTTAAAAAATCAATAACAGAAGCTTCAAACACTTCAAAATTCTTAGTCTTGTGCAAATAAGGATTGAGACATTGACAAAAGAGATACAGCTTAAAGATGTCAATCAAGCAAAGTCAACAGTTCTCTCCCGTTATTAAAACAGAAACTCCTGCTGAGATAATCTTTTTGAGTTTACATTCTCAGCCAAGTGTTCATAATGAGAACACTTCATAAGAACTACTTCAGTAGAATGGGATGGTTCCAATGCAGTGAAATTCTGTCAGAAAATCAATGTAATTTGACCAGAAGTGTTAAATTTTTTAAATGTTAAATGTTAGCACATACTCCGAAACAAAGTTACCTAATTCAAATTGTTAGATCCTTCAATTCTTTGCAGTTCAATAATGAATTTGAAATGTCATGAGTAGATTGTACTGTAGAATTGAAAGAATATATGAACAGAGAACCTTTCCAATTTTTCATATTTGTGGGGATATGTTTTATGTTGTAGACTTTTAACATGCATTTATTTCTGTATGTTGCTACTGTCATCAAAAGTGTTTAATTATCTAAATCTAGGCTTATGGTTAATATATGTATTTTCTTTTCAGGGCTTTTAAAACCACCTCATGGTCATCCACCACCTGCTCCAAACCAGTTTGGCCAAACTAACCTCCAGAATGGAGTATATAATCCTGGAAACCAGATGCCAAGGTATTTGCTGCAACAAGCAATGCAATATGTGCAAAATACCATTTTACACTTGCAGACAGTTGTTGCTTTGGTTTTATAAAACCGAATAAACCCAGCATATGTCATAAGAGAGTGGCCTCAGCCTGCTGCATTACTTTTAAATTTGCACCATCAGTTTTCATGCGTACTGATGGTAGATTAGAAGTGCAAGTACACTTGGGTTTTCCTCACTGATTAGACACATTTGTAGATGCTTTATGACACAATTAATTACCTTCAATGCCATCTCTCTGCCCCACCTCCACCCACCCCCCTCCTGGCCCTAAACTGCATTATGTCTTGCAGAATAAGGACTTGTTGCTGCAGTGGGTTCCATTTTATTGAAAAGTGTACCACTTATCAAAACATAAAAGTTGGAGATGCCTTAGTAGTTATTATCTGATTGTTTGTTTATTTGTTTACTTCCAGCTATGCAGCTCCTTCTCCATGCAGTGGTCAGGCATCTCCCCTTCAATCCCATGGTTCCAATTCACAGGCGAATTACCGGAATACTGCACCGCCTTTATTCACACAACAAGTCACCAGTCAGCTCGATGCGATGCAAATAGGTGACCATGGTAAGTGTTTTTAGTGAAGAAAGTTAAGCCAGTTGAATAATTAGGCATATAAGGAGGGGGGTGGGGGGGGAGGGGGTTGGTGTGGGATAGAGAGAGAGAGGAAACTTGCTCATATGTTCCAAAAGGTTTCAGGTTCTAGTTGGTTTCTCTGCAGTTGTCCTTGTTGATGCTCTCATCTTACAATTTCTTCATTCTTTTGAACCATGAGGCCAAAAGGGCATTAGAGTGGAGCTTGAAGAAATTGACATTTTTAAACTGCATGTAACCTCACATCCATGTGAAATGTAAGATTTCCTGAGGGACGTAAATGCTTTGATGAATTTAATTATGTCTTGCTGCTTTAAAAAAAATCAAAGGCAAACTCATCTTAAGACTCCTGTGGTGATCCTGGGATGTTTGAGCTCTTAATAAAACATGTTGAACATTTTGTTAACGCCATGTCAAAAGCTCAGAATCTATTTGATCACTGGTCTTTGTTTTAGCTTTGTGGGTGAAACAGATAATTTACTCCTCTGGAATTCGTGCAATTTAAACATATTTTACATTGTAATTCCCCTGGTAACATACAAATGAATAAAGTTGCTGAAAATAGAATTTCAGAGGAGCTGAAAGCAAAATGCTGCAGATACTGGAGATCTGAAATGAAAACAAACTTTCCTCCTTAGGTAGAAGAATAATATTGGATTCAAAGATTCCTCTCCCCACAGATACTGCCAGAGCAGCTTATTTCAGAGAAAGTGACTCTTGTACGCAAGGAAATTCAACAAAATCGGTATTGAAACACGGGGCTAATGTTTTCTAATTTAAAACTTGCAAAATTATGGATTCATGGAAAATTGATTCAATATTTATTTCATTTATTTATTTTGTAAAAATGTTTGTGATTTCACCCAGAAAGATCTTGGTCCTGAACATATGCCATGAGACATTAGTGTATGAGAGTTTAATGTATTGTTCTGAAATTAACCCTCCACAATTTGAAATAGCGGGCTAACACCAGATTACATTGCTGGAGAAGAGAATTTCAGCGGAACACGTTAATTGTTTGTATGCTTAATTCTACAACATTTTAGGTCTCTCCAGTCTAAATACAAATAGTATTGTTGGCCCCCTTTGGGTTGATTGATCTCATTCCATCAGGCAGGAAGTGGATCATCTATCTGCCTTGATGGAATTCGTGTAAAATCTGACCAACTTCCAGGGTTTAACTGCATTAGAATAATGTTGGCAAGCTGCCAACACTCATTGAATAGTGACAAGGAGGAAACTGGGAAAGGTTGATGTTGAGAGAGACTTGGATGTCCTTGCATGTGAACCACAATGTTGACATTCAGATACAGCAAGCAATTAGAAAAAGCAAAAGGTATACTAGCCTTTTGTTACAAAGGGCTTGGAGTGTAAGAGTGAAGATCAGGTCGTAATGCAGTTGTATAGGATCTTGATGTGATCACGCTTGGTGCACTGTGTACAGCTTTGGTCTCTTTACCTGAAGGTGGTTAGGCTTTAAAGACAAGTGGTCATTTACCCGTTATCTTCTTTTATTCAGAGGAACTCCATTGCAAATTATTCAAATGACTTTAATGAACATTAGGAAGATTTTCCAGCATTCATCTACATTTAACTCCTATTTAACTATATTGAAGGTTTAACTCTCATAAAAGTTAACCTCCATATCATTCTGGCCTTCCACCCTGGCCTGCGCTCTCAAATCTTGAGAGTCCCATGGTGAAACAATGGAAAATCAAAGAACAGGAACAAGCCCTTTGGCCCTCCAAGCCTGGGCTGATCATGTTGTCCTATCTAAACCAACCGCTTATAACCCTCTATTCCCCGTCTGTTCATGTGTCTATCCAGATAAGTCTTAAATGTCGTGAACATATCTACCTCAACCCACCTCACTTGGCAGTGCATCCCAGGCCCCCACCATCTTCTGCATTTAAAAAAAAACTTCACCCACACATCTCCACTGAACCTTTTCCCCCCTTATCCTAAACTTGTGCCCCCTTGTAATTGTCATTTCTGCCTTGGGGGGGAAAAAGCTTCGAATTGTTCACCCTATCTATACCCCTCATAATTTTATAAACTTCTGTCAGATTGCCTCTCAGCCTCCGTCTTTCCAAGGAGAACAGTCCCAGTTTATTCAATCTCCCCTCATAGCTAATACCCTCCATATCAGGCAACATCCTGGTAAACCTTTTCTGTACTCACTCCAAATCCTTCACATCCTTCTGGTAGTGTGGTAACCAGAATTGGAGACAGTTTTCCAAATGTGGCCTAGCCAACGTTTTATATAACTGTAACATAATTTGCCAACTTTTATACTCTATGCCCCATCCAATGAAGGCAAGCATACCATATGCTTTCTTCACCACCTTTTCCACCTGTTCTGCCACTTTTAAGGATCTGTGGACCTGTACTCCCAAATCTCTGTGTGTCTGTGCTCCTGATAGTTCTGACATTTATTTTATAGCTCCACCTGAATTGAATCTCCCAAAATGCATCAATTTGTCCAGATTAAATTCCATCTGCCATTTCTCTGCCCTATTTTCCAGCCTATCTCTATCCTGCTGTATTCTCTGACAATCTTCATCACTATCCGCAACTCTGCCAATCTTCATATCATCCGCAAACTTGCTAATCAGACCAGCTACGTTTTCTTCCAAGTCATTTATACATATTACAAACAGCAGAGGTCCCAGCACTGATCCCTGTGGAACACCACTAGTTACAGACCTCCATTCAGAAAAACACCCTTCCACCGCTACCCTCTGTCTTCTATGGCCAAACCAGTTCTGAATCCATGTAGCTAGTTCACCCCTAATCCCATGAGATTTATTCTTTTGCACTTGTCTGCCATGAGGGACCTTGTCAAAATCTTGTTAGGTCTGCTGACCTTGTAATTCTGACAGCTTGTTATGGATCTCATTGGTCTTCCTGACCCAAGATTATTTTGAGGGATGACTGAATGACAACTTTATTTTTACCAATATTTGACAGATTTCATTTTCTTGATGCTCTACTGAATGTAACTGTTCATTAGCCATTTAAGATATATAGATGTTGGCTGTGCCTCAATGCCTACTCTGCATGCTCGTTATAAATGCATTACACTTTTGTCACCTGAGCCTTGCAATATGCTGCACTTTTCCCTTAATTTGCTATAGGTCTGATAGGAATGCCAATTCTACAGATGCCTTGGCAATTATTATATTTAAATCTGTATCACTTTCATTCACTTGCAAATTACCCATTTAAGACAGATCATAGAGCAATTTCAATGATGATTTCAAAAATTGCGTATTTTGAGCCTTCCCTTGTATATTTTATCGAATTAAATAAAAATGTGTTACTTTTATCAGTCTATGTTAAGGTCGATGCAGTTTGTTAGTTACTGCTTAGGTATGTCACTGAGCACATGCAGAATATTTATCGTGGTGTTTAGCACACATCAATTTTCTAATTTTATGCTTAGTCTTGTAGAAATGTTACACATTTTATAGTGCTACAGGCTGCTTTTCTTTTTTTGTTACAATTAGGTTCTTCTCAAGCGCACCCACAAAACACTCCATCGCTATCTGGCCCACCACTCCGGCCTTCATTCCAAGGATCTCAACCACAACAACATTTACCTCCTCTTTCATCTCCTACATCCCACGGTCTGCCTGTTGCACCTGCTGCCCCAGCAGCTGCAGTGCCCCCTGGAATGCCACCTCCTCCCCGTGTGGGCATGCACGTGGGGCTTGCTGGACCCAATCAAGGCAACATTGGCTATCAACAAGTTCAAGGCCAGCCTCCAATGACTGGGTATTCACCACAGCAGGGTAAGTATTTTCCTTTTGCATTACATTAATTGTGGTCTGAAAGTTCTGCTGTCTTGAATTCAGCCGAAATGGTACAGCTGTCTTTTTAAGGATCATATGTAATGCAAATTAAAAAGTATTCAGATGCTACTATAATCATGTGCAATCAAAATTAGACAAGATCAATTCTGAAAAGAATAGGTGCACATTTTAATCAGACAAATCTGGTGCTGTAGTTGGCTATTGTGAAATGTGGAATGCAGACTGCATTATTAGAAAATTGCCAAATTATACTGAAAGAAAAACTTATACGTACTGTCCCATTAAGTATCTCACAGCATTTCATGTCCAAATAATTACTTTTGAAAGCAGTCATTGCAGGCAAAGATGTACACAGTTAGATCCCACAAATAATTATTGAAATAATTGGCCAGTTATTCTGGTTTTAGTGGTGTTGGCCAATCTAGGAAAAAGGCTACTGCAGCAAGGTTTGTTCTCACTTCACGTAGGGCTAAACTATCCTGAGGATTTTAATATTTCTCACCGACAGTTGCTTGGTGGGCACAGAACGTTAATATTGCTGAAGAGAGAGACATTTTGCCAAAGCTTTTCATCTTGAACATACCTGGGCAAACACACACATGCCAAATTTCAAACAACCCCATCAATCTGTACTATAGGAGAAAAGGGTGCTGATTGGTTGATAAGTCAACTCTCTGATAGAAGTCAGCTCACTTTTAGGGCAAGAGCAGGGGTTGGGAAATTCAAGTCCTGACAAACCTTGGCCTTTCCATGCAGGTGCAGATCAGGAGAGGGCTACTCAAATGCAATTCAGCAGTGTGAGTTCTTTGGGCCAAGTTCAGGCCCAGTACAGAGATGGAAAATGGCACAAAGGCCTAAGCCACATGGTGAGCTGACATTGCTGGTAATTGTTGGGAGCGGTCCCAGAGGAAAAGTCCCAGACAATGGACGAGAACCTGTCCTATTTTAGTTTAAAAAGCAGGTGAAAGGATGCGAATGGCATACTTTTAAGTGAAGAGGGGCCAGAAAAACGCTGGTGATTAAAGAGAGTTCAGGCGAAGCCCTGATGATTGCAGAGAGCTTGGGAGAAGCCCTGGTGATTGGTTATGTGGTTCTGGAATCTGTTGGGTTCAAGGGAAAGTATTCTTCACATAATATATATATATTTATAACATTTAGAGAGCTGATGTATTCCATTTTAGAATGAACACCCAGAGTTTCTACAGGGGTTCTCCCAATCTGCTGCCATAACTTCTGTGGATAATCCAGAAACCATGGAGAAATCATGTAATATATCTTTTATGTTATTTCTCTGGGGTTTCTGCAGATGCTCATCCAAAACTCCAGTAGCAGAAGAGAGCACCCACAGGAATTCCAGGTAGTGTTTCCTAAAGTTCACTGCATTGATTCAGCTACTTAAGTTCGATTGCCAAATCAACTTGCACCTTTCCTTTTATTTATGTGAGGTTGAGATTAACATTAGGAAAAGCACTACAGAAATTCACCCCCATGGATTCACTAATGGAACTGGCCAATAGAGGAAGTTACGATTAGGTATACAAGTCAGTGATTTTAAATTTCTGTTGCATTGGTTTTTTTCTTTAAAGGTTGATTATAACTGTAATATGTGTTTTGTGATTAACAAAGTGCAACCATTGAAATTTGTGCCCAGGACACCACAACAGTCAGAGTGTACAACTGCTCTTTATTTTCCAGCTTGAAGGAACTTAAAAATATTTGATGAAGCAGGGAGGGATGGCTCCCCTTCTCTCAAGATATATCTATATGTGAACAACTTCCACACACACTAGACACCCAAACTGTTTAGGCAAGCTATACTGCCAAACACAACCAGACCTATTAAGACTGTATTTGAGGAAACACACTAATGGGTTCTTTTCTACCAGAGTGTCAGTTCTAGCTCGTGTTGAGTCCAATCAGTCAGAAATGTACATAAATTATGGAATGTTGTAATCCTTTCACACTGATGTGCAGTAGAATCAGTAATACCTACAACACCAGTAGGCTGATTGCTGTTTTTAATTTAATTTCCAAGCAAGGTACACTCTATTATTAACCAAAATAAAACAATTTTGTACATATCTGTAGTTATTATAGAGCAGAATACATTTAAACATTTTTTTTTGAGTTAAAAGTGGAGTCTGTTTATGCTAAACTGTCAACTATCATTGGATTGTTTAAAATAAATGCTACTGTTTTTCTGATCGATGCAAACAAAAATGATTCAATTCTGTGTAGGACAATAAGCTGTTGTTCCAGTCTTTGTGATTTTTCTTTCCAGGAGGTATGTATGGAGGGCAGCAAAGAGGGCTTCAGCCAAATTATCCTGGTGCTTATCCAGGGGCCCCTGCAACTGGTGCACAGCTTGCTGGACCTCAACAGAAGAAACTTGATCCTGACTCTATCCCTAGCCCAGTAAGTAAAGTACAGTACACAATAGACTTGATAAATTATTGTTTTCTCTTTTTTTTTTTGGACTGCATTTATGAGCCTGTATAATTTAATTCTAATTTTTTGTCATTCTTAACTAGTCCTGTGTTCTATTTGGACTTAGAGGAACATTCAAATAGCAAGAGCAATGTAGGGAAAAATCTACTTTTATCACAGAAGAAAGTATTTATGTAGTTGTTTCTATTCCAATAATTCATTTCAATATGAAAAATATTAGGTATTCCCATTTCAAACTTCATTTTTCCTCACTTTGGGGCTTTCCGGTTATATAGCAGACATCAACTAGCAATATTTCAACAAATCATTTCATGCACAGTCCCACAATTTTATTTCATTCACAATCCTATGCTTTTGCTACCTTGAATACAAATTGGAAGTTAGCAAATTGGGGAAGATTCATTTGCTGGTTGTGTATTGAACTTTTTCAGCCTTGTTCACCTGCCTGTCTACATTCAGTGCCAGAAGGGTTAACGTCTCAGGAATTTCCTATGGATTTGTATGATGATGTTTCCATAACTGTTGCCAGTCAGTGGCTCCTTGTAGAGGCTATTCTGAGTATTTGCCATGTTTGGTAGGAATATATGCTGGATCCCAACAAATGCACTTCCAATAGCCAAATCTCATACCTTGATAACTGCCTCACTGTTAGATGCAATACTTCCAAAGGATTTGCAGTCCAGTGCATAGAATAATTTCCTCTGCAGTGCATGTCTTATCCTGTTCCTTAGAGAGCGAGCTAAGGAAAGGAAAACCTCGCCTTCAGATCAGACATGAATCACCGAACCTGAATTCTGTCCAACTTAAAAGTCTAAAACAAAACAACGATATTTCATTTTGTCAACTAATATTGATGGCCTAGGAACTGGATAGAGTTGAGAGTTGCTTTTTATCAGTCCATTCTTTTCAGGCATATCGGGTAATTGATTGGGTCAGAGCCCTCGAGAGAGGACTTAAAATATAGGGTGTGTAAGGGGTGTGAATATATGTATACCTTTTTATTGCAAGTGTGATATTCATAATTGAAGATAGTTGCCTTCAGGTGTCCATTGTCTCTTAATCCACTTATTAAATTGAATACCATGCAGATTTAATTTGTGGCAAGTTGTATGAGATGACACTATCTTCTGAGGATCAAAGGAGTTTTGGAAGTAATTATTTTTATATCTTAATTATTGTACTATCAAATTTCTAGCATTTCCAAAAAGGCACTCTTGAATCTTCCTGTGCATCTGGCAAGAGGAGGGACCAATATCAGAAACTGCCACATCAGGAGTAGCACGGCTTAGGATAAAACTCTGGGCAAGATCTTCCAGCTGTTCATTTCAGGGTGACCTTCCAGTCCTACTGACAGGGCACCCCTGTGGGTTTCCAGGCAGCAGGAGGTGGATTCAATGGGAAATCTCAATAATAGCAGTGGGACCAGAAGATCCCGTTACCGGCCAATGGTGGGCTGTCTCCTGCCACTGAGAAACACGCTGTGGGAAGGCCACAGAATCTGGCCCTTTTTCTACTTTGTATTAATTTCAAAATCAGGTACACCCCTTACCTGATTTTGACCTGGGGGGTGGAGTGGGGGAGGTACCAGAGAATTTGGCAGGGGGGATCGTGAGATCTTCCATCAGTGCCTGCCATGTCAAATTGGGAAATCCGCTGGAGGCCAATGTGAAACTAACATGCTCCTGGGATGCAGGTGAAGGTCTGACCACCCATGCCTGATTCTTCACAGTGCCAGCAGGAAAACACGCCGGTGTGAAACATATTTTGAACAATGTGGCGTGTAGATGTCAGGACTCACCTGAACACTGCCCAAGGCTGCCTCTGGAGTTCAGCTTGGGGACCAATGGCAACCGTGGACTCTGTAACACCACAGCAGTGGGTGGGGGGAGCATCTACTGGTGGATCTTTCAGATCCAGTGTCCTGGAGGGGGTCCTTCTTCCAACTTCGGAACGTTCCTGAAAGTTCATCTTCTATCTTTAATATTGAGTCAGTGATTTTAGGCACCTTTTCAATATGGCAGTGGATTGGATGGCATGCTATGCACCATGAGATCTTCCCTGCCGTTGAATAAGGTGCAAAAGATCCGATTGCATAATTTGTGGGGTCAGGGTTGGAAAATTTGGTGTGTTTTCCTGCCGACCTCCACAACAGGGAAACACTCCAAGTCTCGCTCTGCCTTGGGATTTGTTGGAAAATTCTGTCCACTATTTTCACTGTGACCAGACTGAGAGAATAGTAATGAAACAAAGTGCAAGCTTGGCATTGCCTGTGGAGGGAGAAATAGGTAATCAACCTGAAAAGTAAACTCTTTCATCAGAACTGCTCCCAATGTAGCCTTCTCTCCACTGGGAAGAGCAAAGACCAATTGGATGGCTCCAAGCATGACTCCAAATTTCCTGTCATCCAAACTCTCCACTTTGCTTTCTCTCTGGCCTCTGTCCTCAGTCTCCTGCAATGTCCCATTTGAAGCTTAATGTAAGCCTCAGGAACAATGCCTCATCTTTCAATACAGCCTTCAGGACTGAACATTGAATTCAACAATTTCAGGCAGTAACTTCTACCCCCATTTTGTTTCCTTTCTCTTTGCACGTTTTGGCTTTACTCTCTTGTACTTTTCTCTACTTTGATGTCGGATGGTAGCTATTCACAATTGCGCTAGTTATATGTCATCCAGTCACAGCTTTTGTTTCGTTACTTGTCCCATTATGACTTCCTTTGCATCACCAATCCTCTTGCCATTTAATCTCTTTGACTATCCCCTCTGTTCCTTTTTCGGACCTTGCCCCTTTCATTTCCATTTCTAACTCCTTGCTGCCCCCTTTTCCCAATGAAATGTGAGTTTGAAGAAAAATCGTTGACCTGAAATGTCAACTTTGTTTCTTTCTCCACAAATGCTACCAGACCTGCTGTGTATTTCCAACATCTACAGTGATTTCCTTTAGTCTGGCTAAATATGATTTGCTGTTGTGCCTTCCTGTCTAACAGCTGAGTTAGTTCCAAAGCTACACATCCCACAGAGGTAAATTGAGCAAATAATCATATCTCTCACTCATCCTGACCTGGGAAGACAGCTGTGAGAACACCTGGATTGTGTATGCCAAAACAGCTGATAAATCTAGGAACAAAGCAAAATCAGTAATTATTTGATACAATTTAAACATTGCTCTTAAATTATTTTGATCAGCAATAGTTTTCATTGTCACATTTGCAACATGATAAAAGTAATAATTGAAAATACTTAAGTCAGGTGAAACTTTCTGTGATAATTTGGCCACAAAAAGTTGGTCAAATACGTTATGCTACTCAATCTTCTTATAACAATATTAAGAAGTCTCACAACACCAAATTAAAGTCTAATAGATTTATTTGGAATCACGAGCTTTCGGAGCGCATTGATTCCAAATAAACTAGGTGTGCTTTAACCTGGTGTTGTGAGACTTCTTACTGTGCCCACCCCAATCCAACGCCGGATCTCCATATTTTAAAAATATTGAAATACAGTATAGAATAGACTCAGAACTGGAGGCAGCTTGTTACACAGGTCCCTCTGGTAAGACCATGAAAGCCTGCACTACTGATATGTTACTTGGGCATGCTCATACTCGCTAAAGACAGCAGTACACACATTCAGATAGGAAGGTGCTCACTATAATACTCAATAACAGTTCTTTCCCTCGTTTTGCATTTTCCAGCTGAATAAACACAAAACTGAAATAAACTAACGCTGAATTGCAATGTTACATATTGTGTGATGGATGATAATATGCAATTCTAGCTAGTTAGTGTGCTAAAAGTAATTTTCTTATAAGTGAGGATCACTGAAAATGAGAACATTTAATAAAACTTAATAAAATTCTGGAAATACATATCAGGTAGGATGGAAAGGAAAGAATTGTTTATATTTTGTGTGTGCCTACTTATGGACCAGTTGTACAGTTTGAGATTATGTCAATTTTCCCATTTTAAGAGATGGCATAAATTCTACCTGCCCACTGATGAGACCCTGAAAATCTATCCTTATTTATGATGCACATGGAGATCATTATTATTAGTGCATTTGTACATGTTTTGTGAGATTTCAAAGTCCTGTGTGAATAGACAGATCAAAGAGAGAGAGGGGTAAAATATAAACAAATTTGCTCAGACAGTTAGAAATTGTTTCTTCACAAAGATATAAGGCATACCATTAGAGGGGAAGCTGTTCTAGGTTTCCTGTTCAGTAGTCCATCAGGATAGTTGAAGAGAATCATATTTTAGAATCAGAGCCTGATATTCCTGGAGCGGGAAGAGAGAGCTGCAATGCTCACTATAGGGTGGATTTATGTGCAGAGCCCAGTTCACCATTAAGGCAAAATACAGTTGATACACCCATCTTCTTCATGGACCAACCAAGTCAAGACTGATTATTGGAATTGCAGTTGAGTAACAAGATTTCACTAATTGCAAGCTGCTGAAATAGCTGAGAAATCCTGCAATTTTCTGCTTTATCATGAATGAAAGAATGTTAAAATTCTGAAAGAATCATGTAAATGGACATTAAGGTTATTTCTTTGGGGTTTCTGCTGATCCAAGTCATGGGGTAGAGTGGGAAATGCCTGTAAAATACCACTCCAGGGTATCAATGAAGGTATTAATGACCATGACTGAATGCTTGATCAAAGGGAAAGGTTTTCACTGTATCTTACGAATGGTGCTGGGCACAGCATTCTGCATTATGAATGCATGCCACCTGGATGTTGCCATAGTTCTATTGTTATCCAACAATTACTGAATGTAATGTAAGAAATAGGAACAGGAGTAGGCCATATGGCCCCTACAGCCTGCTCTGCCATTAAATATAATCATGGCTATTCTTAACCTCTACTCTATTTACTTTTCCACTTGATCCCTGTGTCTATAATTTCCTTGGAGTCCAAAAACCTATCCATCATAGCTTTGAATATGTGCAGGGACTGAGCATTTAGAACCCTCTGAGTTCTAAAGACTCACAACCATCTGAGTGAAGAAATTCCCCCTTATCTCAGTCTTAAATGATAAGGCCACTATCCTGAGGCAATGTCCCTATGTTTAGAATATCTAGCCAGGGGAAACAACCTTGCAACGTTTACCCTATTAAGCCCTCAGAAACTTACGTTTCAATGTTTCAATTCACATTCTTCCAAATGACACAAAGTGTAGACTTATTCCACTCAACCTCTCCTTGTAGGACAATCTTGACAACTTGTTAAATGCCTTTTGGAAATACATATATGCTACATATCAAAGCCATCCTACAGCATAATGGCTACCCGATCAGACCATTGCTTGCTGTGTATCACACAAACTCATGAATGGGCCTAAGACTCTTTCGGTCCTGAAAAATGCCCAATATACCTCAGATTGCACTGGAAGCGTAAGTAAGGTGACTCAAAAACTGGAGTAACAGGTGAAACTAACCGTTTCACACAACACAAAAGGCATTCTCAATTTATAGGATGATGCAGTCAGACCAAAAAGAAACTCTCCCATCGAAATTGACCCCTGTTCGAACAGAATTTCACATTGGCCTCAGAACCCGTAACTTCCTTCGGAAGTCTCAGTCCCACAACTTGAATTGTATTGTTCATTCTTCCCCACCTTGCCACCCCTGGTATTGTTCAGTCCACCCTGACAATGTTCACCTCCCCCTCTCCCCTGACAGTGTGCACCTCCCCACAACAATGGTCAGCCACCGTCACGGCAATGTTCAACTCCTGCACAGCGTCCCACCTGAACCCTGGACCGTGCCCAACTCCTCCCCTAACTCCTTCTCGCCTTCTGGATTCCCTGAGCGGGGATTTTCCAACCCTTCCCTCCAATGGAATCTTCTAGCCCCGCCAAAGGTGATCCCTAGGTGGGGTGGGGGTGAGGTTGAGCAATTTATATCTGGTGAGAGGGAGTTGAACATTGTTGGGGATGAGTGGGGTAAATGTAGTCGGGGTGCTGAGCATTGTCAGGGTTTGCGGATGTGAACACTGTTGGGGACTGGGGGTTTAGCAGTGTCAGTGAGGGAAGGTTGTGCACTGGGGTTGATGGCTCTCTTTCAAAACAACTCGCACAATAGCACACCATCTCTGACGCTGACCAGAAGATCTGGGCCAATATAAACAATTGTTTACAATCACTCTTGGAGTTTCTGCTGATCTTCCATCAAAGTTATGTTGGGAGATTAGAGAAACTTCAGTAGAAATTCCAGAGAAGAATGTTCTAGCACCAATTTGATGGGTGGTAATAGGTCACTTGAAAAGTGATTATCAATCGGTCCTGCTGTTTGCTCCGGAATATACTCATAAAATAGCCGAAAATTGTGGCAAGTACAAAATTGAACTCTTTCGCTGTATTTGTTACAAGCTGGATATTATTGGAAGTGCCTTGAATTACAATGAATACACTCAGTTGTGCACTCAGTGACTGATCAGAAAGCTTAACTTAATTGGTGCAGACACAAAATTTAGTCTACATATTTGATAACAGTCTTGAAATACTGTAAAATGTTAATAGGCTTTTTTTCCCCCTGAAGTACAGCCAATTCCCATTTGCATTCTTAACTGATAAAACATTTCAGAATGCAGTTTCTGTATTCTGTCATGCAGCACCTCACAAGTTTAGGCTGCTATAAGTCTTTTAACTCTTTGTGCTCCCCTGATTTATCACAATATGATAAGATTCATTACTTTGGCCAGAAGTACTTGTATGGAATTTTCCCTCCATTATTAATGTACACTTGCCTGATGGATAAAGCATAGCTGACTGTATATGACAAAACCCAAGCAATTGCTTTAATATCATATATCATGAGAATGAAAGTTGAAGCTTTAATCCAAACTCTGCATTTGTTGCAGTTTTGAAAATGTTTTTAGAGATTGGTTTTAGGGCTGTAGATATATGCAAATTTTATGTTCTATCCTTCAGGACTTACTTCAGAAGTGCCAACGTTTCAGAAACATTGGGAATTGTGTCTATAATAGGGTGAAGTGGCTTAAGGGTAAATACATTGAGGCTGCCCTCCCAGGAGCATTACTATTCAAAAAAAATAATCCTTGTTATTACCTGCCCTGTCTGTGACCGCCAGTTCTACCCAGTGAGAGTCTATCAGGAGTGCACTCTTGCTGATTGTATCCATTAGAATACAGTTTAATTGATACATGGGGCTGTGTTTATTTTTGGGATGATGCATGTGAAAATAGATTACATTTATGAATCAAAATAAATGCATGTCTCTCCTAATGAATGACAGCTCATTGCACGTTTGTCTGCTGGCCTTAACATAATTAATTTTCCAATCCACAGAGCATGTGTATCAAATGTTCAATGTGTTTATTTTAAGTGGGTTGATGTCTGTCTAAAATGGTACGCAGGCCTCCGTATTTTTTGGTGGACTTTGCTGATCGCGAAATATCTCCTATTTCTGCCACAACTTTAGTGAGGTTTTTCCATGTTGCCTAGTGTCATGTAACTGCAAGAGGCCGTGTTTTATAACCTTTGTGCATCTGTCTGGGATATATTCAGATTGGCTGACAGAAGTAGAAAACATAACTCCATTTTGTCACTGGGAATTTCATTGCGAATTTAATAGCAATTGGCTGCTGTAAATCTAATGGAAGATTGGCAGAAACCCTATTGACAAATCTCTTTGGAGTTCCTGTCTACCTTTCACTAATCAGGTGGGGAGAGCGAGAGGGTGGAATGGAAGAATTTGATTCCTAATATATGGTTAACAGTTCAAAATAATCAGAATACAATGCAATAAAAATGGTATTTGACTTATTCCCAATCCACGCTGGCCCTCGTTAAAAACAGATGGCGGCACAAAATTTACTTCTAAAACAGAGGTTAAAAATGCTGGAATTCCAGATAATGAAAACAGAATCTGACTTAACCAATTAGTGTAAATCAGTGTCCTTTATCATTTGATATATACGAGTCGACCTCTTGTGAACTGATACTTGAGTGCTCTGATACTTAGAATCAAAATGGTAAAATCGGGCCCTAAGTGCTGAAACTGGGAGTGTTTCAGATCCGACTTTTAGACCTATTCAGGCACCCCCATACACACTCTGCCTGAAAAAAAATCATTGATCCTGAATTGTGCTGCAAAAGCTTGTGGGCGGGGCTTATTGCACCGAAACATTGCAGCTTAAATTGGAGCCTTCAACTGCGCATGTGCAGTTTAAAAAAAAATAGAAAACGCTCCCCTGCCACATTGCTCCCGTTCCGGATAAAGCCTCCCCCCGGCCCCCACATACATTGCCCCACTCCCACAACATAACTGACCCCTTTATTTCCCCCACTTCCCCGCTATCCAGACTGATCGCAGCCCCCTTCCCCCCACCCCCACCGATCGCACGCAGAGTGGCAGCAGACCCCCCTGCCTCCCCTCCCCCCTCCCTCCCTCCCCTCCACCAGAGAGCCATCTGACCCACCTCCCTCCCCTCCAACAGAGAACCATCTGACCCGCCTCCCTCCCCTCCACCAGAGAGCCATCTGACCCGCCTCCCTCCCATCCACCAGAGAGCCATCTGACCCACCTCCCTCCTCCCCCCACCAGAGAGCCATCTGACCTGCCTCCCCCCACCAATCTGAATCAGAGAGCCGCCGGAAACTCTGAACTTACTTCCTCAGAAGCTGGACCTTTGCGGACCAGGTCTGTTTCATGCAGAATCTGGACGGGCGAACGCGGTGGTAAAGGGAAAAAATGCCGGTAAGTTTGGGCGTGCAGCCCATTAAGTAAATTTAAATGCATGCAAATGCATTTGAATTGACGTCGCGCCTGTTTCAGGCGCGGTCCAGACAGCGGCCGATTTCAGCGATATATAAAGGGGGGAATGGGCACGGAGCTGGGCGCAGATCGTGCTACTCGCCTCACGCCTGACTTTACCAAGTTTTCACGCCCGAAAACGGGCGCAACGTGATGGTAAAATCGGGCTCTTAAGCTTTGTGTTTTTCTCATTGGGGGTGAATGGTGAATTTCCTTACAGCTTCTCATATTCTGTGACTGTGACTTCATTTAAAGTATAGCAGAACCCCCCCCCCCCCATTCATGGGTATAAACCAGATTCTGCCATAGACCCTTCAAAGTTATGACAACAGGGTAACAAAAGCTCTAAGGAAATTCATCCACATTATGTCCTTCTGAGATGTTGCTCACACCTTTCTTCATTGATTGCTCTTTCTCTTTCTGTCCCTTGATGTGCAAGTAAGAGAAACAAAGAGAGAGTATGGAAAGAGACTGGCAGCTAACATGAAAGGGAATCCCATAAGCATATAAGTAGTGAAAGGGTGGGTCATTGGCTAGATGGCTGGTTTGTGATGCAGAGTGACACCAACAGCTTGGGTTCAATTCCCATACCCACTGAGGTTATTCATGAAGGCCCACTTTCTCAACCTTGTTGCTCGCCTGAGGTATGGTGAACCTCAGGTTAAATCGCCACCAGTCCCTCTTATGGTCATCTGGGACAATGGCGACTTTTAGTGAAAGGGTGGTAAAAGGAGAAATGGGACCGATTAGGGACCAAAAATGGGATTTACGCATGGAGGCCTGGGTCTTAGCTGAGATATTAAATGAATAGTTTAATAGCTGTTAAATGAATAGCCTTTACCAAGGATGAAGATTTTGCCCAGGTCATGGTGAAAGAGGCAGTAATTTTGACACTAGTAAGGATTTAAAATTGATTAGGAGGTGGTATTGGATAGGCTGTTTGTAGTTAAAGTTGATAAAGTATCAGGACCGGATGAGATACATTCAAGGATACGGAGGAAAATGAGAGTGGAAATTGTGCAGGAGCTGGTCATAATTCTTGTGACTTTCCTACACTTGGGTAGTGCCGGAGGACTGGAGAACTGCAAATGCTTCAAGTGTTCAAATAACAGTGTAGAGATAAAGCCCAACAACTACAGGCCGTCAGTTTAACTTTGGTGAAAGACTGATAGTGCATGGAATTCTCTTATGTCCTCACCAGTGGGATCATTTGGAGGGGGCGGTGGGGGGATTTGATGGGAAACCAAACCAAGCCAAAAATTGGGTTTCACCCCGGCTTGAAATTGAAGTGGGATCTTCCCATGATGGATTGGGAATCCCAATGGAGGCCGGTGTTGGATGCAAATGAAGGGTGCACCAGAATCTTCCCTCCATGTCCGATTCTCCACGATGCCAGTCGGAAACATGCTGGTCCAGAACGGATCTGGACCATGTGGCGCACAGAAGTTGGGACTTAGCTGAAGAAGACCTGGGGCTGCCTCCAGTGTTCAGCATGGAGACTGAAACACCACAGCACTGCCTGAGAGTGTGGTTAAGGCAGGTTTAATTGCAGCATTCAAAATTGAATTAGAATTTGCAGCACTATGAGAAGGCGGGAGAATGAACAATTCACTTTATGTCATTCGGAGAGCAGGTGCAGACACATTGGGTCAAATGGCTCCTTTCTACACTAACAATTCTGTGTTTCTGTTTCAAAACTTAAAACTTAGTTTCTTTTCTTCCCCTCTCAAATTTTTTTTTATGGCACTCTCTGCATCTCTTCGGATGTATATGTCCTTTTTGGCTATTTTTTGAGGTGGTCTGTCTTGCTTCACTGTCCCTTCTGATATTGCACTCTGTCCAATAATTTAGTTGCTGTCTTCTCAAAGATTAATCTTTCTTTCTCTTGTCATCTCTCTGAAATCTCTTGGCTTTCTTTATCTGCCTGGTTTTTTCCTTATATGTCTCGCTTTCTCTCTTCAGCTCTCCATCTGTCCTTATCTCTCCTATCTCTCTCTCTCTCTTCTACATAGCCTATTTTACTTCCCTCTCTCTGCATCTCCCATTTCATTTTACCTTCAGATGTCTACCCCGCTGTGCCCCTCCATTGCCCAACTCTCTCTCTACTCTGATTTTTCCTGTGCGGCAGAGGAATGATGTCTATTTCAGTAATTTGAAGAGGAACATTTAAATTGTTACTTTAGAATATTGATAAAATCATATTTTTTGCCAATTAATTGGAAAAGACTGTATTGCCTTTCCCCTTTAATGTAAGGTGATCCCCGGATAAGTTCATTGTAACTACATTATCAAGTTTTGAATGAGAAAAAGCGGCAAAACATTAGCATGCCCAATAAGTGCTATATTGGGAGTATTGTTACTTTTATTTGAAAATGTACATTAGTGCGCATATTATTTCTTTCAGACCCAGGTCATAGAAGAAGATAAAATTCGAAGAGCGGGACAACTTTTTGTGACAAACACCAAAGGCCAAGTTCCTCCACTTGTTACCACCAACTGTGTGGTACAGGATCAAGGTAATGTAATTTGATTTATTATTGTTAAATTGGTGATAAAATATTGAATAAAAGAGGTATAATAAGTCATAACAGGGCATAACATAGTGGAGTACTACAAAATCACCATTCTCCATTATTGGTACACTTTATAACTAACCCTCAACCATAGCTTGCTGTCATCTTACAGCCAAGTGCAACCTGATAAGAACACATTTATCCTTATCTTAAGCTAAGTATTTGTATTTTGATATAATGCAGAACAAACTTTCTGGCTTGTAATCTTATATTTTCTGGATTCATATTCTCGTAAATTTTGTAAATTTGGGAACTAGAATGTTTGAAACTCTCCTGAAAAGGACCTGTATTTTAAGGACAATCTGTTAGTCAAGAAGTCTTGGATCTCATTCCAAGTGTGAATTCTAAGCTGAATCCTCATTAAATCCAAGTATACTGGAAAATGTTTTTCAGACAGACAACAAAAATAAGATTTGAAGAAAGATTTGAACATTGTTGAGCAGTATTGTACTAAAGCCCAGAAGGATGCTCCAAAATGAATGTAACCTTACACCATGGCTGGAATTTTCAGGCTGTTCATGCTGGCAGGATTTTCTGGTGCTGCTGATGGCGCACCCCCACTGTGGGTTTCCCGGCGGCGTGGGTTGCAGTCAATGGGAACTCCCATTGAAACAAGCAGCGGGGAGGCCAGAGAACTGTTTGCCACCCACCCCACCCCACCCGCCCCTGCTTAAGTTGCAGTTCAAGTAGCTTTAATGGTATTTTAGGAAACAAATTATATAAGGCTTAAGAACCAGCAAACATTTTGCTATCCCATGGTATGAGTAATGTCAGTCAATAGTGTACCAGGAAGTTGCAATACATGCCATTTTATACATATGTTTTAGAAGTTCGGCCACACAATGCCCCTTTTCAGGTAGTAATCAGTCTACTGAAGTCCTAGCGTTGTGCGCAGGAAGTGCACGCACATTCCAGCCAAAAGTCCATTACCCGCCATTTTGGAACAGGTGGATTTGCTGGCATTATGTATGCACATTGGAATTCTTTAAAGGGAAGAATACTTCATTGAAAGAGAGCAGAAGCACCTACCAGAAGCGGATGAAGGAGAACAGCAAAGGAGGCCATTTCCATCCGGTGTATTTAGGTAGCACTTCTTGACCTTAAACGTCCTCAACAGTAAAGTTGCTAATGTTTTTGCATCACGAAGCAGGCTGCCATCAGGATATGTTGCCAGCTGTAGCCAGAACAGTCACCTCTCACCTGTCAGGGGCAGCATTGCCGATGGCTGTCAAGCTCATCATGGTCCTCAAATAGTTTTGACTTCTTTAAGCTGTACCAGGTGACATCAGCAACATCTCACAGTCCACAGCACAGCCAAGTATAAAGCTAATTGTTGAGTCTATACACCAGAGGAGCAAGTATAGACTGAACAAAGCAGTATGAGAGAGCAATAGGCTTTGCGGAAATGGGCGACTTCCCATAAGCGCAAGGTATACACTGCATATATATTGACTAACATGCTTCCTATCACCAGCTTGGAATTTTTATCAATCAAACTGGATTCCACTCCCTCAACTTGCAGCTGCGTTGCAATCCATCACGCAGGTCAGTGCCTGCAGCAACAAAATTGTTGATTTCATCTTGCAGCAATCCTCTATGCTGCTTTAACTCCATTCAGGTCCTGATATTACAGACTGGCCATTCACCTTGCAGAAATGTTTCCCTGTTGTCTGCAGCCAAAGTCAAATTCCTAATATCTGCACCTCCATCGCCCATTTACAGGTGTGCTGTCAATGGGTAAGATAGTGGCATTAGTTACATGCATGTGTGAATAAAGTAATGAAACAATACACCTATTGTGTGCTGCCTGAGTAAATTGAAACCAGCACATATGCGGTGCGTACCCTCATTCGGTTGCCAGATTTTGGGCACCATTGCATTTTTAAGTCTAAAATTTTTAATTAAAAAAATTTGAACCAAAGAGCATGTATTATTTTGGAGTTATGCTCAATTACATTTCCATTGGTTTTGCTGCCCCTGACATTAATAGAGATGTTGTCATATCACTATTAAAATGCAGGCCAGTAGCATAAAAGAGTTTGTTTTTTCTAAAGTGGTGCACCTCAAGCAAGTAATCCCCACAGTTGTGTTCAGTCAGAGATACTCACACCAACAGAATGTACCCTATATCTTCCTGTTCATACAATGGTGGTTAAAAGCAGCTGGATCAATTAAACACCGTCATGTCTTGTCCTTTTGACTGTATATTTGTTAGCTCATCTCTCTCGGACGATAAGATAGAGTAATGTTTTTGATGACTATTCAACTTAATCACAACTATCTGCCACTTTGATTTGCTGAAGTGAACAGACGTGATAAAGCTTCTAATTACCCCCTTTTGTGAACCTTTGGAGAAAGGTAGTGTTTACCCCTTCACTGAGTTTAAATTATGATGCCAGAAGTGCAACAGATCTATCAAGCCCTGTCCAGCTACAGGATTGCATGTGACCCTGTATTGTTCCATAAAATTATCTGCAATTTTGAACACTCTAGTAGCTTTTTAATGTTTTGGGAACAATCTACAACTGTCGAATTTGCTGATTAATGGTTTCTTAAGTTTTTGCCCAGGAATGTAATTAATGCTTAGCTTTTATTTATCTTTTAAAGGAAATGCAAGTCCTCGTTTTATACGTTGTACAACTTACAGCTTCCCAAGCACAGCAGACATGGCCAAACAGTCCCAGATCCCTTTAGCAGCTGTCATCAAGCCTTTTGCAACATTACCACCAAATGAGGTAAGATCAGAACTGGCTGAATGTCCTGGGAAGACGTGGTATCAAAGGGGACAAGTCAATCTGCTTTGATGCAGTGGTGCTGTTAAAGATTTCTCCAGTTAATTCATCTAAGTATTTAAATCAAAATTCATCATGGCTTGTTGGCTCTGGCATGTAAAATATTGGTTTGGTACTTATGAAGATTAGTAAATCTAGCCAACAAGATCATGAAAATGTAGCTAACTGGTTGCTACAATCCCTATGGGGGAAGTCTAAATCAAAATAACCAAAGTTACCAAACAACCTCCAAATGAAGAAATTACTAACAGTATTTCACTTTTTGTAGCTTTGATTTCAATATGAATCAGAATCAATGTAAATTAAACATAAATTAATAAGCAAATGGTACTGCAAATAAAAAGGTACATTTCATTTTAAATTATCAATACAACAAGCGTATGCCTTACACAACCACAAGCACTCGCATCATTCCCCGCACATATGTGGCACTGTGTGCAGTTCCAACGTTCTCTAACTCAGACTCAATTGGCAGTATCTCTCTCTTTCCCACTCTAACAATTCAGTCCTTGACTAACATTCACCAGCCGCTTTATTCCATCTGAGGTCCCTGGAGATGATTGTCATTCGAACAACACAGACCTGTAGAATATCCTTAAGCTAAGTTCACAACAGTCTCGAAAGGACAGATTCCCAGCCAGAGACTCTTTTATTCACCCCTTTAATATACCATGTTAATCAGTCTGCTTGGCTCTGGCAAAACTGTGGCTGTGGCAGTAAAATCATTCAGTTCATAATCCCTGCTCTGGCCCTATCTTCAGCTTTTTTGTCCTGTGTAACTATTACATACACAGCTTCTTGTAAATGTGCCTTGTCTGTTCTTCCCCCTGCTGCAGCTCTACTTTGTCTGTATTTCCCCTTTGTGTCTGACCATACAACTTTCATATGTTGACTTCCTTCCAGATACTGCTTCCAGGTGAAGGGTTGTCTGATCGCATAGACCAGCATTTCTTATTCGTGAAGAAATTTCCAATTAATGCAAACTCTTGAGTCATTTTCAAACATCCTTAAAACCTATTACAGATTCCATAGACATTTTAAAGAAATTACAGCTTCTGGGTCAAATGTCAAACACATGCTATAACTTCATGGTTTGAAGCAATTTTTGAAGGGCTCATAATCCACTTTGTTATTTATAACATTATTTCTCTTTCACATTACAAAGCAAGTTTCAACATATTACTCGTAAAAATGGAAAACTGGAGAAAAAGATTATCTATACCAAACCTGTGATTCAAATCACACTCACCTAATTTGAAGTAATAATCATGCCACAGTTTCTCGTTCCTCCTGCTGTGGGCTGTATATTTAATTTAGAGCTGGTATAAAATCTAGTCAAAGAACTAGTGTGAAACTATGTGCTGAGCTGCACAAAATACTAAGTGGATCACATCTGGATACTCTTATAAAATTAAACACCAAAGTAGAATCCAAGATTGTATCTGGATTTTTTTTGTGTAGAACTAGTTTACTGGGGTGAATTTTAACACCCTAACATAAGTGAGTGGGGGTTGAAGCAGATGGTAAAACGTAATAAATCTAAAACTTGACCTCACCAACTCTTCCACTTACAAGCTCAACAGAGGTTGCACAGAGGGCAAGCAGCCAACCCATAAGTTAAATATGATAACGAGTCCCTGATTTAAGTTGCTTTGCAGGTTTAACAGTGGCTGTCTAAGTTCTCCACACTTTGGACTGTCTTACAGCTTTTATGGAGAAGGCCTTAATAACACTGCATATAGGTCAGGAGGTGCAGCAGTGCTCTCAATCAGCCTTTTAAACACTCTACTTTTCAGACACTCTTCCCCAGGGTCATGGATCTAACAACCCCCACCCCCCCCGCATACCCGCACCACCCCTCTCCCAAAAGTCCAGGATCGAACTTACTGCTTCCTGCAGCCTGCTCCAGAGTCCTTCCTATCTGACTGCAAGCCAAGCCCATCAATCAGACTGATATGTTGGCAGGAAATGTGTGGAGGACAGAAGACACACACTGTGGAATTAAAGCGTTCCACAGCATTGCCAGGCAATGACCATCACCAGCAAGAGACACTCTAATCACCAACCCTTAAATTCAATGGTGTAACCATCACCGATTCCCCCACTGTTAACATTCTTGGGGTTACCATTAACTGGAAACTCAACTGGACTCACCACATAAACACAGTGGCTACAAGAGCAGGTCAGAGGCTAGGAATACTGCAGCGAGTAACTCACCTCCTGACTCCCCAGAGCCTATCCATCATCTACAAGGCACAAGTCAGGAGTGTGATGGAATACTCCCCCCTTGCCTGGGTGGGTGCCGTTCTAACAGCACTCAAGCAGCTTGACACCATCCAGGACAAAGCAGCCCACTTGATTGGCACCACATCTACAAATATTCAATCCCCCCACCACCGACCCTCAGTAGCAGCAGTGTGTACTCTCTACAAGATGCACTGCAGCAATTCACCAAAGATTCTTAGGCGGCACCTTCCAAATCCATGACCACTTCTATCTAGAAGGACAAGGGCAGTAAATAAATGGGAACACCACCACCTGCAAGTTCCCCTCCAAGTCACTCACCATCCTGACTTGGAAATATATCGCCATTCCTTCGCAGTCGCTGTGTCAAAATCCTGGAGTTCCCTCCCTAACGGCATTGTGGGTTAACCCACAGAACATGGACTGCAGCGATTCAAGAAGGCAGTTCACCACCTTCTCAAGGGCAACTAGGGATGGGCACTAAATGCTGGCCAGCCAGCAACGCCCATGTCCCATGAATGAATAAAAAAAATGTGGGAGAACCCAGGCTTCAGGACTATTTTTGAATGGATAAACCTGCATCAAATGATGGTTTGTTTCAGTTATGGTGACAGTAACTACGGACAGAAACTTATAGAGACGATGGGGAAGTCTTGCCTGTCGGCTGGAAAGCTGGCAAATGACCCACGTTGGCTCCTCTGGAGAAGGCCCACTGAATCATGAGCCAATCAAGCAGCTGAAAGACCACTGACTGGCCTTTCCCTGGGATCAAACCCTGGGGATATCGAGAACCGCTGACCACTCAGAGCCTGGAGCTTAGCAGGTAGTGCCTGCTGTTGAGAAACAACCACTAGAGGATAACAGAGCAACTCAGGCTATAGTTAAGTAATGACTGGAGGGCCTTTGCTGGGTGAAGGTTATGAGGTTGGATGTGTAGAAGGGGTCAGTAGCAAAGGCACGGGTTGGCTCTCAGTGGGCTCCACCTTCCTAATGCCGGGTCCCTCAATCAGGCACCGAGTGCCCTTGAAGGAGGGATAACTACACACCACCCACCCCCTCCCATACTTACAACAGGCAGATACATTCACCCTGCTATTTAAGAGAGGCGGGTAGGGGAGTGGCAGGGAGGCAGTTTTAAATTCATGAAACCCAGTAGACTGGGTTTTCCCTCGGGTCCTATAAAAACTCGCCCAGTAGCTCAAGGGTACATTAGTGGAAGGGAGGGAGAAGTGGCAAGTTGGGAAGGGACTTCAATGGGAGGGAGTACAGAGAGATTAGGGATTGGGGGAACATCGATTTGCGGGGTGGGGGAGTTGCAGTCTGAGGGGATGAGGAAACGGCAGGACATTGATGGGAGGGACTGGAGAAATTAGGAAGGAGAGAAGATTGCAGTGGAAATCCTGCGGTGGCAGATGGAATGGAGGACATTAGGAGAAGCTGGGAGGAGATTTAAGATCAGAAGAACTTTGCGAGGGTATCAGATTGTGGTGGGGTGGGGACTCTGAGTACTGCATAAGCTAACAAACTTGCTTGGAGAACTCAGGAGCACTCGACACAATCTCGTCATTTTTGAGGGATTAAAGTTACCCTATTGATACAATGAAAGTTATAGAAGCTGCAAAATGTTGAGGAGGACACAGCAGCTTTTTCAGCATTGCTATTAGTTTCGCCTTTTGCTGCCCTTCCCCCAGCTTGGGGAAGTAATAACCCTCATAGATCACTGAGACTTGAAAATAGCCAGCTCGAAGAAGTATGAAGTGAGAGATGACCTACTTAAAGTTCATTCCCAACTCCAATTATTTTTGTTGGAATCACCATTAACTGTGACTGCAAAAGCAAGCACAAAGGTATATTCAAATAAACTTATCAAAACTCAGACTGTTTTTAAAAAAAAATTGGCAAACTGTGATTTACTTCCAGGAAAGTATATTGTTAATCACTTCAAAGAAATTAATCATTAAATTTGTTGGACATGTTTACCATTTCCAATTCATTGTTCTAAACAAATTAAAAACTTAACGATAGTGAGAGTTCATTAAAAGGGTAAAATTTACCAACAAACTTGAAGTCTGTGGTGTATGTACTTTAATGAGATATATTTCAGTTAAGATGCTTTTCCTGCTGAAACCTTTTGCTTTGATTTTAAATATTTTGTACAGAAATGATTTGGAGATTTTTTCTTCCAAGTTTTTTCCTAAGAAATTTATTCAACACATTGAAAAGTTATATGACCGTGCTTAAGTTCAGGTTCAGAGTCAAAATGTGTTTGCAACAAATATTCTAAGCTCCAGGAATCATAAACTATATAGTGTGTAGTACAGATAATGATTAATTAACTTGCATCTTTATCTATCTGTATCAACATCCCTCAATCTAAACATAAAAACATGACCAGAAATATGAAGGCAAAATTTAGTTCACCACAGGCTCAAATCCTGTTATGGTCGCTAAATCTCATGAGAGGGCCATAATGGGATTTACATCAGCGAGATCTCGGTTTGAGATTTCTATCAATTTAAATACGTTTTGAATA
The DNA here is from genome assembly GCF_964213995.1 of Mustelus asterias. Classification (NCBI taxonomy): domain Eukaryota; kingdom Metazoa; phylum Chordata; class Chondrichthyes; order Carcharhiniformes; family Triakidae; genus Mustelus; species Mustelus asterias. Next base: position 74,685,690 of record NC_135801.1, on the reverse strand, counting down.
TCATTAAAAGGTGTTACACCATTGCATCTGGCCTCATTAAATGCTCCCCTTTGCCGGCATGACATCAAGTCGGTGGAAATATAACCACACCGGGAGCATGGAGGTGAATATAGCCCCAGGTTGGCACTGCCAGGGGCGGGTCCTCCAGAGAGCCCCATTGGTGGGGAGGGGTGTGGTAGGGTGAGGTCACCTTGATGCTTGTGTGGTGTGGGAGGGAGCTGCCCTGACCTTTGAGTGGTGAAGGGGTGGTTGCCCTCACTGTGTGAGGGTTGAGGCATTCCCACATCCACCGGGGGGGGCCCCAATGTCAGTTGGTGGAGGATGGGGGTTGCTTTTTAACTTTACTTTGAGATTGGGTGCCCCAATTTCTGAATCGCAGCTATGTTGGAATGTTTAAGCCCTGCCCCTTCAGCTGGCTGTGTGATCTACCTCAGCACTGTAATTGCACAGAGTGCTGTTTGATCAGGTGAGAAAAGGTGACTGTGAAGCCAGTGAGTTTCACACAGCTTTTCTCACCTGATCCAACACTGCAACTTTGGGAAAATTCTGCCCACTGTCTCTAAATATACTTAAATACAACAAAGCAACTAAGTTACTCAACTAAATAATTTGAGGAAATGCTTTTAAGGTTAATGATGAAAAATGTACCTTATTGTACCAGAATGTGCGGCACAGTAGCACAGTGGCTAGCACTGCCACCTCACAGCGCCAGGGACTCTGGTTCGATTCCAACCTTGGTGACTGTCTGGGTAGAGTTGCACATTCTCCCTAGGTTTCCTCTAGCTCCGGTTTCCTCCCACGGACCAAAGATGTGCACGTTGGCTTGATTGGCCATACTAAATTGCCCTTTAGTGTCCCAAGATGTATAGCTTAGGGGGATTGGCAGGGTTATGTGGGGTTACGTTAAATGAAATATATGCAATGTCAGAAGTAGATATTAAAGTTAGAAAAAAGATGTTGCAATTTTGCAAGTATCTAATGTACCAATCACTGAATGGTTCTATGATTTTTTGCAAGGCAAGGAGGAACTTTCTTTAACTTGCAGATGGCTTAATGTGCCTATGTGGGAGTTGCATAGTAAATGATGCAGGGATTCTGATCGACATCTGGAGTTGTAGCAAATGCTAAAGTTCCTCATTTTCTTTAATATCAAAGGATTTTTCTTGTTTTCTCAAGACACAGAGATCTACTCAGTTGTTTTGACGAGGAAATGTCGGTAAAATTACAACTCTGGCTCAGAAATGAGTTCCAATCATTCTCTTTGTATTAGATAACTCAGTAAGGTGATACTGTGTAAAGTCCTGCCTTTGATATTTCCTTTTGTAGTTTTCCATTACAATTTTCACCTCCCCTTCATGGCATACCAATAAGGCCACACCTGTAATTGCTAAAACACTAGAGAGATGGTAAATTAACTTTAAATGCATATGGAAATGCATGGATAACTTCCTGAACCATAAGGTGTATGTATTAAATTAGAAAGCCAACCACACAGTACCCATTCTTCAAATGTTAAACGGCCTCCTAAGTCTCCAAGGCAGCAAGCGGTCACATTCGGTCTGTCACTGATTCAACTCTGCCTGGTGTCCTGGACAGCAGGTACTATTTATATGTAACCTGTTTTTCCTCAAATATTCAACTTTTTGTTTGTTGTTTTGACCATTTCTTTGAAGCCTGTTTTTTTAAAAAAAAATAAATGTAAGAGGGTGATTTATTTGGGGAACAAAAATCCAATTTTTGAAGCCATGCTGACAATATTCAATATTACAATGCAGGTTCCAATAACATATGCTCTGGTTGCCATTACACTACTACCAATGCTGCTTGTTGAAATGGACTTTGTTATAAAAAGAAGTCGTTTTTCTATATCATTTTACCATTCTAAGTATGGGCCAGTAGTTTAAAAAAAGTACAAAGCTGAAACGTCCTTTAACTCTTCGAAAAATCGAATACTTTTTAGAACTTAAACTTGAAAGATTTCACCTTATTGTCTTCAATTTAACAGGGTTTTAAAAACAATTGTGTGATAAGCGTTACTATCTGACCCAGATGACAGGAGGGTGTCGTTCTGGCACCAGTGTGTCATAGTTAAACTGAATTTCCAAGGAGACGTAAACAGTGGATTTTATTTATATCTCCATAGCCTTTGTAGGTCTTTGTGGAGCCTTGTTATCCACTTGAAATGTTTCAACTGTCAACAAATTTCAAAAGTTATGCGTTGCTTGAATCTTGCATACAGTGTGTATTTTTACCTCTCATAAATGTCTTAAATATTCCTTATATGAAAGTGATTATGTTTTAAAAAAAGCACTTGCATTTTCCAGATGCAAAATATTTACTTCCTTGGAAACCAAAGTAACTAATGATACAATTTGTAATTCCTTTGCTTGCTTTCTTTCTTGCCATCTCTTCCAAAGTCACTGACAATTTCTGGAGTATGATTCTCTGGTAACTTTCTATTTGACTTATACTAGCCTTTTTTCTCAGACTGAACTAGGTGGTGAGCATTGGCAGGTGATTGGATTACAGCAGTCTGATTCTGTTCTCCTTGTAGCATTCTTAGCAGTACCAGTTAGCGAACAGACGAGAGTACTTTAGCTGACTTCCTCCTTCCAAAGGAGTGCTCCATGTTGTAGACCTCAATTGTTGCCTGGCTGTTGCTTTTTGAACTGGGAGTAAGACACTACCTCATTGACCAGGTTAATATTCTGTGTTGTGGTATGGTTGACTGTTTGGCCCTGAACAATGTGTTCCCGATCAATTGTGGCTTGTTCTGGACATACGTTGTCTTCACTGTAGGTGAAGCACATTAGTCACAAATGGAATCTCTGGATTCCCAGTGGCTAACTGCTGAGTTCCTTTTCTTCCAGTAATGAGACTAATGATTTGTGATCTTCTCATTGGCTACTTTCAGCCTTATAATATAGTCGGATAATTTCACACAAGCTCACATGACGAATAGAGCCTCCTTTTCTACAGCTGCACCCCTCATTTCTGTTTCAGATAGGGCTTGAGATGCATAATAGATTTTGTTGTTGATCCCTAGTCCTGTAGGTGAGGCATCAGTTGCAATTGTGCTCAGTAGGGATGGGTTGTAGTGAGTCAACATATCTGGTGAGAGCAGCATGTCTTTAATCTGTTGGAACATTTGCTCCTGGTGTACATCCCAACACCATACTTGGGCCTTCTTCAATAGGTGTCTCAAGTGTTCTGTGCTAGGTTCAGCATACCCAGGAATCATTGAAGCTCAGAATGGATAAAGGGATCAGAAATTCACTGACAGCCCTTTTTTTTTTGTGGGTCCACCATTATGCTTTTGCTGTTCATGATGTGGCCTAAAAGTCAAATGGGCATTTTAGATAATTCACACTTGCCGTTAAATGCCAGTCCTGCTTTCTGCAAGAGATTCAGGAGGACTTTAAATCTTGGGCCATATTCTTCAGCTGTTACTCCATCAACAAGGATGTCATCCATATGGCAGATTATACCTGTCAGGCCTTGCAAAATAGTTGACCTTATTTGCTGAAGGTTTTCAGGTGCCGAGGTTATTCCAAATGGCAAATGATTAAAGTAAAATCTGCCATATGGGGATGTCTATAATTTAGATCTTTCATCTAACGGTACCTGCCAAAAGCTGATGTTGGCATTGAGGAACACTGTACTGTTGGAGAGCTTGGTCAAGCAATCGCCCACCGAGGATATCGGGTGAATTTCCTTCGCCAAAGCCTTGCTGAGTTGAGTCAGGTTTATACGAAGGGACCCGTTTGGTCTAGGCACCAGAACCATTCTGGAGCATCATTCTCTCCTATCTTGGTTATCTTGTCAAGTTGTGGTTGGATCTGTTTCACAAGTGGATGCAGTATCTTCCTCGGTCTGAAAAGACACTCAAGTTTAACACCTTTTTGCAGCAGTATGCTGTATTCATTCTTCAGTTGCCCAGCCCGATAAATAGTTTTGAAAAATCCTTTTTGATGTCCGACCCAGATCCTTGCTTGTTGATCTCCTTGATCTTTTGGATGAGGTTGAGATCAACACAGGCTTTACGATTCAGAAGAGAGAACTCCTGGTTGTGAAGCAAGTATCATGTTTCTGGTATCTGTTTGTTCCTGTATTGGAATATTGCTTGTAAGATGTCTATGACTAGTTGTTTGATTCCTCCTGCACCATACAATGGTGGTTTAGTTGTTTTTGGCTGTAAGTTTGCTTGTCATGGTTCTTTATTTGACAGGATTGTTACGCTTGCTCCTGTTACCAATTTGAAATTAGTGTTGCGTCCATTGACACAAATGTCTGCATTCCAGGAAGTATATCTTGAATCTTTGATCATTTGATATTCCTCTTTTTGGTCAGAGGATTGCATTGATGGCATTTTGTGTGAATATTTATTTGGCATCTTCTGTGTATCTAGAGGACTTGATTCTGCACCTCTTTCTAAAGTATCCAAACCTTTCACAATGAAAGCAGTGCTTGCAAGGAACTGTTCACACTTTTGAGGCATTTTGGCCACCACAGCACCAGCACCTTGAACTTTCATTACATAAGGTGTTTTGTTTTTGGCCTGGAGTGTCTTTGTTATGAATTTGTTTAATAATATGTACCGTCATTGTGGGTTTTCTGAACCATTGTTAGTGAGGCTGCATTCTGCTGATGGACCTGTGATTGCCTTGTCCAAAATCGTTTTTGGATTATGTCAGAAAGGATGTCATTGGTTACCCCAACTACAATGCAGCCTTGTATCAACTTTGGCTTCAGATCACCATATTTACAACTTGCAGCCAGTCAATTCAGGTCATTGATGAAGCTAATGATGGGTTCACTACGTTTCTGGACCCTTGGTTCTTTCTAATTGCTTGTTACTTAATTGGTTAAAATAAGTAGCAAACACTTTTGTAAGACCTCTTGAACATGCCTGATGTTTCATCAATGCCTTGTCTTTCTTTCACGTTGTCATTAATTGCTCTAGTAGAGTACAATAATACAAGCATGCAGGCATACAAATTAGGAGCATTCAGCCCCTTGAGTCTACTTCGCCATTCAGTAAGATCATGACTGATTTCTTTATATTTCTGCCTACCCCCTATAACCTTTCATCTTAATTATTAATCTATCTACCTCTGCCTTAAAAATGTTAAAATACTCTGCCTCCACCACCTTCCCACCCCTCTGGCTTATTGTTTAATCCAGATACAATTCTGAATCTTAAGAATCTCTTCTCCAAAGTGCACAATTCAGCGTCTGATCTAACCCTTCCATGTGTCCAAATAAGTCTGGCAAGGTGAATACAGAATCCATAGCTGTTTTAAGCTTTTAGGAGGTTTGCATGAATTATTTAAACTTCTGTTGCAGTAATGGAGTTTTCAGGCATTTGCTGATATCCGCTGCTGTCACTGACCCTCTTTGATTGTTGTTCCTAAACTTGGCTGCATTTTTAAATTAATCACTGGAACTAATTATTAAAGTTGTTTCACTGCTTTTCTTCTTTTGGGGAATCATTTTGAGCGGCTGATTTTCTTTTTTTCAATTACTGACGTGGTCACTGTCACATGAGTTAATAATGATATAAAGACGCCAATCATTCAAAGGGGATTGTGCAATCACATCAAGGAGTCATTTATTAATTCTGGGCATTTGGCCAACCAAATGTAGGAATAGTCAAATCCAGATGTGCCAAAGGCATGGATAATGGTTCCAGCAGCAGATGACCAACAGGAAAGATGAATTTAGGGGATGTTATGGGCATTGAAGTAGGCCGCTTTGGTGATGATGTGGAAAAGTGATTGGAAAACTCATTTTGGGATCAAATATGATGTCAAGGTTGTGAATAGTCTAGTTCAGCCTCCAACAGATGCCAGGGAGAGGGGTGGAGTGGGGAATGGATTTTGAGGTGAGGTCTGCAGATGAGGATTTCAGTCTTCCAAATATTTAATTGGAGGTAGTTTCTCCTCATCCATCACTGAATATCAGACAAACTATGTGACAAATTAGGGAGAGTGGCGGGGTTGAGAGAGTTAGTAGTGAGGTTGAACTGGGTGTTGTCAGTGTACATGAGATACCTGATATTGTGTTTTCAGATGATGCCACTGTGGGTCAGCATTTAGATGGGAAATAGGGGGTCTACAGCAGGAAACACACTCCGTCCTCAGCACGGGACGTAGTCCCAGATTGCAGATTTCCACCTAGAGAGTAAAACCAACAATAACATTTGTTAAATATGCTCAGGGTTGATTTTTTTTGATTCTATAGTCAACAAGAGACTCTCTGCATGCTTATCTCTTGCAAAGCCTTCCAAATCCACATAAAAATCATTTAACTCTAACATTCAACATGAGTCATGTTTCCAGAGAAATGTACCTCTCAAAATCAGATTTGCAAATAACAAATAATTTTCTTATATTTTTCATTTAAATTAACATCTGTTTAATCAGCTAAAAAGAATTATTTGCGTTTGTATAGTGTCTTTCATGATCACCAGATTTCCCAAAGCTGATTGAGTGCTCTTGAAGTGTTGTCACTGTTGTTACAGTGGAGAAGTGTCAGCCAGCTTGGGGACAGCAAACTCCCGCAAACAGCAATGTGATAATGAATGGATAATCTATTTTTCTGATGTTGATTGAGAGTTAGATAATGGGCTGGATGCTGCTGATAACCCTCCTACTGTTTTTTTGGAATAGTGCCATGAGATCTTTTACATCCACCTGAAAGAGCAGTCAGGGCCTTGGTGTAACTTCTCATCCAATAGCCAGCACACCCAACAGTGTAGCACTCCCTCCATACTGCATTTAATTTTGTGCTCAACTCATGAAGGTGGAGTCTGAATCAGTAATCCTCTGTTTGGAGGCAAATGAGCGACCAAGTGAGCCACTGTTGGCACCAGTACATAATTACCATTGAATTGGTGCTGGCACGGTGGTGTTGAATTCATACATGGGTTTTCCCTATTGCCCACTGCATATCAGTCAAATTATGGAAATACTGAGCAGAATATAATGTTGGGTCTTGGGACTCTGATGCTGGGATGAAATGAGATCCCGAATCTTCACTTGCGATAGCAAGATCAGCTCAGCAAAGTTCCCAGAGGACTCTGAAATCATTGTCCTTTTAAACATGGTGTGCAGGATTTAGATGCTGTCATTCCAATAAGGGGGCCAGCCAGGGGGCTGGCATGATTGTACAGTTGCCAGCACTGCTGTTTCACAGCTCCAGGGACCTAGGTTTAATTCCTGCCTTGGGTGACTGTATGAAGTATGCACGTTCTCCCCATGTCTGCATGGGTTCACTCCGGGTGCTCTGGTTTCCTCCCTCAGTCCAAAGCTGTGCAGGTTGAGTGGTTTGGCCATGCTACATTGCCGCTTAGTATCCAAGGATGTGCGGGCTATGTGGATTAGCTGTGGTGGGGCTTGGGTAAGATGCTCTTTGGATGGGCTGAATGGCCTCCTTCTGCACAATGGGGATTCTGTGGTTCTAATTCTTGAGTCTCGGCAGCCCCACCAGTAAATGTTGGTGCCCTCAGATCCATTAAATTGTTAATAAATTAGTGGAACCAAGCTGGTAGGTTTTTTTTTTAATTGCCCATCCCTAATTGTCCTTGAGAAGGTGGCGGTGAGTGGCTTTCTTGAAACACTGCAGTCCATATGGTGTAGGTACACCCACAGTGCTGTTGGGGAGGGAGTTCCAGCATTTGACCCAGTGACATTGAAGGAATGGCAATATATTTCCAAGTCAGAATGGTGAGTGTCTTGGAGGGGTACTTCCAGATGGTGGTATTCCCAAACATTTGCTGTCCTTGTCCTTTTAGGTGGTAGTGATCATGAGTTTGGACGGCACTGCACAAGGAGCTTTGGTGAGTTCCTGCAGTGCATTTTTGCAGCTTATTATTATCACTATTGGCTGCCCAGCCCCAATTCATATGTTGACCTGCCCATGTGAAACTCTCCCAATGGTAGGAATGTGTTGGGAAGCCATCCCTATTTGCCTCTGTTATTTTCCCGGCTGCCTCCACTTCCCAACCTGCAACCCCGGGTTTGGGAAAATTCAGCCCATTTCTGTTTCTGTAGCTTTTCTGTCAAAGTTATGGGAGAACCTCTAAGCCAGTGGTTCCCAAACTTTTTTCACTGGGCCGCACTTTCTGAATAAAAATTTGCTCACGCCACACCGAATTTTTTACTGATAAGAAATACATTCAAAAACAAAAAAAACAACACCTAGCAGTGCTTAATTCATAACATAGAACACAACTACTTTATAATATGATCATGGGACATCCGGAAAGTATAAAACAATCACTTTGGAAAAATATCTAATCCATGTTTAAATGTATCTTTGATTGTCCTTTAATCTTCCCGCCACACTTGCCATCCTCTCTCGCCGCACCAGTGTGCGCGCCGCACCCTTTGGGAACCACTGCTCTAAGCAATTTCACCCCATTCAATTTCATAGTTATGTTAATTTACTGTTGCATTTTCTTATGCTTTTTAAAATGCTAGCTGTAGGCATATTTTCTCATAGTTTGGTTCCCTTATAGGGAAACTGTAAAATTTCTTGCATTCTATTTTTGTTTAAACAGCAATACATTTTTTCAATTGCTGTATTTTTAAATTGTTAGCACAGCGCACTTTAAACTGAAAGGCAGCAATGGGGAAAATTTTGAAGTACAGATTACTGCTTAAAAGTATGACTTATGATCAATGACAAATGGAAAAAAGGCTTAACTTTTAAGGACAGCTTTTTTATTATCCAGACTTCTTTAGGTAGGCAGCACTGACCTTTGCTGTAGCAAAGAACAAGTTGCCATGTGCTCATAAATTATTCGATGCTCTGACTCTGGGCTGGTGAGTGAAATTCTGCAGCATGTAAACAAGAGCCCAAAACTGGCACATTGCACATTTTTCCACGTTATTTGCCAAAAAAGCCCATACATATGCACACAGTACAAAAAGTTTCCTTGAGAGTTATCCCTTAGAGTGTAGTCAATTTTTATTTGTCTGTGGCAATTGGCAGGAAATGATAAATATCGCAAATGATTTTTCAATGATTTCATTTTGAATCTGTAGCACTGTGGTGAAATGCTTTTTAAAAATCAGCCGATGAAGTGTTAATGTCTTGGCATCTGTTTTCGAGAAGTTGAACCAGATGTCTTCCATTACTGTAAATTATCAAGCATCTCAGTAAAGAAGTAAGATGCAGTATTTTAACAGAAGAAGTAAACAGACAAATATAGCAGGAAGTCCGGAACTCCCACAGTTTCAGACTGTTTATTGTATTTTTATTCAGTTCAAGGCTATAACTACTGCTTTATTAGGTACAAGAATGTTACAGCTGGCCTGACCATCTTTTTCAAACCATAACTGTAAAAACATAAATAGAATATAATGAGTGGTGTGGGCTTATTTCAAATGTATATGTGCCTCCTTGTGAGTGGGGAGCAAGTATTCATCCATATAAGACCAAATCCAGAAGGAGGGTATATATCACATAGATAAACACTGCAACTAGCAGAGTTGGAGGTTCAACATATAATCCATTTATGGGAAAGTTAATGAATGCAAGAAAATTGTAGAACTTATTTTGATATTAGAATGCCAGAAAATACACAGGCTCCCAAATTCCTGGACCTGGGAAGGTTGTACCGAGGCTTATGTGGGATGAAGGCATGGGGAAGCAGAAAGGACTCCTCACCACTTTTTCCTTTGAACTAAAATTGCAATGATTAGAGGGATTGGGCACTTCTTGTGCATGTGGCTCCCTTCAAGCTGATGCCAGAGCTGATAGCATTGGTCAGTTCTTCTTTTGTGGCAAGATGCCACTCGAGTAATTCAGTCCCTTGTAGGATGCATCCCCAGGGAGTATGGCATATGGCATTCATGCCCACCTCCTTTATGAAAATAACCTAGTCTCTCGGATTTGGGGTAAGGTCAAAGCTGGGCCAGACTGGCAGCTGGGCTGGTGGCAGAATGTGCTTCCTGTAATTTCATGGTCAAGATTGTATGCTCTTTTCACTCTCTTACAAAGTGAATACCCTATATTATATTGAATACCCGATATTAATTGGGTTGTTAAAAAAACTCCTACATTTCTCATTGTATTTGAGGTTGCTTTGGTAAATCAAAAAAGCAAATGTGCTGTGATAAATTGTTATATAATCCCAACTGTTCTCCTCCCATATTCCTACGCTCTGAACCTTCAAGCATCAAGTAGGTAGAGGAAGCCAGAAAATGGGCAATTTTTGTGGAGTTTCCTCTTCAGGATCATGAATAGAAAACCCTCTCTGATTCTTGTTCATGATGTAACTCAAGAGGGGATTCTGCTTGAAGTCTTTGCTGCTGGCCAACAGTTTGTAAACTCAAAAGAGGCATAAGGTCAGGAGCAAAAGATACCAGTAACAGTAAAGATGGTAATTTTTCCACTGTTATTTTGTCTTAGAAATGCTTATATTTCAGGCACAAAGCAAACATAAAATGAATGTAGACTCTTGCTGGTGGATTTTTAAATTACTATCTGAGTGGTAATCTGGCAGATTGGACCACCCCACCATTTATGCAACCCATAAATGATCATGATTATGTTAGATCATGATTATAAAAGGAAGATGATTGGTTCCATCAGGTCACTGCCCAGATGGTGAAGGCAAAACTCTACACGTTGATGCTGGGGCGCTACTTAATTTGCAAGTTATTTCTTGGGAGTTACCTGAGGGATCCTGAGTGTTTGGATTTAGCACGTGTGCACATTGAAATCCCATTCTAATGAGGTGGGAATGATGGCCTGTCCTGTTTAATAACCCTGGATCTTTGCTGACTGGATGCCCAAAGTAAAGTGTGACAACTGTAAGGCTTTGAGCATTGTGCGCAGCCCCACTGAGATCAACACAGGGGCAAAAAATAGGCATCTGAAGACTGAAAGTGGGTAAGTAATCTTTTTAACTTCTGCACTCTGATGAAGACATTAAGACCAGTGGCAATCATCACTGCAACAGGCTTCTTAGCCTGTAGTTACAATCAACTTTCATTGATTCCAGAAGCAGAGTCCAACTCAAGTTGGAGATCATAACAGTTTACTAAAATCCCCTGAACCCAGCAATGCAGGTAGTTAAAAGTAATTTGCAGCAGAGAATATTTTGAGTTTGTTCTACCTAACTCATATCCAATTGGTCAGCAGGGGAACAGAATCGAGAATCCAGCTCACCAGTGTCTGACTTGTGTTTTGATGTTCTTCATTCTGTTACAGTTTAGTAACTCTGAGAGAATCCGTCTCACGTTCTGTTTAAATGCATTAATATCCACATTGAACAAATCTATAAGTACAACCAATTGTAGTGGGAAGTTTTCTTAAATGTGCTTATGCTTTAATCTTGCTATTGTTCCCATTTTGATTCGTCCGAGTGAATACAAGTATTTTTCAGAACTCAGCCGTATTTCAGACAAGCAATTCAAGTAATAACTTATCAAATGACAACATCTTACATGCCAATAAATTTATCTACCATGTTGTTAGTGACTTGCATTGCAACTTCAAGTGATCTCAAGGCGTGTTTTTGTTGGCAGAAAGAATGCTTCAAGAAAATTGTGATTTGCAGAATTGTTATGGGGCAATGGAGACCATTCAGCCCATCATGTCTGCACCAACTCTCCAAATGAGCATTATGATATTGTACCATTCTCCTGCCTTTTCCCTGTGCCCTTGCCTCTATTCAAATAACCATCCAATGTCCTCTTGAATGCCTCGATTGAACCTGCTTCCACCATGTTTCCAGGCAGTGCACTCCAGACCTGGACCATTCACTGTGTGAAAATGTTTTTCTCATGTCGCACTTGCTTCTTTCTTCCTATCTGCTCTGTCCAGCCCCCTCATGATTCTGAAAACCTCTGTTAAATCACCTGTTAGCTGTCTCCTCTCTAAGGAGAACAGGCCCAATTTTGAGTCATACACTGCAAAAGGAGACCTTTTGGCCTATGGTGTCTGCCCCAGCCATCAAACATGCATCTATTCTAATGCCATTTTCCAGCACTTGGCCCATAGCCTTGTATGCTATAGTGTTTCAAGTGCTCATCTAAATGCTTCTTAAATGTTGTGAGGGTTCCTGCATTTACCACCCTTTCAGGCAGAGAGTTCCAGATTTCCACCACCCTCTGGGTAAAAAAGGTTTTCGTCAAATCCCCTCTAAATCTCCTGTCCATTACTTAAGATCTATGCCCCCTGGTTATTGATCCCTCAACTAAGGGGAAACGTTTCTTCATACCTATGCCCTTCATAATTTTGTGCACCTCAATCAGGTCCCCCCTCAACCTTCTCTGCTCTAAGGAGAACAGCCCCAGCCTATGCAGTCTCTCTTGATAGCTGAAACGCTGCAGCTCAGGCAACATCCTGGTGAATCTCCTCTGCATGCTTTCTGGTGCAATCACATCCTTCCTGTAGTGTGGCAACCAGAACAGCACACAATACTCTAGCTGTGGCCTAACAAACATTTTATACAGCACCACCATAATCTCCCTGCTCTTATGTTCTATGCCTCGGCTAATAACTGCAAGTATCCCATATGCATTTTTAACCACCTCATCTACCTATTCTGCTGCCTTCAGGGATCTTTGGTTATGCATCTCAAGGTTCCTTGGTCCTCTGTACTTCCTAGCGTCCTACTGTTCATTGTATATTCCCTCACCTTGTTAGTCCTCCCAAAATGCATCATCTCACGCTTTCCAGGGTTAAATTCCATTTGCAAATGTTCTACCCATCTGACCAGCTCGTCTATATCATCCTGTAATCTAAGGCTTTCATCCTTGCTATTTACCACACCGCCAATTTTCATGTTATCTGTCAACTTACTGATCATCCCCACATTCCCATCTAGATCATTAATGTACACTGCAAACAGCAAGGGACCCAGCACCAATCCCTCCCTTGAAAAATTCAATCAAATTTGTTAGACATAATCTCTCCTTGACAAAGTCATGCTGACTATCTTGATTAAATATTCCTTGCCTCTCTAAATGGGGATTAATTCTGTCCCTCAGATTTATTTCCAATAATTCCCATACCACTGACTCACTGGCCTGTTTCTTTCCCTACTTTCCTTCTTGAATAATGGTTGTTAGCTGTCCTCCAGGCCGCTATCATCTCACCTATGGCCAGAGAGGATTTAAAAATTAATGTCAGAACCCCTGCAATCTCCTTCCTTGCCTCATATAGCAGCCTACGATACATCTCATCTGGATCTGGGGACCACAGGGGCACAGTGGTTAGCACTGCTGCCTCACAGCGCCATGGAGGCAGGTTCAATTCCAGCCTTGGGTGACTGTGTGGAGTTTGTACATTCTCCCCGTGTCTGCTCCAGTTTCCTCCCACACTCTAAAGCTGTGCAGGTTATGTTCATTGGCCATGCTAAATTGACCTTTCGTCAGATTAGCAGGGTAAGTACGCGGGGTTACAGGGACAGGACCTGGATGGGATTGGTGACGGTGCAGGCTTGATGGGCTGAATGGCCTCCTTCTGTACTGTAGGGATTCTATGATTTATCCACTTTAAGTCCATTAAACCTGCACACCACCTCCCGCTCGATTCTAATCTGTTCAATTTAATTACAGTCTGTTCTCTATACCTACATCATCCTTCCCCACAGCGAACACAGCTGCAAAATACTAATTTAATACCTCACCTATGTTTTTCCACTCCACACACAAGTTGTTACTTTGGTCTCTAATTGGCCCTGTTCTTTTCCTGGTTACCATCTTGCCCTTAATATACTTACAAAACACCTTGGGATTTTCTTTTGTTTTGCCTGCCAGTGTATTTTCATGTCCCCTCTTTGCTCTCCTGATTTATTTTTTAAGTATCCCCCTGCACTTTCTATACTCTTTAGGCATTCACTATTTTCAGCCCCCTGTATTTGCCATAAGCCTTCCTTTTTTGCCCTATCCACTCCTGTAAGTACCTTGACATCCATGGCTCTCTGTATTTTTTGGTCCCACCTTTTACAAAAACATGATGGCCTTTGTATTCTCTCTATTTCCTTTTTGAATGACTCTTACTGTTCTGATGTGGATTTTCCTACAAGTATGTGCTCCCAGTTCACTTTGGCTAGATGCTGTCTTATCCTATTAAATCAGCCTTCCCCTTTCAGAGTCTTTATTTCTGGTCCACCTTCGTCCTTTTCCATAACTACCTTAAATTTTACTGAGTTATGGTCATTATCACCAAAATGCTCCCCCGCTGATACTTCTACCACCTGCCTGGCTTAGTTTCCTAAAACTAGGTCAAGTAGCTCTTGTAGGACCTTCTATGTGCTGGTTCAAAGGCTCTCCTGGATGCATTTGAAGAATTAGAAACCCTACGGTGCAGAAAGAGGCCATTTGGCCCATCGAGTCTGCACTGACCACAATCCCACCCAGGCCCTACCCCCTTATCCCTACACATTTACCCGCGAATCCCTCTAACCTACGCATCTCAGGACACTAAGGGGCAATTTTAGCATGGCCAATCAACCTAACCCACACATCTTTGGACTGTGGGAGGAAACCGGAGCACCCGGAGGTAACCCACGCAGACACTGGGAGAACGTGTAAACTCCACACAGACAGTGACCCAAGCCGGGAATCGAACCCGAGTCCCTGGCGCTGTGAAGCCACAGTGCTACCCACTCTGCTACCGTGCCGCCCCCTCTACGTCTTTCACACACTTCCTATTCCAATTGGGGAAGTTGAAATCCCCCACTATTATTACTTTTTTTTTACACTTCTGAGATTTGCTCTTCTATCTCTCCCTGACTGTTTGATGGCCTATAGTATACTCCCTACACTGTGATTACCCATTTTTAAAGTTCTAACCATATGGCCTTGAATTAAGGAGCCTACTAAGATATCATCCCTCCTCACTGCAGTAATTGATTTCTTGACCAATATTGCGATGTCAACTCCTCTTTCATATATTCTGCAGCTGTTCCCTGACATCCTTGACCCTGGCACCAGGGAGGCAACACACCACCCTGGAGTCACGTCTTCGGCTGGAGAAACACCTGTGTGCACCCTTATATTGAGTCTCCTGTCACTAATGCTCTTCCACTCCTACTCCTCACCCGTTGTGCAGCTCAGCCACCCACAGTGCCATGAATTTGGCTGTGACTGCGCTCCCCAGGGGAACCTTCATTCCAACACAGAAAAGCAATTCTTGAGTGAGATGCACTCTGAAGCCTGCCCCCCACTTCTTCCGACTGGTGGTCACCTATTCCCCTCTCTGACTGCACTTCATTAAGCTGTGAGGTGACCATGTCTACAGACAAGCTGTCTACAAGCCTCTCAGCCTCTTGGATGCATTGGATCCTCCAGCCGATGCTCAATCTCTGAAACCTGGCTCTCAAGCTGGTCAAACCAGTGGCACTTCCTGCAAATGTGGTCATCCAGGCTGCAAGGCATGTCAAGGAATTTTCACATGCTGCAGGCCATGCAAAACACTGGACTGAACTCCCAGTTATCCTTTTAAATTGAGGACTTCTATTAAATTTATTCCAACTGGAAGAATTACTTCGTTTAAAACAATAGAACTCTTACTTTTCCTTAACATAGCTTTAAATTGGAGCAAACAAGTTACTCACTGTGTCTCAATCAGCTCTCTCCCTTGTAGCCTCTACTCCAGCTCCAGGTGCTGCTGACTGTCTGTTCCAGTGTTCTTCTCTTGCACTGTCCTCTAAGATTGGTCCCTTGCAGGTAAAATAGGTGGGGAAAGAATGGGATGTGGCAGTTAGGATAGCTGTGGCAAGTTCCTCACATGGCAGTAGGATACTCATTTGAGCCACATGGGTTCCGATTTTAACTCTGCGAGAGTTCTCCAATCTCTTCTTAACTGTAGTTTCTCATCCTTGGGACCATTCTTATAAACCTCTTCTGCAGCCTCTCCAATGCATTCAGAACTCCACACTATACTTCAGCTGAGGTCTAAGTAATGTCTTGTATAATTTCCTTGCTCTTGTACTCTGTGCCCTATTATTAAGTAAGAAGTCTCACAACACCAGGTTAAAGCCCAACAGGTTTATTTGGTAGCAAAAGCCACTAGCTTTCGGAGCGCTGCTCCTTCATCAGGTGAGTGGGATTTCAGTTCACAAACAGGGCATATAAAGACACAAACTCAATTTACAAAATAATGGTTGGAATGCGAGTCTTTACAGGTAATCAAGTCTCAAAGGTACAGGCAATGTGAGTGGAGAGAGGGTTAAGCACAGGTTAAAGAGATGTGTATTGTCTCCAGCCAGGACAGTTAGTGAGATTTTGCAAGCCCAGGCAAGTCGTGGCGGTTACAGATAGTGTGATATGAACCCAAGATCCTGGTTGAGGCCGTCCTCATGTGTGCGGAACTTGGCTATCAGTTTTTGCTCAGCGATTCTATGTTGTCATGTGTCATGGGTATAGATAGAGTGAATGCAAGCAGGCTTTTTCCGCTGAGGCTAGGGGAGAAAAAAACCAGAGGGCATGGGTTAAGGGTGAAAGGAGAAAAGTTTAAAGGGAATATTACGGGGGGCTTCTTCACGCAGAGAGTGGTGGGAGTGTGGAATGAGCTGCCGGATAAAGTGGTAAATGCGGGGTCACTTTTAACATTTAAGAAAAACTTGGACGGGTTCATGGATGAGAGGGGTGTGGAGGGATATGGTCCAAGTGCAGGTCAGTGGGACTAGGCATAAAATGGTTCGGCACAGACAAGAAGGGCCAAAAGGCCTGTTTCTGAGCTGTAATTTTCTATGGTTCTATGAAGGCCGCCTTGGAGAACGCTTACCTGAAGATCAGAGGCTGAGTGCCCGTGACTGCTGAAGTGTTCTCCAACAGGAAGAGAACACTCTTGCCTGGTGGTTGTCCAGCCTTGTTCATTCATCTGTTGTCGTAGCGTCTGCATGGTCTCCCCAATGTACCATGCCTCGGGACATCCTTTCCTGCAGTGTATCATGTAGACAACGTTGGTCGAGTTGCAAGTGTATGTACCATGTACCTGGTGGATGGTGTTCTCACGTGAGATGATGGCATCCGTGTCGATGATCCGGCATGTCTTGCAGAGGTTGCTGTGGCAGGGTTGTGTGGTGTCGTGGTCACTGTTCTCCCAAAGGCTGCTGACAGTGGTCTGTTTGAGGTTGTGCATTGTTTGAAGGCAAGAAGTGGGGGTGTGGGGATGGCCTTGGCGAGATGTTCATCTTCATCAATGACATGTTGAAGGCTCCGGAGAAGACGTCGTAGCTTCTCCGCTCCGAGGAAGTACTGGACGACGAAGGGTACTCTGTCTGCCGTGTTTGTCTTCTGAGGAGGATGGTGCAGTTTTTCGCTGTGGCGCGTTGGAACTGTCGATTGATGAGTCAAGCGTCATACCCTGTTCTTATGAGGGCATCTTTCAGCGTCTGGAGGTGTCTGTTGCGATCCTCCTCATCTGAGCAGATCCTGTGTATACGGAGGGTTTGTCCGCAGGGGATGGATTCTTTAACGTGTTTAGGGTGGAAGCTGGATAAGTGGAGCATTGTGAGGTTATCCGTGGGCTTGCGGTACAGTGAAGTGCTAAGGTGACCGTCCTTGATGGAGATGCGTGTGTCCAAGAATGCAACCGATTCCGGAGAGTAGTCCATGGTGAGTCTGATGGTGAGATGGAACTTGTTGATGTCATCATATCGTTGTTTCAATGATTGTTCACCATGAGTCCAAAGGAAGAAAATGTCATCGATGTATCTAGTGGATAGCATCGGTTGAAGATCCTGTGCGGTGAAGAGGTCTTGTTCGAACCTGTGCATGAAGATGTTGGCATATTGAGGTGCAAATTTGGTCCCCATGGCTTATGCCTACTCTATAATCATAGAATCCCTATGGTGCAGAAGGAGGACTCTCCGATAGAACATCCCACCCAAGCCAACCCCCTGTCCTATCCCCATAACTCCACGTATTACCCCGCTTATCACCCCTAACCTGCACACCTTGACACTAAGGGGCAATTTAGCATGGCTAGTTCACCTACCCTGCACTTCTTTGGACTGTCGGAGGAAACCGGAGCATCAGGAGTAAACCCACGCATACACAGCGAGAATGTGCAAATTCCACACGGTCACCTAAGGCTGGAATCAAACCTGGGTCCCTGGTGTTGTGAGGCAGCGGTGCTAACCACACTGTGCCACCATGCTGCCCTGATGTTTGCACCTCTCTGTAATTTCCCTGCAGATCTGATCCACTACATCCTTCTCACTAGTTGATGGCCTATAGACTACACTGAGCAATGTAATTGCACTCTTTTTGTTCCTTAGCTCCAACCAAATTGATTCTGTCCTTGAATCCTCTGGGCCATCCCCCCAGAGCACTCCCGGTGTCCCAGGAATTTAAAGCTCTCCCGCCTGCATTATTTTTCCAGCCACGAGTTCCAGCCTTATCCTCCTATTTCTGTATTTTATGCATGTGACACTGGGAATAATCAGAGATTACTGCATTTGAGGCCTTGTTTGCTATTATTCTACTTCGCTTCCAAAATTCTGACTGCAGGACTGCATCTCCCTTCTGAGTCATTGGTAGTAATTTGGACCATGAGCTCTTGCTGTTTACATTCTACCAGAATAATGTCCTTGCAGCTGCTATGCGACATTCTTGACCCTGGCACCAGGAAGGCAACCTACCATTCTACAGCCATAGAAAAGTCACCTTAATGTTCCTTGGTTTGTTCTGACATCATTATGCAAATGAATTTTGAAATAAATCGGCAACTTGCATGCACCCCTCCAAGATCAACTATGCAAATTTTCTTTTACACAGAGTTTATTTTCATGTAGAACAATTGCAACAATTATTGTTGTCATTTTTATTTAATTACAGTGATCGTATAGTGATTTTGTTATTGGACTAATAATCCAGAAGTGTGGAGTAATAATAGAGCGTGAGAAATCAAAACACACTATGGCTCATTGAGAATTTGATTCAGTTTAAAAGATATGTGGTCCCTTTAACACTGGTTAAAACTGGTTGACTCTGACGCTGAAGTGTCCCAGCAAACTACTCAGTTGTATGAAACAATTGCATTGGAGTGGTTCAAGCAGACAACCCACGTACCATCACCTCCCGAATGCAGCAAGACATGGGCAATAAATATCAGCCTTGGCTCTGCATTTCGAGAATAAATAATTTTACTCAGGTTATTTATTGCTTTGCTGGGAAGTTCTTGGAGATGTTAACCTCAAGGAGCAGAATATTCCGTAAACTCAATGTGCCTATTCCAGTAGCCAAAGCGGAAAAAGAAAACTGTTGTAGGAACTAAGATTAAGATTAAAATATGAGCAGTAACTAACGTAACTGGTAATCAAGTTGGCAAGTAAATAAAAATGTTTTACGGGGTACATAAATTGTAATGGCTCTGTTTAATTAAGCAGTTTGCAATTGGTCAACTTAAAATATTGGATGTTTGTCAAATAATTACAAAGATGTTGTGAAGAATTTTAGTTTTAAATGCTCAGTTAAATCCTATAAAAATATTTGGGTTGATTTGATTTAAAAGCTTATGAAATCCCTTGAAAAAATGCATCAATGTGATGAAAATTTGAAGTCATGCCTTCCAATGACAATCCAAAACATAATTATTTTAACTAGCTGTATTGCCTTGATGTCAGCTTGATGGTAAAGACTAATTTTTATTTAAAGTAATTTGGGTTTGAACTGATGGAAAGCATTTGTCTTCTGTCCAAGGGGTCAAAATATAGCACAGCTATCAGGATGGTAATTTGATATCATCTGGGACTTGAGCCCCATGAGTGTCAGAGATGAAGGGTTACATTCAACTAGGATCAGTGTGACTTTAATTGAGTACAACACCCCAAAGTAAGTGATGTTTCAGAAGAAAATTGGCAGATTGGAGGAATTTCTTTGTGCTGTGGAACTGGAACTGGTGGGCACTGGATTGAGGCTGACCAAGGTTCCTTTATAAAACTTGGAGATGAAGGTAAAATTTCAACTTGACCCCCTAGGTGGAGTGGATCATCTGCCCATGGCAGAACCCTGCCTCATTTTTATTGCATTTTGTTTTATCATGTCAGTAAGCAGTCAAGGTGAAGATTTTCCTTTCTATCCTTTTAAGAAATAATCACAATTGATACTTCACATTTCAAAGTGCGGATTCGCTCAAATAAATACAAAGATACTCATTTGATATGTGGAATATGATTCTAATGTGCTGTTTCACGCAACTTATAAATAAAAACAATTTGGATAGTCGGAGTGCAATATTTAGCCCAGAGTTTGTTGATGTGCAATGAAATGTTTCTCAAACTCTTATGTTCAGCACTTTCAAGCCAATCTCTGCTATCAGCCAAAATAAGTCTCAGCATAAGGTGCAAATCATCAACCATGGCTCTGTAATAGCACTCTTACTTCTCTGTCAGAAGGTTGTAGGTTCAGATCGCACTTCAGAGTCCTAAGCATATTTTCTAGGCTGGCACTTTTGGAGATCTGAGATGTTAAGCTGAAGTCTCATCTACCCTCTCAGGTGAACGTTAAGAGCCAGGGTGGTGTTCTTCTCCTTGACACCCACTGGACTCAAAGTCTCAGATGGAATCAAATTACCATTCTGATAGTGTGCTGCATTTTTTTTAACCCTTCATATAAACATTTTCATCACTTGGTGTTCTGGGTGGACCAACATTTATCCTTCAACACAAGTCACTTGTCTACCAGAATTTTACCACTTTGCCTGCCCAAGGTTTGTAAGATCCCACCCGAGACCAACGGAGAATGCCATTCTGCGAGCCTTGGGGTGGGGGTGCTGGTAAAATTCCGGAAGTCTAGTCAGTTAACGCATTGCAGTTTGTAGGACTTTACTGTTTTCAAATTGGCTGCTATGTTTCTCACATTGCAACAGTGGCTGTACTCCAAATATCTGTAACATACATTCAGACAAAAGATGCTATATAATACAAGTCTGGGACTGAATTTTGGTTCTCAGGTTGGGACTCCAACATTGGGCACATATAGGTGTCTCAAGCCCTCATTGGGTCAGCCCATTAATTGGCCAGCCACCATGAAATTATGTTCCGGGAGCGACCGCAGCTGGAAGTGTGTTTTGTGCCCGCTCCAGGGCCACCAAGTACACAGTCCGACAGATGAAAAATTCAGGTCTATATACGAAAGTGATGCCTCAGTCTGGTATTCTTGATGAAGAGGGATCCTCGCAGGGAGAACTAGTTGGGAAATCAGAGGCCCAAACCCTGGTTTTCTGTCCATTTAAATTGATAAGCAGAGATGTAGAAGATGCCAGGTCCATAATTTTCTGAGGAGCACACCCGATGCAGAATGGCTGCTGCAGAAGGACTATTAACAGGCGAGGAAAGTACAAAATTGTTGTTCAATTGCATCCGGAATAGTGTATGTAGTTTTGGACTCCTCACTACAGGAGAGATATAATAACCCTGGAGAATGTGTAACGTAGCTTAGTAAGAAGTCTAACAACACCAGGTTAAAGTCCAGCAGGTTTATTTGGTAGCAAAAGCCACGAGCTTTGGCAGCTCGTGGCTTTCGCTACCAAATAAACCTGTTGGACTTTAACCTGGTGTTGTTAGACTTCTTACTGTGTTTACCCCAGTCCAACGCCGGCATCTCCACATCATAACGTAGCTTAACCAGGCTAATTTCAGGTTTGAGGTGCCTGAGCTAAAAGCTCTGGAGCAACTAGGAATGCATTATTTTAGCAGACCAACAGGGGTTTGTTTAAGGTGTTGAGTGATAAAAAGAATAGACAAGATAAACATGGATTATTTCCAATGGTAGAAAAGTCAAAGACCCAAGAGGTCATGATCTCAAGATAAACTTTAGATATAAGAAGAGGGGGATTAGGTGAACTTATACGTACAGAGTTAACAGAATGTGGAATGCTTTTCCATGAGTGGAATGAATGTTAAAGCAGTTATAGTTTTCAAATGGGTACGGAATGATATATGAGGATAAAGGATTTGGCTGTTTAGAGAAATTGGACTGTGTAAAATTACTTCACCAGTCAATATAGCTTCTTTGCCTCCTTTGTGATATTCAACATAAAAAACCTGCAGAAAATTACACACAAATCTCTTTCAACTGAACTTCTGTATGTGATCAGAAGGCCCCAAAATGCCATTTGTGTTGAATTTTACTCTTTTATAATTCTTTACACAACTGTAATTGTGTCAACATTTGCAGGAAGCGGACAATGCATCAGAATTTGAATGTGATTTCAATGCATTTACAAACATGAAAAAGTGAGGGGGTGGTAAAAGAGTATCAATTTACTTCAGCAGTTCTTGGTAAGAGATCAAAGTTCAAAAGCTACCCCAGCTTCCGTGAAGCTCTTTCCTCTTCCCTATGGTGATATGAGCTGCTTGACATTTTTGCAAATTTGTAATAGTGAAGATTGCGATTGTATTTTTATTACAAGTATTCTTTTATTATCCCTTTGCTGATAGGATGACTGTTCCAGGAAGCTCTATTGAAATAGACAGGATTGCAGGACAGGAGAGGACTCTGTTGCACTTTGCACAGAGGGACATAATGTTTGGATAACCGACTATTTAAATATATTTGCATGTGTTTCTTTATTTAATATATCAAAGACATTTTCCTTAAGTACCACATAAATCTAAAATCCAGAATTTCAAATGGCATTCAGTGAAACTACTGAGCATGCCGCATCTCGTTTTAAGGAGGAATATTTACCATGTTCCTAAAGCCCCTGTGTTTAACATTGATAAAGATTAAATTACATAGAGAACAGCATGGACCTGCAGTAGCATTGAGATACTTTACACTTAAAAGAAAAGTAAGTGTTGCTTTAATGTTTTATAACACCAGAGACATCTGCCATCAGTCGAAATTTCAAATAATTTGCTTTTAAGATGCAGAGCTTCCTTTTGGCATTCATCCTCAAGTTGTTTTTAAAATTTATCCTTTCTCTGCAAGGGTTATTTCTACATTTCAGTGGCATTTTTTAATGAAATCAAAGATTCAAGTCTGAAATTCAACTGCTGCATACTTAATGTCCATACAAAAGCAATTATCAATAAATTAAATGTTTTTTGTGATCAGCATGGACCAGTAAATATAAGGTTTTCTAACTATTTTTGGACTCAACAGTTAACTTTTAGAAAGAGGTTTGAAACTCGCTTTTATGACTTGGCAGTGGTGCCATGGTGAGAACCTGGGATGCTGAGATGTTAGAATTAGTGCTTGGCTCATAACTCTGAGAGGATTTATTCACAGATGGCTAGGTTTTGTTCCATTTGAATATGAATTTGGATGGATGGGGAGTTTCATTGATAGTTCATTATGGAATCTAAATAAGGATTCCATAATGAACTATCTGACAGAAGTTAACCTTGAAATATACAAGGAAGAGAAATATCAGAGAAGCTAAAAATGGTTAATTTCCATTTAGATTGATTCTGTGAGTACCTGAAAATGTAAATTGTGTTAACTATAGCAAACAAGTTTCCTTTCAAATGAAAATAAATTATCAGAAGCAATTCAACAAAGTTAGAAAAGTAAATATGCATGATTCCCTCAGGTAATGAATGATGGTAGTAATATGGTACTGCATGTTTAGATCCACCAAAAAAAATGTCTGTCCTACAGGGCTAATTTCAAGAAATTGTAGAGTTGATGGACACCCTCACCTTTCAGGAGCATATACCTAAAATTTGTGTGTGTGTTCTTCACAGTTTGAAATTTATATGTATAAACTCTGACAAAGCAGAGACAGATATTGCAGAGCATAATGGAAGAACCAAGTTTGATATACCATAGCATAAAGTCCTTTTTAGGCTTGCATTTTGTCATTTTATGGGTATTGCTGTATTCTTCAAATAGAATTTACTTTCTTTGACATGACTGCGGTCCTCCGATTAGATCTCGAGTATCTTTGATTTTAATTGGTCCATCATTTGATGGTTGAAATCTCGAATACCCTTTTTACACTTTCAGGAAATGCCTTAAAACCTGCTGCTTTGACGAAATATCTTCTGCTGTGGTTTGTTGCCATACCTTACTTTATAATGCTCCAATGAAATTCTTTTGTTACCTCAAAGGCGTTATAAATGAAACTTGCTGCAGTTGTTATGACAGAAGCAGAACACTGTGGGTGGAATTCTCCCATCTGGGACTAAGGTCTGTGACAGGAACAGGAAGTCAGGGTGTCGCTGGCTGGCCAGTATTTATTGCCATTGAGAAGGTGGTGATGAGCTGCATCCTTGCATTGCTGCAGTCCCAATGCTGTGGGTTAACCCACAATGCCATTAGGGAGGGAATTCTAGAATCTTGACCCAGCGATTGCGAAGGAACGACAATGTATTTCCAAGTCAGGACGGTGAATGGCTTGGAGGGCAACTTGCAGGTGGTGGTTTTCCCATGTATCTGCTGCCCTTGTCCTTCTAGATGGGAGTGGTCTTGGGTTTGGAAGGTGCTGTCTAAGAATCTTTGGTGAATTTCTGCAGTGCATCTTGCAGTACATACTGCTGCTGCTGAGCGTCAGTGGTGGAGGGAGTGGATGTTTGTGGATGTGGTGCCAATTAAGCGGGCTGCTTTGTCCTGGATGGTGTCAAGCTCCTTGAGTGTTGTTGGAGCTGCACCCATCCAGGCAAGTGAGGAGTATTCCATCACACTGCTGACTTGTGCCCTCTGAATAGTAGATAGGCTTTGGGGAGTCAGGAGGTGAGTTACTCGCCGCAGTATTCCTAGTCTCTGACCTGTTCTTGTAGCCACTGTGTTTATGTGACAAGTCCAGTTGAGTTTCTGGTCAATGGTAACCCCAAGGATGTTGACAGTGCAGGATTCAGTGATTGTAACACCATTAAATGTCCAGGGTCAGTGGTTAGAGTGTCTCTGATTAGTGATGGTCACTTCCTGGCATTTGTGTGGCGCGAATGTTACTTGCCACTTGTCAGCCCAAGCCTGGATATTGTCCAGATCTTGTTGCATTTGAACATGGACTGCTTCAGTATCTGAGGAGTTGCGAATGGTGCTGAACATTATGTAATCATTGGCGAACATCCCCACTTCTGACCTTATGACGGAGGGAAGGTCATTGATGGAACAGCTGAAGATGGTTGAGCCTAGGACACAACCCTGAGGGACTCTTGGAGCAGAGATGACTGACCAACCACAACTACAACCATCTTCCTATGTACCAGGTATGACTCCAACCAGCGTAGAGTTTGCCCCCTGATACCTATTGATTCCAGTTTTGCTCGGGCTCCTTGATGCCACACTCTGTTGAATGAGGCCTTGATGTCAAGGGCTATCACTCTCCCCTCACTTCTGGAATTCAGTCTTTCATCCATGTTTGAACCAAGGCTGTAATGAGTTCATGAGCTGAGTGACCCTGGCGAAACCCAGACTGGGCTTCACTGAGCAGGTTATTGCTGAGCTTGACAGCACTGTTGATTACCCCCTCCATCACTTTACTGATGATCAAAAGTAGACTGAGTGGTAATTGGCCGGGTTGGATTTGTCCTGTTTTTTGTGTGCAGGATATATCTGGGCAATTTTCCACGTTGTTGGGTAAACACCAATGTTGTAACTGTACTGGAAGAGCTTGGCTAGGGGAGTGGCAAGTTCTGGAGCACAAGTCTTCAGTACTATTGCCGGAATATTATCAGGGCCCATTGCCTTTGCAGAATACAGTGCCTCCAACCATTTCTTGATCTCACTTGGAATTGGCTGGATACTGACATCTGAGATGCTGGAGACTACTGGAGGAGGCTGAGATGGATCATCCACTCAACAATCTTCAGCCAGAAGTGTTGCAAATGCTTCAGCCTTATCTTGTGCACTGATGTGCTGGGCTGCTCCTTGATTGAGGATGGGAATATATGTGGAGCCTCCTCCTCCAGTGAGTTGTTTAATTGTCCACCACCATTCACGACTGGATGTGACAGGACTGCAGAGCTTAGATCTGATCCATTGATTGTGGGATCGCTTAGCTCTGTCTATCATTTGCTGTTTGGCAAATGTCCTCCTGTTTGGTGGCTTCACCAGGTTGACACCTCAATTTTAGGTATGCCTGGTGCTGCACCTGGCATGCCCTCCTGCACTCTCCATTGAACCAGGGTTGATCCCCTGGCTTGATGATGATGGTTGAGTGGGGGATATGCCGGGCCATGAGGCTGCGGATTGTGCTGGAGTACAGTTCCACTGCTATTGATGGCCCAAGCACCTCATGGATGCTCAGTCTTGAGTTGCTAGATTTGTTCAAAGTCTGTCCCATTTAGCACAGTGATTGTGCTACACAACACGATGAAGGTTATTCTCAATGTGAAGGTGGGACTTGATCGCCACAAGGACTGTGCGGTGGTCATTCTTACCAATCCTGTCATGGACAGATGAATTTACAGCCAGCAGATTGGTAAGGATGAGGTCAAGCATGTTTTTCCCTCTTGTTGTTTCCTTCACCACCTGTTGCAAACCCAGTCTAGCAGTTGTATCCTTCAGGACCCGACCAGATTGATCAGTAGTGCTGCTGCCGAGCTACTCTTGGTGGTGGACATTGAAATTGCCCAGAGTACATTTTGCGCCCTTGCCACCCTCAGTGCTTCCTCCAAGTGTTGTTCAACATGGAGGAGTACTGATTCATCAGTCAAAGGAGGACAGTATGTGGTAACCAGTAAGAGGTTTCCTTGCCCATGTGTGACCTGAAGTTATGAGACTTTATGGGGTCCGAAGTTGATGTTAAGGACTCCCAGGGCAACTCCTGCCTGACTGTATGCAACTGTGCCATCTCTTCTGGGTCTGTTATGCAGGTGGGACAGGATGTATCCAGGAATGGTAATGGTGGTGTCTGGTGTGTTATCTGTAAGGTATGATTCTGTGAGAATGACAATGTCAGGCTGTTGCTTGACTAGTCTGTGAGACAGTTCTCCCAATTTTGGCACTAGCCTTCAGATGTTAGTAAGGAGGACTTTGCAGCGTCCACAGGGCTGCATGTTTTGCTGTTGTCTTTTCCGCTGCCTAGGTCAATGCCAGGTACACTGGTTTCATTTTTTTTGATGAGATTTTATAGCGATTGATACAACTGAGTGGCTCACTAGGCCATTTCAGAGGGCAGTTGAGAGTCAACCACATTGCTGTGGCTCTGGAGTCACATATAGACCAGACCAGGTAAGGATGGCAGATTTCCTTAAAGGACAGCTTAGTCCCAACTTTTGAATGCCACATTGGTCCAGATGTGTTCTGGACCTACATTATTTCCTGTTGGCATCATGGAGAATTGGACATGGGAAGAAAGTTCCGGTCATGCCTTCATCTGCATCTCTTTAGAAGGATGCAAATTGGTTTTATTCCCGCCTCTAGTGGAATTCCCAATCAACCATTGGAGGCAGCATCGGATGATCACAGTGTAATTTCACGCTTGCGTAAATCCGATTTTTGGGTCTCCCTCTGAATTCTCCCACCGCTCCACTACTGATCCTGCTGGTGGAGGCTTTGGATAATTGCACCCTATGATGGAGGCAATCTGAAATATAAACATTAAATGCTGAAAATACACAGCATGTCACACACAATATTTGTGGAGAAAAAACAGGCTGGATTTAATGGTGGTTGTAGGGATCTTTTCCCTGTGGCTGAAAGCAGGGAGTGATAGAAAGCAAGACACGGGAAAGTATACCCCGGCACTGTCCCTATGAAGGATGACCTCCTGCCCCGAAGAGCTGCACCACCACTAGTGGTGGCTTTTGTTGGGGCTGCCTCTGAAAGAGAAAGGCATGTTGATGGCCATGCATCCTCAGAGCCAGACAAATGGGTTCTGGAGTGCTAGGACCGTTAAGGTAGGATTGGTGAGGGCAGATGGCAGCATTGCTGTTGGAATGGCCATTGCCACTAGTGGGCCTCTGAGTGCACAAAATGGAGAACACCTCTGAAGGCTACTGGGATTTCCCAGTGCACGGTCGTGGGAAGAAAACCGGCACACCAACCACTACCTTCTGCACCATCTTGCCTCTCCCCAAAGTTGCTGGTAAATTCATGTCCAGTGCTTCAGGTTGATGAAATGACCTGAAGCTCCACAGATGCTGCCTGACCTGTTGAGTTTTTCCAGCATTTTATATTTTGATTTTCCTTGGGGCCTGAATGCATTAGAGGAAGAGGCTGCAAATGGAACAAGATACCTGGAGTGGAATAAAAATCAGCCAGGACCCAAAAATCCAGGGGTGGGATTTTCCAACCCCATTGTGGCGGGAGCCACTGTGGGACATTCAGTGGCCCTGCCAAAAGTCCATTGACTTTCAGTGGCAAAACTTTTACTTTACTAAATTAAAGCAGAGTAACTTCACACTACTGATTATAAGCAAGGAGAGGGTTGTGGAATCACAATAATTATTAAAAGCCTCAATGATTGAAGATGCCTTTCAATTTGCTCATGCAATCCCTTGCTTTCTCCCCTCCATTCACAACTATGCCTTCAACCATTTAATTCCGAGCTAAGCTTCAGAATTGCCTCCTCAAAGCTGTCCTCCTTTGCCACTCCGCTTTAAGCCTACCTCTTTGGCCAAGCTATTAGTCATCCATCCTAATATATTACTCTTCGACTTGTAAGTTTATTCTTTTAAATCTGATGTTTCTTTGACGTACCTTATGCCATTTTCTTATTTAAAGGCACCTGTTTTAATTTTTGGCCCTAGTTTTCGGTAACTGTAGTAATACGTGAGTTGCCCTGCCATCGCAAATGTTACAAATTGATCCAGTGTATACATATCATTGCCTTAGTGGGACTGATAGTCTTATGACCGGCAATGATCAATGTTAATGGAATTGATCTTTCTCATGGGTCCTGAGAGGATTTGTGAGTCCAAAATGTAACTTGCATGCATGATTAAATCCGAAGCACAACTTAATCAAAGAATGATATAGGCAATAAAAATGTACTTTTTTGCCCTGTTTTCTACTAGATCATGAGGCACATCTTTAATATTTCAAACCCACTAACAGTTAGGCACTGTTGCCAGCACACAAACCATTCTGTGACTGAAAATGGCCAAGACAAATGTCCAGGCTGTAGTTTCTTAGCACGAGAGCTGTAAAAAGAAACAGAAATTTCTTGCCCATAAAATGTATGTGCTTGAATATATTTCAAAAATCTTTAGTGTCTTCAAGGAATCTATTTTGAAACTCTCTTTGCCCTTAAAAGGGCCCACTATTAATCAGTGTACTTGTTTGGTAGTAATGTGAGGAAAGGTGAATTTATGGATTGAATTAGAAAAAAATAGTAGATGATGGTAGGAATATACCGTGCTCAGTATTTTTAATCTCCAGTGTTCCTTTCAGAAGTAAACTTTTTTATTAATATACTTTATAGATCAGATTTATTTAGCCTATTAATTGTGGGGGGAGTCTTACAAAAAATGGCAGTGTTGAGAGAAATGCACCAGTTTTCTCTCCAGATCTTATGGTACCTTGACAAAAAAAACCATGGGGGCATGTTTCATGCAGGGGGTGGGGCGGTTTGGCCTCAACACACCAGCAAATCCGGCTACACAGAGATCGGGGTGCCACCTTTAAAGGGTGCCCTGAGGAACGAACACACACACACACCACGGAGGTGTTAGGGACTCCCCTCCCCATCGCCGGCATCCCTTGCTCTTCCGTCCGCTCCAGCCACCAGCATATATAACTGAATGCCCCCCTCCCCCAGGAAGCTCCCACAAGGCGACCGCCCCTTGGCACAGGTTTGCCTGGCAGTGCCAAACCTGTGCCAACGGGCAGTACTGGGGGCATTACAGGCCACTGTTTAGCCACGTCCCTCTCCCTCGGGGACTATGCTTACCTTTACGTCCTCCGGGGAGACCTTGAGGGCAGGTTCACGTCCAGGTGAACCTGTTGGAAACCGTCGCTGCGGCTTCAATATACAGTAGGGGGGTCAATATCTGATGAGGGAGTGGGTTAATGATATTAAAATGTCGCTGGCGAGGGACGGGGAAGATCGGATCCTCAGCCTCCACCGACATTTGCACAGATGGCGAATGCTGGCTCAAGATCGCCCCCATTGGGTATAAGTAACAATATCTTGAAATTGCCTGAAAAATGTGCAATTGTGGTTTTTATTGAAGAAGAAAAAGTAAATTGACACATTGCTGAGATTAAGCAGAAAGAAACAAGTTGCAAGATCCTTTTATCAAATTGTGCTAGACATTAAAGCAGTGCTTGGAATATTAGACCGATCATTCAACATAGCAATCCCATACCAGTTAAATAATGACCTTAATTGTTGGGTATCTATAGCAATAACCATGGCAACATAAAAAGGATAGCTTTTGAAGTTTAGTTAGAGGGAATTTAAACCTTGTGAAACCATTATGTTTTCCACCACTCAATTATGCATATTCGATAATCAGTTTATGGGTTCTGTGAAACATCCCATGTCTGTCTTCTCGTAGCTCACAGACCTTTGGCAACTAATGCTGACCTTTCCAAACAAATCAGTTGTTTTTTGATGTATTAGTAAGTATGTTATTAAGTTATTTAGCATCCTGCAATAACTCAGTAATCCCGAATGGAAAGGAACAGTATTTATTGTTGAACACAAAGTAAAGCCACTACTCCATGCATTAGTCCCAAACGGCATAGTAATTCACAGGATCATAGAATACTACAGTGCAGAAGAGGCCCTTTGGCCCATCGCGTCGGCACTGACCCATGAAAGGCTCTGACCTACGCACCTAATCCCACTTGCCAGCACTTGGCCTGTAGCCTTGAATGTTATGGTGTGCCAAGTACTCTTCCAGGTACTTTTTAATGGATGTGAGACATCCTGCCTACGCCACCCTCCCAGACAGTGCATTCCGGACCATCACCACCCTCTGGGTAAAAACATTTTTCCTCAAATCCCCCCCAAAACCTCCCACCCTTCACTTTCAACTTGTGTCCCCTCAAGTTCAGCAAACCGTTCCCGGTGTCTGCTTTATAAACAGCTTAGGTAACGGGTTCCCCCTACTATGATGATGAGGCTGTTTTTGTCGCTTGGCCCGTGACCTTGTTTCTGTTTGCACAGTCTGTTCGGGGGCATATACTGATTAGGCAAACGTCTTTTCCTCGTGGAAAGTTGAAGAGCCACTGCAGGGGGTTCACCCTTGGTGGTGATCTCTGACTGCGATTCCACTGCCTCCGTCTCCATTTCTGAGGCTGAATCCTCGTAGACTTCTCTTAGACGTTCTGTGGGTGGAATTTCCTGTCGGCAGGCCGGTGGGAGTGATCAACATTTTTTTAATAGTCTTATCCCCAATCTTTACCATGTAAGACACTAGTCCTATTTTTGAGAGTACAACTCCTGGGATCCACGGGGAGCCACCTCTGAAATTCCGTACATGGAGAGTGTCTGCCAGTTTGAAGGTCCTGTCAGGCTTGCATCCATCGTGGCCCCATTTTGGGGCTTTTTGTTGTCCTTCAATTTTGTTGCCCAGGTTTGGGAAAGTGAGACTAAGCCTAGTCTGAAGGCATTGGCTCATCAGGTCTGCCAGGGCTATTCTCATTGTCATGTGTGGTGTTGTCCTATAAGTGAAGAAGAAACGTACCAGCTTCATTTCTAGGGAGCCATCATTTGTTTTTTCATGTTGTTTTTGAATACCTGGGATGCTCGCTCAGCTGGATCATTTGACAACTGGTGATAGGGTGCCATACAGATGTACCTCACTCCATTTGTGTTCATGAAAGTCTGAAACTCCCTGCAGGTGAAATAGGCTCCCGTTGTCCATTACAAGGATGTCAGGTGTACCACGTGTGCAGAACGATTGCCAGAGTTTTCTATGGTGCTGTAAGAGGTTATCAAGACCATCCGGTGCACGCGATCCATTTTGAATGGACATCAATCAGGATTAAGAACATAGAGCCCATAAATGGCCCTGTGAATTCTGCGTATACTTGCACCCAGGATCCCCAGCCATTCCCAGGGGGTGCAACGAGGCTGCTGGTGGGACCTTCTAGTTTCCCTGGCAGGTGTTGCACCACTTAACCAGGTTTTCAATGTCCTTGTCTGTACCAAGCCACCAGATGTTGCTTTGTGCAAGCATTTTCATTTCAGAAATCCCTGGGTGACCATCATACAACTTGTAAAGTATTGGTCACTGGCCTAGATGTAGGACAACCACCTGGACTCCCCACAAGATGATACCATCCTCAGTGCTCAACTCTGGATATTAGGAAGTATAAGGTTTTATATCCTCTGCAGGTCATCCTTGTGGTCCACTACTTGGGACAACATAATGTTTTGCTAACGTGGGGCACTTTTGGATCCAAGCCTGAATTTGTTTGACGGATACTGGCAGAATGTCTATAAGGTTCAACATCATGATGACTTCATTCATTTTTGGAGGTGAGGGTAGGCTGGTGGGTAGTGGTACGAGGCTCAAAGCATCTGTGCTGGCGATGTTCTAAGGTGTACTCATAGGCGCCTAACAGCAGCGCCCAGCATGAGACCTGAGCTGATGCTGTTGGATGGGGGAGGGAGGGGGCACAGTGCTTTACTTTCTACGAAGAGGCCCAACAGAGGTTTGTGATCCATCACTATGGTGAAATGCCAACCATAGACGTATTGGTGGAATTTCTTCACCACCAATACAATGGCCAAACCTTCTTTCTCCATTAGGGCATACTTCCTTTTTGCATCCGCCAGGGTTGTTGAAGCATACGCGATTGAGCACTCTGTTCCATCGCTGCTGGAGAGAAACATGTTGGTTTTCTCACCAGAAACGACACACTGCCATTTTTTGGTAAGATTCCCCTCATCGAGTCAAACAGTACAGAAGAGACCCCTCGGCCCATCAAGTCTGCACAAACAAAACTACATTAAATCTACATCTAATCCCACTTTCCAGCACTTCGCCTATAGCCTTGAATGTTATAACATTACGAGTGGTTTTTAAGGTTGTGAGATTTCCCACCTCTACTACTCTTAAGGGGCAGTGGGTGGTGGGGGCGGCGGCGGGGGGGTGGGGTCCAGGCAGGGGTGGGGGGGGAAGGGTGCTTTGCTTTCTGCGAAGAGGCCCAACAGAGGTTTGTGATCCATCACTATGGTGAAATGCCAACTATAGACGTATTGGTGGAATTTCTTCACTAAGGCCAAACCTTCTTTCTCCATTTGGGCATACTTCCTTTTTGCTTCTCTTCATAGTTCAAATCCTCCATTCCAGGCCTCATCCTATGAATCTCCTCTGCACCCTCTCCAGTGCAATCACATACTTCCTGTAGTGAGGCGACCAGAACTATGCACAGTACTCCAGCTGTGACCTAACCAAAGTTTGTGTAGCTCTATCATAATCTCCCTGCTTTTATAATCTATGCCATAACTATTAAAGATAAGTGTCCCATAGGCCTTCCTCACTGTCCTATTAATCTGTCCTGCTGCCTTTAGGGATCTGTGGACAAGCACCCCATGATCCTTCTGTTCTTCTGAGCTTCCTAGTCTGCCATTCATTGAGTACTTCTTTGTATTGTTTCTTCTTCCAAAGTGCATCACTTGCACTTGTCAAGGTTAAATTCCATCTGCTCCAGATCTGCCCATCTGCCCAACCCGTCTATATCTTCCTGAAATCTAAGACCACCTTCCTTACCATTAACCACCCTGCCAATCTTTGTGTCATCTGCAAACTTACCATTCCTCCCATATTCTCATCCATATCGTTCATATATATATTAGGCATGGTGGTACAGTGGTTAGCACTGCTGCCTCAGTACCAGGGACCCAGGTTTGATTCCAGCCTTGGGTGACTATCTGTGTGGAGTTTGCATGTTCTCACCGTATCTGGGTGGATTTCCTCGAGGTACTCCTGTTTCCTCCCATAATCCAAAGATATGCAGATCAGGTGGATTGGCTATGCTAAATTGCCCCTTAGTATTCAAAGTTGTGTAGGTTAGGGGGATTAGCAGTGTAATGTTGGGTTATAGAGATGGGGTGGGCCCGGGTATGATGCTCTGTCGGAGAGTTGATGAAGGCTTGATGGGCCATATGCCCTTCTGCACTTTAGGGATTCTATGATTCTGTGAATAAGCCCTGATCCCTGTGGTATGCCACTGAACACTGGCCTCCAGTCACACAAGCAGCCTTCTACCTCCACCCTCTCCTACTACTAAGCCAGTTTGGATCCAACTTGCTACATTACCCTGAATTCCATGTGCTTTGAACTTCTTTATCAGTCAAAGGCTTTGTTGAAATCCATATAAACTACATCAACTGCACTACCCTTATCTACACATTCAATCACTTCCTCGAAAAATTCGATCAAAATTGTTAGGCATGAGGTCCCTCTGAGAAAGCCATGCCAACTATCCCTAATCAAACATTGGCTCTCCAAGTGGAAATTAATTGTCGTCTTCAGAATTTTCTCCAAAAGTTTCCCTACTACTGATGTGAAACTCTCTGGTCTGTAATTCCCTGATTTGTCTCTACCATTCTTCTTGAAAAGTGGAACCACATTAGCTGTCCTCCAATCCTCTGGCACCTCCCTTGTGGTCATAGAGGAATTTTTAAAAATGGGTCAGAGCCCCTGTAATTTCCTCCCTTGTTGCCTGGGATACAACCCATTCACACTTGGGGATTTGTCCACTTTTAAGCCTGCCAAAACCTCCATTATCTCCTCACTATGTCATATTGTTCAAGAACCTTACAGTTCTGCTCCCCGAATTCTGTATCTGCATCACCCTCCTCCTGAGTGAAGACAGATATGAAGCACTAGTTTAGCACCTTACCATGTCCTCCAGCTCCACACACACATTCCCCCCTTCCTCCCAAATGGGCCCTACTCTTTTCCTGGTTATTTCTGCTCTGCGAATCCACACACCATGCTTAATTGAACAGCAAGCCCACTCTCGTAACTTAATTGTCAACTCGGAGAAGATGACAGATGAGTGACTTTCTCTCACGTTGCAGGGTTCTGACCCCTGTGTAAAGCCTGGATCCTGATGCCTGCAGGAAAAATCCTGTCCATAGGAAATTGACTTTTTGATAGTCGCTATCAGATTTTAGAAGAGATTTTGGGCCATCTCAAATGTAGACGTAGCGAGGCCCACATTCCTCTGTGCAATGGAGGAAGGATGGAAACAGACCCGCATAAGCAAGATTCTATTCCCCCACTGCCACCACCACATGTTCCTGATCACTTGAGTTCTGTGAGTCATCCAGTCCTCAGACTGACTATGACCCTGGTGGTCGATGACTATGCATGATATGCTCTTTAAAAAAAAACAGCAAACAGAAGATCCACTGTCTGGATATCTGTGCCGTCTACATTCATTCTGCTTCAAATGCAGCCCCTTAATTATAAAAAATAATGCATTTTAATGCACTCATTATAAACTATCTGTTGCAAACTAGAAATCAGCTAAAAAGATAAAATACTCTGTTGCGAAGGTGTTTTGGTTGTCAGTTTGGGACAATGTAATAACATTTTCAAGATTTTTGAAATCTGTTTTGACCTTGAAACATTTATCAGGCCAGCTACATCTGCAGACATTTCAGTCAGCAGTGGTTGCAGTGGAGCCTTGCCAAGATTCAGCATAACTAACCCGTTTTGGAGAATCGCTGACAATTCTGTACATTGTCCCTCAGTTTAGTATTTGCTAAACCCGTATCCTCCAGTTAGACTGAAAGGTTAGTTGCAATGTGATGCAGTAATTGACAATCGGAAATCGACCATTTCCCATGGCACTTATGTCCTCCAGTAGATATTCACAAGATTGGTTTCTGGGATGAGAGTGTTGCCAAATGATGAGAGGCCAAGTAAATATACCGTTTTGAGTTTGGAAGAACGTAAGGTGATCTTATTGAAACATGCAAGATTCTGAAAGGATTGACAAGGTATACTCTGAGAAGTTGTTTCCCCTTACTGGGGAAACCTAGAACATAAGGGCACAGTCTCAGGATAAGGGGTCAATTATTTAGGACTGAGATGAGGAGAAATTCCTTCTGAGGGTTGTGAATCCTTGGGATTTTCTACCCCAGAAGGTTGATGCGTCATCATTGAGTACATGTACACACACACACATAAGTGCTTATGAGCAATCTGCAAAAGATGCTGACTTTGCTTACCGTCCCTGTGTTATCCATGCTGTTAAACAGACCAATCTCGGCAATGAGGACAGTGCAATTAGCCTGTGTCATCAAATGAAAGAGTAGAAATTCAGCTTGGAGTCCAGTGATGATCATTATTCAGAAAGCTCTGCCACAGATACATATGTGCATACATTGTGTGAAGATAGGATTGGCTCAGCTATGATGGCCCCTGCAGATGAATTGTCTAACATTTACTGCCTATTATGCATAAATGGCCAGATCTGGGTATTGGAGGGCCACCTTGGCTCACAGAACGATACCTCAGCAAAGAGTTAATGGCATCAGAAGAAGAAAGCTAAAGAATGTTAAACAAATGAAATAAATAGCACAAATAGAGCAATGGTTTGTACGTGCATTGAATTGTTTTATTATAAATCCCATCTGTTTTATATTGTAATACAAGTGAGTATTTTAAAGTGGGCACGCCTGTGTTTTAGTGTGATGTGAGGACTGCTAATACTAATAGCTTGACAATAATCTGAAGAAAAGAAATCTGTTCATATAGGGGAATATTTCCTATGAATAGTGTTATGAAATGGTAAAACATTTATAAAGAATAGGTTGATTATTACACCGTAAAAAGATGTCAGAGGGCATCTCTGTAATCATCTGTTTGATTTACACATTTCCGATTTATTAATGCTTTTCGTTTTAACAGGCACCGCTTTGTGTTGTAAGCCATGGAGAGAGTGGACCTATTCGCTGCAACAGGTGTAAAGCCTACATGTGTCCATTGATGCAGTTCATTGAAGGCGGGCGGCGGTACCAATGTGGATTCTGCAATTGTGTCAATGAAGGTTACTATTTCATTTTATTGTCTCTTGATATCAGAAACCTCCCAGGCATTAATCAGTTCAGACAGCGGCACCTCAAATAAAATAAATTAAATAGAGAAAATGCCTATTGTTATGCATAAATGGCCAGATCTGGGTATTGGAGGGCCACCTTGGCTCACAGAACGATACCTCTTGCTGCAACTGTACAAGGCACTGGTGAGGCCGCAACTGGAGTACTGTGTGCAGTTTTGGTCCCCTTATTTGCGAAAGGATATATTGGCATTGGAGGGAGTGCAGAGAAGGTTCACCAGGTTGATGCCGGAGATGAGGGGTGTAGCTCATGAGGAGAGATTAAACAGATTGGGTCTGTACTCGTTGGAGTTTAGAAGGATGAGGGGTGATCTTACAGAGACATATAAGATGATGAAGGGGCTGGATAGGGTAGAGGTGGAGAGATTCTTTCCACTTAGAAGGGAAACCAGAACTAGAGGGCACAGCCTCAAAATAAGGGGGGGCCGGTTCAGAACAGAGTTGAGGGGGAACTTCTTCTCTCAGAGGGTAGTGAATCTCTGGAATTCTCTGCCCATTAAAGTGGTGGAGGCTTCCTCGTTGAATATGTTTAAATCACGGGTAGATAGTTTTCTGATCGATAAGGAAATTAGGGGATATGGGGAGCAGGCGGGTAAGTGGAACTGATTCGCTTCAGATCAGCCATGATCTTGTTGAATGGCGGGGCAGGCTCGAAGGGCCAGATGGCCTACTCCTGCTCCTATTTCTTATGTTCTTATGAAACTTCAATAGTTTTGTGCAGCTCTCAAAAGGCATTATCGTGGAATGCATGGCCTAAACACTTGTTTAGGTCCATTTTCAGGTGCAGGGTATTTGGTGCACTGTGGGTGACACCTGAAGTGCTCGGGCCTCATCAGAATATTTCCAGCAAGCCGCAAATGTCAATTCCAGCATCCTGAAGCAGCTCGCCAGCTTGATCTGGACTCATTTGATTGGCTGCCTGATCAACAATGATCCTCCGGTAAATATTTAAAAATGGGGACGAGAACAGGATTGGGGTAATTCAGAGTGGTGAGGGGACCTCAGAGTGTTTTGGGGCATGGAGGAGAACTTAAAATTTTGGTGTTAAATGCTGGTTAACTTTACCCTACATTTACTTAACAGCACTTTGTCCTTAAATGGAACAGTTTTTTTGTTAGTAGTTAGTAATATATTGTAATTGCATGGTTTGATGCTTCAACCTTGATTGAATATTTCTCCATTCGATTTTCCATGTGCAGCACCATAGGGGATCTGTTACTTTTCTAAAAGATTGAATTGGGTTTGTGTATCCCCCTGAGAGTTGAGGCTAAAAGGTCACCATGAAACCTATTTTCAGATATATTTAGAAACTAATTTTAAGTTGTATTTTCTTGAAAAGAAATTGCTTGTGTTAGTTTACACAAACCAGTCGGGTACATAGAGCTGACTTTAAGTTGCCTTGTTTGATTTGAAAGCTAAATTTCCCGTCACTTTCTCCACTAACGTTGCTGCATTCCCTCAGATGAAATCAAGCCATATTTGTTCAAAGAAAGATCAGCAGCATGTGCAAGCTGGGATTAAGTGGTTGGCTATTTTCCAAGTATGTTGCCAGAGCTGTTTGACTGGAACATTTTACTTAAGTTGGATTTTATTCAGTTGGATCATAATAACCCTTTCCCTTATAAAGTAAGCTTGTTAACACTGGCTCTTAGAATCTTTCTTCCTGCTGCCTCCCCACAAGTTCGAGGGCAAATACATTTGTTCCATTTGTGGTAATCAGTGAAACTACTGATGCTTTTAAAAATCATTGGATATGAAGTACAAAGTCATTGGTGCCAAGATGCAGGAGATTATTATGGTTTATGCTGTGATATAACTAAAGTTAGTGACTGTTTTTTACCAGCTATGCAGTGATAGGATTAGTATGACTTTTATTTTCTATAAAATCACAATCCATGTATGAATGAGAATGTTTGCTTTGTATTTAAGCTGCTGTTGTAGAAAGCTCCTCTTGGTCAGCTGTTTACAGCTGCTTGTGCAATTCTCAGGGGGATTCCTGGAACACCCCAGTGATATTTCAGGCCGAGTATATTTCCCAATTTCAGTGCTGGTAGAACTGGAGCACAACAAGCTTTGTATTTGCCAGTTTCCCAGGAACTCCCAACCTTGACGAAGCTGGTTGCTTTGTAAAAAGCTAGTGGGAGCTTTGTGTAAATGGATATTGGAAACTTAAGTGCAGCTGCAGCCCTTGAATGGCTGAAGCCATTTTTTAAGAACTTTTGTGTCACTTAGATGCTATTGACAGCACCTCTAAAACCTGTGACCTCTATCACCTAGAAGAACAGGACAGCAGATGCAAGGGAACACTACCTGCAAATTCCCCTCCAAGCCACACACCATCCTGACTTGGAACTATAGCGCCATTCCTTTACTGACACTGAGTCAAAATCCTGGAGCATCCCCCTAACAGCACTGTGGGTGTACTTTCGCAATATGGACTGCAGTGGTTCAAGAAGGCAGCTTACCACCACCTTCTCAAGGGTAATTTGGAATGGGAAATTAAAAAACTGGGCTAGTCAGTATAGCCCACATCCCATTTTTTAAAAATCCCAGGTTAGAGGGGTTTTTGCTAATCTCTTGGAATGATTATGACAGGACTATTGAACACCATGAAATTTCAACAGCACTGAATTTCAGGCTGACCATAAAATATTGATGGGGCAAGTCTAAATGGCTGAAGGATGTCATAGAATACCTTCCTATGGTGATGCTTTTTTGCAAGCCCAGGAAAGGAAGGTTGTGTCTTTTGGGTCTCAACGGCACAGTCCTGACAGGAGGATTTGGCACAAAGGATGAGCACAGTCTCCATCATTAAGAGGACCTGGAAGTAAATATCTGGCAACTTAAGGCCAGCTGGCACCTCCCTATGTTAGGTAGATAAGCAGAGTGTAAAAGGTTTCTCTCAGCCAGTTACATTTGTTGGGACTCTGTACTTTGATGGGACCCGTGTAGTTACTTTGATGGGACCCATGTAGCTCTATAGCTCTTTTATAACTGCACATACATACCATTCTGAGCAAGGAACACTTTCTGTATGCAATTTACAACTTGAATTATTGTCACTTGTGAAAGTGAGCCCACAGAACGAGTTTCCAACAGAACTAAGATGCAATAAGGGTATTAATTTAATAACAGACATATTGGACTGTAGACGTTTGAGTTTCATGGTGTGTATTCATCAAACTTGCAACTTAGTGCTGTGGCCTCGATTTTATCACAGGGCAGGTTCAGTGTGTGGTGCAGCAAGGGGACAGGCCAAGCTAAAACCTTCATGCTGAGACCTGGACAAATTTTAAATTGGACTCCCACCTGAATCTGGCAGGAATGCCCATTCAGCTGCGAGGTTGCATCTTGTGGACTATGCAGAATAGGAAACATAACTTACATTTTTACTTGGACAATGAAGCTTTACTGTAAATTTTCAAAAACTGCTGGTTAGTCAAAATCTAAGTGTGTGTGCCAAATTCAATCAGACCACTCCCCTACCATATTATTTAGGCATAATTTTACATATAAATGTCCTCAAATCATTTAGTAACATAATTTAAGGCCATAAGACGTAGGAACAGAAATAGGCCATTCGGCTCATGATGGGGCGGCACAGTGGTTAGCACTGCTGCCTCACAGCATCAGGGACCCGGGTTTAATTCCCGGCTTGGGTCACTGTCTGCGTGGAGTTTGCACTTTCTCCCCGTGTCTGCGTGGGCTTCCTCCAAGTGCTCCGGTTTCCCCACAGTCCAAAGATGTGCGGGTTAGGTGGATTGGCCATGCTCAATTGCCCCTCCGTGTGAGAGGGACTAGCTAGGGTAAATGCATGGGGTTATGGGGTTAGGGCCTGGGTGGGATTGTGGTTGGTGCACACTCGATGGGCCAAATGGCCTCCTTCTGCACTGTAGGATTCTATGATTCTAAGTCTGCTCTACTATTTAATGAGATCATTACTGATACGATAATCCTCAATTCCTGCCTTATCCCCATAACCCTTGATTCCCTTACTTATTAAAAATCTGTTTATCTCAGCATTGAACATACTTAACGACCCAGTCTCTACAGCCCTCTGCGGTAAAGAATTTCATAGATTTGCTACCCACTGAGAAAATAAATTCCTCCTCATCTCTGTCTTAAATGGGTGACCCCTTAATCTGATATTATGCCCCACAAGGGGAAATAACCTCTCCGCATCTATCCTCTCAAGCCCTCTGAGAATCCTCTATGTCTCAATAAGGTCACCTCTCATTCATCTGAACTCCAATGAATACAAGGCCAATCTACTCGATCTCTCCTTAAAAGAAAATCGCTCC
Organism: Mustelus asterias; assembly: GCF_964213995.1. Classification (NCBI taxonomy): domain Eukaryota; kingdom Metazoa; phylum Chordata; class Chondrichthyes; order Carcharhiniformes; family Triakidae; genus Mustelus; species Mustelus asterias. The sequence goes on along the minus strand of NC_135801.1, from coordinate 74,644,487 downwards.
ATCAACCTAGTGAACCATCACTGGACTGCCTCCAATGCTCGCATGTTTTTCCTTATAGGGACCAAAACTGTCCACCATATTCCTTGTGTGGTCTAACTAGTGCCTTGTATAGTTTTAGCAAGATTTCCCTATTTTTATGTTCCATTCTCTTTGAAATAAAGATCAACATTCATTTTGCCTTCCCTATTACCTGCCGAACTTGCATGCTAGCTTTTTGTGATTTATACACAAGGACCCCCAAATCTCTCTGTGCTGCAGCTTTCTGCAGAGTTTCTCCATTTAAATAATATTCAGCTCCTTTATTCTTCCCACTGTAGGGGTTCTATGATTCCCACTGTAGGGGTTCTATGGTTCAAAGTGCATAACTCCACGCTTCCTACACCAAAGATGTAATTTGGAATTAATTTTATGGCAGAAGCAGTCATTTGTCATCGGTAGTGTTCCATTGCCATTCTTAACATCATTGTGAATTGTATTGATCGCTCAGGGGTCATCAACGTGCTCAAAAGCTTCAGTAAATTTGTGGAAGTGACTATTACATTTCTGAAGTAATCATGGTGGAATTTGAATTCAATAAAAAAAAAACCTGGAATTAAGAATCTATCGATGACTATGAAACCATTGTCGATTGTCAGAAAAATCCATCTGGTTCACTAATCTCCTTTAGGGAGGGAAATCTGCCATCCTTACCTGGTCTGGCCTACATGTGACTCCAGAGCCACGGCGGGGGGGGGACTTTTGGGGATATTTTTCAATGCCAAATCAAACTGTTTCTAATAAAAAATTTAAAACATGGAACATGTAGTTGTCAGTACATAACTATTTTATTTCCTTTCATTTTTCTCTGTGTGAAATGGAATGGGGTGTTATAAGCTACATGAGCTATATGCTCATTATATACAGGAATTGGAAAATTTACTTTACATAATATACTACTGTTTTACTTACCAGGCTCGATATCCAACCCACCAAGATAATTTTTTTTAAAAATTAATGTTAAATCTGCGTCCCCTCGATACACATTATTTATACCTAAAAGCTTAAATGCTTGCATGTCTGTTAGACTCAGTGGAACCAGTGTCATTCTGAAAAAAGATGGATGTGAAGTGGCTTTCCCTTGTGAAATGGTTTTCTGAAATGGCTTTCCCAGGTGTCCAGTGGTGCTTTAGAGATATGATTGGTCAAGCCTTCTTAGCAAACATGGATCATTCTACTGGAAAGAAGTTACATAAAATCATCACGTGCAGGGGAAAAGGGAGATACGTTTACATCTCCATTAATGATTTGTGCACTGACTATGTTAAACAATGCATGCATAACTTACTGCACCAGCTGGGAATTCGAACAATACATGGCACAATATTGTTGATGCCAACTGATATTTGAAATGTAGGATTTACACTGGCCTTGGCATGGCTGGTCCTGCCACAACAGAAGCAGCCAACCAGTTGAATGTCCATTGACTTCAGCGGGGCTGGAAGATCCTGCCAGCAGGCAGGGCTGGAAAATCCCACCCTTACTCAAGTTTTGTCATCATTGCCATAACTTAGAATTTTTTCTCACGAACAAACTCTGTCATCACTTTTGATGTTAGTTGAATGCTTCTGAGCATTTTGAAGGCAGTTAAATAATGCTAAATGATATTGTTTAAGCTTTGTATGATTTAATTTAATTTAATGTCGATTGATCACCAATGATATCAGTTCATTGCAATTTGATTCCCTGGGATGCTAAATGATGACAAAATGATATCTCTTGAATGTAAATGATGATAAATGATTGGTATGGTATGAACACCTTTGAATACAATAGATGTCAAAATGTTCTGACAGGGAATGTTGTGGCACTGTGTGGTGGGATGCAGGTTTGCATCAATTATTTACACCATAAAAACACAAAATGCATCAAATAAGTTTCCATGTATCACTGAGGTGGATTGAATATTTTGTTGTATTATTCCAACCATTCTTTTGCCATCTGGTAGCAACTATCTAGATTTCTCAACAGATTTCCTTCACGTGGCATTCAACTACCTCACTTTTCTGCAATTTCATCCTCATTGCATTTCTAATTCCTACTGATATCTGCCAACTCCAAGTATTTTCATATTTCTCGCGCAGCTTCAGCACTCTGTCTATATTTCTAATTGCTGCTGCATCTTTATTCGTAGTTCTGCCTGTTTCTGGTTCTCATTCGTGTTTTGCAACTTTTTTAAACCTTTGTCATTTTTCTTATTTTCCCTTTTGCCAGTGTCAAATTCCTTACCTCATTAGGAAGATAGTCTGGAAATCTGTTATTTGGGTACTGTTACCAGATGTATGATAGTATAACAAGCCCACCAATTTTCCTTTCCTTCATAGGGCCCCTGCATGATAACATAACTAACATCAGAAACTCATAACATGGATCTGAATATGTGTTCCACCATTCTGTGCGACATTGTTCAACAATTCTTCACGTGCTGTCCATCATGGTTTATCTTATCAAAGAACTGTAAAGATTCTCAACACAGCCAAAAGCCATTCCACACATTAATTTTTTTTTATTCATTCATGGAATGTGGGCATTGGTGGCTATGCCTATATTTATTGCCCATCCCTAGTTGCCCTTGAGAAGTGGTGGTGAGCTGCCTTCTTGAACTCTGCAGTCCCTGAGTTCTGGGTACACCCACAGTGCTGTATTGGAGGGAATTCCAGCATTTTGATCCAACGACAGTGAAGGAATGGTGATATATTCCCAAGTCAGGATGGTGAATGACTTGGAGGGGAACATCCCAAGTGGTGGTGCTCCCAGGTATTTGCTGCTCTTGTCATTCTAGTTGGTAGTGGTTGTGAGTTTGGAAGGTTCTGCCTAAGGAACCTTGGCGAGTTCCTGCAGTGCGGCTTGCAAATGGTACAACCTGCTGCCATTGTTTCTCAGTGGTGGAGGGATTGAACATTTGGGGAAGGGGTAGCAATCAAACGGGTTGCTTGAGTGTTGTTGGAGCTGCACTCATCCAGGCAAATAGAGAGTATTCCAGCAAACTGCTGACTCGTGCCTTGCAGATGGTGGACAGACTTTGGGGAGTCAGGAGGTGAGTTCTCACAGCCAGATTCCTAGCCTTTGACCTGCTCTGGTAGCCATAGTATTTATTTAAATTAAGCTTATTTATTAGTCACAAATAGGCATACATTAACACTGCAATGAAGTTAGTGTGAAAACCCCTAGTTGCCTCACTTTGACGCTGTTTAGATACACTGAGGGAGAATTTAGCATGGCCAATGCACCTAGCCAGCACGTCTTTCGGACTGTGGGAGGAAACCAGAGAACCCGGAGGAAATCCACACAGACACTGGGAGACCGTGTAAATTCCACACAGACAATGACCCAAGCTGGGAATCGAACCTGGGTCCCTAGCGCTGTGAGGCAGCAGTGCTAACCACTGTGTCACCCGCGGTCTCACGATGCCTTCAGACTTCTTTTCTTTGGGGAAACGATACACGCATTTGAAGTAGCAAAGTTTCAGTTGCTTCTGACTGGAATAGTTTATCACTAAACCTGACCCATGATATATCTTCCTGCAGTGCAAAGCAGACGATGTGTCAGAAATAGAAGGTCTGGATGGACTGTGCCCGCTCCTCCCACCCCTCGATGGAAAATTAGCCGATATGCCAGGAATATGCTAAGGAAATTTAGCATGTCCAGGACAACTCTCTCAGATGTACCATAAAAAGCATCCCTTCCAGATGTATCACAGCTATCACAATGCGATCTGACAGCTAAACGTTAACCTCCTACTCTTGATGTGTTTTTTTAAAGATATTTTTAATACTATTTTGGATATCTTTTTTCTCTCTTTAGTGCCTCCGTTCTACTTTCAACATTTGGACCACATGGGTAGAAGGTTGGATCACTATGACAGGCCAGAGTTGTCTCTTGGGTCCTATGAATTTATGGCTACTTTAGATTACTGCAAGGTAAGTATTTCTGGCATGTGAGCCATCCTCCTACATTGATAATCCCTCTGCAGCATGACACTCACTTTCCCTCAATATGTTCAAACAGTATTTTTTTCCCCCAGTAACTAATCAATAGCTTCCTCTACGGTTTTTTCCAGACTGAAAGCATTGTTTTTTGCAATTAACATGACTAAGTGCAGATCAACCATGATGTAACTGAATACAAGGCAGGCCAAAGGGTTCAATATCCTACTGCTTTTCTGAATATCCCTGCGTATTTCTATTCCAATGAATATAGATTTTTCTGGTATGCTGGATGAATATAAAATTTATTTAAATATATTTTTTGAACCAGGATTAAAAGGTTTCTAGTGATTAATGAGCAACTATACATAATAATGTTATACACCCAATGGTTGCAGTTTGGTGTCCTCCTGCCATTTGTTAAACCTGATTACTTATTTTTAGTATCCTTCATTGGCCTTACTTGTTTGGTATTGCTTCGCTTACTAAACTGAGCATACACTGCTTTTAACCAGAAATTCCTCCCTGACTTTCATATTGAGCAAGATGTTTTGGGGAGCATGTATTGGATATAAATTGCTAAGCTCTTAATTATGCATTTATTTTGGCTTGATGTTTTGCTTGCATGTTTATGAAGAAACAATGGAAGCTTAATTTCCTTAGCTTGGCATCCCCTACCCAGCCGAATCCAACAGCAATATCTGCTGGCTCATTCTGTGTTACAAGATATTAAATGGTACGGCAGTGATTTGTTGAAGTAATGTAGGCAATAAAGGCAAATTTATTGTAATTGTAAGCATGCTATTATTATTAAAATGTCAATGCCATAATTTTCCTGTTAAATTCAATATTTTGGGGGTTAAATTGGATAGTTCCTGGAAATGGATGCACTGGTCATGATGTGTAATCATCCTGGTGTAACACAGGCAACTCAGCATCTTAGTGCTGCCTGCTCATGGCCTTGATTTCTCTGTGCAGTCAGCACTGACCATGCTGTTGATTGGCTGCATGCATTAGCAGAGGACTGAACATCGTTACTGCCCAGCACAATTTCAAGTTAAGCTGCACTGCTTAAAGCTAGCCTGCACCAGGCAAAAGGGTGGAGCATTGTGGCTGGAGCAGGTCTAGAAGTCCTTTGTGAGTTGAAGGTGGCCTGCAAAAGTGGGAAGAATGGTTGAGCTTGGGGAAGAGCAGGCACCCAGATTTTCTGATGCTACAATGGGGATATTGGAGGCAGTAGAAAGAGAAGGAGGTGTCCTGTATCCACGAAGTAGGGAAAAGACCCTAAGATAGATCGGCTGAAATTTTACGACGCCCCAGTGAGAGGCAGTAATATGTATAAGGTTTCGAGCCATGGCAGAAACACCATGCCCACTGTCTTGCCGCAGCTGCCGGGCCCTGCAGTAATTCCACTGGCACGGGAAGTGTTGGTTGGCCTCCCTGCCCTTTGATCAACTGAGACCAGTAAATGGCCAAAGAGCCACTCGCGTCAATGTTGGTATTTACCCGTGATGGGGGAGTGCTGTTACCAAGTGTCCAATCTACCAAATGAAACCTGATAGACTGGTGACTGGTGTGACCATAAGATGTAGTAGCAGAAGTAGGTCATTCAGCCCACCAGGTCTGCTCTGCAATTCAGTCAGATCATGGGTGATCTGATACAATAATGCTTAACTCCACTTTCCCGCCTTGTCCCCAGAACCCTTAATTCCCTTACCTTTTCAGGAATTCTGTGCCAGATGGAGGACCCCCCCCCCCCCAAAACCCCAAGATGCTGGCCCCTTGCTGGAGCCTGGCCCTGGCAAGATTTACAACAGTTACTGAGGCAGTGCTGCACTGTCAGAGATGCCATTTTTTTACATGCAACATTAAATCAAGGCCCCATCGGGCTGCTCAGATGGATGTAAAACATTCCATGGCACCACTTAGAAGAGCCCGGGAGGTATCCCTGGTGTCCTAGCCAGTATTTATCCCTCAATTGACTCTATAAAAACAGATCATTATCACATTGCTGTTGTGTGCAAATTTGCTGCCATGCTTCCTACAATACAGCAGTGATCAGGCCAGCATTTGTTGCTCATTCCCAATTGTCTTTGAGAGAGTAATGGTAAGCCGCCTTCATGAATCATTGTTCACGGTGCTGTAAGGAAGGGAGTTCCAAAGAACGGTGATATAGTTCCAAGTCAGGATGGTGTGTAGCTTGGAGAGGAATTTGCAGCTGGTGGTGTTTCCACATATTGGCTTTCCTTTCTTTTCTAGGTGGTATAGTTTGTGGTTTTGGAAAGTGCTGATGAAGGAGCTGAGGCAGGTTGCTGCAGAAAATCTTGTATGTGGTACACACTGCTGCCACTGTGCATCTGTATGTGGAGAGAATGAACGTTTAAGCTGGTGGGTGGGGTGTCCATCAAGCCGGATGCTTTGTCCTGGATTCTGTTGGGATTCTTGTGTGGTGTTGGAATTAAACACATTCAGGCAATCTTAACTGAGTTAAATCACATCTGACTGCCACAATGAGGCAGAGCCAGCTCCAAGAAACTATATGAGGTGACCGACATCCTCATTGCCAATACCTTCAGCGCTCTCCATCATGGTTAATTTGTCACATGTCATTTTCCAGCCAATTAAACTCATGTTGAGATACAAATGCCTTTCATGGTATTAGATGTGTTTTCATCTCGTCTAGATGTTTTGAAATTCTTCACAAATAGGAAAACTCACTCCGACAAATGTACGTATTTCTTCCAGGGAGTAAGCAGTTGATTTGTAAAAGTTGTATTTTTTTCAGCACATTTTCTGGCTGTTTTGGACAGACCCCCCTAAAAACCATCTCTTGGACTGTGGGAGGACCACAAAACAGTGATTGAGAACCTTTGTCATAAAAGACAGCACAGAGGTCAAATCAGCATGTGTTGGGACTCTGGGCACAAGTGTGCTGCATTCAGGGCAGGGGGCAGGCTAGCACAAGTGTCAGCTTGCCGAAGCGCCAAGTTGCGCATAAGTCTGCCAGGAAGATAGCATTCAATGTCATGGAGCATGGAAGAGTCTGGCACCAACTTGGCACAGGCCTTTGCACAGAACTTGGAACCTATCTTTGCCAACATAGAACTGGTGGCCAACTCAATCAACCCACCATGATGCAGCATGATGGCAAATGTATCAGCTTTCATTGCAGCATAAGCAGTTTCCCCAAAGGTTTGATTGCTTTAATGGACTTCAGGCTGAAACTCTGCATAGTTAACTAGCTGCTATGCAAGCTCAGACTGCTCTCAGGCAACATGGCTGCATCATGGCTGAAAATTCTAGTGCTCAAAGGACTTATAAGATGTCATGCAGTGCAGCAGTCTGTCCTCTGATAGACCAGTAAGATTGCTGAGGCACCACCCTGGGAGAGTGGCAGTGGCTCCATAGAGAAAAGGCCTGCAATGGCATGTCAGGATGAATGCATTCATCTTCCCAACTCCATGCCACCTGTTCCCTTGCTATTTTCTGTCAGCCAGCCCAGGCTGCTGATTCGCATGCTGAGATAGCACAGCCTGTAGCACCATGAAGCTGGATCTTCAGTACTGCACTGGAGTGTTTGCCTTGATTTTTGTTTTCAAGCCCCGGAGGGTACTTGAACCAGAACTTTGTGGCTCAGAGGTGGGAGTGCTATGAACTGAACCACAGCTGAAGTTACCTTTCTTTGATTAGAGTGTGTTAATGGCCTCCATTATGTAACAATGGATGGCAAAGTGTAATGTTCCAAATATCTCCAGATCTAGCCTGGAAGATGTCAGATGTATAAAAGCTCATTGCCAGAGTCACCTTCACCGCAGTGCAATTCTTCATCTGCTCTCATGTAAGAACATGTTAAAGAACAACATGTAAATGTAATGTTAATTTTTACCCTTTGACCATCAGGATAAAAATGTTTCCAATTCTGCCAAGTGCATGTTTTTATATATAGAACCATAGAAAATTACAGCTCAGAAACAGGCCTTTTGGCCCTTCTTGTCTGTGCCGAACCATTTTTGCCTAGTCCCACTGACCTGCACTTGGACCATATCCCTCCACACCCCTCTCATCCATGAACCCGTCCAAGTTTTTCTTAAATGTTAAAAGTGACCCCGCATTTACCACTTTATCTGGCAGCTCATTCCACACTCCCACCACTCTCTGCGTGAAGAAGCCCCCCCTAATATTCCCTTTAAACTTTTCTCCTTTCACCCTTAACCCATGCCCTCTGGTTTTTTTCTCCCCTAGCCTCAGCGGAAAAAGCCTGCTTGCATTCACTCTATCTATACCCATCAAAATCTTATACACCTCTATCAAATCTCCCCTCAATCTTCTACGCTCCAGGGAATAAAGTCCCAACCTATTCAATCTCTCTCTGTAACTCAGCTTCTCAAGTCCCGGCAACATCCTTGTGAACCTTCTCTGCACTCTTTCAACCTTATTTACATCCTTCCTGTAACTAGGTACACAATACTGTACATTGTGCAACTGTACACAATACTCCAAATTCGGCCTCACCAATGCCTTCTATAACCTTACCATAACACTCCGATTTATAAAGGGCAATGTACCAAAGGCAATCTCTACGACCCTATCCACCTGTGACGTCACTTTTAGGGAATTCTGTACCAGTATTCCCAGATCCCTCTGTTCAACTGCACTCTTCAGAGTCCGACCATTTACCCTGTACGTTCTACTTTGGTTTGTCCTTCCAATGTGCAATATCTCACACTTGTCTGCGTTAAATTCCATTTGCCATTTTTCAGCCCATTTTTCTAGTTGGTCCAAATCCCTCTGCAAGCTTTGAAAACCTTCTTCACTATCCACTACACCTCCAATCTTTGTATCATCAGCAAACTTGCTGATCCAATTTATGTATCATTTATTAATTAGAAAATGTGATCTTTTTCAGATGTTATGTCAATTCATTTCCAAAATTAATTGTGTTAGCGGTAAAGAATTCTGGCCTGGCTGCTTTGTTATAATAAACAAATTGGTAAAATCTTAGCTTTATAATAAATATCCAGAATGAAACAAGTATCTTCTAAAATTCAAACAAACTATTATGCTGCCTAAATAAATTCAATATTTCTTCAAGCAGATAAACATTAAGATATGACAACGTTTAAAATAAAACAATTAGCATTTAAAATGATTTGCAAACATTAATACCTTTTAAAATAATTTACAAGTATTTTAATTGAATAGACCCTGAAAATCTGCAGAGGTTCTCCTGGTCTCTCATCTTGGGGACAATTCTCCCATCCCGACGTGCTAATGTTTTAGCGAGTTGGGCCGGGAGAATTGAGTGTGCGCCGACTCGCGCATACGTTCCGACATGCGCACATCTCCGAGCGCCAATTATCTGGCGCGGTTGGGACCACGCTGGAAACTGACGGGAGCAGCAGATGTTTATTTTAATCTTATTTTAATGTAATTTAAATTTCATTATCGGACCAGGACTGAATTCTCTGGGTCCGATAGCATCTCCCATCCCACCGTACGATTTCACTCCGGTGGGGTTTAGAGTAGCTCCCCACTTTCGGGGAAGTAGTGGGAGACCCTGCTGGAGTGAAAGGGCAATCGGGGCCCCCCAGGGAGTCAGGCAGTGGGGGAATGGTATCTCCTGGGCATGGGCACCCTGGTAGTGCCAGCCTGTGCCCCCTGACACTGTCCGAGGTGCAAAGTGCCCATTTCCAGGGGGCACCTTGGCACTGCCCAGCAGGCATTGGGCAGTGCCAAGGGGGCGGGGCCTAGAGGGCAGGGCCTGGTGGGAGTGGGGCCTAGGGACGATCGGTGGGGGTGGGTGGTCCTGCTGCCAGTCTGCCATCGGGATTGTTCGGGGCTGGAGGGAGGCCAGCGATCGGGGCGGGCTGGGTGAATGGTGGTCTGCCGGGGTGGGAGGGGTCTGTCTCCCAGGGAGGGCAGGGGTCTGCCGGGATGGGTGGGGAGGTGTCGTCGCTGCTGGGGGGGCGGGGGGGTGGGGGGGAGGGTGTTGGAGATCAGGGCACTCTTGGACGGGGGTTATCGGGGCTGGCTCGGGAATGGTCGTGGGGGCCGCGATCGGGCTGTGGAGGAGTTTAGGGGGACAGAACTGAGGTGATCCAGGGCTGGCCAGCTCAATCGCTGGCCAGCAAAGTGCAGGCTGATAGATTGGGGCCACTGCGTATGCGCGGAGTTCCGGAACTGTCAGACTTTGGCGTGAATAGGCCCTCGCCCCCCCCCCCCCCCGAGCTTTTAATGATATTCACGATTGTGACCGCTGCATTGCACAGTGTGGGAGATTCATGTGTGAACTCCCAGTGAAAAACAATCGTGATTTACTCCAGTTTTCCCACAAATTCAGCACTTGGAGCCTTTTTGGGAGAATCGCCCCCATTAACTCCAAAGAGAGGCTGACAGATTCCCCAGAAAAGTAGTACAAAAATCTCTCTTCAGCTATTTAAGCCATTTCCTTTGGGGTTCTGCAAATATCCTGGTTAAGTTATGGTAGAAAACTGGACAAAAACCTCTGTGGAATTCCGGGACCATAAACTGTTTTAACTTGGTGCATGAAACATATTTAGTCATAAGACACCAGGATAATTTGGGATAAAATTGCATTTTAAATGCCCCCAGGGCAGAGATTTGTGCACCAGAGGTATCGAGACAATAATCATAGAAATCATAGAAACCCTACAGTGCAGAAGGAGGCCATTCGGCCCATCGAGTCTGCACCGACCACAATCCCACCCAGGCCCCACCCCCACATATTTAACCACTAATCCCACTAACCTACGCATCTCAGGACTCTAAGGGGCAATTTTTAACCTGGCCAATCAACCTAACCCGCACATCTTTGGAGTAATTTTGCCACTTTATAGCCCATGTCTGGTACAGTGCAGTAAGTTTTGTTTAATACCAGTTTTACCAGACTGCCAACATAAAGCTATCTCTGAGATTAACTGAAGATGTCGGTGTTTTTTTAGGAGTTTTATTAATTGATTATTATACGACCTTCAGTCATCTGAGTATTTGGTTCTGTCTTTATATCTTTGTTTTGGGGTACATAATTTATTTATGTAAGTGATATTATAAACTATTTCCAAAATTACATCCTAAGTAAATGAATACAGGTCAACTAAAGTGTATGCCACTTATTACAGCAATTAAAGGCTGACCCATTGAAAGATCTAATTCAGGTGGAACTGGTGTGAAAGAGCCAGACATGTAAATAATAGACTGCAACATGAGATTTATTACTGAAGAGGTTTGCATTTATAGGTCATAAGCTGGTAACTAACACAAGACTTTAAAAAAAGGAAGCCCTTGCATAAATAAAGTGTTTCATCACCTACCCTGGATGCGCCAACCTGTTTCAAATGAAATTTGAAGCTAAATCACTGTTGCTATGTAGACAAGCACAACAGCCAATTTGTACCCAGCAATGCAACATGAAAAATACAAGCAAGACAAATGACCAGTTGAACTGTTTTCTCAGTGTTTGATTGAAGAGAAGTAGTATTCCTTAATTATTATTGATGGTAGGAATATTCAACTTCCTTTTGCCATTAACTTCAGCGGGGATCTGGAGATCCCTCTGGAATTTCAAAATCTGATGGGCGGGATTTTCTGGCAGGGAGGCAGCTTGTCATTGGCCACCAGCAGGATCTTCTGGTCCTGTCGATGTCTACGGCGTTTTGTATGGCTCACCTGCCCCATTGCTGGGGAACACGCCATGTGGGGGTTGCCTTCGGCAGGACTGGAAGGTCCTGCTGGCAGGAAGAGCCAAAAAACCCCACCCCAAGGGCGGGCCTTTCCTGCCACGCTCGCCCCAAGACAGGAAAATCCCGCCCAAGGTCAACGGATCTTTGCATGGTCCTGTCCCACCTGCTATGATTCCAGTGGCAGGTGGGATGGGAAAACTCTGCCTCAAATGTTTAACGGCAACCTGCACGTTATCATCTAAGTATCAGCTAATTTTTAAAAGATTATGTTTCTTTCTTTTCTCCTTGTTCGCAAATCTATTTTCCTTTACAGAACAGCAAGCCTCCTAATCCACCAGCTTTCATCTTCATGATTGATGTGTCATATTGCAATATCAAAATTGGATGTGTCAAATTAATATGTGAGGAGCTTAAGACCCTGCTCGATAATTTACCAAGGTAAGAATGTAAACATATTGGAAAACCATGATGCACTCCAGGCAACATATGTTGATTAATTATTGTATTTAACTATGCCAGCTAGCTATGTGTGTGTTAACCATCACTTTCAGTAGCATTTTTATGATGAGTTTTCAATAACTACTGTTGTGTCAATGAAAGTTTTTCAGCTCATGTTAGAAAAAAGCCTAATACAGCAGTTCAGCCAAAGCCCGGATGATAATTGCTATAATGGTATTCTCAATTAGCTATGCATTGTTATTACATAGAATTACAAAGTAATTACAGCATGGAAACAGACCATTCAACCCAGGTGGTCTCTGCTGGTGTTTATGCTCTAACCGAGTTCCTTTTGCATCTAACCCTGCCAGCAAAATCTTCTGTCGCTTCCTTCCTCAACCAACTTCCCCTTAAATTCATACATCTCTTGCAAGGCATCTTATTAAAAGCTTTCTGAGAATCCCTAAACATAGCATCTACTGCAATCAATCATAGATGAAATATTTGTCCATCTATGATGCTATATTTGTTATGGTGCCTGAACCCTATAACAGCTTGTCTTTAACAAATCCTTATTGGCTCGCCTTCATTAACCCATGCCTTTCTATATGCTCACTCATTTTACCTTGAACTATAAGCATTTTAAGAGTTTGCTCACAACTGACATTAGAACAACTGGTCCATAATTAACAAGATTGTCCACCTCTTCCTCCTTGATTAAAGCTGATACATTGGCCAGATTTCTCCGATCGCGCATGTCCTGCTACTGCTGCCAGCAAGAACGGAGAATTTGGTGCTCAGCCAAATCCCCCATTCACTACAGCGGAACTGAAGAAGCCCAACTGCGGGCAAAGTCGGAGAATTTCAGCCATTGTCTACTTCCAGTCCCATTGTCCAATGTGTATTTTTGAGTATTAAAAACTACAGGTGGAGCCTCTTGTCTTTTGACTTCCTTCAGTAACCATAGTCTGTATGTCAACAGGTCTCAAGTACTTATCTACCTTGAGGTCTGTTACTTTTAGAATCGGTTGCTCAGCTACAGTTAACTGTAACAGCTATATGGGCTGAATTCTCCGACCTCACCTGCAGCCGGGATTCCCCAGTCCCACTACAGTGAATGGAGATTTGGCTGACATCAAAGGTTTACAGTATTGGTATCTTTTTCCAGTCTCAAATCTGCAATTATTCTCTTTCATATTTAAAGTAAATTTTAAGTCAAATTGACGTTAATTCTATTTCCCAGTAGAAGCTGAGAAATATGCCAGTACTATTCCCTGTTCCACTGTCGACAGCTCAGTGCCTCAGGACGTGTTAATGTAATAGAATCATAGAATCCCTATAGTGGAGAAGGAAGCCATTCGGCCTATCAAGTCTGCAATGACTCTCCGAAAGAGCACCTTATCCAGCCCCTCCCCTTCGCACTATCCCCTTAACCCCGTGCATTTACCATGGCTAATCTACCTAATCTGCACTTCTTTGGACTGTGGGAAGAAACCAGTACACTGGGAGGAAACCCACACAGACATGGGGAGAACACGCAAACTCCACACAGTCACCCAAGGCAGGAATCGATCCTGGGTCCCTGACGCTGTGAGGCACCATGCTAACAAAGAAATAAAACCATTATATAAATTCAAGTTGTTGTAGAATTCGCTCTTCCTACTTCCCTCCTTATTCTAGTCAGCCAATATTATGGCAGCACCAATGTAATTTTAATCTGCAATTTTGCTTCCCATTAAGCGGAAGTGTGAAGCTTATGTCAACCAACCATCCTGTTATTAGCTGACTTTTTAATTTGCTAACTATTACCAATCTTCTCTTTCACTTCCAAACCATTTTACAGGGAAGATCAAGCAGAGGCCTCTGCCATTAGAGTTGGTTTTGTCACTTACAACAAGGTTCTCCATTTCTACAATTTGAAGAGCAGCCTTGCACAGCCTCAGATGTTGGTAGTGTCAGACGTTGGAGAGATGTTTGTTCCACTTCTAGATGGCTTCCTTGTCAATGTCCAAGAATCACGACCCGTTATTAACAAGTAAGAAAAATTGTAATAATCATTTGTACTTGTTGAATTTGTCATTATTTCTTTTTTTGTTTATTTACCCATGTTATTATTTGTAGAAAATGAACGCTGATAGAAAATGCCATAAAATTATGTCCTACTTTGGATATGTGTTAAAACACTTCATCTTAGCCCTGCAATTTGACAAATGAATCACATTATTCCAAGGGCATAATAGTAAATGATTAATAATTGCTACTTAGTTCTGTTAGAAATTTGTATTTTGAGTGGTAGAAATGGCTCTACATTTGCTTGAAGGGAAAACAAATGCAAAGGTGAGTTTTTGTTGTGATACATTTTCTAGAAGTATTCTGCTACTGGAATGTTGCAGGGTCTGCTGCTGCTACTTTGGAGAACAGCAGAATTCTGTGGGAAAACAACATAAATCACCATCTTCGGTCATTATGTTGTTTTTCAATGGAGTTCTGCGAGTTTTCCAAAAGTTATAACACAAGATGGGGGCAACCGTTTTGGCATTTTGGGTCTATTATCTAAATATTTTGCAACAGAAAGAAATGGAGATTAGCTAATCTCTTTAATTGGTCAAATGATTCCCATTCTCCTCTGAAGCCAAATAAGTATGTGCTCATATTTACTTTTACTGTTGTGATTAGATAACTCCAGTGTTTTTGTATGCTTTTGAGCTTGTTATTTTTTTTTTTAAAACTGATGGTTGCTTTCAGGAAATTGAGCCAATTCATATAGCCAAAATCAAGAATAATAGACTGATGAGCAGTGGTGTGTTTTTTTTTGTTTTGATTCTGCTATGTTTAATGGCAAATAATGTCTGTTATTACTGTTTTGCCAATCCTTTGAAATGACACAATTTGAGCCCTTCAACAATCCAAACAAATAGATGAACTTGATCAGAGAAAGACAAACTGGCAAATATATTAACTAAAAAGGTGAGATTGAGCATCTGCAAGTAAGGGACAACATTTGGTGAAGCCTCTGATTATCTACATCTGAAAATGAATAGATAAAAAACGCATAGATCATGGTTGCCCAACTTACAGTAGGTCCAGAGTTTCTGGTCGGTGAGTGATTGGGAACCCAGCGAGGGGTGGATAGCAGTGGGAGATCTGGTTCTAGAGTCTTGAAGAAAACAAAAACGAGGGGTATCATCATGTGCCAAAAGGGCAGAGGAGACTCCCCACTGCCTTTTACACCAAGTAAGGAAAGTAGCGGGCTGGCCACTCCCCTTCCACCTTCCCCACTCATCAGATTATAGCAGTGGAGGTGGAAACAGACCCGTAAGTGGTCTTTAATTGGCAACTTGAGGGCCTCAATAGGCCGTGGAGCACATGGGCAAGTTGACACCTTCTCCTCCCTTCTCTCCCCCTGCCCCCAACCATAATATGGGGGACAACATGAAGTGGTCAACAGCTTGGGGCTGGGCTATCCAATCATGTTATTTTACATGCACTCGCCTTCAGATATGCCAGAGGGGCTGTAAAACAATTACCTTGAGGTCTTAGCTATTTTCAGCAAGTTTCCTGATTGCTTTGAAAAAGGACAGTTCAAACACAGAGCCAGTGGCAGGATTTCCCCACACTTAGAATGCTTTGAATTGGGATCTGTTATATTACGGGGGCGGGAGATGCAGGACACTGAGTAAGGAGATACATTCTGATCTGCACAAAAGTGAATCTGGGTCCCACTGGGTCAGGCAAATAAGTCATAGCAGAATTGTACCAGAATAACCAAGGTTTATTATGCAACCTGTTGCTGGTAGGGCAATACTGCAATAAGAATACTGAATTTTCAGAACAAGGTGTACCTAATTCTTCCTGCAACTGAAATTGTCTGTAAGTTCCCCAATAAGATCATATCCATGTTATTGAAGTGGGGTGAAATGGACAATGTGGATTAAAGAGTTAACATCAGGGGCACCTTTCACTGATGCAATTATGATGCAATGTCACACTATTAAGTAACTGAGACTGGTGAAAAGCAGAAATGCACCCTGGAGTAGAGTACTGAAATAACTAGGTGTGTAATTAAACAAAGAATGGTCTTCACAAATAACAGTCTGTGGTAGCATTCCTGGGTTACAAGAAAACTTTTTTAAAAATCCAATGAAGACTCAAGCCTAAGAGGAAACATGGAAAGCAAAGGGTGGGGTGAATGTAAATCAAACCACTAAATATTAATTTTAGCCTTGTTTTATTCCTAAAGCCTATTGGATCAGATCCCTGAAATGTTTGCTGACACCAGTGAGAGTGAAACTGTCTTTGCCCCAGTTATCCAGGCTGGTCTAGAAGCTGTGAAGGTTTGATATTTTTCTTTGTGATTCTGGCAGTATTTAATATGTATAGCTGATCTTGTACAAAAACAACTAAATTCAGGATCTTATCTTGTTAGTTTTACTTCTGTTTGATGATGTTTTAAGATCTTCTCAATGAGTAAAGTCATAATTTAACATCAATAGTTAATCTGAAAGTAACTTGGATGATTCCACCCTGGAACCAATTTATAATGTGGGATTATCCCCTTCAATCCTGTTTTAAATTGATGGAAAAACCACTCCCCACTGGGGACACAGCTGCTGCACCTTCCCTGTATACCCCATACCAGTGACAGGTTGGCAGGCGCATGGGACCCAGTACTAATGGTAGATAGCCTCCATCTCTGTCCCAGTTACGAGGACTGCGATGGAGAAGATGGTGGTAAAACCCAGGATGCAGCAATAATAACCCTGGGTTGTTTTAGTTCAGGGAGAAGCCCCTGAATCATCTGTTCAGAAGGGAAGGTCAAAATTGACTGGGTCCAGGGTGGGGACAGTCAGAGGGTAAGTTACCTGGCCAAGTTTAACGAAACCCCCCCACCTGCCTAGCCCATGGTTTCCTCTAGGCAAATGAAGTTAAATCCTACCAATTTGGAGGTGAGAACTGCCAAAACCTTTGGCTGAAGATCCAGTTTATGAAGATTGCCGTATTACTAACTAGATTGGATCAATCGTTATATCAAAATAAGTTAGACCTAGTATGCCTGCCACTGATTCATTTATCCTGTCTTTGGCTCCTAGAGTCTAGTCTAATCACTGTCATTGAGTTAAGACATCCACAGCGCAGGGAGGAATTATGTTGATTAATCTGGTAGAATATTAGAAATGTAAATTACAAACATAAATCACTTATGCTTTTGATTTCTTGGCCTTGCCACATCAATTGCATATATGTCCAGAATTCTTCAGTCTCACTCACCCCTCTACCGCTGCCAGTGAGAACAGAGAATTTGGCGCTCAACCAAATTTCCGTTCACTGCAGCGGGACCGGAGAATTCCTGTCGCAGGCAAGTTCTGAGAATTCCAGCATTTATCTTTGAGAAAAAATATAATGAACAAAATTTGCGATACCATTTGCACACTGAATGAAATTCAAATTACAAACTTATATAGCAACACTGGTAAGAGACCATTCTTCCCTTAAAATTATTTTCTACCAACTTTTATCCAATTCACTGTGCAAATATTGTTCTGGCAAACTTATCAGTCTGTAAAATTCAATTTTGCTTATTAAGTAAAGGCAGTCTACTCGAGGATTCAGTTGATGTACAGCTAATTGTTTTTGTACAGGAAGCACTAATGTAAAGGCACACACTAATCATGAATCCCATAATAATGTCTCCAGAGCTATTTCAGATTTGTAGGAACTTTCAGGTTTATTTTATGCTGGAGTTCATCACTGTAGAGTCCAGTGGGTTTCTGCATTACCAATCGTTCAATACAAGAAGATTATGGTAGCAAAGAAAGATGCTGCAAATTACAAATATGTTGAATTACTTCACTCTTTCTGTCGGCTTTGTAACTGCAAAGAATATTAGCTTATCTCAAAATGTCTAACATTGAACAAAATACTTATTTATTTTTAGTTTATCCCACTGGATTTATTCGACTTGAGCAGCCCCATTTTATGGTTCTCTGTCCTTAACCTCAAAGCAAGACCTCTGTTGTCAGAACTGAAAGGGAATATATTGTGCCAATACTCCTTAATAATTACACACTTGGAAAAATTATTCACAACTGCCTTGTTAAAGTAGGCAGTACCAACTCTCTGAAGGCAAATATAAACAACATAACCTTTTAAGTAAGTGGATAGATCTGATTGCTGTTTTCCTTGTTCTCAGTAGACAGACTTTCTTTTTCGTCATCGATTCTAATTTTTTTTTAGATCACAGCAGCCAAGTGTTTTGACTGAGAACTCGAGATATGCACAGCTGGAATTTGAAATGAAAAAAACACAAGCACTTTCTTACTAGATTAAAATTAACCCCTTTTTTGGAATTTGCAGATCTGCACACAGTCAATTGTTGACAGCGCAGTGAATTTTGCAGAAGTTCATGCGGCCAGTTTCCGACTGCCACCAGTCTATAGTTAATGCTGCAAAACAGGATGTTCGACAGATGAGTTTAAAAAATATGGCTGCCCATTGCGTTTTTCAGCTGAGGTTTCAAACAGGAGATCAATCAGCATCCCACCCACCTAAAATATGTGACTTAAATATGCAGATTAGGGTCCTAAACCGGTAATAGGACTCCATTTGCAATTTCAAATCCAAAGGACAGAGCCTGCTTATTGGCACTGGGGCATGATCAGCATGACCAGTGGTCATTAAAGGAGTCACTGCAGGCAATGCACAAAACAGTCACTGAATAGTTCTCCCTGTATTTTCACATGACGAGACCCAAATTCAAAAATGGTTCAAACCTGGCGCCACTGGTATCAGGCCAGTGGTGCAATTCGTCAGCCTACCATCTGCCTAATCTGGGCAGCTGTTGAAAACTGGCACGCTGGTGTGGCTCATTGATGTCCACTGTGCAACAAACTAATAGGATTTGTACTCGCATTCGAAATACATATCTGGCATTTCACATAACATATGCAGGTATCATTCATTGGCGTGCTATCGAAGGAAGTGACAAAAGGTGGCCAGATGCTAGTTTGTTAATTTGACCAAGGCCACTTTGATGAGACATTTTGGAGCTGACATAAGATAAGAGATTATTCAAGGAAATCTAAAGGGAGAGAATAAGACTTGTGTATTTGCGGAAGGAAATTTGTCTGGGGCATTATGATTGCGTGAACCTGTCAGGGCAAATGAACTATTTCTGTGTAATATGATGTAAATCATGAGGAAATATTAAGAACAAGAAATGTGATTTTGGGTTTCAAAATTATTTAATTATTTCTTTAGTAGATTCAAATAGATAGTTACAGTGGGTAGCAACACAGACAAAAATCCAATGGCAAATTTCAGGATAAACGCTGGGAAATACTTGTCAGATCTCACTGACAATGAAATGCCACAACCCCAATGTGCCACAATGCCTCTGCCCTCCCCAACTTGCAGATTCTTCTTAAAGAAGCACATCTACCAAGAATTTATTCCAGAGGGGACAACCTTTTCAAAATTTAATACTTTATGACATCTAACATACTGCTATGAAGATGATCTTCTCATGGATCATTTGATGCATTTTGTTGAAAGATAAATAAATTAATATTTCATAAATATGTACTTGAATCTTTTATCAAAAAAAAGTTTTCTTGCCAATTTTCACCCATTTCCAAATGACATTAGTCAGAATTAAATGTGAACAGCATACACCGTCATACACTGCAAAATCTGGCAGTGCCCTCACTAACCCGATCTCCAGGAGCCCCAGTGGAATAAAGTTCCTAACTGACAGCAGGAGCAGTTAACTTTTAATTCGATGATCATTCATCAGATCTGGAAAAAGTTAGAAACGTAACAAGCTTTAAACAAAAAGAGGGAGAGCAGCAAGAAGGGAGTTCTGTGATGGAGAGATTAACTATCATCCCTTTTGTAACATGATCTCTCCTGCCTTCCACCCTATTGCAGACTTTCCCTTTTGTTCTTTTGCCAGACTCCCCCCGCCCCCCCCCCCCTCCTTCCCCCCGCCCCCCCCTTCTTCTGCCTCTGCACTTGCCTAAAATCTATTACAGTTTTGACAGAAGGTCATCAGCCTGTAGCATTAACTTTCTTTCTCAGTCCAAGAATGCAGCGTGACCGACTGAGTGTTTCCAGTATTTTCTGGAAATACAAACAGGAGTGACAACTCAGACCAATTTTTCCCTATCTCTTTAAATAGTGGTGAGGTTAACTATAACATTCCTATCACCAAGTCCACTGAAGTCAGCAAAGCATGGATTTAACATGGGCTGTTTCTTCTCTGTATGATTCAACTGCTAATTGTCTTAACGAGCTGACCGTTGGATAAATAGAATTATTTCTTGTAGAATATCTAATGAAAGTTATGGAGAACAAAGAAAATTGTGAGCAAGATACTGTAACACACACTTCAACAGACAGCTCAATACCAGGTATAATGAGTACTTTTATTTACAACAGGCTGCAGAATGTTCTGGGAAGTTATTTATATTCCACTCATCCCTGCCAACAGCTGAAGCACCAGGTAAACTGAAAAACAGAGATGACAGAAAGCTGGTGAATACAGAGAAAGAAAAGGTACAGTAGCTGGGAAAGCATGTGTTGATAGAACACTTGTGTGTTCTTGCTGACTTAGTTTCATATTTTAAGTTTACTTATACACCAGATGTGTAATCATCAGGCAATCTGTACTGTTAGCTACTCATCCGCAAAAACATACTAGAGGTAGCAGAAAAAGAGAGAACGACTTGCTTTTCATTATATCTCCGAGCATCTTCCGGCCAATGAAGTATGTTTTGAAGTAGTTGGAATGTAGCAAGCATGCCCAACAAGGCCCCACAATCAGCAATGTCATAACATGAGCATATAAAATAGGAGCAGAAGTAAACTTTTTGGCCCCTTTAGCCTGCTCTGTCATTCAATAAGATAATGATTGATATGTTTGTGTTTTAAGTTCCACATTCCCATCTATCCCTGATAACCTTTGATTCCCTTGACTAACAAGACTCTATCTACCTCTGCCTTAAAAATATTCAGTGACCCCACTTCCACCACCTTCTGAGGCAGAGAGTTCCAAAGTTGCACATGCCTCTGAGAGAATTCTTTCTTTCTTATCTCTGTCCTATAAGGGTAACTCCTAATGTAAAAAAGATCAGCTTAAAGTGTTGTACTGATGGCTGTTGACGGATAAAGATTGGCCAGAACATTGGGAGAACTCTCTTGCTCTTTGCACTCACTGGAGAGGGAAGATGGAGCTTCTGTATGATACCTCATTCGAAAGATGCCACCTCTGACAGTGCAGCACTCCCTCAGTACTGTTGCCCCAGTTATCTATTTCAGGTCACAGGGGGCACTGTTATAACCTTGATTAATGCTATCATGCAGACTGAAGACAGTCAATACCTATTAAAGTAGATCATTTATGGGAGCATGTGATATCAGTAAAACTGAGCAACTGATCCAATTACAACAAATTCATTTTTTTAGACATCAAGCATTTTAAATAAGGTAGTGCTTTTAGAATATTTTTTTAAATTCATCCATGGGACATGGGCGTTGCTGGTTGGCCAGCATTTATTACCCATTCCTAGTTGCCCTTGAGAAGGGGGTGGTGAGCTGTCTTCTTGAAACACTGCAGTCCACGTGCTGTGGGTGGACCCACAGTAAGACAGCCTTATAATGGAGTAATCTTTAAACGATATAAAGACATTAGACCGAATTTTACGGCCTCGCTCGTCCCGAAACGGTAAAATCCCGTCCGAGGTCAATGGACCTTTCCATGTTCCGCCTCTCGCCCGATTCCTGTGATGGGCTGGGCGGTAAAATACTGGTCATTCTCTTTATTTGTGAAAATGAAATTTTCTTTTGCCATTTTCTATTGCAACATTACGTTACATTATGTTGGCTGAACAATTAATCGGCAGCCTTTAGTTGATGGACACTCAAAAGGTCTGTCTTTATAAGAAAGAGAACATTGCTTGTGTTAAACAACGTGTTTTAAATTCCTACAGATACTTTTTCAACCACAGTCACATTTCTATGAGACCCTGGCAAAGGAGTGTGTAGCCAATAGCTGCTGTGTGGATGTGTTCCTGTTTCCAAACCAGTATGTGGATGTAGCAACCATGGGAATTGTGCCAATGTCTACTGGTGGCAGTTTATACAAATACAATAATTTTCAGGTAATGGTTTGCTTGGTGTTCTTGATTTCTAACATGCTTGGCTGTTCTGTGTTCCCATTCACCTCATTCATCAAGTCTTGTTCCATCTCTTAACAACATGCGTATTGTGGATGAGATAGGCTGTTAGTTGATAGATGTAGAATCTAGAATGATACAAGTGTAAAACAATACACAATATTGAAGTTTGTTACTAATAGCCTTGTGGTTTTGCAGGTGAACTTCTTCAAGCTAATTTACTTGTAAAAAATCTTTCCGTAAAATAAAGAAATACATGAATGCCTGTATACTTATTCGGGGAGAAACACACAAATGCCTTCTGATTTTACAGTTCAGCAGAAGTCTGGTCATTACTCTCTAATAGATCACATTTATGCATGGCTGTGGGTAATTGTTGACAAGACCAACATGTATTGCCATTCTCTAACTTGAGTGATGAGCCACCTTCTTGAACTGCTGCAGACCGTGTTGTGTAGGTGCACACACTGAATTGCTGGAAGGGAAGTCCAGGATTTCGACCCTATCAAAAATTAACTGTAATATAGTTCGTAGTTAAGATGATGAGTGGCTTAGAGGGATTACTTACAGGTGTTGGTGTTCCCATCCACCTGCTGCCCTTGTACTTCTAGGCAGCAGAGGTAGGAATTAGAAACATGCCATTGAAGAACCCTTGACAAGTTGCTGCAGTGGATCCTGTCAATTCTGTACAATGCAGCCACACTATGATGGTGGTGGACGAGATGCTAAATTGGTTGCTTTGTCCTCGACAATGTTGAGATGTTTTTGTGTTATTAGAGTTGTATTCATCCAGACTGTGGAGTGTATTCTGTTGCACTCCTGGCATATGCCATTAGATGTGGAAAGGCTTTGTGGAGTTAGTAGGTGAATTACTTGTCACAGAATTCTCAGCTCTTGGCTGGCTCTTGTAGCCACAGTCCAATTAGGTTTCTGGTCAATGGTGACCCCCAGAGTGTTGGAGGTGGATCCATCAATGGTAATCTAGCAATCAGCATAATATTTAATCAGAACACTCTTCTAATATATAATAGCATGATACATAACACAAAACTGTTGATTTAAAGGTGATATAATATTCTTATCTCCATGTAACAATAGTTCATTATATTTATAAATTGCTGTCTTGACAAAGATCTATTTAATATTCTTAGCTGTAAGTCATGGTGTGTTGCAAATAGTAACTATAGTGCCATCCGCTGGTGATAACTGGGCAGCTCAAGCTTTTTCTCATATCATTGTTCTTGGTGTAGATACAGACTGATGCTGAACATTTCTTGAACAACCTAAGAAAGGATGTACAGAAACCAATAGGATTTGATGCTATCATGAGAGTCAGGACAAACACAGGTGAGACTGCACTATATCATATAGTAACATATGTTCAAGTAAGAATAAAGGGGGTGTTACAAAACTGGAGCACATTGAGAGCTTTAGTCACTATGGCCTGAATTTTCAGTCCCAGGCTGGAGGGAGTGCAGATTCAAGACAATTCCCAGCTATGCAAGCCCGACCCAGGAAATGTGCCAGGTAGGTTGGATTTTAAGTCCAGGTGAAAATGGGAGTTATGGTGGGCAACCCCGGAAAGAAGTTAGAGGCTGCTGGATGTGGAGGCAAGATGGGTGAACGGCCAGCCTTGGTGCACCAACACTGTTAGAGCATAGAACATGGAACATTACAGCGCAGTACAGGCCCTTCGGCCCTCCATCTTGCACCGACCAGTGAAACCAATCTAAAGCCCCTCTAATCTACACTATTCCAATATCATCCATATGTTTATCCAATAACCATTTGAATGCTCTCAATGTTGACGGGTCCACTACTGCTGCAGGCAGGACATTCCACGCCCTTACTACTCTGAGTAAAGAACCTACCTCTAACATCTGTCCTATATCTCTCACCCCTCAATTTAAAGCTATGTCCCCTCGTGTTAGCCATCACCATCCGAGGAAAAAGGCTCTCACTATCCACCCTATCTAATCCTCTGATCATCTTGTCTGCCTCTATTAAGTCACCTCTTAGCCTTCTTCTCTCTAACGAAAACAACCTCAAGTCCCTCAGCCTTTCCTCATACGATTTTCCCACCATACCAGGCAACATCCTGGTAAATCTCCTCTGCACCCTTTCCAACACTTCCACATCTTTCCTATAATGCGGCAACCAAAACTGTACGCAATACTCCAAATGCGGCCACACCAGAGTTTTGTACAGTTGCAGCATGACCTCCTGGCTCCGAAACTCAATCCCTCTACCAATAAAAGCTAACACACCGTACGCCTTCTTAACAACCCTATCAACCTGGGTGCCAACTTTCAGGGATCTATGCACATGGACACCCAGATCCCTCTGTTCATCCACACTACCAAGTATCTTACCATTAGCCCAGTACTCTCTATTCCTGTTACTCCTTCCAAAGTGAATCACCTCACACTTTTCCACCTTAAACTCCATTTGCCACCTCTCAGCCCAGCTCTGTAGCTTATCTATGTCCCTCTGTAACCTGCCACTTCCCTCCGCACTGTCTACAACTCCACCAACTTTAGTGTCATCTGCAAATTTATTAATCCATCCTTCTACGTCCTCATCCAGGTCATTAATAAAAATAACAAACAGCAGTGGCCCCAAAACAGATCCTTGCTGTACACTACTAGTAACTGAACTCCAGGATGAATATTTCCCATCAACCACCACCCTCTGTTTTCTTACAGCTAGCCAATTCCTGATCCAAACCACTAAATCACCCTCAATCCCATGTGTCCGTATTTTCTGCAAAAGCTTACCATGGGGAACCTTATCAAATGCTTTGCTGAAATCCATATACACCATATCAACCGCTTTACCTCATCCACCTCTTTGGTCACCTTCTCAAAGAACTCAATAAGGTCTGTGAGGCACGACCTACCCTTCACAAAACCATGCTGACTATCCCTAATCAAATTATTCCTTTCCAGGTGATTATAAATCCTATCTCTTATAATCCTTTCCCAATCTTTGCCCACAACAGAAGTAAGGTTCACCGGTCTATAATTACCAGGGTTGTCCCTACTCCCCTTCTTGAACAAGGGGACAACATTTGCTATCGTCCAATCTTCTGGCACTGTTCCTGTAGACAATGACGACACAAAGATCAAAGCCAAAGGCCCTGCAATCTCCTCTGTAGCCTCCCAGAGAATCCTCGGATAAATCCCATCCGGCCCAGGGGACTTGATCTATTTTTACCCTTTCCAGAATTGCTAACACCTCCTCCTTATGAACCTCAATCCCGTCCAGTCCAACAGCCTGCATCTCAGTACTCCCCTCGACAACACTGTCCCTCTCCTGTGTGAATACTGACGAAAAATATTCATTTAGTGCCTCTCCTATCTCTTCAGACTCCACGCACAACTTCCCACTACTGTCCTTGACTGGCCCTAATCTTACCCTAGTCATTCTTTTACTCCTGACATACCTATAGAAAGCTTTAGGGTTTTCCTTGATCCTACCTGCCAAAGACTTCTCATGTCCCCTCCTGGCTCTTCTTAACTCTTTCTTTAGGTCCTTCTTGGCTAACTTGTAACTCTCAAGCGCCCTAACTGAGCCTTCACGTCTCATCTTAGAAATCATAGAATCATAGAAACCCTACAGTGCAGAAGGAGGCCATCCGGCCCATCGAGTCTGCACCGACCACAATCCCACCCAGGCCCTACCCCGCATATTTTACCCACTAATCCCTCTAACCTACGCATCTCAGGACTCTAAGGGGCAATTTTTAACCTGGCCAATCAACCTAACCCGCACATCTTTGGACTGTGGGAGGAAACCGGACACCCGGAGGAAACCCACGCAGATTTGAGGAGAATGTGCAAACTCTACACAGACAGTGACCCAAGCCAGGAATCGAACCCAGGACCCTGGAGCTGTGAAGCAGCAATGCTAACCACTGTGCTACCGTGCCGCCCGGTAACATAAGTCTCCTTCCTCTTCACAAGAGATTCAACCTCCTTAGTAAACCATGGTTGCCTCACACGACTGCTTCCTCCCTGCCTGACAGATACATATTTATCGAGGACGCGTAGTAGCTGTTCCTTGAACAAGCTCCACATTACAATTGTGCCCATCCCCTGCAGTTTCCTTCCCCAACCTATGCCACCTAAATCTCGCCTAATCGCATCATAATTTCCTTTCCCCCAGCTATAACTCTTGCCCTTTGGTATATACCTATTCCTTTCCATTGCTAAGGTAAACATAATCGAATTGTGGTTGTGTGTATGGAAGCCGTGGGTCCCACACTGTTGGGAATAATGAAACAAAATACAGGCCTCACCTGTTTTATATGTGTATATAACACACATGCATACGCGCGCACACATACCCTCCCACACACACACACACACACACACACCCTCCCACACACACACACACACCCTCCCACACACACACACACACCCTCCCACACACACACACACACACCCTCCCACACACACACACACACACACACCCTCCCACACACACACACACACCCTCCCACACACACACACACCCTCCCACCCACACACACACACCCTCCCACACACACACACACACACCCTCCCACACACACACACACCCTCCCACACACAGACACACCCTCCCACACACACACACACCCTCCCACACACATACACACCCTCCCACACACACGCTCCCACACACACACACACACACACCCTCCCACACACACACACCCTCCCACACACACACACACACCCTCCCCCACACACACACACCCTCCCCCACACACACACACCCTCCCCCACACACACACACCCTCCCCCACACACACACACCCTCCCCCACACACACACACCCTCCCCCACACACACACACCCTCCCACACACACACACACACCCTCCCACACACACACACACACCCTCCCACACACACACACACCCTCCCACACACACACACACCCTCCCACACACACACACACCCTCCCACACACACACACACACACCCTCCCCCACACACACACACACTCCCACACACACACACACCCTCCCACACACACACACACCATCCCACACACACACCCTCCCACACACACACACACCCTCCCACACACACACACACACCCTCCCACACACACACACACACCCTCCCACACACACACACACACCCTCCCACACACACACACACACCCTCCCACACACACACACACCCTCCCACACACACACACACCCTCCCACACACACACACACCCTCCCACACACACACACACCCTCCCACACACACACACACCCTCCCACACACACACACACCCTCCCACACACACACACACCCTCCCACACACACACACACCCTCCCACACACACACACACCCTCCCACACACACACCCTTCCACACACACACCCTCCCACACACACACCCTCCCACACACACACCCTCCCACACACACACCCTCCCACACACACACCCTCCCACACACACACCCTCCCACACACACACCCTCCCACACACACCCTCCCACACACACACCCTCCCACACACACACCCTCCCACACACACACCCTCCCACACACACACCCTCCCACATACACACCCTCCCACACACACACCCTCCCACACACACACCCTCCCACACACACACCCTCCCACACACACACCCTCCCACACACACACCCTCCCACACACACACTCTCCCACACACACACTCTCCCACACACACACCCTCCCACACACACACACACCCACACACACACACACCCACCCACACACACACACCCACACACACACCCCCCCACACACACTCCCACACACTCCCCCACACACACACACACACACACTCCCACACACACACACACTCCCACACACACACACTCTCCCACACACACACACTCTCCCACACACACACACCCTCCCACACACACACACCCTCCCACACACACACACCCTCCCACACACACACACCCTCCCACACACACACACCCTCCCACACACACACACCCTCCCACACACACACACCCTCCCACACACACACACCCTCCCACACACACACCCTCCCACACACACACACCCTCCCACACACACACACCCTCCCACACACACACACCCTCCCACACACACACACCCTCCCACACACACACACCCTCCCACACACACACACCCTCCCACACACACACACCCTCCCACACACACACACCCTCCCACACACACACACCCTCCCACACACACACACCCTCCCACACACACACACCCTCCCACACACACACACCCTCCCACACACACACACCCTCCCACACACACACACCCTCCCACACACACACACCCTCCCACACACACACACTCTCCCACACACACTCACTCTCCCACACACACTCACTCTCCCACACTCACTCTCCCACACACACACACACTCTCCCACACACACACACACACTCTCCCACACACACACACACACACTCACACACACACACACTCACACACACACACACTCACACACACACCCTCCCACACACACACACCCTCCCACACACACACACCCTCCCACACACACACCCTCCCACACACACACCCTCCCACACACACACCCTCCCACACACACACCCTCCCACACACACACCCTCCCACACACACACCCTCCCACACACACACCCTCCCACACACACACCCTCCCACACACACACCCTCCCACACACACACCCTCCCACACACACACCCTCCCACACACACACCCTCCCACACACACACCCTCCCACACACACACCCTCCCACACACACACCCTCCCACACACACACCCTCCCACACACACACCCTCCCACACACACACCCTCCCCCACACACACCCTCCCCCACACACACCCTCCCACACACACACCCTCCCACACACACACCCTCCCACACACACACCCTCCCACACACACACCCTCCCACACACACACCCTCCCACACACACACCCTCCCACACACACACCCTCCCACACACACACCCTCCCACACACACACCCTCCCACACACACACCCTCCCACACACACACCCTCCCACACACACACCCTCCCACACACACACCCTCCCACACACACACCCTCCCACACACACACCCTCCCACACACACACCCTCCATCACACACACCCTCCATCACACACACCCTCCATCACACACACCCTCCATCACACACACCCTCCCACACACACACCCTCCCACACACACACCCTCCCACACACACACCCTCCCACACACACACCCTCCCACACACACACCCTCCATCACACACACCCTCCATCACACACACCCTCCCACACACACACCCTCCCACACACACACCCTCCATCACACACACCCTCCATCACACACACACTCCATCACACACACACTCCCACACACACACACACTCCCACACACACACACTCCCACACACACACACTCCCACACACACACACTCCCACACACACACACTCCCACACACACACACACTCCCACACACACACACACTCCCACACACACACACTCCCACACACACACACTCCCACACACACACACTCCCACACACACACACACATACACTCCCACACACTCCCACACACACACACTCTCCCACACACACACACTCTCCCACACACACACACTCTCCCACACACACACACTCTCCCACACACACACACTCTCCCACACACACACACTCTCCCACACACACACACACTCTCCCACACACACACACTCTCCCACACACACACACACTCTCCCACACACACACACACTCTCCCACACACACACACACTCTCCCACACACACACACTCTCCCACACACACACACTCTCCCACACACACACACTCTCCCACACACACACACTCTCCCACACACACACACTCTCCCACACACACACACTCTCCCACACACACTCACTCTCCCACACTCACTCTCCCACACTCACTCTCCCACACACACACACACTCTCCCACACACACACACACACACTCTCACACACACACACACACACACACACACACACACACACACACACACACACACCACTCCCACACACACACACACACACACTCCCACACACACCCTCCCGCACTCCCCTCATAACCCCGTGCCAACTTGTGCCCCCGCGTCCCATGGCCCATTATAGCTCTTAGTACCAATTCATGCCAACTCGTGCCCATTAGTCTTTGCCCTTACTTCACCCATGCCAGCTCACTTAGTATCTACCATGGCCAGACCTCAGGACCCATGCTGAGATTAAATATAGCTCTTAAGTGTCTATTGATGAATTAATTCGAAAACCACACACTCATTGATTTAAAAAAAATAAGTACATTTAACTTCCCTTAACCCCCTTTTGAAAATGAGCATCTGTGTTCCAGAGATTTGGCTGAGCGCCAAGTTCTCCATCCTCGTTTACAGCAGCAGCAGGACGTGAGCGATATATCAATTGCCAAAATCAGATCTGACTGTGGCAGCTGCAGTTTAATATGTGCAGTAGTTTCTATGCAACATGCATATAGAACCTGCCCCCACCCTTCACACCTTGAACATGGCAGAGGCTGGGTTTGGGGTCAGGACTTCTGGATCTGGGCCTCCATCACCATTTTTGTTAAGATGGAGAGGCTCTCACCTGCACAAAAATTTGGATCTATGACAGTGAAGTGAAGATGTCAGCCATGGCTCAGTTGGTAGCACTTTTGCCTCTTGAGTCACAAGATTCCTTGTGCAAGTCCCATTCCCAGGGCTTGAGCATACAATTCTAAGCTGAAAGTCCAGTGCAGTCCTGAAGGAGTGCTGCAACGCCAGAGGTACTGTATTTGCATGAGGTTTTAAACCAAGGCCCATTCTGCCTACTGAAGTGGATGTAAACAATCCCATGGCACTATTTCAATTATGCAGCTGGGGAGTTTTTCCATTGTCCTGGCCAATATTTAACCCCCAGTCAATACCACAGAAACAGATTATCTGGTCATTATCACATGTCGGTTGGTGGGACTTTGCTTTGTGTAAATTGTTTGCTGCATATCCTACTTTACAATCATAGCTACGCTTCCAAATTACCTCGTTGGCTGGAAGCACTTTGAGAGATCCAGTGGTCATGAAAAGTGCTAAATAAATGCAAGTCTTTCCTCAT
The DNA here is from genome assembly GCF_964213995.1 of Mustelus asterias. Lineage (NCBI taxonomy): Eukaryota > Metazoa > Chordata > Chondrichthyes > Carcharhiniformes > Triakidae > Mustelus > Mustelus asterias. The sequence continues at coordinate 74,613,136 of NC_135801.1, read as the reverse complement.
TTTTTTGTGAACATAAACAGAACATTAAAATGTAATGGGCATAAAACAACTGTTTTTTTTTCAATGTTAATTTTTTCACAAAATAGTGCAATTGAAATCACTATTTTGTGGAAGTAAGCCTGTGACAGAATGAGAGAATCAGTCATAGTCATTATTGCAGAGAAGGAGGCCATCTGGTTCATTGAATCTCTCCTGACATTCTGTAGAGCAATCCAATCACTCCAATTTTCCTGTTGTATTCCAGTAGTGCTGGAAGTTTATTTCCATCAAGTGCCAATCCAATTTCCTTTTGAAATCGTCCATCATATCTGCTGGTACCCCCAACCTCGTGAGCAGCGGGTCCCAGGTCATCATGTGATTCAAACAGAAATGGGATTGGCCTGGATTCAGTGGCCAACAGCAAAAGACCAGCAGCAACCATTTGATACGCATACATTTGTCCACAAACCTTTCATAGGCTTTTGCACTGGAACTTGCAATGATTAGAAATCTATTTCAGTGCACTGCCCATCTCAGAGAATCGAGAACCCATGTGAACAGGACCAGCAACTGCATATCTATACAGATTAAAGAACCCTTGCGGTGGCATGCCGAGTCTGAACCGGAAACTTAAGTTAAAATATTTAACGTTGAATCAAGTAGAGAAAGCAAAATATCAAGGGAAAGAAACACAAGATTGAGAGAAAGAGAGGGATAAAGGAGCCAAGAAGAAAATGTTTTAAAAATTGATTAATTAAAATCTGAAGGAATAAGACTTCACATTTAGAAAAGTAAAATTTAAATTCTAGAGAGATTTTTGGCAGCAGTTAAAACCTAACACACCATTTAAATTGGACAAACCCAGAACTTTTTCTGGTGAGTCTACCACAACCTCACATCCTAATTTAATGTGAATATTGAGATTCTGGTATAGCAACGTTTCCAGAGGAATCGGTTAACTTGGGCAGCAGCCTCCTGATTTTTGTGTTTGCGTGCGGTCATCAGAATTTGCAGTCCGTTCACTCTTTAGCCATAATTTTTACAGCAAAATCTGAGCCGTTATGTTTAATAGCTTCAAGCATTTTTTTTTGTTTCCCTTCCTGATTGCAGCATCAGAAATAAAAACAGGAAATGGTGAAATCACATCAATTATCTGCAGTTTCCACTGGAGCTGAAGAGACTACTGTGATTTAGTAAAAGTTTATAAGATTTTGTGAGAATGGACATAGAAAGACTATTTTATCAAGAAAGGCTATTTATCAAGAGTCAGTGAGTAGGAATCATCGTTGTCAAATTACACTGTATTTCCTGTCACCACACTGGAACAGGAAGTAAGTGCTACCAATGTTTCACTACCCCCTTGCTGCACAACTCACTGTCCCCTCGCTGCCCAGCTCACTGCACACCCCACCGCTGCTGCTACTTGCTGCCTCTTGTCGGCTCTCTGGCTGCCACTTTGCATCCACACCACCTGCTCACTGCCATGCTCCAAGAGCTAAACAGCCAGCAAAAGTGGAAACTGTGCGGCAAGCATGTCTGTGAGGTTAGGGGAGAGGCAGCAGGTGAGGTGGCAAGGAGGCGGACATTGATCAGGAGGCATCCCTAACTGTTCTTTAATGCCGGTGTCACTGGCCGTGACGTCACGGGCACTGCAACTATGGCCGGAATTCTCCAGTCTTGCATGACCCACTACTGCTGCCAGTGAGAACGGAGTATATGGCGCTCAGCCAAATTTCCGTTCACAGCAGCGGGATCGGAGAATCCCAGTCGTGGGCAAGATTGGAGAATTCCGGCTTGAATGTGTGATGAGTGCACCCTCTGTTATTGCAGTGACAGCAAGTGCAACCATTAAGTTACCGCATAAGAAAGTTGGAGAGATGTTTAGGTGAAATTTCTTCATAGGAAGGGTTGTTTAAGCATGGAATTCTTCACCACAGGCATGATTGAAACTGAGAACTTTGAATATATCCAAGGGAAATTGCATAAGTATGTAAATAGAAGAAAATACAAGATATTGGGAAGGGAGGAAGGCTTGAGCATTCATTTAAGATTGCAAAGAGCCAGCACAGACACAATAGGCCAAATGTCCTATCCTGTGTGAACTTCTATGTTTTGATGGAACATTGAATAGCAATCAAATTCATTTAAAACTTATAAGCGAAACCCCAGATTAGATAAATATTCAGCTTAAGATAGCCACAGGGACACAGAAGACACAAGAGATTAGATAAACGCAGACTTGAGGAATCATGAAATGCAGTAAATCTACAATAAACTATATATTCATGAATATTGAAAATATCAGAAATGATATACTGGAAGTTATTGTAGCAAATTGTAAGATGGGAAGGAATGTAACATTTGAATGTATAGAGCATTTAAAAACACCACGATTAACAGAAAGAAAATGGAAATAAATTACTCTAGTTCGTTACATCTGATTTTTAAAAAATCCAAACTATCATTAGGATACATTAAAGATCAACAAGTCAACCAGAAAAGATCTAACAGAAAACAAGAATGTTGTGTAACATTGGGAAAGTAATTGGAATAGTAGCCCTCAACCAAATAAATATAAAGCACTTTAAAGCCCAAATTGATAAGTGCAATTGGCCTCATAACCCAAGTGCATCAGGATCATTGAGAGGTAATGCTCACCTAATATCTATCAATGACTGAGATAATATCGAGGAAGTAGAAGTCATCGTAGCCCGAAGATCAGCAGCCACAGGGTGATTATTTTTAGAATGATCTGTGATTCAGATGTAACCAAGGTAGGAGCAAGGCATATAACTTGAAAACACTAAATTAAGGGATCTAAAGCAATTGGATTGAAGGGGAATGTTAAACAACACTTAAGAATACTAAAGATACTGAACAAATATACATCTAATAGTCTCAGATTAAGAAAATATGAACCAAAAATAATTAACAAATTAAAAGTGAGATTAAAAGAAAACATTCTTGTACTAATCATGAAAGGAGAGCAAAAGAGGCTTACTGGGATCATTACAGGTAAGGTAGGAATTCAGCAAGATAGCTTCAGCATAACTGCGGAGACACATTTTCCACGTTGCCAGTGTTGTAGCTTTGCTGGAACAGCTTGGCTAGGGATGAAGCTAGTTCTGAGCAGTAATATTGCCAGAATATTGTCTGGGCCCATAGCTTTTGCAGTATCTAGTGTCTTCAGCTGTTTTTTGATATCACATGGAATTAGTTAAATTGTCTGAAGGCTGCCATCTGTGATGCTGAGGACCTCAAGAGGGGGCCGGGATGGATCATCCATTTTGTGCTTCTGGCTGAAGATGGTTGCAAATGCTTCAGCCTTATCTTTCACGCTTGGGTGCTGGGCTTTCCATCATTGAGGATGGTGATTTTTGTGGAGGCATCTGCTCCTGTTCATTGTTTGATTGTCCACCACCATTCACGACTGGATGTGGCAGGTCTGCAGAGCTCAGATCTGATGATCTGTTGGTTGCGGGATCACCTAGCTATCCTGCGCCAATAAGTCATACAGGGTTCAAAATGTTAACTGTGTTTCTCTCTCCAACGACACTACCTGACCATCTGAATTTTTCTAACATTTTCTGTTCTTATTTCTGATCTCCAACATCTGCAGTGTTTTGTTTAAATATCTACCACGTGCTGCTACAACTGTTTGGCACCCAAGTATTTCTGGGTTGTAGCCTCAACAGGTTGGCACCTCATTTTTTTGGTATGTCTGGTGCTTCAGTTAAAATCAAAGATGCTCAAGAGGGTAGAATTGGAAGAGCACAGCTATCTTAGGGGGTTGTAGTTTTGGAGAAGATTACAGAGTCAGGGTGGAGCATTCAGCTCTGCCACTGCCCATCACACCAGATTCCTCCTAAGGTATCCCCTGGGCAGAACTCGCATTGTTCTCTCATTTCTCTTCTATTTCCTGTCATGTTCTTCAAGCTCATCTTGTTTATGAGATCCATCCCCATCTCCCTGGATCCTATTTCCCACCAATCTGCTAACCACCCAACTTTCTTTCCTGGTCTCCGTGTATGTTGATATTGTTAATGGTTTCCTTTCCTCAGATCTTTTCCACTCTCCTTCAAATCTCCAGTCATTAACCATCCTCATAAAACCACCCTTGACCACCCTCGCCGCTAGTGACTTTGCAAAATACCACTCCATTTCCAACCTCCTCCTTCTCTCCAAAGTAATTGAATGGTTCAATTGAGCACTCTTGTCTCTGAATCATTAAGTTGTTGGTTCAGGTCCCACTACTGGACTTGAGGACAAAAATCACTTAAGGTCACTCCAATGCAGTATTAACGTAGTATAGCATTTTAGTGGTGCCATCTAAGTGGAGGAATCATCCGCATTTTTTTTTTCTGACCTGGCACTCTTACCTGTGGTATCCCCCAAGGATCTATCCTTGCCTCTCTTTTTTGTTTCTTATCTACTTCATCCCCCTTAGCAAAATTACCCAAGCAATCTTTGTCAGTTTTCCCACACCTGTGGACAACACCCACTCTACTTCACCACCACCTTTCTTGACTCCTCCACTGTTTCTCAATTGGCACATTGCTTGTTTGACCAGCGTCCAGAAACAAAATGTTTTTCAGCACTATGGAACTGCAAGTTATTCTTGAATTATGTCAGCGTGGGAAGAAGTGGAATAGAGCATTTCGGGGCTTGATCTTGGGATCATGACTGTTTGTAAATTGCCTTGATTTCAAATCTCAGTACAAAACTGTTGGATTTGTAGATGATACAAAACTAGGAGAGCAATGAGGAAGGCTGAAAAAGAGAAATGTCCATTGTTGCCCAGATTTTGTGGACGAGGACTTCCTGCACATGGTCATCAACCGGTGAGGGTTCTCACTCAGTTTGACCTCCATTTCACAGAAATGTTGCAGTAAATATCCCTCGGCCTTCTGTCTCCAACGTTCTTTTTTATCCTTAGCTGAGTCAATTTAAATGCTGCTCAAGTGTCTAATTGGCCTCTGTGCTCCATTTGCAAGCCTGCTATAATAACACAGCATCCATGTGCTGCTGAAATAAAGAATTAAAAGGATTAATGAGAAGGCAGGAATTTTCCCAGAAACCTTCCGTAATCCACAATTAACTCCAAATGTGTGTCAGAAGTAATTTCTAGCTCGTGGTTTCATAATCATCAGTGAAAATGTCCCATTGTTCCTCAATTCCACAGCAAGCACAAAGCACTCCACATTCTTGCATCACTCATGTATTGCACATCAACTTGATTATATTTGCATGGCTTACAAATGGATTTCATTACACTGCTTAGTACTTGTCAAAGAATGTCATTAAGAAGCCAAAAATATTTTATTAAGTTTAGGCCATAACGAGCAGCATTTAAAATAAAGAGTCTGTCAGCTCCACATTTTGCTGCACTAAAGGGGACGGAATAATTATTTGACAAGGAAAAATGTAAAAGTACACAGAAAAGATCAGAAAAATCTAAAATATTCGTAAAATAGGCAGCTTCAGACAAAGAGCTAGAATTGGGTGCAATGGGCACAATCCTTTCTTCCTGTGATGTCATTTATTATTTTAAATATTTAGCAAAATATTGCATTAAAAACTCTTGCAATTAAAAACAAGATAATCCAAAAAACATAAATTATATTTGAAAAATGCACAGTGGAGACTTATTGTCGCAAAAAAAGGCCTTAGCGGTGCAGAAGTTCACTGATTTGATTATATTGTACAGGATTATATTGTACATTGATTAACCTAAATTTAAATAACATTATTATTCCACAACAGTGGTTAAAATGGTTACGCGGTTTTCAGAAGTTTTATAGATAACACAACAATTTTGGATTAAAATTGGTGTGCTTTAATTTATGTGAAGTAAACAATAATGAGGACAGAAAATTTGCCCATGACGTTGAGCAGAATCTTCCATGGAGTGGTCGCATTGCCATTCCACTCATTTTTACTTAACCAAGTCTGAAGTTGCACAAAACTCTCTGGACTTCTGATCCGGGCCTACTGAGGAATGTCCAGCAGAGCTACTTCTGGAGTCCTTTCTGTGTAGTGCAGCAGAGTTAGAGAAATGAAGCTATGCCCCTTTACTACCCTTTTAACAACACCAGCTACCATAAACCAGTAAGTGGGGCTATCGGGTGTTTAGTGTGAGTAGGATGTAGGCAGTGGGATGAAGAGGGTAGTGGGGGGTGGGAGTGGAGAGGGTACTTGGGGGGGGGGGGGGGTAGGGGATATGCTGCTATAAATCAGTAAACGGTGGTATTGTGTGGTTAGTGGGGGGGTAAGTGGGTTAGTTTGGGGGGGTGAAGGAAGTTTAGTCAGAGAATGGGGGTTTATTCGGGGTGGAGGGTAGTCGGGGCTGGGAGAGTTGGATGGGGAATCATGGGGTGGGGGTGGTGGAAGTTAGCTGCAGGTATGGGGGATCAGGAGAGATCACGGAGGATGTGGGTAGTTAGTGGCTGAGGTAGTGGGGGTAGTCGGCGTGAGGGATGGTGGGGTTTAGTCAAGAGTTCAGGAGGGTAGTCGAGTGTTGTGGGATTAGGGGCTTGGGAGAGTAGTCAGGAAGTCGGGGGGTGATCGAGTTGGGTGTTGAGAGGTTTTGGTGAAAAGGGGGTGGGGGTAGTTTGGAGGTGGAAGATGGGGTTAATCAGGGATGTAGGGGCATGAATCGTCAGGAAGGGATGAGGAAGAGTCAGGGGTTGGAATGTTGGGTAATATTTGTAATATTTATTAATGATCTGGATGAGGGTATAGTTGGGTGGATTAGCAAATTTGCTGATGACACCAAAGTCGGTGGTGTGGTAGACAGTGAGGAAGGGTGTCGTAGTTTGCAGGAAGACTTAGACAGGTTGCAAAGTTGGGCCGAGAGGTGGCGGATGGAGTTTAATGCGGAGAAGTGTGAGGTAATTCACTTTGGTAGGAATAACAGATGTGTTGAGTATAGGGCTAACGGGAGGACTTTGAATAGTGTGGAGGAGCAGAGGGATCTAGGTGTATGTGTGCATAGATCCCTGAAAGTTGGGAATCAAGTAGATAAGGTTGTTAAGAAGGCATATGGTGTCTTGGCGTTTATTGGTAGGGGGATTGAATTTAGGAGTCGTAGCGTTATGTTGCAACTGTACACAACTCTGGTGCGGCCGCACTTGGAGTACTGTGTGCAGTTCTGGTCCCCACATTACAGGAAGGATGTGGAGGCTTTGGAGAGGGTGCAGAGGAGGTTTACCAGGATGTTGCCTGGTATGGAGGGGAGATCCTATGAGGAGAGGCTGAGGGATTTGGGATTGTTTTCGCTGGAAAGGCGGCGGCTAAGAGGGGATCTTATTGAAACATATAAGATGATTAGAGGTTTAGATAGGGTGGATAGTGTTAGCCTTTTTCCTCTGATGGAGAAATCCAGCACGAGGGGGCATGGCTTTAAATTGAGGGGGGGTAGTTATAGAACCGATGTCAGGGGTAGGTTCTTTACCCAGAGGGTGGTGAGGGATTGGAATGCCCTGCCAGCATCAGTAGTAAATGCGCCTAGTTTGGGGGCGTTTAAGAGATCCGTAGATAGGTTCATGGACGAAAAGAAATTGGTTTAGGTTGGAGGGTCACAGTTTTTTTTTTAACTGGTCGGTGCAACATCGTGGGCCGAAGGGCCTGTTCTGCGCTGTAATGTTCTATGTTCTATGTTCTATGTAATCAGAGTTTGAAGTGTGGATGCTAGTCAGGGTTTGAGGTGTGAGGGGTAGCCGGGTTTTGAAAAAGTTGGGAATAGTCGGGTGTATGGTGGGGGGGATTGTGTGGAAATGGGTGGCCCAGAGGGGGCTGGGGGAGTGGGTGGGATGAACAGTAGTACAGTTATCCAGTAATTGGAAGTGGTTTTAGCCTTTCTAACGTTTTCTGGGTTACTATTCTGATGAGAATGTAGGAACCATCCAAAGTCTCCGATTTAAAAAGTACTTTTGAAATGTTCCAGATGTAGGCTAATTGCCCAACAGAAACTAAAACTTCCCGGGCGATTTCCATGTCGTCCTTGCGTAGAGATTACCAGTGGGTTCCCCCAGTGTATTTTATGGGGTACAACCTCCTGGGGAACCGGAGATATCGGCTATTGTTTTGATGCATTATGAATGATCGATACAAGACAAAAATGGCAAAATTATGTATTTGTATTACTTTTTATAATGATAAAGGATTATAATCTCTCATTAAATGCCCAGGGCAAGATCTCATCCATTGCTGTCCCATTGCCAACGACAATGGAGAATTTGGTGCTCAGCCAAGACTCCATTCGCTGCACTGGTACCGGAGAATCCCAGCCTCGGACGAGTTCGGAGGTTTCGGCACTAATGTTTACAAGTGTTGAACAGCTGCCCTTTACAGATGAGGGAACCAGTGATGCATGCAACTGTTTCTTAGCATCTTTTTTGTGTTCTCTGTACATTCTGTATATTATTTTAAAAAATATTTTATCTATCAAGGTTTCAGAGCAACTGACTTCTTGGGTTCCATGTATATGAACAACACAACAGATGTGGAAGTGGCTGCCATTGACTGTGATAAGGCAATCACCGTAGAATTCAAGCATGATGATAAACTCAATGAAGAGAATGGAGCCTTAATCCAGGTATAGTGCATCAATACAACTGAACTCTCCACAAAATACAAAAAGAGTTTCCAAAACACAACACTTGTCGGATTGTTTTACAAAATGGCAGTCAACTCTGCGAAGTTACATTTAGGTTAAAAGTTGATAGCGGCCAGGAATGCAGTGGTAAAAGAGGCAGTGGCATGGAATGGTAGGACACAATGAGCAAAAGAATACCCCCTGAGTCCTTCAACCAGCATTGCCAATAACAGTTTAATTAGTCATGCATCTTGCTGTCATATGCAGCACCTTACTGTATAAATTGATTGTGCATAACAACTACACTTCAAAAATAATAATTTGATAAAGGTCAAGAGAGACACTACAAAATAGTCAGTTTTCCGGCCATTCCCGCCAGCGGACTCTCCTGGTTTTGCTGATGGCAACCTCCTACCACGGGTTCCCCAACACGGAGCATCAGAACAATGGAAAAACCGATTGACAGCAACAGGGTCAGAAGATCCCATCGCTAGTCAATGGCAGACTGCTAAGGCCACTATAAAACACGCCTGGGGATGGGGAATGGATACATGCTAGTTCTTTCTTTCCTCTTTCTTTCTATTTGTCTTTCTTTCGCTCCTTTTTCCCCTTGGTTCAGGATGGTAGGCTTTCAATATTAACCATTCTGTCATTGAGTGTGATCAAGATGCTGCTCAAATGAAGAATGCAATAAGCTACAGAAAAATGCCATCTTTAACCCTCTAATATGTCAACTCACCTCCTGTCTCACTAAAGCTGTTCACAAGCCACAAGTCAGGAGTGTGATGGAATACTCTCCACTTGCTTAGATGTGGTCAGCTCCAACAACGTTGAAAAAGCTCAATAGCTTCTAGGGCAAAGCAGCCTGCTTGCTTGGCATCCCATCCACTACCAGTGTAGATCAGCAGTCTGTACCATCTACAAGATGCACTGCAACAAATTGCCAAGGCTCCTTTGACAGCACTTTCCAAACCCATGGTCTCAGCCCTCTAGAAGGACAAGAGCAGCAGACACATGGGAATACATCCATTTCTAAGTCATGCACCACCCTGACTTGGAAGTATATTGTTATTTTTTCAATGTCACTGGGTCAAAATCTTGGAAAGTCCTCACTAACACCACTGTGGGTCTACCCACATCAGATGAACTGCAGCGGTTCAAGAAGTGGCTTATGATCAGTGCTCAAGGGTAATTAAGAATTAGCAATAAATACTAAAATAGCATTAATGGTAGAAACTTCAGAGCAAATAGCTTTCTCATAATCTTATTTGGTTGGCTTGGAGCCAAAGGAATGGAGGAGAAGAAAATAATGAGTTTTTTAAAAGGTACTTGCACTTATTTGGCATTTATCATGACTTCAGGACTTCATAAAGTACGTAAACAGCCAATTAAGTACCTTTTGAAGTGCAGTCACCATTGAAGTGTCAGCCTAGATTATGCTTTGAACCTCTGGTGTGGGACTTGAATCCACAATGTTCTGACTCGGAGGTGACAGTGTTAACACTGAGGCAAGGCTGACACCTTAATAATAATAAATAATATTTTAAATGTTAAGGCAAAGTACTTAATCATATTCCACTGGAGTATTACAGATAAAGTTACACAATACCAAAAGTGTGCAAACAAGCTACCCAATGGTGCTGCAGTTTCTGTATAAGTGAACACATCACTTCTGTATAAACTGAAACATTTCAATCTTATAATATTACACTCAGATTCCACCTTAACTTTTAAACTAATAGAAGTGTGGAAAGTTTGAAGACTTCAGGACAAACGATGCAATGGAAAACGGAAAGTAAAATTCTCTTTTGGACTAAATTTAGCACTTATTAAACAAAAGCAGAACAAGATTTAGAGCATGTTTGTATTACATTTTTCTTTCAGATTTATAGTTATTTCTTTCTTAACATAACTGAAACCATCCAATTTACCTAAGAATCAATTAACCAGCTCACGATGAAACTGATAATTTTGTAAGCAACTCCTAAACAAAACAAGTTGCAGTAAAGTAGTGTTGAGATCAGCCATGATCTTATTGAATGGTGGGGCAGGCTCGAGGGGCTAGATGGCCTACTCCTGCTCCTATTTCTTATGTTCTTAACAGGGAACAACGTCAAAAGAACATCACAGTGAATGATGCTGCACTACTTAGAGTTACAGGAATACTTTGACAGTAGGTGACCATATATGGATTGTCATGTTGCTGCGATGGATTGTTTGATGCTGATAGGGAGTGCAATCCATAGTGTTGCAGTGAAAAATTTTACCCCAGCTTTATTGGAAAGAAGGCAATTCAAGATGCAGGTGTAGCTCCTAAAGTCGAAGTGGTTCAAGTTTGTACTCCTCGTACTTGGCTGCACATGGCAGGAATTGAAGATGCCGTGGGAAGCAGGAATTTCTAACTGTATCCATAACAGGTGAAAATTTTGCAGGGCAAAATTCTTTAAGTTCCCAATTTGCATGGTCTGCACATGAAACTCCATATCAGGTGCAAGTTCATAATCTTTATCCTAAAGACGTCACCAGGTCACTCTATTCACAAGTATTACCGTGCCAAAATTTTCTAATCATTGTTCGTCTTTCTTGATTGTTATTCGTTTCTTGCATTAATGCAGTATATTTTTCATATTTAACTAAGTAGGTGGTTGAAATGGATTAAAAGCTATAGCTTATGAACTAGAAGCACAAGGAATACATATCATGTGCTTTGTTTTTTTTTCCCCCAGTGTGCCTTGCTGTATACTAATGTTGCTGGTCACAGGCGTCTGCGCATCCACAATCTGGCTCTGAACTGCAGTTCCCAGCATGCTGATTTGTACAAGAGCTGTGAGACAGATGCACTTATCAATTTCTTTGCCAAGTCAGGTAAGTAATTTGTCATTTAAAATGGTTTTAATTCCCCTCAGTTCTTCCCTTGGTTTTTCCCTCCCTCCATCCCACTTAGAGTCATAGAGGTTTACAGCATGGAAACAGGCCCTTCGGCCCAACTTGTCCATGCCGCGTTTTTTTTTAAACCCCTAAACTAATCTCAGTTGCCCGCATTTGGCCCATATCCCTCTATACCCATCGTACCCATGTAACTATCTAAATGCTTTTTAAAAGATAAAATTGTACCCGCCTCTACTGCTACCTCTGGCAGCTTGTTCCAGACACTCACCACCCTCTGTGTGAAAAAATTGCCCCTCTGGACACTTTTGTATCTCTCCCCTCTCACCTTAAACCTATGCCCTCTAGTTTTAGACTCCCCTACCTTTGGGAAAAGATATTGACTATCTAGCTGATCTGTGCCCCTCATTATTTTATAGACCTCTATAAGATCACCCCTCAGTCTCCTACGCTCCAGAGAAAAAAGTCCCAGTCTATTCAGCCTCTCCTTATAACTCAATCCATCAGGTCCCGGTAGCATCCTAGTGAATCACTTCTGCACTCTTTCAAGTTTAATGATATCTTTTCTATAATAGGGTGACCAGAATTGCACACAGTATTCCAAGTGTGGCCTTACCAATGTCTTGTACAACTTCAACAAGACATCCCAACTCCTGTATTCAATGTTCTGACCGATGAAACCAAGCATGCCGAATGCCTTCTTCACCACTCTGTTCACCTGTGACTCCACTTTCAAGGAGCTATGAACTTGTACCTCCAGATCTCTTTGTTCTGTAACTCTCCCCAGTGCCCTACCATTAACTGAGTAAGTCCTGCCCTGGTTCAATCTATCAAAATGCATTACCTCACATTTGTCTAAATTAAACTCCATCTGCCATTCGTCAGCCCACTGGTCCAATTGATCAAGATCCCGCTGCAATTGGAGATAACCTTCCTCACTGTCCACCATGCCACCAATCTTGGTGTCATCTGCAAACTTACTAACCATGCCCCCTATATTCTCATCCAAATCATTAATATAAATGACAAATAACAGTGGGCCCAGCACTGATCCCTGAGGCACACCGCTGGTCACAGGCCTCCAGTTTGAAAAACCCTCTGGCTTCTGTCAAGAAGCCAATTTTGTATCCATTTAGATACCTCAACCTGGATCCTGAGAGATTTAACTTTATGCAGCAACCTACCATGCGGTACCTTGTCAAAGACCTTGCTAAAATCCATGTAGACAACATCAACTGCACTGCCCTCCTCTACTTTCTTGGTTACCCCTTCAAAAAACTCAATCAAATTTGTGAGACATGATTTTCCACACACAAAGCCATGCTGACTGTCCCTAATCAGTCCTTGCATCACTAAATGCCTGTAGATCCTGTCTCTCAAAATACCTTCCAACAATTTACCCATCACAGATGTGAGGCTAACTGGCCTGTAGTTCCCAGGCTTTTCCCTGCAGCCCTTTTTAAACAAAGGCACAACATTTGCCACTCTCCAATCTTCAGGCACCTCACCCGTGACTATCGATGATTCAAATATCTCGGCTCGGGGACCCGCAATTTCCTCCCTAGCCTCCCACAACGTCCTGGGATATACCTCATCAGGTCCCGCAGATTTATCTACCTTGATGCGCTTTAAGACTTCCAGCACCTCCTTCTCTGTAATATGTACACTCCTCAAGACATCAATATTTAATTCCCCAAGTTCCCTAACATCCATGCTTTTCTCAACAGTAAATACTGATGAGAAATATTCATTTGGGATCTCACCCATCTCTTGTGGATCCGCACATAGATTACCTTGCGCTATCTTGCCTCAGTTGACCATCTAGGGATAGACTGCGAGAATATGCAACGGGACCGTCCAGACAAATGTTCCTCCTTCCACATAATTAATCTGTTTGTAATAAGAGAACTTGGCTTTGGCTTCAGCCTGACATGGAATAGTATATATAGCAAATGCTGACTGAATTGCTGCCTGTTTTGGGCACTAGTTGAATTTACCCACCTTGTGCTCTAACATGCAGCCCACAGCAGCATTTATAATTTCTCTGACAGTCCAGTGTGTCCTATTCATTTGGTACACATGACGTCCTCCCTCTACTGAGTTAGTGTTTGGATATACAGGTATTAACACTGCTCCTGACTTGCCACATATGTCCAATGAATTTCTATCATCGCCAATATTTTATTTGAAAAATCAACAACATTCTATATCACGAATAAATTGGATACCCCATTTGATAAAGACAGCAATATAAAACTTTAACGTTGAATAATTAACAGTTCTTATTTTAACGTGTTTTGATTTTTTAGATCAACAAACTTTAAACTGCTTTATAGCAGTGAATTTATACAGTATAGCAAAGCTCTCCCAAACTTGGAGCAAGGTCTGCACTCATTCAATAGCATTGGAATGTGCCTGCTTGACTGAGCTTTGTTCTGCTGCTATAAATACGCAAAGTACATTATCAGCTTGGGAACACTTTTTTAAGTGCCACAGCTGACATTATGAAGGATTATTACAGTTCGAATGTTTGTGTTTGTGAATATACAGAGAAGCCTTTGCACTGTAGGTGAACTGCAACTCCGTTAAGTTAGTCTTGTATTAGCTGGCCTGATTTTTATCTACCTACAAAAAGAAACCCTTTTTCGTTCAGTGTAAAATGTGTGCCTTAATAAATATAAGTGACTCATTTCCCAATGATTAATCCAAATAGAATTCTAGTCATATTGATATCACATGTCATCAGGCAGTCAAAGCAGTTGTTTTCTTTGCAAACGGCTGTAATTATGGCACTATATCACCATAATCTCAAAATGGTACATTACATCAGCATGTTCCTTTGTGAATACTATATTTGTTCATTTAAGATTATATTTCTAACTGTTGTATTAGGGCAGCAATAATAGAATCTCAATCCATGATTTTAGTATTGGTATAAAGGTGAAACAAGTTTGCTCCAGTGCTAACTTGGAACATGCCAACAGTCAGCCCCCTCCCCCCCACCACACGCACACAAACACACACACCACCTTCCCCCCCCGCCCCCCCCCCCACCCCAAACCCCAGTATTATCTTTACTCTCTCACCTAGTTGCAATTGGACATTTTCCATCTCAAACCAGATGATTCTCTGTACGTGAAGGCATCATTCCTGTGCATCACAACAGAGTCTAGCATTAATGGCCTCTGGCAGTGGCTATCCTATGGAGGCATGTGGGTATTTTGGCTAAGATTGACTCAGAGGGATTGAAGGCCCTGCTTAGCAAGCCAGGACGATGATCCCTGGGGCTGAAGGCCATCCCCCAGTAAAAGCACAATGGAACAGTTGAAGTCACCAACCAGTCAATGTAGTCAGAAAATTCCCTTGTATCTGAATCCAGTTGAAGAAGTGCTTTGCTGGTATTAGGAGAAAGCTGAAGATGGGTGCTAAATACCACTTATTTTTCAATTTCTGATGAGACATGTGTTATGGTTCAGGTTAGAAACTCCAAAGTGTTTTATAAAGCCTGCCTGAATCATAAGATTTGCATTTTGAATTTGGCTAGGATAAGCATGAAATGTTTCACTTCAGGAATGATTCAAAACATCCACTATGGAGCTTTTATCAAACAAAGTTTATTTAAGAATAAAGTTAACAGGTATGGAAAGAAAATTAGCAAGAACTTTTATCAATACAAACAAGAAACAAAACAACCACTATAATTTATAGCCCTTAATGAATATACATAAGTTGTCCCAATCAAAACCAAAACCTCCCATAGACAATAGACCCTTTTCACAGGTTTAATGCTCAGACTAATGCTCCAATGACTAATGGAATTTGAGTCTGTTGGTTGAAGTCTGCAGTTCTCTGGATTCTCTCAATGGTTTGAAGACAAGACAGCTTCCCAAAGCACCAGAGAGGCTCCGGTCCAGCCCCCAACAACAACAGATTTTCACCCTTCAGCCAACAGAATTTTCAAAACAACAGGGAGGGAGGGAGCTTGCTGTCCCTTCTAAAACTCAACTCCAACCTGCAGCTCCAAACTGAAACTGAAAATGAAATCCCTGTCACCTGAACACAGGCTTTTTTCTTTCCCAACAATGACATCACTTAACACTGTGAGCATGAATTTTTAAAAAACTCTTAAAGGTACACTAACATCACACATGGCATAAATCTCAGTTGGGAATTACCTCAGTATCTGGGAACTGCCATCTGAAGTATTGTGCACACATTCTTTCATCATTCTAAGCTTTATATGGCACAGCAGAAGATGAAATTGGGAGGTCAGGAACATTAAAACAATCCAAGGTGAAATTACCTATGTTGATGGGGGATTTTTAGTGGAAGCAGCAACTACAGATGCTCATTCCTAATAACATTTTCTAACAACAATCCAGTTATCATAGATGGCATAATGACTACTTCATTCCACTATTTTTCATATTCTTAATATTGATTATTGAAATCTGGCAAAATTAATTGCATTGGTCAGTGTAAATTTGGTTCTGCTGGTAGCATTTTTGTCTGAGTCAGAAGCTTATGGGTACAAAACATGTTCAATTGCCAAACAGTTTTTTTAGAAATTAACTTCTTTATTTCCCTGCATGGGTCAAAACATGCTCTTATCAAGATGCAGGGACTGCTGGGGCTGGAAACATTTCTTCACTTCTGATGTTACACCTCATAAAAAATACAAAATGGAAGGACAGTGTGCACCAAATTATTGTGACATATTAAATTCTCTGTTAAAGTGAAAGAGTTCTGTACTTGGCATCAAGTATTCCTTAAGCATCACACTTCATTTGCAATTATCCATAACCTTATGACAATAAGTACATTCCTTACTTGAGGAGTGCAAACATTTTGATTAACAAGTGCTCGTCAGAGGATCCAAGAATTAAGAAGATAAGAACTAGGAGCAGGAGTAGGCCATCTGGTCCCTTGAGCCTGCTCCTCCATTCAATAAGATCATGGCTGATCTTTTTGTGGACTCAGCGCCACTTACCTGTCCACTCACCA
Source organism: Mustelus asterias (assembly GCF_964213995.1). Taxonomy (NCBI): domain Eukaryota; kingdom Metazoa; phylum Chordata; class Chondrichthyes; order Carcharhiniformes; family Triakidae; genus Mustelus; species Mustelus asterias. The sequence goes on along the minus strand of NC_135801.1, from coordinate 74,596,671 downwards.
TAACCCTTAATTCTTTACTGTTCAAAAATGTATCTATCCCTGCCTCAAAAACACTCAATGAGGTAACCTCAACTGCTTCACTGGAATTCCACGGATTCACAGCCCTTTGTGTGAAGAAGTTCCTCCTCAACTCAGTCCTAAATCTGCTCCCCCTAGTTCATAAAAACATAAGAACATAAGAAATAGGAGCAGGAGTAGGCCATCTAGCCCCTCAAGCCTACTCCGCCATTCAATAAGATCATGGCTGATCTGACAGTGGGTTCAGTTCCACTTACCCGCCCGCTCGCCATAACCCTTAATTCCCTTAATGGTTAAAAATCTATCTATCTGTGACTTAAACACATTTAACGAGGTAGCCTCTACTGCTTCATTGGGCAGAGAATTCCAAAGATTCACTACCCTCTGGGAGAAGAAGTTCCTCCTCAACTCTGGTTTCACCTGCCAGTGGAAACAACTTCCCTGCTTTGATCTTATCTATTCCCTTCATAATCTTTTATGTTTCTATCAGATCTCCCCTCATTCTTCTGAATTCCAATGAGTATAGCTCCAGCCTACTCAGTCTCTCCACATAAGCCAACCCTCTCAACTCCGGAATCACCTAGTGAATCTTCTCTGCACCCCCTCCAGTGCCAGTATATCCTTTTTCAAGTAAGGAGACCAAAACTGTACACAATACTCCAGGTGTGGCTTCACCAGCACATTATACAGCTGCAACATAACCTCGCTGTTTTTAAATTCCATCCCTCTATCAACAAAGGACAACATTCCATTTGCCTTCTTAATTACCTGCTGCACCTGAAAACCAACTCCTTGTGATTCTTGCACAAGGACACCCAGGTTCCTCTGTACGGCAGCATGCTGCAATTTTTTACCATTTAAATAATGGTCCATTTTGCTGTTATTCCTACCAAAATGGATGACCTCACATTTACCAACATTGTACTCCATCTGCCAGACCCTTGCCCACTTACTTAGACTATCTATATCCCTTTGCAGACTTTCAGCATCCTCTGCACACTTTGCTATGCCACTCTTCTTAGTGTCATGTGTACACTTGGTCCCCAACTCCAAATCATCTATGTAAATCGTAAACAATTGTGGTCCCAACACTGATCTCTGAGGCACATCACTAGTCACTGATCGCCAACCAGAAAAACACCCACTTACCCCCACTCTTTGCTTTCTGTTAGTTAACAAATCCTCTATCCATGCTAATACATTTCTGTAACATCGTGCACCTTTATCTTATGTAGCAGTGTTTGGTGCGGCACCTTGTCAAATGCCTTCTGAAAATCCAGATACACCACATCCACAGGTTCCCCATTGTCCACTGCGCATGTAATGTTCTCAAAGAATTCCACCAAATTCGTCAAACCTGACCTGCTCTTCATGAACCTATGCTGCGTCTTACCAATGGGACAATTTATATCCAGGTGTCTCGCTATTTCTTCCTTGATGATAGATTCAAGCATTTTCCCTACTACAGAAGTTAAGCTAACCAGCCTATAGTTACCCGCCTTTTTGTCTACCTCCTTTTTGAAACAGTGGCGTCACATTTGCTATTTTCCAATCTTCGGGAACCACCCCAGAGTCCAGTGAATTTTCGTAAATTACCACTAGTGCGTTTGCTATTTCCCCCGCCAACTCTTTTAGTACCCTGGGATACATTTCATCAGGGCCAGGAGACTTGTCTACCTTTAGTCCCATTAGCTTGCCCAACATTACTTCTTCCGTGATAATGATAGTTTCTAGGTCCTCACCTGCCATAGCCTTCCTGTCAATTTTTGGCATGTTATTTGTGTCTTCCACTGTGAAGACCGACACAAAATACCTGTTCAATGCTTCAGCTATTTTCTCATTTCCAGTTATTACATCCCCTTCTCATCCTCTAAAGGACCAATGTTTACTTTAGCCAATCTTTTTCATTTTATATATTTGAAGAAACTTTTGCTATCTGTTTTTATATTCTGAGTTAGTTTACTCTCATAATCCATCTTTCTTTTATTTATAGCTTTTCTCGTGGCTTTCTGTTAACCTTTAAAGATTTCCCAATTTTCTAGATTCCTACTAATCTTTGCCACTTTGTATGCATTTTCTTTCAATTTGGTACCCTTCTTTAGTTCCTTAGATATCCATGGTTATCCCTTTTTCTACAGTCCTTCCTTATCACTGGTATATACTTTTGCTGAGCACTGTGAACAATCACTTTAAAAGTCCTCTGCTGTTTCCCAATTGCAGCACTTCATAGGCAGATTGAAAAATACAATTTTTCTGAACTTCCCTTCAGCAATCTTTTAAAATTTACTTAAGTTATTCTCAATCTATTTAAATATAATTAATGTTTTCCATAATGATGCTGGTTATTTTACTTGGCCACATTAGGCCAGGATTTCCTTGCATAGGGAGCAGGTCTTAAATTTTTTATTTTGCTTATTCTATACAGCATACAGAGCCATTCTAAACCAGCCACTGAAGACTGTTAGAGAGATACTGGTTAACCAAACTGCCCACATATTGGCTTGTTACAGGAAGAATTGTGCCAGCCCCTCATCAGCTGGCCAGGTGAGTACATTAACCATCCTCAAACCAAATCAGAAGTGTATAATACAATACATTTATCTATTATCTAAGAAATGATGGATAGTTTTATTTTTAATTTTTTGCCAATTATAGTGGTACCTTTCCTAAATTTAAATTAAACAATGCCATTATTACTTTTTTCTCTGGTTTACTTTGGTTGCAGTGTAAATTATGATTGCAATTTGTCACAAAAACATTAACAAACAGTGTGAATATAAATATTGCAACCCAATGTGGCCATCAGATTAGCTTTGTCTGAAACCTGAGTATTTTTTTCAAGGGAAGATTTGATTTCATCCTAGAAATTCAAACCATGTTTTGTTCAGTTTAATTACTTGGAAAACCTAAATATCATGGACCTGAACCTCCACGGATAACAACTCCACTTCATCACTTCCGGAATGGTTATAGAGAGTCTGGGACCTTCCTTTTGATAACCTTACATCTTGCAACAGTTAAAGCCAATGTCAACAAAGTGAATGCAACCTCCTTTTATTTAGGTTTCTGGAAGTCTGCTGGAAATGATGCCCAAGAAGTGGGTGAGCGTCCGGTTCTTGACATGATCAGGGAGCAGAGAGGAAAGAAGCTAGTCAAATTTAAATCTAGTCTGGGAGTTAAAATATACCAGTCGTGAAATCTGGAGTAACACGTGTGACTTGCAATTTTGCCTGCTGGCTTTAAATCAACATCCACATGTCTCTTTGATTTTTGAGGAAGCACAAACTTTGCTGTCAGAATGAAGCTTGCTTATCTCCATCTGATCTGAAATCTAAAATATTCCATTCTTACACAAGTAGATCAACGGGCTTCTGACTGATGTTGAACGCCAAACTTAATTTTTGTTGAAGCTTAGAGCCAGATCTTCCTCTTTGAGCTGGGAATCACACGTTGGGAGGTTTTCCAATGTTGCAATCATACCTCCTGTAGAGTTGTCAAGCCCACACTATTTTCATCACAGGATATTGGAGACAGCCCAAACTCCAGACTATCACCACCCAAAGCAGCCCTGATGTCAGTAGGAGTTGGACAGATGCTAAGGTAGGCAGGTTAAAAGACCCACCTCCATTTACTGGAGCAATGGCCCAGTGCCATACATAAATGTTAGAGACCTTAGCCCATTTCCCTTGCACACCACTGCCCCCCTCCCCCAAAAATCCAGCCACCCCCATCAACCTGCATGCCTCATCAAGACCCCCATGCTTTCCTCCATAATCTCCTTGGCCCTTCAAAGCCCCCCATCCATTCACTTGAGTATACACTGTGTACAAAACTTATGAGCCCTATAATAACACTAGAAAACCTTTTAGATGCGCATGAAACTGTCAAAATAAATGAACGACCATTCAACAATTACTTCAAAAAACCTTTATTCATGAACAATTAATGAAACACACAGCATTTCAAACTCCACTTTAAAAAGCATTAATTTTTTTATAAGACTATCAAAATAAATAAATGGGCACTCAAAAACGTCTTCAGAAAAATATAATCCTCTTAGAAGCTCATAACTGTCAACCAAAACAAAGCCCACAGTCCCCTTGGTAGTTATATCTACAAATACTGCTGACCTCAGTCCATTATTTGTGTTTGGAGCTCAACAAGCATTCCTAATGAGCACGATTATTCCACCCTGCTGTGCTGGTCAATTAGAGTAGCGGGGCGGGAAATTTAAACGGGAGGCCAAAAACTCTCATTGTGCCCAGTGTTGGGCCATTTGCAATCCTCCCAGCCAACATTTGACGACATAATCAACTTTTTGCCTGGGAAGAGCACGAGGCTGATTTAAATATGCATTAGTTAATTTTAATATCATTGGTGAGCCTGGGACGTAATAGTCTGGGCTCACTTACCTTTCCGACCTCGCCGGTGGAGGTCCTCACCAGTGAGGATCACAGTTGGTCCCCACCAACGCGGACTGGATGTAATGGCCTTGCCAGTGGGACCGGAGGCCATTGAAACCCCCCGGGTGGGCAGTGATAACCTGGCACTGCCAGCCTGGCATCCTGGTACTGCCAGCCTTGCACTCTGGCAGTGCCCAGCAGGCACCCTTGTACTGCCCACCAGGTAGTGCCTGAGGGGGCAGGGCCTCACGTTGGAGGGATCTGATGGGGGCAGAGCCAGATGGAGGTGGAGCCAGACAAGGAGGAGGGGGGAGGTCAGTAGGAGGGAAGGCTAGGAGGGAACCCTGCATTGGGGGTGGGGGCTGGTGGTGGGGCCGTCGATCGGGGGTTGAGGCCGCTGGTTGGGAGAGGGTTTTGTGGGGAACGTGGCGACTGAGGGGGGGCCTGTGGGGCGGGTGGCGATTGGGGAAGGGGAGTCCATAGGGTGGAGTTGATGGGGGCAATGTCCGGGGGACAGGGATGGAATTGACCGATCTCCCATATACTTTGTACGTGGTATATAGGAGATCAGGACATGTGCCTAACCATCTGCAGCTGGCTTCCCCAGCAAGCTTAGGCTCAGCCCCCCCACCCCTTTACTGGTGTGAAACTCTTGACTGCCAAAAGATTTGACTGAGTGTGGGAAAATTGCCTGTGGTAACTCACTGGAAAAACCAAAGTGAAACACTCCGGTTTTCAGACTTTTGTGACACTTAGAATTTTTGGGGGAAAATTCCGCCAAATGTGTTTGCATTGCATAACCATGTCAACAAAACCCCAGAGCTGAATACATATAAGCCTTTAAAAGAATGGAACAGACTGCCATCTTTTCCCCTTTTTCAAAAGCTGAAAACGTGGCTGACCTGTCAATCAAAGATAAAAATCCAGGCACAAGGTTGAATTGACCCATAAAATTGAATCTCAATGCTATTCAATGCAGAAAAGCATTTTGTCCATGAGATAAATTACTCTAATGCATTTGAATACTTTCACAATGCTGATCAAGTTAATCGTTACCTATGATTTAATATCAAAGCCAGATCATCAATCTCTGCATTTCTGATTTATGTAGTCTATCAAAGTGCAAATGTCATACCTTAAGCAGTGTGTGCGTAAGGATGCCCAATAACCAAAAACAAAATACTGCAGATGCTGAAAATCATAGAATCCCTACAGTGCAGAAGGAGGCCGTTTGGTCAATCAGGTTTGCACTGACTCTTACCCAGGTCCTATCCCCATAACCCCACACATTTACCATGGCTAATCCCCCTAACATACACATATTGGGACACTAAGAGGCAATTTAGCATGGCCAACCTACCTAACCTGCACATCTTTGGACTGTGGGAGGAAACCGGAGCACCCAGAGGAAACCCACACAGACATAGGGAGGACGTGCAAACTCCACACACACAGTGACCCAAGGCCAGAATTAACCTGGATCCCTGGCACTGTGAGGCAGTAATGCTAACCACTGTGCCACCCATAAAATCTGAAATAAAAGCATAACTGGTCAAACAGCATGTAATTATCACATGAGAAATTGTCAACAATTTTTAAAACTTGCCCTGGATGATGTCCACCTTTTGGTTGGGATGGTAATTGGAACTTCCTCTAGCAGCTATTCCAACTGCTTAAAACACTTAACCACTTGCATTTAGCACAGAAGTTTTCATGTAACTTATTTGACGGGGGAAACATTATGAATTCAACTTCCTTATTAAGCATAAAAGCAGACAATGCTGAAAATATTCAGCAGGTCTGGCAGTCACTGCAGACATAAAACGTTGGGCTGGATTTTACATACCCCTGTAAGGTATGTTTTTGGTGTTGGAGATGGGGTGGGTGAAGCATTGCAGTAAAATAGATTGGGTTCCTACACCACCAAGTTGGCATTCAACCAAATGCTCACCTCCATATCGTGATATGTGGGCAGGTGCCCAAATTAGCAGCCTGCCCGCCATGTTTACAAAAAATAATAAAGGTCAATTGAGCTTGCCCATTGACCCCAATAATAGGTTGCCCACACCATAATACAGTCTGCATGGGCAAGTGGGTGGGAGTAAGCAGATCTTTTTTTTTCAGAGATTTTTAAAATGGCAGGAAGGAAATGGGGACTACCTTTGGGAGGTGCTCTTTTTGCATCGGGGCAATGCCCAAAGATATACATTCCTTCCTTCCTACCTGCTTGCTCTCCAAACTTAAACCCCCCTCACCTCCATCATCTAAAATGCAGCCTGTTAACTCTGTTTCTCTCTCACTCTCTCTCGATACTGCCCAACTTGCCCAACTCTCGATACTGCCCAACTTTAATATTTGCAACATCTTCTGTTTTTTATTTCAGATTTTGCTTTTGGTTATCCTTATGCACACAATGCTCATGGGACTTTGATAGCGTACATAAAACAGAAGAGTTGTCAATGACAGGCAGGTCTTTCCCTATGCAACTCAATCCTGTTCCGAAGAAGAATCATATTGAACTCAAAACTTTAACTCTGTTCCTCCCTCCACAGATGCTGCCAGGCCTGCTGAGGTTTTCTAAGAATTTCTACCTGTATTATTTTAGCACTTAAATAGACGGAGGTTACAGAATTTTTAAGGAATGATCCACATACCAAATGTTTTTATCTTGGATCTTGGAATAAGATTTTCTTTGGTTGTACTCACCCTGTTGCATCAACTTGCAAACAAATGTGGTTCATGCAAAATTATGGTAATGGCAAATGTGAAGATGAGAAACAGCTGAGAAACTGTAACTGCAGCAAATGGATTTAATTATTTTTGTTTGTAAAATAATCTTGTAGTCTACCAAAGTAAACTTAACTCATTTGTCTTGTTTTTCATCTGCAAAAAAAATGCTGTGATGATTTTAGGTGAACCCTTGCAAAGCTCTATCCTTATAAGGGCACATAATTGGTAACTTATGCAGGGTGTTGGAACTGCAGTTGTCCTGTTCCATATACAGAATGATTAGTTTAACATTGGAAGGAAGATGAATATGGACCGTAGAAATATGATCTTAAAACTAACATGCTTACGTCAGCTGAAATAATCAAAAGGGACAACCTTGCGCATTCCACTATTGATGAGCTTTGATTGAAATGTTATATTACATTGGATTAATCTTTACTGATTGCTTAAGGAGTTTATAAGAACAAAGCTTTACAAAATAATGTTTTAAATCCTATTGAACAAGGCAGAATAAATGTCATCTTGGGAGTTGGCTTGCTGCCAACATATTTACTTGCTAAAGTAATGTGTAATATAACTGATTTTAATCAGCAGATAAGATAATCCATAGGATATTATAAATAAACCCAGGGCTGTATTTTCATTCAGAACCCCGGCACCTGGGTGAATTTCAGATCTTGACCCCGTGCTGCATCTTTAAATGCAGATGGCCTAATTGTCCAGGAAGCAAGCAGGAGGCGGGACTTGTCTGCCTGGTGCCAGTGGAAAAGGCAGGTGGGAGACATTCTGGGGGCTTCCGCTGCCTTTCTGATTTGACCAGGCATCTGCTCAGAGGTGAAGAATGAGGTGAACAGTGGTCCTGCACGACAACATAAGAGCCAGTGCTTTTCTGGCACTTGTAGGATCCATGGATTCCTCTCAAAACCATCTCCAAAGCACGACAGCTGTGCAGTGATGTGCACAAGCCAGTTTGGGCTCACCAGGAAAAATTGTCAAAATTTAATTCCATTTTGGGCAGATTCCTTAACCAGCTCCTCTTGGAGCTTAAAGGGTTGTTAATTGGAAGCAAGGGGCTTCCATGCTCTTTCCTCACTGGTTGCCTATTGAAAATTTAGAACTGTCCTAGAGGCCAAGCAAGACCTCAGGGAGCACAATTTTCAAAGCCCGCCTGCACCTTGACCATGTGCCCGTTGAAAATCCAAGCCCAGTTTTTAGCATTTATATACACTTAACAAATCAACAGATTCTACATAGGCTATCAAAAGCAATGGCTGGGATTTTGTCAAGGACAGCAGTGGTCCCAATGACAGACCAAAAAACTGGGAGTAACCCCACTTCAGCCATTTAAGGCATCCATGACTAGATGTTAAGTCCTTCTTGAGCTGCTTTGGGGCTCCCATCCCTGTAAGTGATATTGAGGTCCTCCTCCAAGAACTGCCAGCCTATCAGAGGACTGGCAGCTCTTCAAAGAACAAAGAACAATACAGCACAGGAACAGGCCCTTCGGCCCTCCAAGCCCGCGCCGCTCCCCGGTCCAGGATTGAATCCTGAATCCAGGATCCCCGCCCAATTTTCCAGCCTATCTACATCCTAATATCCTATCCACCGAGCTGTCCCTCACAGCTACGATGCTTTGTTCATCACAACCTATTAACTCACCCCCACCCCCCCATTCCAGACCATGTGATCTCCAGGGAGAGGCGAAAACCCAGAGTGAAAACCCCAGGGCCAATATGGGGAAAAAGAAAATCTGGGAAATTCCTCTCCGACCCCCTGAGGCGATCGAAACGAGTCCAGGAGATCACACTGGCCCTGATCAGAAAATGCTTCCCAACCCTAGTCATTTCCACTTCTGCTTTACGAACACCATCTGAATTCCCTGCCCCCGAGACAGGTTCCCAACTATCCGCAGTCTCGCTCTGTACTGGCACCAGCAAGATGATCATAGAATGAAGCCTTGAAACGAGAAACAAAGAACAATTAGCCCGCGCCGCTCCCTGGTCCAAACTAGACCACTCTTTTGTATCCCTCCATTCCCACTCCGTTCATATAGCTGTCTAGATAAGTCTTAAACGTTCCCAGTGTGTCCGCCTCCACCACCTTGCCCGGCAACACATTCCAGGCCCCCACCACCCTCTGTGTAAAATATGTCCTTCTGATATCTGTGTTAAACCTCCCCCCCCTTCACCTTGAACCTATGACCCCTCGTGAACGTCACCACCGACCCGGGGAAAAGCTTCCCACTGTTCACCCTATCTATGCCTTTCATAATTTTATACACCTCTATTAAGTCTCCCCTCATCCTCCATCTTTCCAAGGAGAACAACCCCAGTTTCCCCAATCTCTCCTCATAACCAAGCCCCTCCATACCAGGCAACATCCTGGTAAACCTCTTCTGTACTCTCTCCAAAGCCTCCACGTCCTTCTGGTAGTGTGGCGACCAGAACTGGACGCAGTATTCCAAATGCGGCCGAACCAACGTTCTATACATCTGCAACATCAGACCCCAACTTTTATACTCTATGCCCCGTCCTATAAAGGCAAGCATGCCATATGCCTTCTTCACCACCTTCTCCACCTGTGACGTCACCTTCAAAGATCTGTGGACTTGCACACCCAGGTCCCTCTGCGTCTCTACACCCTTTATGGTTCTTCCATTTATCGTGTAGCTCCTCCCTACATTATTCCCACCAAAATGCATCACTTCGCATTTATCAGGATTGAACTCCATCTGCCATTTCTTTGCCCAAATTTCCAGCCTATCTATATCCTTCTGTAGCCTCTGACAATGTTCCTCACTATCTGCAAGTCCTGCCAGTTTTGTGTCGTCCGCAAACTTACTGATCACCCCAGTTACTCCTTCTTCCAGATCATTTATATAAATCACTAAATCAGTCCCAGCAATGCCACTGGGGGCACTGGGGGGTGGGGGTGGGGGGGTAGCTGGGGAACCCTCTGTGGCCTACAGAGAGCCCGATCAGGGGCAACCCCACTCCTCCCCACCAAGTCCGAGCCTGCAGAAAGACCGAAAGGCCCACAAGCCACTGTGGGGAGAGGCTTTTACTTAGCTGCTTAAGTGAATCAATTGACCTTTGGGCTGGAGTGCCGATTATGGCCACCTTCACTGTTGGTAAAACGCCATGGCAGCAAGAAGGTGACAGACCTGTCCTACCTCCCTATTTTTCACACTCCCACCACCCCCTGACACACCCCACCATCTTCGATCCCATTCTTGCAAACCACATAAATCCAGTCAGTGTTTCACAATTACACTGAAGTACTCATTAAAATCTTGCAACAAGAAATTACATTTTCTACTTAAGACTCTTTTAACACAAAAGCACTACTAACCAATAATTACTGTATGCAATTTAATTGTTTTTTGTCAATTACCTGTAAACTTCCAAGTATGTTATTGAGCTGAGTTACTTCTCCAATTTTTCTAGAGAATTCAATTCATTTGGAATTTATAGTAGTTTCAGTTAACTAATTTAAAGCTGAAACATGCTAATCACCATGTGAACGCACCCTTGACATTTCAAAATGATGTATTTTTGCATAAAGTAAAATGATAGAGTAGCAGGCACTGCAAACATTTGCCAAGTTAATCTACTGCAGCTTTAATCTCAGGGCAAAAATGCCAAAACCAGAAAAAGTTAAGCTTGGACATCTAATAAGTTTCTTGGTACCACTCTGTAATGTGGCTGTCCATAGATAAGGATATTTTGTAATTGGTAGTGATGACTCAAATTGCAACACCAGTCACAACAATGTTCTTAAATGTGTAGCTCAAAAATGCAAGTACACACACGCACATCATTCAGTACGCTTAGTGAAAATCAGCTTTAGAGGAATTTGCATGTACTATATTCTAGAATCTGTTTTTATCAATTTGAAGAAGTTCCCACCTTAACTGAGAGATGATTTTTAGAGCTAGCAGGTAGAGAGGACCAAAGAACCAATTCCACTTAGCTTACTGTTTTTAAGAAGGGAATGACGCGCTGGGTGTTTTGCCAGCTGTACTGTTACAAAAGTGTTTCAGGGAATCAGTCGCCATTTTTTAGGTGTGTAAGAGGGATAGTTGAAATCACAAACAAAAGTAGCCACCAGGAATCCAAATTCATCTGAACTGCAGTCTTCAGCTTGAACTGGATCTGGGCCAATTAAATGTTCTGGGAATGGTTGAGTTCAGAATGTTCCAAGCTCGTGCCTGATTCAACAGAGCCAGCAGCCAAAATCCAAAGCTCATTTTTCACTTGAAACAGAGTATAACTGAATCCTCATAATGAACCTGCTAATTTTTCTGTAGCTCAAGCAGAGCAGAATGAATTAGTAATTAGCATCTACCCATAGATGGCTTGTTAGCTTAAACAACAGGCTGATTAGCAAATATTAATGCACCTCAACAAGAGTAACAGAATTTTTTGCCAATTGCAAACATGCTAATTAATACTTCATCTACTTTGCAGAGTGTCTCCAGCAACTCAGAACACCATTGCAGATAGTTTTAGTAAATTTATTAAAATGAGACCAGTATTTCTTTTTGGACAGCAGTGGCAATTGTTATAACTCTTGTTTTTTATCAGCTGACTTTGCTGGTGAATTTGGCTTTGTTGACCTCCAGAAATCATCTTCTAATATCCGAGAAGATCCTAGCCAAATAGGCAAAGTCATGAATGCAGCTGTACACTAACTGAATTCGTCAATCTGACACATATGTAGTTATCCATTGTTACTGAAATCAACATTGGAGTTTTAAGAACAGAAATATGGTATTCAGCACTTCAAGCCAGCTCCATCATCCAGTTAGATCATGGCTGATCTGCTCAGTATCCTTTGATACCCTTATCTAACAAAGAACCTCGCTTTCACAGTCTTAAAAGCTGCAGTTGTCCTAACGTCCAAGCTTTATATGGGGGAGAGCATTCTACACACTGCCTTTTTTGTGAAGGAGTGCTTCCTGAGTTTACTTCTGTGAACTAGCTCTGATATCGCTCTTGATGTCCCCACCAAAGGAAATAGTTTCTCCGTCTACCACAGAAGGTTTAGAACAGTAAGGACAAGGAACAGTCACACATAAAAATACCTAAATAGAGGAGGGCTAACTCCAGTATGTTGAAAAGGGATCTGGCCTAAAAACAGAAAATGCTGGATAAACTCAGCAGGTCTGGCAGCATCAGTGGAGAGAAACAGAATTAACATTTGGATCCAAGTGATCCTTGATTGAAGAAAAGCAGAAATTCCAAAATTATATATTTGGAAAGGGAACAGAGAAGATGGGACAAAATATAAGACCAGAGTCTATTCATTCATTAGAATAGATGAAGACAGCACTATTATGGAGTTTAAATGAATTTCTTTCATTGAACAGAACATAAAATGCAATCATTATGAAAGCGAAAAGCTAGAGCGAGAGATCACTTCTGCCAGTCCTGTACTGATCAAAACAGAACTCAAAAACAATGTTGAACTGAAAACATAGAGCTGAAACTACAATATATGTGATTTGTTATCTTGTTATCGAAATTGTTTGGCACATGCTGTCTCTGACTTGGAGAAACCAGCCTCGCAGATGTAGTTTATGAAAAACTTTGTTTGGCTTATGAAAAGCCTGTTTTGCTTGCATTGTACTTTTCAAAAATGCAGTCAATTTCTAGCTAACCCAGCACGCCTTCTGAGTTTTAAAATGTAGTCAAGTAGAGTTGGTTAACCCCTACAATATAGCATATAAATGTAATCACATAGGCAGAAATATCTTGAAATGAAGTCTTTGCGCAAATGAAGCAAACCACACACAGACTCAACAGATAGCTTGGGGAAAAAGGAGATATTGACAGATTTGTCACGGACATGAGACAAAGGAGAGTGTTAATAGTGCCATTGAGGGATGAAGCATGCTAATAGTGGTAAACAGTACGATAGCAGAATGTTTTAATGGGAGCAACTGAACAGCCAGGGCAGGTGACCAAGTAAGAGGGAGGGGAGTGGGACTGTTTTGGGGCAGGCCAGGGAGCTGAATAACAACTGACAGCAAGCTACAAAAAGCGTGGTGGGGTCGGGTTAAGATGGAAGGGAATATTTACTATCTAGAATTGTTGAACTCTATGTTGAAACCAGAAGGTTGTAACATACCTAATCGGAATATGAGATATTGTTCTTCCAGTTTGCGTTGGGTATCACTGGAGCATTGCAGCAGGCCTAGGACAAACATGTGGGCATGTGAACTAGGCAGATTGGAATCAGAAATTGGTAGGCAAAAAATTAAATCAATGGTCTTTAAAGAAGGGGTGGTTCAGCTATAGAGTATATACTACAGGGTGACATAGTGGCACTGTGGTTAGCACTGCTGCCTCACAGCGCCAGGGACCCAGATTCGATACCCAGCTTGGGTCACTGTCTGTGCGGAGTCAGTAAGTTCTCCCCGTATCTGTGTGGGTTTCCTCCGGGTGCTCCAGTTTCCTCCCACAGTCCGAAAGATGTGTTGGTTAGGTGCATTGGCCATGCTAAATTCTCTCAGTATACCCGAACAGGCGCTGAAGTGTGGCGACTAGGGCATTTTTACAGTAACTTCATTGCAGTGTTAATGTAAGCCTACTTGTGACTAATAAATAAACTTCATATACTTTTCCACCTGGAGGAAAGGAAGGTCTTGCAAAGCTACAGTTCCCTGAATATCAAATAATTCAGAAATCAAAATGAGACAGGAAAAGGAGGTTAATGTCAATGTAAGGTACCTAATGGAGGAAAGAACCAAGCTGAATAGAGAAAGTAGAGAGTAGGTTGAAGGAAGGACAAAAAGAGAGAATGAGAATAGATTAGCACCAACAGTTAGCATGCAGGTACAGCAATTGATCCGGAATGTGGTTGTTTACTGAAAGGGGAATGGAATATAAAAGTTGGGATATTTTGCTACAGTTATATATGGAATTGGTGAGACCACATGTAGAATACGGTGTAGAAGTTGGTCTCCTTAAAAGGACAAAATTGAAATTGAAGCAGTTCAGAGAAGGTTGACTTGACTGATTCCTGGGAGGAGGGAGTTATCTTATGAGGAAAGGTTGGATTTGTATCTATTGGAGTTCAGAAGAACGAGTGTTATCTTATTGAAACATATAAAATCCCGAACTCAACAGGGTGGATGCTGAGGAGATATTTCCTCTTGTAGTAGAGTCTTGAACAAGGGGACATAGTTTAGAAATAAGGGATCTCCCATGTATAACAGAGATGAGGAAATTTTTTTTTGTCTGAGGAAGATCGTGAGTTTATAAAATTATTTTCGCTGGAGAGTGGTGGAGGCAGGGTCATTGAATATTTTTTAAGGCGAGGGTAGATAAGTTCTTAATTGACAAAAGAGTCGAATGGTATAGAGGTAGGAAGGAAAGTGGAGTTGAGGCCACAATCAGATCAGCTATGATCTTATTAAATGAATTGTGGTTATGGATTTGCATGAAGGCTATGAGGAGCTATTGGGGGTGGGTGCGGGACATGCATTGGGATATTTGGGCTTGGGAATTGGGTTGGAGGTGTGAGGGCCAGAAGGGTCCATGTTTAAGAAAACAACTAGAATGAAGTCCCAGGCAATTGAGGCAGGCCTTTTAAATTGCCTGCCTCAGCATTCGACAGCCACTGTGGGTGCCTCCAATCTGTTTCCAGCTCCACCACTCCGCACTCACCCCCAGGAATGATGATCCTGTCATTCGGGGTACTTTTTCCTGAGGTGAGTACACAAGCCAGGTAATTTTCCGGCATCTGCTACCCAACTTGGGAGCAAAAAAAGTCCAGGCTGACAATTCTGCTGAGGCCAAAACAATGTTCATAAATGTTTAGTTTAACTTCCTCACTCATGTACTTTATGCATCCATTATTAAAGCAAGGGATTGCATATCACCTCATAACAGCCTTCCCAATCTGTGCTACCACTTTGAAAGATTTGTGTATTTGTACCCCCAAGTCTCTCTCTTCCTGAACCCACCTTAAAATTGTATCATTTAGTTTATCAGTGGTACTGCTGACATTGAAGAGCTGGCAGTTCTTGGGGCTAGGACACCTGCCATGCAGGATCCTGACACTGACTAGCTAGGTGCCTAGCTAAAAACCTGAAGCAGAGAGAAAAAATAATAAAGGTGATCGGCAAAGAGCAGGGAAGGTGGAACTAGTCTAATACTTAGTCTCCCAAAGAATGAGCACAGGTATAATGGGCCAAGAGACAGCCTGTGTTGTATTATTCTCTAGTTCTCTGATGGCAGTGCAAGCCATGTTTATGAAACCTGTTCCCATAATTTAACCCTCTAAACCCAGGGAATCATTCCAGTGAATCTGCACTGCACCCCTTGGAAGGCTAATACATTTTTCCTGAGGTGCAGCACCCAAAACTGAATGCAGTACTCCACATGGGGTCTGATAAAGGCTTTTACAAATGAGGCATCGCTTCATTCCCTTTGTATTTCAGCCCTAATAAGATAAAGACCAGCGGAGCCTTTTTGCTTTATTTTGCAGTGTAGAACAGTCAGAACCAAAGTATGGAAACAGGATTATTTATTCTATTAGAAGTGGTTCTGTAACTTAAACATTACAGCAGACCAACATTGAGGCATTTGAAAATGAGTAACAAAATACTGTATCCAACAAGTGTGTAGCCCCGCAGCACTCTTAAATCTAAAACTTCTCTACAGCCAACAATTCACTCCAACTGAATTATTGATGACCAGTGGGGGGGGAAAGGATCATACAGCAAAATGTTCTGCAGCTGGGAGGAGGAATCTGTGAACTCAACATTCCCGTTACCAGCAGCAGTGCCAATTTTGTCTAATACATAGGATGTGTGGCTCATGGACAAATTGAACAGTATCAAATGCCAGGGAAAGTTTCCTATCTACTGAACTGGCTGTAAAATGTCAAAACTCACTCAAATTTCAGTTGTGATGAGGAAGGTTTTTAATGAATGTTTACTGAATTATTAGCACATCAGCTACTAAAATTAGTGGTAGTTTTAAAAAAAAATGTTTCATAGGCTCCTCCTGCGGCCTACTGGGCTAGGCCACTGAGCGGGTAAGCCACAAGCCTACAGTAATGCTCTGGGATCTCCAGCTCGAATCCCACCATGGTAGATGGTAAAACAACCATGAAGAGTTTTAAGACTATAATCCAGTCAAGTGGTTTCATTTAATGTCCTAAATCGTGAAAGAAACTCAAGTGGCTTAGAAACATTTTTCAAACATCTCGTTTGGATTCCAACTTTGCAAACTCAGCCAAGAAGCTCAGAAAGTTTGGAAATGTTTTTGGAACACCCAGCTCGGATTCAATTCCTTTTGACATGCATTATTATTTGCAATAAAGTGTACACTGTTTATGATGGTTCGCTGAGTCTATTTGAAGTGCACCATTTCAAATGGAGCAGAATTGCTGCCAGTTAATTACATTCTATTGAGCTGAGCACAGCCGATACATCTTAGTGTCACATCACAAGTTAAAGTCTTCACAAGTGCTGACAGATTATGCTGCTGCTTAACTGATTGACCAGGTTGCATTTCACCAGATATTTTGTACCACCAAATGGCACGGTGGCACAGTGGTTAGCACTGTCGCCTTACAGTGCCAGGGACCCGGGTTCTATTCTCGGTTTGGGTCACTGTCAGTGTGGAATTTGCACCTTCTCCCTGTGTCTGCGTGGTTTCCTCTGGGTGCTCCGGTTCCCTCCCACAGTCCAAAGATGTGTGGGTTAGGTGGATTGTCCATGCTAAATTACCCCTTAGTGTCAGGGGTACTAGCTAAGGTAACCGCATGGGGTTATGGGGGTAGGGCGTGGGCAGGATTGTGGTCAGTGGAGACTTGATGGGCTGAATGGCCTCCTTCTGCAGTGTCAGATTCCATGATTCCATAAGAAGTGCATTTACAACTGTAATTCATTAGCATTAGTGTAGCGATTGACTTTATTTCAGAATTTCCTTCATCTATTTCATAATGTAATTTCAATCATTCACAGAATGTGAGTGTTGTTGGCATTGCCAACATTCATTGCCCTTTCCTAACTGCCCTTGAGAAGCTGGTGATGAGCTGCCTTCCAGAGTCACTGTAGTCTGTGTGCTGTAGGTGCTCTCGCAACACTGTTAGCTAGGGAGCCTTGGGATATGGACCCAGTTACCAGTTGATGGTAATACTATTGAATGTCGAGATTAGGTGGTTAGATTGGTGGAGATGCTAATTACCTTGTACTTCAGTGGCACTAAGGTTACTTGCCACCTATCAGTCCTAGCCTAATGGTTGTCCAGGCCTTGCTACATACAGGCACAGACTGCTTCATTATCTGAGGAGTTGCAAATGATACTGAATACTGTGCAATCATCAAACATCCCTGCATCTTATCTTATGCTGGAAGGAAAGTCAAAGTTTAAAGTTAAAGTTTTAAAGTTAGACTTTATTTATTAGTGTCACAAGTAAGGCTTACATTAACACTTCAATGACGTTGCTGTGAAATTCCCCTGACAAAGCAAATGAAAATGATTGGGCCTAGGGCATTTTAAAAGAATTCCAGTAGTGATGTCCTAGAGCTGAGATGATTGGCCTCCAACAACCACAGCTTTCTTCTTTTGTGCTAGACATGACTCTATGTGATGAATTTTACTCCTGCTTACCACTGCCTTCAATTGTACCATGGCTGCTTGATGTCACGCTCAGTCAAATTGTACCTTGCCAGTAAGGGCAGTCACTCTCACTTCACCCCTGAAATCCAGCTGCAATTCCTATCTTTGAACAAAAGCTGTTAGAAATGGTTCTGGCTGAAACAAAACTGGACATCAGTGACCAAATTATTGATAAATGCTGTTTGAAAGCACTACCAATGACCCCCTTCCATCAGTTTCCTGATGGGAGTATGACCGGGCAACTGGCTTGACTCGATTTGTTCTTTGTGATCAGGGCATATCTGGATCATTTTCTATTTTCAGGCTACATGCCAGTGTTGTCACTGTATTTAAATGGCTTGGACAGAGCAACAGCAAGTTCTGGAGCACAAGTCTTCAGAGTTACATTCAGGATGTTGTCTGGGCCCATAGCCTTTGCTGTATCAAGTGCACTCTGGAGTTTCTTGATATGATGTGGAGTGAATTGAGTCAGCTATATTGGCATTTGTGATGGTGAGGACCTCGGAAGGAGATTTAAGTAGATCATCCACTTGGCACATCTGGTCGGAGGTGATTGAAAACGCTTCAGTCTTGCATTTTGCGTTCACATGCTGCACTTGGCTGTCATTGAGGATGGAAATGTTCATGGAGCTTCCTCCTCATCCTTTAAGTTAGTAAATTGCCCACTATCATACATGACTGGATGTGAAGAGACAACAATGATTGATTGTGATATGTTTATTGTGGAATTGCTTAGTTGTGACGATTTAATTGCTGCTTTTGCTGTTCAGCATGCATGTTTTAGTTTCTGCAGCCTGCCAGCTCATTTTTTTAGATATGCCTCACACCCCTATTCCTAGTATTATGCCCTTAGGCACTCCTCATTGAGCCAGAGTTTGTCTCTGGCTTGATGGTAATGGTAGGGTGAGTGAAGTGCCAGACCATGACATTACATAGTGTGGTAGAATACAATTCTGCTGCTGCTTTGACCCAAAGTGCCTCATGAATGCCCAGTTTTGAGCTGTCAGATCTGTTCTGAATTTATTCCATTTTAAGTGTTTACATAGTATTCTGGCTGCCCCCTGATAACTGAGAAAATAAATCTATATTTTGATGGTTGCTGGCAATGGTTTTTGTCCAGTTTCATTGAAATAACTTATCATCTCCATTATTGGACAGATAGATTGAAACCTGTCTCCTCAATTTGAAGATTGTCTCCACCAGGACTGTCTCATAACTGCCATGGACAGATCCATTTGTGACAGGTAGATTGGTGAGGGCGAGGTCAAGTCGAGTTTTCCTTCTTGTTGGTTCTCTCACTACCCACCCCAGTCTGGCAGATCCTCCAGGATTTAGCCAGATCTGTCCGTAGTGGTGCTACTGAACCACACCTAATAATGGACACCCAAAGTAATTCTGTGTCCTTACTACCTTCAATGTTTCTCTCAAGTAGTATTTAACGTGATAGTGTACCAAAACATCAGTTGAGGGAAGGCCGTGGGTGATAATCAGTAGCAGGTTCCTTGCCCATGGTTGGCCTGATACCATGAGTTTCATGGACTCTGAAGTCAGAGCTGTGGACTCTCGGGCCTCTCCCTTTGTTTATACCCCACCATGCCGGCACCTCTAATGGTTCTGACCTACTGGTAAAACAGGACATTTCCAAGGATGGTTGTGACAGAGTTTGGGACATTGGCTGTAACATGTAGTTCTGAGAGTGCGACTGAGTCAGACTGTTGCTTGATTTGTCTGAGGGACGACTCCCCCAATTTTGGCACAAATCCCCACATGTTAGTGAGGAGGACTTTGCAGATTTGACTAGGAGTGTGTGTTCCTTTGACATAGAATCAGATAATCCCTACAGTGCAGAAGGAGGCCATTTGGCCCATTGAGTCTGCACCGACCACAATCCCACGTAGCCCTACATATTTATCCTGCTAGTCCCCCTAACACCAAGGGGCAATTTACCATGGTCAATCAACATCTTTGGACTGTGGGAGGAAACCGGAGTACCTGGAGGAAACCCATGCAGGCACGGTGAGAATGTGCAAACTCCACACAGACAGTCACTCGAGGCTGGAATTGAACCCGTGTCCCTGGCGCTGTGAGGCAGTAGTGCTAACCACTGTGTCGCCGTGCCATGTCTGCGGTGTCTCATGTCCACTGGTTTTATTCTTCTTGTGGTTTGACACAACTTAGTGGTTTACTCGGCAATTTCAGAGAGCAGCTAACGGTCAACTACATTGTTGTGCATCTGATGTCACCTGTAGGGATAAGATCAGCAAGTTTCCTTCTAAGAGGCATTAGTGAACAGGATGGGTTTTTCCAATTGGTGGGTAGTTTCATAATCACTATTACTGATACCAGCTTTTATTCCAGATTGATTCCAGCTGCCCAGGTGAAATTTGAATTCATGGGCAAGATTTTAATTCTGTCAAAACCCACCCAGTTGCAGAGAGTTAAAATCAGACCGATGTCTCTGGCCTCCGGAGCACTAGTTCAGTCACATGACCACTCGGCTACTGTAGTTAATTTTCTTAGGCCCAGTGTTATACAAATGTAATACGTTTGTTTATGCCTATGTTTTATTGCATGCAACACATGTAGGGTCTTAACCTTTGTGCATTTTATTGTTAGAAGCGCTGTTTGTCTAGTTATACAACACAACAGAATGTTGAAATTTTATATTGAAAAACGGCATCCGTAAACAGTATGGTATTGTTGAGCGTTTATGTTGTATTCTGGCTGACACCTCTGCATTTGAGAAAATATATCTATACTTTGGTAGCCCAAAATGAACATTGGATTTTGTTCAGCTTCATTAAAACAATCTATCATCTCCCCTAATGGACAGATAGATTGAAACCTTAAATGGGGATAGCCAGACATGAAGGCGCTTTTCAGATTTCCTGCCCTTGATCCACAGTATGTCAGCTGACTGCTTTGAAATCATGTACTGGATTGTGTTGGACAGACTTCAAAACACTATCATTACTAATGCAGAACATTTAAAAACACAATTGGCAAGCAGAGATCATGTTATTTCTCATATAGAATGTACAGATACATTAATCTCACACTGTGAGGCAATTTTCACTTGATTAAGCAGAAATAAAAGCCTGTCCTGTTGTGTGTATAGGATGCTTGTTATTAGTGAAGCATGTTTTTGCTTTGTCCGCCAGCTCATCCTGCCGGAGGCCATGAAGTTGCTGCCAGTCTACATGAACTGTCTCTTGAAGAGTTACGTTTTACTGGGGAGCCCTGACCTTCCTACGGATGAGAGAGCTTTCCAACGGCTCCTGGTCACATTTATGGATGTGGTTGGCACACAATCCTTCTTCTACCCACGGCTTTTACCCATCGTAAGTGAAAGAGGTGCCTTTCGGTCTTCCATTTGGGGGTTTTCCGGGAAGTTTCTGAACAACATAGAGGCTGTGTTAAATTTCTAGATCTTTTTTCTCTGCCTTCCACTGAGAGCTGAGAGTTCCCTAGATGTAAATCTGTGGAACATTGCCCATCAAGAGAGCTTTAAAATAGCAATTATGATATTGGTGTCCATGGAGGCCAGAGAAATCTTCCATCATTTTTGTGATGTTAGGCACTTTTAATTAGATCGACAGGGATAAAATAAGACTATTTCCTTACTATATCAAATTATTTCAGCTGCTAAAGAAATGCTCTTTCTTATTAAATTATGTCTCCGTTTCCTCAGCTTTTGTTTTCTGACTGCACATAACAAGGTTGAAACCGGTTAAACTGCAGTTGTCATTTTTTAATTCTTGAAGGATTTGAAGTAAGGCAGAAGCCCTGTCAAAATACACTAGTTCTCACATTAAGTCATCCAATAATAGCGCTAGGAGGATCTTACTAAAAAGAATGGCAGGGTGCTGTTTCTGACGGGAAAACTAGTGTTTTGCTCCAGAGAAACATGGCGGTTTTCCTCTCCAGATCTTACAACGCACTGCCTAGAAAAAAATCAAGGGGGCACATTTCATGCTGTCGTGAAATATGGGTGCGGGGCCTCAAAAAACTGGCAAATCCCAGCTACACACCCGCATGGGCATGTCCCTCTCCCCTGGGGGCTATACTAACCTTATTGCCTCCCCGGGGAGATCCCCATGACCGGTTCATGTCAAGGTGAATCTGTTATAAATGGCGCTGGCGAGACGTCACGCTGGTGCTCGCTGAATATCCAATGAGTGGAGAAGTCCTGGAGAGAGTGCTTGCTAATGTAATCAAATTAGTTTTCTGTGGTCCCATGGTGTGTTTCACGCCACTCTGCTGGGGAGGACCGGGAAGATCGGAACTCAGAAACTTGCCAGCGCGAATCTCGCTTTCTGGATTTCGACTGTGCGCTGCCATTCCCGCAGACAGAGAGTGTGGGCTCAAAATCCTCCCCATTATTTCTGTTTCAATTCTATTACATCCAAGTTCCTGCATTATGGTTGATTCATTAATGTGTCCAAAGATTAAATCTGTGCGACTCCTAGAGGAATCACATGCTGTTGGCGATGTTGTTAATCATCAGTTAATATTTGAATATACGAATTGCATCAATGTTGCTAGGTCAAGTAAAAATTTCAAAGATGAGATTGATAGATTTTGTTTGTTAGACGATAGCATTATGGAATATCGAAACAACATGGGTATAGGTACAGATCAACTATTATCTAATTGAACCGTGGAACAGCCTCGAGAGGGTAAAACACCTGTTCCTGTTCCCACATTTCTTGGATAATACGTACCCTTCAACTACTGACACAGCTGAACACTTATCTGTTTTACAACAGCACAAGATGGATGTAAACAGCGAGGAACTTCCTGCTGCTGTCCGTTGCTCAGAGGAACGTTTAGCTGACGGAGGAATATTTTTGTTGGAGAATGGAATAAATATGTTCCTGTGGCTTGGACTGAACTCTCAGCCTGAGCTAATTCAAGGCATCTTTAATGTCCCCTCCTTTGCACATATCAACACAGACCTGGTGAGTCAAGTGTGAAAACTTTTTAATCATTCAAATTTGAAATTGCTATAAGTAATCTTGCTCCCCTCCCCCATAAACTAACTTAAATTATATTCTTGGGGCAAGGGGGGTTACAAGAGTATTGATATGCAAAGTGCAATAAATTATTTGTAGCAATTGACCAAAATGTTTGTATTCACTACCTAATTTATAATTTTATTCACATCGAACAAGATAGCTCAGAATTTCCTCAGAGCTGCTTTTTCCCCACTGCCAAATCCTCATCAAGAAATGTATGGAAACTCCATTTACCTGCGTAAACATGATTTTCTGATGCATTTCCAGTAGCCTTATGGTGAGAGAGTAGGAGCAGTTCTGAGAAAATTGCGTTCTAAAGAACAAGTTCCTTTGCTGATTTTATTGTTCATCTGACCCGCAGTTTGATATTGTGTGGGAATCTCCAGAGATCATTGCTGAGAAGTAGAGCTCCCGCTAATCACTGTGTGTGAAACCTCTCCCCTCAACTATTCCTGCAGTGGAATGCAGCATTGCTGATGATTCACAACTTGAATATAGTGATTTTAACATGCAGAATGTTCCAAAGTACTTGACAGAATATGAACGATGAGGAATGGAAACACAGAGTTAGGGAAAGTGATTGAAAGCTTGGGAGGAAAGCTGAGTTTTAAGAATATTTTTTTGAAGGGGTAGGGGTAAGAGAGGTGGATTATTGCATTATGGATTATTGCTAAAATATTGAGAGATGAATGCATTCTGAAATGGGTAGAGAGAGGCTTTAATTTCAAGTTGGCCAATTCTGATTGGCCTCTGACAATCGGCCTTATTAGGCCTTTAACTGTCCTTAATTCAGTGGATAGTCCTGCCACCCAACCCTCATATCTCTGGAAAAATGGCCTAGGCCAAGATGGTGCCAACAAACTAACAGGTCTGCAAGTAGTGTAACATTCCGCACCAGCCCATCTGCGCACACATCCCCATTGGGGCCTAAAATTCCGGCCCCAGTATTCAGATATTTAGCACTTAAAGCAATGCCAGTGTGCTAGGAAATCTGTGCAAGTGACAAATTTATACCATTTTTCTGTCACAGAGACACAGTGGGGAACCCATCCTAATACTGAAACTTGAGGACAGTTCTTTGAAAAAATACAAACGTTCAAAGTACTGTCCGTATCTGAAAACAGAAGTCCAGGTATTTGAGATTCTGGAGAGGTGTAAGAAGAAGCTACGAGTTGCCCTTAACATTGCTTTTTTTTTCAAATTGGAAAATTGGAATCAGATTATGATTATTGCCAGTCCTCTCATTATTTATGTAAAACGTACATAAATTACATTAGCACTTTTGAGAGGTGACAGGTGCACCTGATAAAATTATACACTGGACTTAAGCCTAATATGACAAACAAGTGGGAGGTAATCACTAGAGAATACGACTCAACACTTTGACCTTTGAATAAGGCACTGTTATTTCACACTGTTACAGACATCATTACCTGAACTGGACAACCCGTATTCAAAGAAGATTCGGTCCATCATTGCCAACGTAAGAAACCAGAGCCCTTATTCCATGAAGGTAAGCAGAAGTGTTAACAATTATCAGGTTTCATTTTGAGAGGTCTTGTCCTATTACGTTCTTTATTTAATTGCGGATTTAGTTGCCGTGTCGTAACAACAGATGTCATTTGAGATTTATTAATTGGCTGTATTAAACATGAGCCTACTTGATGATCTCTTAGTTTATGTCTGCACTCTGTCCTAGAAACATAAGATAGTAAGATATAGGATCACAATTACAGTTTGCAATACCAGGTGGTGAAACTTCCCCTCCAAAACCAGCGGAGTCCTACTTTAACCAAGGAACTTGGATCCGACTGGGCCCCAATTGCAATTTTAAATCATCCCTGAGTAGGGAAGCTGCTGTGTCTTTCCCACCAGGTTAACATCTGTTATTAGAGGATTGGATGCAGGAGAGGCTGCTCAAGATATGTTTTTTGCGTTCTTTTTTGGGGCCTTGAGAAACAGGAATATAGTTTAGATCGTCTCTGCACTAGCCCACTTAATTGTCCGCAGGCAACAAAGGGCTGCCTGATTTTCCACAAACCAGCAGCAACCCTCCCCTGCCCCCCAATAACCTCTGCAATTCAATCAGGAGCATTCTAATAAGGTGAGTAAATTGCTGGGGTTGCAGGGGTGGGAAATTAACTGTTTTCCCTTGGTTTCCCTTGCTGGAAACCTGCTGAGAGTTAAAATCAGGCCCACAAAAGTTATGGGCAGGATTTTCCGCCACTCCCTCACGGCATGTTTTGTGGCAGTGGAGGCGGTTTGCCATTGGGAGATCCTGCCACCATCGACGGGTTTTCCCAATAGCAACAAATTTTCAGCCTACTTTCCATGAGTGAAACATGCCCAGAAATGCGGAGCATTATTTGCCTCCACTGAATGGCTGTCTCTTTCTGCAATGTCCCCATATTAACCTCTTCCTTTGAACAGTTATACCCACAGGACAGCATCCTGTTTTAAATATGCAGATCAGATTCTGTTTACCTTAGGCCTTAACAGAGATCAGTGTTTGCTTCTCTGGTAAAATCTGAGGGGAGCTGATTCCTGGGCCAAAAGAGACCCAAAAGTGTTAAATTAACTTTTCAGATTGCCTTGTGAGCTGGGAGGAGCAGGCATGCTCCTCCTGACCATACAAGGAAGAGTTGTACCTCCCTTGCACGGGCTAATTGTGGTCAGACATCCCCCCACTCAATCACAGTCCTTATCTCGCAACCTGTTACGCCACTCACCTTCCATGTGTGGCATTGAGCCTTCCTTCCCACTAACTACCATGAGTCCCCTGCTGCATATTTGTATTCCCACCCACAAGCTAAGCTGTCAGTCTGACTGGTTATCGGGCAGGAAGACTACAGTAGGATATTTAATGCTTCCCCAATATCCCTAGCTTTCATAGGTTTTCCCTGCATTATACCATGCTCCCCAGGTCCCTATTAATTTCTGGGCTCAGATATTTCTTGCCCCCCATTCAGCTTTATATTTATTCTCTAATGGTGAGTATGTGCCTTTGGTAATATACCCTTGTGCCCTTTTATTTTGCTATCTGGACTATTGGTGGAAAGTGACTTTATATAACTGTAGAATTTGAGGGGTAATTTCCACATAACTCTTCCTAACAGATAACATAAATCACATTAGGAGCACGTCAGCCATATGTAAATGTAAGGATCTCAGAAAGTGTGGCCGCCTCTGCACTGAAAACATGAAAGTCACTGGCAATGGCCTTGTGGTATCATCACTAGACTATTAATCCAGAAACTCAGCTAATGTTCTGGGGACCCAGGTTCAAATTCTACCAGATGTTGGAATTTGATTTTAATAAAAAATATCTGGAATTAAGAATCTACTGATGACCATGAAACCATTAGTGATTGTCAGAAAAATCCATCTGGTTCACTAATGTCCTTTAGGGAAGGAAATCTGCCGTCCTTTCCTGGTCTGGCCCACATGTGACTCCAGAGCCACAGCAATGTGGTTGACTCTCAACTACCTTCCAAGTGCAACTAGGAATGAGCAATAAATGCTGGCCAGCCAGCACTGCCTATGTCCCACAAATGAATTTTTTAAAAGTGCTTCAGTAAGTCAAGAGGCTCATATTCCACCTAATGTGTTAAATTGTGATCATCACTGTTTCACTGATTAATTCAAAACCTGGTGCTAAGCTTGGTAAGTAAAGGACATCATGGAAATGTTGAAAGAAAACTCCAGTTACATTCACCCAGTTTATAAACTCATTTTACAATGTGCAGAAAATGTCCCCAAGGCTGGAAGATGGTATCACAGCATATGAATTGAGCAGAGAACAGCGCATGTCCCGTTGAATCATTTGTACGATAATAGAAGAGAAATGGCGTGAGAAAGGAGTTCCAATAAAGTGAAGGATATTTTCGTACTCAAAGTAAAGCATGAATGCTGTAACTGAATATTTACAGCTGCTGGGTTGTGGACATTCTTTCTACTTGTGACCCCTATCCCCCCCCCTCAGCCCCCACCCCCACGCCTTGCCTCCACTGCTGGGTTATTGATTTCAGCTGCACACTGTTGGAGAGACGCTGAGACAACACTTGGCACTTTCCCATAGCAGAGGAGGAAAAATTGGCAGGAATGTCATATGGACTTTTTATACAGTTCCGAGCAGCCTGCTTGAGCATCTTTGATGGGAGCCTGTGGTCACAATTAAGTTGAATTTGAATTGGTCAGCATTCAAAATTGTCCATATCTGGCTCAAATGTTGCATATTTCAAAATCTTGCTGAAATGCTGACCTGAATTTTTACAGATTCAGGATGATTTGCGAGCCCTTTAAAAATGGTGGGCAGGTCCCGATTTCGGATTCCCTAATCCCA
This sequence comes from Mustelus asterias, assembly GCF_964213995.1. NCBI lineage: Eukaryota > Metazoa > Chordata > Chondrichthyes > Carcharhiniformes > Triakidae > Mustelus > Mustelus asterias. The sequence goes on along the minus strand of NC_135801.1, from coordinate 74,569,520 downwards.
TTACCAGGGTTTCTGATATTGAGGAATGCCTTTTAAGGGTGAGGGCTGGTTTGGGTCAAAAGCCCGTAGACTGCACTCCCAATTCGGTTCCATCGCGGGGATAGACATGTCTTAGTCCTCCACAATTTTCATGCAGTCTAGCCAGCATTTCTAGGAGTCATGTTTCATGGCACTTCAGAGGTTCTATGAACTATAGTCTGCATGAGGGACCTTTTTTGAAAGACATGTTTGGAAGGTAAGGTCCTCCTCATGTACCCAATGCCAAGCCATGCCCCCAAAATAACTCGTATGGCTCCCCCATACCAAGCTGTTACTCTCCAAAACAACACCTAAGCCCCCCCCCCCCGCCTCCACTCATGCCAAGCTATGGTACTTCCATCCCTATTCAGCCACGATAAACTATATAGAACCAATGAAGAGTATAGTGACTGCAGAGCAGTAAGAAAAGCTTTAAAGAAATAGGTCATTATTCTAAAATAGCTTTTACTGCTGCCCCATAAAACAGGCTAATGGATTTCTGGGCTCTCTGCCATGCTTCATTATGTATTCTTATTTGAGAGCCCAGAAATCCATTAGAGTACTAAAACACCTGAGTCCTAGTGTCATAGAAATTTACATCACATAAAAGAGGCCCTTTGGCCCATCGTGTCTGTGTCAGTTATCAAGCACCAATCTCTCTATTCTAATCCCATTTCCAGTACTTTGTCTGAAGCCTTGTATGCTATGGATTTCAAGTGCGCATCTAAATGTCTCTTAAATGTTGTGAGGGTTCCTGCTTCTATCACACTTTCAAGCAGTGAATTCCAGATTCCCACCATCCTTTGAGTGAAAAAGCTTTTCCTCAAATCCCCTCTAAATTTCCTGCCCCTTAAATCTATGCCCCCTGGTTATTGATCCCTGTACTAAAAATAAATGTTCCTTCCTATATACCGTATCTATGTCACTCGTAATTTTGGACACTTTGATCAGGGCCCCCCTCAGCCTTCTCTGCTCTAAACTAAACAACCCCAACCTAACCTACCTGTCTTCATTTTGATATGATTTGATTTATTATTGTCACATGTATTAACATACAGTGAAAAGTATTGTTTCTTGCACGCTATACAGACAAAACATACCGTTCATAGAGAAGGAAACGAGACAGTGCAGAATGTAGTGTTACAGTCATAGCTAGGGTGTAGAGAAAGATCAACTTAATTCAAGGTAAGTCCATTCAAAGGTCTGACAACAGCAGGGAAGAAGCTGTTCTTGAGTCGATTGGTACGTGACCTCAGACTTTTCCATCTTTTTCCCGAAGAAAGAAGATGGAAGAGAGAATGTCCAGGGTGCGTGGGGTCCTTAATTATGCTGGCTGCTTTGCCGTGGCAGCGGGAAGTGTAGACAGAGTCAATGGATGGGAGGCTGGTTTGTGTGATGGATTGGGCTACATTCACGACCTTTTGTAGTTCCTTGCAGTCTTGGGCAGAGCAGGAGCCATACCAAGCTGTGATACAACCAGAAAGAATGCTTTCTATGGTGCATCTGTAAAGGTTGGTGAGAGTCGTAGCTGACATGCCAAATTTCCTTAGTCTCCTGAGAAAGTAGAGGCGTTGGTGGGCTTTCTTAACTATAGTGTCAGCATGGAGGGACCAGGACAGGTTGTTGGTGATTTGGACGCCTAAAATCTTGAAGCTCTCGACCCTTTCTACTTCGTCCCCATTGATGTAGACAGAGGCATGTTCTCCTTTCGACTTCCTGAAGTCGATGACAATCTCCTTCGTTTTGTTGACATTGAGGGAGAGATTATTGTTGCCGCACCAGTTTACCGGATTCTCTATCTCATTCCTGTACTCTGTCTCGTCATTGTTTGAGATCCAACCCACTATGGTGGTGTCATCAGCAAACCTGAAAATTGAATTGAAGGGGAATTTGGCCACGCAGTCATAAATGTATAAGGAGTATAGTAGGGGGCTGAGAACACAGCCTTGTGGGGCACTGGTGTTGAGGATGATCGTGGAGGAGGTGTTTTTGCCTATCCTTACTGATTGTGATCTGTGAGTTAGGAAGTTCAGGATCCAGTCACAGAGGGAGGTGCCGAGGCCCAGGCCACGGAGTTTGGAGATGAGTTTCGTGAGAATAATAGTGTTGAAGGCTGAACTGTAGTCAATAAATAGGAGTCTGACATAAGGTGTCCTTGTTATCTAGGTGTTCCAGGGTTGAGTGCAGGGCCAGGGAAATGGCGTCTACTGTGGACTTGTTGCGACGGTAGGCAAACTGTAGTGGATTCAGATAGCCCGGGAGGCTGGAATTGATTCGTGCCATGACTAACGTTTCGAAGCACTTCGTAATGATGGATGTCAGAGCCACCGGCCGATAATCATTAAGGCACGCTGCTTGGTTTTTCTTTGGTATTGGGATGATGGTCATCTTCTTGAAGCAGATAGGGACCTCAGATAGTTGTAAAGAGAGGTTGAAGATGTCTGTGAATACCTCCGCCAGCTGATCCGCGCAGGATCTGAGTGCACGTCCGAGTACCCCATCCAGGCCAGTTGCTTTCTGTGGGTTGACCTTCAAGAAAGCTGCTCTGACATCTGGAATGGTGACCCCAGATACAGGTTTTTCCAAGGTGGAGGGCATGCTCTCGCTGACCTCTTGCTCAAAACGGACGTAGAATGCATTGAGCTCATCAGCGAGGGGTGCGTTGGAGCCGGCGATTTTACATTCCTTCATCTTGTAACCTGTTATGTCTTGCGGACCTTGCCATAGTCGGTGGGGGTCAGTGTGGCTAGCTTGATCCGGTATTGTCTTTTGGCATCTTTGATGGACCTCCTTAGATTGTATCTTAAATCATAGCTGAAATGCTCCAGCCCAGGCAACAGAGAAACATTGCTTGATTGACATCTTTGTCTCTCTGATCACTTTGTGAATTTCGCGTATTTATTTACACAAGATAAAGTGGTTTCAAGTGCTTGCAGTTTGTGCTATTAAAACTTTAAAGGGTCTGGATGATTGACACATATATTGGCCTGTAGTAATAGCTATTTTAATGAATAACATAATTTAAAGCTTTGTTTCTTACAGATCCCAATGTCACTGTAGGGTTCATAGGGTTCGTACAGTGGGCGAATAGGCATGGGACTATATCTTGGCATGGGGATTGTGGAGATTGGGGGAGGCATGAGCAGCCATATGGGTTGTTTGAGAGGCGACATAGCTTCAATGAGGGACCATAGAGGGTGGGTGGGGGGGGTATGAGTGGATGAGGGCTGGAAGTCCTTTCCAGTTCTGGTTTAATTGCGTGCAGGTCCCACAGCACCAAGGTGCGCTTTTTAAACAGCTTGCCTTGACACCTGCAATCCCTAGGGCTGCCTCCAATTTTTTTCCTGTGTCAGCTGGTCCAACTGCAGCTCAGACTCATCCCCGCGTTCCCCACCGCAACACCCCATGTTGAAGTTCACACGCTTAAGAGCATTTTCCTAACTCCTGCTGCCCACTTTGAGGATCAACATCTATTGAAATTTCTTTTCCGTTTCTGGCGATTCTGAGTTATATGTTGAAAATTAAATTTATTTTGAGTTTGTAAACCCAACGACACATAATCCTTCATTGTAAGGGGAAAAATGTGCTGTTTAAACCAGGAAAATGCTGTTAGAATGAAGTATTCAAGCACGATCACCAGGAATTCTTTCAAACTGAAGGAGTGTTTGCAACAAATTGTGTGACCTGGAGTTTAACCCTGACTATCTTTTCTTTCTATCTGCAGCTGATAATATTAAAGCAAAAAGATAAATCAGAGGGAATCTTCAGGCAGTTCCTGGTGGAAGACAAAGGCTTGCATGGAGGAGCTTCTTATGTGGATTTCCTCTGCCATGTACACAAAGAGATCCGCCAACTCCTCACCTAAAGCCCTCAATCCGTTACAAGAACATCTTTTTATTCAGCCTCGCAGGAAAAAGGGACAGTGCAAACTACACCCGTTTAAAATTTACACCATTGTATTTTTTTCATGACTTTTGTTGTCAGGTCTTGACTTTTCTTAAGGAGAAACCTGTTTTGAACTTGCCAGCAACCTAGTATTTACTATTTTATAACAAATCAATTGTCAGAATCAAAATTCACTATAAAAACATAGTTGATGTTAATACATATATATGAGATATATATGCACACGTGTACAATTGACGGTATCAGTACTCTCATCTGTGTATGTAGTTATGCCTTGGTTGATTTAAAACTGTGACTCCTTCATTGCGTTGTCAGAACAATTGGCAGTAACAAGTTTGCCACATGGTGATCAATCTGTCAGGTAATTTTTATTTTAAACAGTCCACCCTGTAGCTGAGTGTTTGGTTCTGATCAGCTGGATGTTCGGGGAAGAGAAAGAGGAGCAGTTTGGTCATTTGCACACCAAAGCAAAACTACAGTGAAATAGGACAAAGTTTTTATATGATGCCAGTTGCCAGCAGTTGTTGCAGATGTTCTTCATGATGTATGAAACCTGCAATTGCAAGGTGGTGAAGTTAAGGGCAACTAAAGGAAACTAACCTAGAACTGAGCATTAGCTGCAAGTCTTAATTTCAGGTGGGTTATTTTTGAAAATAATGGGTCAAATCCATCACCTCTCTAGCCATTCCTACAAGCGATTAAGAAATAATTAAGTTGCATTCTTCTAGTCGTTGATCCCTAATATCAAATCCCCTGAGGTTGTTGCTGCAATAGAACATTAATAGGATAGAGTACTGAAAAACCTTGTCATGTCAGGGTACACACACTTTTTCTATTATGTATCATTCGCTAAAATGATTTTCTGTATTTTTTTTAATAATATGTTTATCCGAGTAGAGTTAGAACAATGTGCAAAGCTATAACCTATTCCTTTCTTTCATATTATTGAGTAATTCAACTAAAATGATCTTGTATTTTTTGTGCAAAGGCCAAAAGTCTTAGTCCTCTTCTCCTTGTGCATTTTTCTCTTTACAGGATCCTTATGCTGCATTTCTTAAGCATCGATAATGCAGAGTGTACTGAGTTTACTTCACAGCATTGTGTGCTGTTGTTATTCGCAGTCACACTCGTTTTATACATTGTGTTTCCATTCCTAATTGTCATTGCTGCTTTTCTTACGGGACAACACTATCTTGTCATGTGGCACAGTGTTTGACCTTTCCTAAGCACAGTATTAAGTGATAAGGAACAACATTCCAAATAATCTCTCATCAAAGTATAAAATTAGCATTTGTTATGACAACATCATCTGCTTGCAGGGATGATAGTACTGCACAGATGACTTTCAAAATCTACAATCATTGCAACTTTCAAAGTATAATCAAAGGGGCGGTCAACTGTGTTGGGGGGGGGGTCAATGTTGATGGTGGGGTTTGTGGTGAAAAGCGATTAGCTTAGAACTAATCATTAGCAAGAAGTGTGTCATGAGGGCTCAATTACAATACAGTTGAAAGAAAGGGTGAAAGGAGTGGTCATGATCCTAACACTTGCTTTAGGTTTGTGTTCTCTGGAGTATGTGGGGTCAGCAGGAAGGAACCTAATCTATGTGGGACTGGCAGGTACCTCTGCTAATAAAGGCACACCTCTATCCCAGTGCAGAAAAAAGGTCTAGTACCTGCCTACTTGGCTGTTTGCTTAAAATCTGATTGCATGCCACATTTGTTTGGATGCATGTTGTGGCCAGTCTTGATCTAATTTTGGGACGGTGCTTGAAACGGGTCTGATTGTTTAGGCAGTAGATTCAACGCCCATTTCAAGTTGGCACCCTGAATCACTCCATTGCACCTTAGCAAATGTGATGTGCTGTGCATGGTAATATGAAATGAAAGCAAATAGCATGCACATATTGGATGCTTCAGCTCGCATTTGTCACCCAAAACCAATACTGCCTGATCCAATTTCAAGGCTTTTGTCTCAGTACACCCCACCCTCCCCCACCCCTTCTAAAATTTGCTCTGCCCAAGGAGCAAACAGAAAAGTCAGAGAATCGGCTCCAGCAGTCTCCATCATTTATGTGGGAGTTCCACCAGTCTCTCACTGGAGTTACAACAGGAGATCAATGGAATCCCCAAGGAATTTCATCGCCAACTAACATAATACATGAAAATAGCTACTCACAGATTTAAACAAATTGTTAAAAATGTTTTGTAAAAACAAGTAGGACAGAGGAACCTCGCAAGTGCAGAGTTCAGCATTGACACTCTTGTGCAGCCTTATCTCCCGCCCATGCTTGGTTTTAATGAACAGAGAACCTTCTCATTTTTGCCGTAAGAATTTTGCACACTTAAACCTGTACATTTCTCTCAATACATCGGGAAACATTAACTTAGTTAAATATATGTAACAAATGCAAACTACAATGAAAGGTTGAAACATGAAAGTCACCAAAGTCCCAGAGCCTGCTCTCTCCCTTTTTTGCAAGAGAGAGAGCTGGCTGGTGATGATTTAAAATGTGGATCACCACACCTCGGGCGAGGAACAAGGTCGAGAAGGCAGGGCCTTCATGAATAACCTCAGCCGGTATGGGAATTGAACCCACGTTATTGGTGTCACGCTGTATCACAAGCCAACTGCCCAGCCAACAAAGCTAACCAAGCCTCAAGACACGCCTGGACAGGAACGTTGAATAGCTAAATTAAGGATGCTCTATTTTTCATGTTTAGTACGTAAAAAGCAATGTAATAATTACATTTATTTTGGGGAGTGTTGGATTAGAGCAAGCAAGTACAAAAATGGATGCCAAGCCTGCAACTTTGAAAATCTGTCACCAGGTTAAACAACCTTTGATGGTGTGTAGTTGGCAGAGAGGGAAATGAAGGCAAATGGTTCATCTAATTCACTGACCAATACTTTTATTTATCTGAGTGATTGTTTCAATCAGGTTTATGCTGTTAAAGGCAATTTGCCCTATGATGGTACACAGCACAGAAAACATGTGGATTAATATGGACGCTTAGTCATTTTTCATGTAATTTGTGAAAAGGTTAGGCACTCAAATGAAATATCATGCTTCTAATTCTTAGCGACCAGCACATATTCATTTCACAACCACCATTAAAGTGGCCAATGATTTAAAATATTGTTATATAAAATGACAGTGGAAGCCTTTAATACATTTAATATATTCAACTTGTGTCATTTTGAGTTATCATATGCATATACATTCAGTTATGAAATCCTTAGATAGGGAGATGTCAGCTTTTATTTTGCTGATTTAGTTGCAGTCATCTAGAATCATAAGGGTTACATTTCCCATTTACACACACAAGACAAATTATACAATCTAAATAAAATCAATTTTTAGCTTTGTTAATCTATTTAATAAATAGTGTTTACTCTTCAGTGTCCTGCAAATGTCCATCATTAAAGAAGCCCTGAAGATAACGGTATTTTTACAACCAGGAGCAAAATGAGGTATGCGTGAAACAATAAAGTACTTGTAATTCAAACAATAACGTGACTTTTCTGTCATGTTTTTTATTATGCAATTTTTTACCCTGTTCTTAATTGTTAATAGAAAAATTGCAAATAAAAGTGAGTGCCTTGTACTGAAACAGTGTTCACCTGGTTTTGTCATAAACGCAATAACAAAATATTTTGTATTAATGCAATGCCTTCCTCAGATGACCCAAAGCAGTTTATGGATAGTGGGTTGAATTTTATTGGGACAGAATTCTCACTGCTAGGCCATAAGTGGGAAACAACTCCAGTTCAACTGGCAGTGGGACCCCCTGGAGAATGACTTTTTTATTCATTCGTGGGACATGGGCATCGCTGGCTGACCAGCATTTGTTGCCCATCCCTAGTTGCCAAGGGCAGTTGAGAGTCAACCACATTGCTGTGGCTCTGGAGTCACATGTAGGCCAGACCAGGTAAGGACTTCAGATTTCCTCCACTAAAGGATATCAGTGAACCAGATGGGTTTTTCCAACAATCGACAATTGCTTCATGGTCAACAGTAGACTTAATTCCAGATATTTTCACTGAATTCAAATTCCACCGTTTGCCATGGCAGGATTTGAACCCGGGTCCCTAGAGCATTAACTGATTTTCTAGATTAATAGTCTAGCGATAATACCACTAGGCCATTGCCTCCCCTACCTACCACATATACCTGACATACCTGGCAGGGGCCTATTAAGTGATCTGGGATGCTGTCCAACAAAGGATGGCAATTCCCCCTCAGGAGCTGTTGACCCAATGTGAGGGCCGGCAGTCTCAGCAGTGCTATGGAGTGCCCAAAAAGGATGGCCACCACCCTACACAACTACCACCTCTCTCCCATCACTAACACCAGCACCAGAACACTTCGGGAATCTGCTAGTTTTCACCAAGCGGTCTCCCCACATGGCAGTGGGCTACCCTGACTTGGACAGAATGCCCATAAAGGTGGATTGTGACCATGTTTCTATTAATTAGCCATTTAAGTGGCTCAGTTGTGCTCCCAGCAGTGGCAAATCTTGTCAACTTACCTGCCGCTGGTAAAGTGGCTTGGCGACAGGAAGGTGGCAGGTGGCCCTCCTATGACACTTTCCCACTTCCCCAAAGGGTTGTTAAAATTAGGACTAATGAATTACCTTGGCGTATGATCATAGTTGAAGTTTAGATAACCATAAGTCAATTTTCACACAGAAAGATCCCAGAAGCAACAATGTGATGAATTAAAGGTTCATCTGTTAGGGGAGTGCTAAATATCAGGAAGAATAACAGGAGAACGCCCATGTTTCCCTGACTAGTAGCAGGGGTCTTTTCTGTGTACCCAAGTGGGTGCATAGGCCTTTAGTTTAACATCTCATCTGAAAAAAGCACCTGCAATGGTTTAGCCTATGGGGAGGCAGGGGGCTGTACACTCTACATCAGGGATTGGCCAGGGTACAATCGGTTGGGGCAGGGGGGTATCGGGTGGCAATTGGCTGGGGAGGTCAGCAATCGGGGGGGTAATAACTGGGGGGGGGGGGGGTGATATCCAGGGGGGTGGGGGACTGACAGATCTTCAGTGTTCTATGTGTGCTTTATATAGAATACTGAGAGATTGGCGCATGTGCAGAGCAGCCAGCTTTTCAGCTTGATACACTCTGTCCAATCCCCTACTGGCATGAATCACACTTTGCCTCTCTTTTTGCGCTCAGTGGCATCGTATCTGAAAGCTTGCCAAAAAAATGGGTATAATTCTCTTCCGTTTTCACGCTTGTTCGCCACTTGGAACTTTTTGGTAAGATTGCTCCCAAAATCTCTCGAGGCTTCAAGACTATCTGCACCCCTTAGAGCAAGTATATTAATGGTTGCCAACTGTATTTAAAATGAAATTTTAAGTATGTCAGAGAATGTTGCCGATGTGGAACTGAAACAGTGATAAGTTAGAAATTATAGTTGTTTCCTTTCATTTATTTTAACTATTGTTCAACTGTTAAGAGTTAAGCCGTTTCATTTTGTTAGAGTTCTACTTAAAATGTGTTATTAAATAAAGTTTGGCTGACTATAAGAGATCCCTAATTTGTCAGCAGAATTACTCCTGGAGTGAACCATCATACCCTCACCTTTATGTCAAAATAGAAAAATTGTTAGGGTCTAGTCTGGCTTCATAATATTATTTGGGATTCTGGTCCAGGACCATAACAGTATTGCAGTTGACCACTTTTCTGGAAGGTTCTGATTTGGCATACAATTCAGGAGGTGGGTCACAGCAGGTCCTTCTCTGGTATTTCACACCTCAGAATGTCATGAACTACTTCAAAAGGATTTACTGAAAAATGTTCTGGATTTACGTTTGTATTCCTGTAAGGCTACCTCTGGCAGATACAGAGGGCAGTATTTTATCATTTTTTTGTCTAAGTGCTGGGCGGACTTGAAACTGGGAGAGTTTCGGATCTGTCTTTTGGGCGTGTTTTCAGGCCCCCGCCCGTACACACTCTGGCTGCAAAATTCTGCCTGTTGGTCGCTGCAGAAGTCTGTGGGCGGGGCTTAACATGCCTGAAAGCCTGCAGAAGGAGGTAGTGCGCATATGCAGGCCTCTGATGCTGCATATGTCTTTAACAGTAGCAAGAGCCTGACAGACAAAGAGAGAGCTGTCAGGCCTCTGCTAGGGCGGGCAGCCTGAAGCAGCTCCCCCTCCACTGCAACTGTGGGGGCCTGCGGCCATAAATGCAGCCATCGCTGATCGATTGCAGATGCCCTCCCTCCCCCATTGATCATGGCCCTACTGCCCTCCCTCCACTGATCACTGCAGAGTGGCAGCGGGCCTCCTCTCCCTCCTTCCCCCCTCCAATTGCTGCAGAGGGGCAGTGGGCCCCCTCCTCCTACTGGCCCCTCCCAATTAGCCCCACCCCCTGGCACTGCCCAGTGGGCATTGCCCAGGTGCCAGTGTGGCTCAGAGTCTGGCACTGCCCAAGGGGCACCCCCCCCCCCTTGCCCTAGGCCTCCTTGAGGGGCCTCAATGGCCTCCGGTTCCACTGGTGAAGCCAAGTCGACTGCTCCCCATTCATGAGGAGAATGTCTATTCCTTGCCAGCGAGAACATTTCCCGGCGAGGTCATAAAGGCAGGCGAGCCCGGGACGATTGAGTGCTGGATTCGCTAATGACATGTAAATGCTTACTTAAATACATTTCAATAAATTAACCTGCTTCTCACCCATTTCCAGCAAGAGGCTGACCGCGCCGGAAATAAAATGCCGCCAATCGCTTTATTCCCCAGTTTATGACTGCATCGAATGGGTGCAACGCGATGGTAAAATCCTGGCTAGAATGTCTACAAGGGCAGTGCTTGCATGGAAATATATCTTCCTAACTCATCAAGGTCTATAATGACCATTCAGGGATTAACGACTGAGAAATTGCATAATCTAATAATCTCTGACCCTGAAACAAACCGTTGGTTTGGGCATCTGATAAACAAACCCCTTCTGAAAACATAATGGGGGGAGAGAGAGGTCATGTAACTGGAGTAACCATTTTGGGATTGCTTGAACACAGCAGGAAAGCTGTTAAGTGAAGTTGTGTGGAAAAGCTGCCAATGGAGCAGTAAAGAGCTCCGTTCTCTTTTGAAAAAAATTGATTACATTTTCAAAATGAAATTATCTCTGGTAATTGTAAGTGTTTTACTTGAACTTCAACACAACACCGAAGTTCAAGCTCTGATTTTTTTTTATTGGTGTCACAAGTAGGCTTACATTAACACTGCAATGAAGTTACTGTGAAAACCCCCTAGTCGCCACACTCCAGCGCCTGTTCGGGTACACTGAGGGAGAATTTAACATAGCCAATGCACCTAACCAGCACCTCTTTCGGACTGTGGGAGGAACCCGGAGGAAACCCACACAGACATGTGGAGAACATGCAAACTCCACATAGACCGTTACCCAAGCTAGGAATCGAACCCTGGTGCTGTGAGGCAGCAGTGCTAACCACTGTGTTAACCATATTGGAATCTAAAGAAGAACCTGGAAAACTTACTGCTGCCACCAGACTCATAAACAAAACAAAAACAAAGAACAAAACAAAGAACAGTACAGCACAGGAACAGGCCCTTCGGCCTTCCAAGCCCGTGCCGCTCCCTGGTCCAAACTAGACCATTCTTTTGTATCCCTCCATTCTCACTCCGTTCATATGGCTGTCTAGATAAGTCTTAAACGTTCCCAGTGTGTCCGCCTCCACCACCTTGCCTGGCAGCGCATTCCAGGCCCCCACCACCCTCTGTGTAAAATATGTCCTTCTGATATCTGTGTTAAACCTCCCCCCCACTTCACCTTGAACCTATGACCCCTCGTGAACGTCACCACCGACCTGGGGAAAAGCTTCCCACCGTTCACCCTATCTATGCCTTTCATAATTTTATACTCCTCTATTAAGTCTCCCCTCATCCTCCGTCTTTCCAGGGAGAACAACCCCAGTTTACCCAATCTCTCCTCATAACTAAGCCCCTCCATACCAGGCAACATCCTGGTAAACCTCCTCTGTACTCTCTCCAAAGCCTCCACGTCATTCTGGTAGTGTGGCGACCAGAACTGGACGCAGTATTCCAAATGCGGCCGAACCAACGTTCTATACATCTGCAACATCAGACCCCAACTTTTATACTCTATGCCCCGTCCTATAAAGACAAGCATGCCATATGCCTTCTTCACCACCTTCTCCACCTGTGACATCACCTTCAAGGATCTGTGGACTTGCACACCCAGGTCCTTCTGCGTATCTACACCCTTTATGGTTCTGCCATTTATCGTATAGCTCCTCCCTACATTATTTCTACCAAAATGCATCACTTCGCATTTATCAGGATTGAACTCCATCTGCCATTTCTTTGCCCAAATTTCCAGCCTATCTATATCCTTCTGTAGCCTCTGACAATGCTCCTCACTATCTGCAAGTCCTGCCAATTTTGTGTCGTCCGCAAACTTACTGATCACCCCAGTTACACCTTCTTTCAGATCGTTTATATAAATCACAAACAGCAGAGGTCCCAATACAGAGCCCTGCGGAACACCACTAGTCACAGGCATCCAGCCGGAAAAAGACCCTTCCACTACCACCCTCTGTCTTCTGTGCCCAAGCCAGTTCTCCACCCATCTAGCCACCTCCCCCTTTATCCCATGAGATCCAACCTTTTTCACATTTTTTTACTTTCCAGCATTGAACTCGAATTTGGCTAATGTAGAAACTACCAGCAGTGTAAGGTGTAAATTTTGCATGCTTATGTGTGTTAATGTGATTGCAAAAATTTGAGAAATGCAGGTTTACCCATTTAATTTAAAAAAATCTTTATCTGGGAGTTTTTTTTTAACTCAATAAAAAATGAACTCCTTTTTGCTCTAAAACTCAAGAAAGTTTGTCAGACTTGTTTCTTTGCAACCTCTGCAATAAAAGGTCGAGCCCAAATTTTGAGCTAAATTTTTTCACCCGTCCAAATCCTTCAACAAAACCTGTTATTGTCAGACTTTTTTTTGAAAGTGTGAATGCAGACCCCCACTACCACAAATTCTGCAGTCCAGTATCCCGCATCTGGGGACATTGCCAGTGTCAGCACATCTGGAGTGCAATGGGATACCAATCCACCTGACCATTGACTCTTCCCTACCAAGAGGTACAATAGGAGAATCAATGTTTCCCCTCTTCACATGGCTGTAAAACAGCCTATTGCCTTTTTCTACAATAGCGCTCTCAGCAGTGGAACACTTGCAATGACACTTCATCTTGCAATATGCAAGACTGCTGAATCTCAGTGCCCATAAATAGAACTGGGATAATTTTTTTTTGTAAAAAAGAATCTTGCCATAGAAATAGAACATAGAACATAAGAACATAAGAACATAAGAAATAGGAGCAGGAGTAGGCCATCTAGCCCCTCGAGCCTGCCCCGCCATTCAATAAGATCATGGCTGATCTGACGTGGATCAGTACCACTTACCCGCCTGATCCCCATAACCCTTAATTCCCTTACCGATCAGGAATCCATCCATCCGCGCTTTAAACATATTCAGCGAGGTAGCCTCCACCACCTCAGTGGGCAGAGAATTCCAGAGATTCACCACCCTCTGGGAGAAGAAGTTCCTCCTCAACTCTGTCTTAAACCGACCCCCCTTTATTTTGAGGCTGTGCCCTCTAGTTTTAACTTCCTTACTAAGTGGAAAGAATCTCTCCGCCTCCACCCTATCCAGCCCCCGCATTATCTTATAAGTCTCCATAAGATCCCCCCTCATCCTTCTAAACTCCAACGAGTACAAACCCAATCTCCTCAGCCTCTCCTCATAATCCAAACCCCTCATCTCCGGTATCAACCTGGTGAACCTTCTCTGCACTCCCTCCAATGCCAATATATCCTTCCTCATATAAGGGGACCAATACTGCACACAGTATTCCAGCTGCGGCCTCACCAATGCCCTGTACAGGTGCATCAAGACATCCCTGCTTTTATATTCTATCCCCTTCGCAATATAGGCCAACATCCCATTTGCCTTCTTGATCACCTGTTGTACCTGCAGACTGGGCTTTTGCGTCTCATGCACAAGGACCCCCAGGTCCCTTTGCACGGTAGCATGTTTTAATTTGTTTCCATTGAGATAGTAATCCCATTTGTTATTATTTCCTCCAAAGTGTATAACCTCGCATTTCTCAACGTTATACTCCATTTGCCATATCCTCGCCCACTCACTCAGCCTGTCCAAATCTCTCTGCAGATCTTCTCCGTCCTCCACACGATTCACTTTTCCACTTATCTTTGTGTCGTCTGCAAACTTCGTTACCCTACACTCCGTCCCCTCCTCCAGATCATCTATATAAATGGTAAATAGTTGCGGCCCAAGTACCGATCCCTGCGGCACGCCACTAGTTACCTTCCTCCAACCGGAAAAACACCCATTTATTCCGACTCTTTGCTTCCTGTCGGATAGCCAGTCCCCAATCCACTTTAACACACTACCCCCAACTCCGTGTGCCCTAATCTTCTTCAGTAGCCTTTTATGGGGCACCTTATCAAACGCCTTTTGGAAATCCAAAAACACCGCATCCACCGGTTCTCCTCCATGGAGTTTAAGAGCCGTGGGGTTATGCTGCAACTGTACAGGACCTTGGTGAGACCACATTTGGAATATTGTGTGCAGTTCTGGTCACCTCACTATAAGAAGGATGTGAAAGCGCTGGAAGGTGACTAGAACATAGAACAGTACAGCACAGAACAGGCCCTTCGGCCCACGATGTTGTGCCGAGCTTTATCTGAAACCAAGATCAAGCTATCCCACTCCCTATCATCCTGGTGTGCTCCATGTGCCTATCCAATAACCGCTTAAATGTTTCTAAAGTGTCTGACTCCACTATCACTGCAGGCAGTCCATTCCACACCCCAACCACTCTCTGCGTAAAGAACCTACCTCTGATATCCGTCCTGTATCTCCCACCACGAACCCTATAGTTATGCCCCCTTGTAATAGCTCCATCCACCCGAGGAAATAGTCTTTGAACGTTCACTCTATCTATCCCCTTCATCATTTTATACACCTCTATTAAGTCTCCCCTCAGCCTCCTCCGCTCCAGAGAGAACAGCCCTAGCTCCCTCAACCTTTCCTCATATGACCTACCCTCCAAACCAGGCAGCATCCTGGTAAATCTCCTCTGCACTCTTTCCAGCGCTTCCACATCCTTCTTATAGTGAGGTGACCAGAACTGCACACAATATTCCAAATGCGGTCTCACCAAGGTCCTGTACAGTTGCAGCATAACCCCACGGCTCTTAAACTCCAACCCCCTGTTAATAAAAGCTAACACACTATAGGCCTTCTTCACAGCTCTATCCACTTGACTGGCAACCTTTAGAGATCTGTGGATATGGACCCCAAGATCTCTCTGTTCCTCCACAGTCTTCAGAACCCTACCTTTGACCCTGTAATCCACATTTAAATTTGTCCTACCAAAATGAATCACCTCACATTTATCAGGGTTAAACTCCATTTGCCATTTTTCAGCCCAGCTTTGCATCCTATCTATGTCTCTTTGCAGCCTACAACAGCCCTCCACCTCATCCACTACTCCACCAATCTTGGTGTCATCAGCAAATTTACTGATCCACCCTTCAGCCCCCTCCTCTAAGTCATTAATAAAAATCACAAAGAGCAGAGGACCAAGCACCGATCCCTGCGGCACACCGCTAGCAACCTGCCTCCAATCCGAAAATTTTCCATCGACCACCACCCTCTGTCTTCGGTCAGACAGCCAGTTACCTATCCAATCGGCCAACTTTCCCTCTATCCCACACCTCCTCACTTTCATCATAAGCCGACCATGGGGGACCTTATCAAACGCCTTACTAAAATCCATGTATATGACATCAACTGCCCTACCTTCATCAACACACTTAGTTACCTCCTCAAAAAATTCTATCAAATTTGTGAGGCACGACTTGCCCTTCACGAATCCGTGCTGACTATCTCGGATTAATCCGCATCTTTCTAAATGGTCGTAAATCCCATCCCTAAGGACCCTTTCCATCAATTTACCAACCACCGAAGTAAGACTAACCGGTCTATAATTACCAGGGTCATTTCTATTCCCTTTCTTAAACAGAGGAACAACATTCGCCATTCTCCAGTCCTCTGGCACCATCCCCGTGGACAGCGAGGACCCAAAGATCAACGCCAAATAATGAATATTTAAAGAGAAAAATGTATATAATTAAACTCAGAAAATTATTTCAAAATCCATTCAATCCACATAAGACAAACTTTTTTGTTTAAAATGATTTGTTAGTAAATTTTTGTGCACATTATTAAGTCCAATCATTCATTGTTACAAAATGTACCAGTTGTATTATTGCTGCAACCAGAAATGATAAACAATGATTTGCTCTGATTAGATTGAAGAGTAAAAGCTCCCTTCAGATCAGCCTACCACTGTGAGCCAGGAGATTCATATCAAGCCAGTACAGCTAGCTCATATGGTTCCTTCTGCAAACTTCCAGCTGTAAATCACAAGTCATCTTAAACATAATTGAGTTTCATCTGTTATGTGCATTCTCAAGGCACCCCTCAGTGCAAATTCTGTGGTGACTTCATTCAACTTAGGCCACAATGACCCACGTTGAATGGAAATTGGCTTAAGTTGTGATTTATCACAGGAACCATATCCAAAAATCACAAAGCAGTTGCTGATGATATCATTAAAGGACAGCACTACACCAAGTGAAAGTTAAATTATTATTTACTTAGCAAAAGAAAACAGAAAAGTTGTTTGAAACATTCGCTATATCCAAAGGAAAGGTATGCGTTGACTCTCAATAGCATTCACTACTGAAAGGATTCCTATTATAGAAAGGGTAGTATTAAACTAGAAAGAGTGCAGAAGAGATTTACTAGGATGCTACCGGGACTTGATGCTTTGAGTTATAAGGAGAGCTGGATAGACTGGGATTCTTTTCTCTGGAGCGTAGAAGGCTGAGGGGGTGATCTAATAGAGGTCTATAAAATAATGAGGGGCATAGATCAGCTGGATAGTCGATATCTTTTCCCAAAGGTAGGGGAGTCTAAAACTAGAGGGCATAGGTTTAAGGGGAGAGATACAAAAGTGTCCAGAAAGGCAATTTTTTCACACAGAGGGTGGTTGAGTGTCTGGAACAAGCTGCTAGAGGTAGTAGTAGAGGCGGGTTCAATTTTGTCTTTTAAAAAGACTTTAGACAATTACATGGGTACGATGGGTATAGAAGGATATGGACCAAATGCGGGCAATTGGGATTAGCTTAGGGATTTTAAAAAAAGGGCGGCATAGACAAGTTTGGCCAAAGGGCCTGTTTCCATGCTGTAAATCTCTATGACTCCATGACTCTAAGTGCCATGGCTAGACAAGTGAGCACAAAAAGTGCCTTTCTCTCTCATTGCCGCTTGTTGCTGCAGAATATAAAGGCCAGTTGACTGCATTGGAAGCATTCATGACTCTGGAGGGTTTTGATACAGGAGCTATAATGATGATATGGTCCAAAACTGGATAAGGCTAGAATCAGCATATTCCTGGTTATGACATTTCCAGAAGAGAAAGTAAGTGGAAAGAAGGACGGATTGCATTGTCAGTGAAGGATATGATAACAGCACTAGAATTTATGGATGTCCTTGGGAATGGAGTTAGACAGAGTCCTTATGGATTGTAGAATATAAGTAGAAAGCAAAATTGTACAATTCTCAGTGCACATTGAGGATGGAGATGAACATAGAACATAGAACATTACAGCGCAGAACAGGCCCTTCGGCCCACGATGTTGCACCGACCAGTTAAAAAAAAAAACTGTGACCCTCCAACCTAAACCAATTTCTTTTCGTCCATGAACCTATCTACGGATCTCTTAAACGCCCCCAAACTAGGCGCATTTACTACTGATGCTGGCAGGGCATTCCAATCCCTCACCACCCTCTGGGTAAAGAACCTACCCCTGACATCGGTTCTATAACTACCCCCCCTCAATTTAAAGCCATGCCCCCTCGTGCTGGATTTCTCCATCAGAGGAAAAAGGCTATCACTATCCACCCTATCTAAACCTCTAATCATCTTATATGTTTCAATAAGATCCCCTCTTAGCCGCCGCCTTTCCAGCGAAAACAATCCCAAATCCCTCAGCCTCTCCTCATAGGATCTCCCCTCCATACCAGGCAACATCCTGGTAAACCTCCTCTGCACCCTCTCCAAAGCCTCCACATCCTTCCTGTAATGTGGGGACCAGAACTGCACACAGTACTCCAAGTGCGGCCGCACCAGAGTTGTGTACAGTTGCAACATAACGCTACGACTCCTAAATTCAATCCCCCTACCAATAAACGCCAAGACACCATATGCCTTCTTAACAACCTTATCTACTTGATTCCCAACTTTCAGGGATCTATGCACACATACACCTAGATCCCTCTGCTCCTCCACACTATTCAAAGTCCTCCCGTTAGCCCTATACTCAACACATCTGTTATTCCTACCAAAGTGAATTACCTCACACTTCTCCGCATTAAACTCCATCCGCCACCTCTCGGCCCAACTTTGCAACCTGTCTAAGTCTTCCTGCAAACTACGACACCCTGAGGTAGAATTAGAAATTTGCAGACTGTTCAGAGACGTGTCTAAGTATAATAAGGTGATAATATTGAGTGAGTTCAATTATTCCTTTAAAAGCTGTAAGAAAGATAATGCGCATAATCAAAGCATGGAACACTTGTTAGAATAATTCGAGGGTTACATTCTAACTCATTTTTTTCTATTCCAGGGAAAGAAGCAATCTTTCATTCAACTCTGGAATATGAAGTGAGGCTAATAACTGATGAGAAAGTAAGAGTACAATTGAGAAATAGAGAGCATTGTAGTTAGGTTCAATGTAAAAGCAGAAAGGGATTATGTAGAGTCAGGGTTCAAGGGTACTGGATTAGAAAGAAGCTAAATTCAGTGAGATAAAGAGGGATCTGTTCCACGTTGATTGTGCCAAGACATCCGCAAATGGGCCGACAGATTAGGAATGAAAAGTCTTCAAACAAGAGTTGAATGGTGTAGAGCATAAATCTAATCTTATAAAAGTTAAAAGAGTTCCATAGATAAATAGATTAAATAGTAAAGGGAGAGATGTAATAAAATTACTGTTAATATATCAGAGAATTATGACAAAAATAGAAAATCTAGTGGGGAAGTGGAAAGAAAGAGTGGGGCGGCATGGTGGCACAGTGGTTAGCATTACTGCCTCACAGCACCAGGGACCCGGGTTCGATTCCCGGCTTGGGTCACTGTCTGTGTGGAGTTTGCACATTCTCCCCATGTCTGCTTGCGTTTCCTCCTTGTGCTCCGGTTTCCTACCACAGTCCAAAGATGTGTGCATTGGGTGGGTTGGCTATGCTAAATTGTTCCTTAGTGCCAGGGGGACAAGCTGGGTAAATGCATGGGGTTGTGGGGATAGGGCCTGGGTGGGATTGTGGTCAGTGCAGACTCAATGGGCCGAATGGCCTCCTCCTGCACTGTAGGATTCTATGATTCTCAATTAGAAGGGCTAACCATGAGTTTATAAATAGGCTATATCAGTTAAAAAGAGACTAAGACCTCTCAAAGATGGAGGAAGTTTAATTGTAGATAATGATGATATGACAAGTGTTAAATCTGGCTTTACAAATCACATAATGAGAACATAGATTCACTGGAAAAGGATCTGCAACAATTGCTGAAAGGTAACCACAGGAACGAATTGATTCTAATTACAATTAGCAGAGATCACGGTGGAATGATCACAAAACCCTGTATCAGATTTTTAAGAATTTGAACTTGATAGCAGTTGGTAACAAAAGATCCTCTATCGGTTACAGGAGAGATCATTGCAAAGTAGTACAACATGGCAAGAGTTTACAGTTCTGTAAACCCTGGACAGAATAGCACATGTTCTCTTGTTCTCTTATTCTTCAGCGAGGTGAGTCTTATTCTTCCTCAGCCAGTATTCGCAGCCACTCTGCATGCAGGGCGGCACAGTAGCACAGTGCTTAGCACTGCTGCCTCACAGCACCAGGGACCAAGGTTCAATTCCAGCTTTGGTGACTGTCTGTCTGGAGTTTGCACATTCTCCCTGTGTCCGTGTGGATTTCCTCTGAGCGCTCCAGTTTCCTCCCACAGTCCAATGATGAGCAGGTTGGGTGGAATATCCATGGTAAATGAGCAGGGATATGGAGATAGGGCAGAGGCGGAGGGGAGGGCCTGGGTTGTATCTTCTTTTGGAGAGTCAGTGTAGATGTGATGGTCCGAATGGCCACTTTCTGCACAGTAGAGATTCCATGGTTGACTATGCAGGTTTTTGACTCCTTCAGCCAGAATTCATGTCCACTTTATCAAGCCAGAGGTCTTTGCTTTTGTATATCTGACTTTTCATAATCCTTTTAAGCCTCAAAATGCTGGTCATTTGGTTCAGTAGGTACAGTCAGTTATGTTCATGCCAGCAGCTTAAGCTCTGGTTAACTGTATGCCTAGCAAGTTTATACATCCTGAGTTCATGGACATTTTCAGCCCCTATCAACCATCTTGCAGAGATATCCCCTTTGGTCTGGATCATTAGAGGCCCTTTGTTACATTTATGAGCAGAATTCATTGGTGCTTATAAAACAGCGGGGGTAGAGTGGGATGTAAACAACACAAAAGGGGGCGGAGCCAGCCTCCTTGTCTTCTGCATCTTCAAGGTCTTCTGCCACGTGCGATTCCAGGACGTCGCCATTCCGAACGACGGAGTCGCAAGACACGTGCGACCTGCAGGGGCCGCTGGTTTTGGCGCCATCGTCCACGTGCGACCTATGGGGGCAGCCATGTTGGTCGGCACCGTCCGCGAATGACCAGCAGGGGTCGTCATCAACCATCTCAGCTGCATGCAGTTGCGCCCATGAACCAACGGTGGCGTCGATCATCCTGGACCAGGCCAAGCCTCACAGACTCGACAAGTCCATGATAGACATACAGGTAAACAAACGCCCGATTTATTGTCTGTTTGACAGCGGGATCACGGACAGCTTCATTCATCCAGACACCGTGAAGCGGTGTGGTCTCCAGATTCGGACTATCAAGCAGACAATTTCGATGGCGTCAAGGTCCCGGTCTGTCACCATGCTAGGGAGTTGCGTGGTCAATCTGACACTGCAGGACACAGTCTACGAGAACTTCAAGCTCCTTGTGTTACCGCACCTTTGCGCGCCAATACTCCTAGGACTAGATTTTATGGTCCACTTGAAGAGTGTAACCCTGCAGTATGGTGAGCCACTCCCTCTGCTTTCAGTGGGAGACCCGCAGCCTCTAAGTTGCCCAACGCGCTCCACATGTAGCCTCTCAACGCTTAGGATTACCACACCCTCCCTATTCCAGAATCTCGTGCCAGGCTGCAAGCCCATCGCAACAAAGAGCAGGCGTTACAGCGCTGAAGATCGGATCTTCATTCGATCTGAAGTTCAGCGGCTCCTCAAGGAAGGGATCATCCAACCTAGCGCTAGTCCCTGGAGAGCGCAAGTCATGGTGGTTAAGAATGGGAACAAACCCCGGATGGTCATAGACTATAGTCAGACCATCAACAGATACACGCAGCTGGATGCGTATCCCCTCCCGTGCATATCTGACATGGTCAATCAGATTGCGCAGTACCGGGTGTTCTCCACCATCGACTTAAAATCTGCTTGCCACCAACTCCCCATTCGCCCAGAGGACCGACAATACACGGCCTTTGAGGCGGATGGTCGCCTGTACCATTTTTTAAGGGTTCCTTTTGGTGTCACGAATGGGGTCTCGGTCTTCCAGCGTGCTATGGACCGAATGGTGGACCAGAACGGGCTGCGGGCTACCTTCCCGTACCTGGATAACGTCACCATCTGCGGCCATGACCAGCAGGACCACAATGCCAACCTTTTTAGATTCTTACGCACTGCATCTCACCTAAATCTGACCTCCAACAGGGAGAAGTGTGTATTTCGCACGCGCCGCCTAGCTATCCTCGGATACGTGGTGGAAAACGGGGTCCTTGGCCCTGATCCAGACTGTATGCGTCCTCTCCTCGAACTTCCCCAGCCCACTAGCGTCAAAGCACTGAGAAGATGCTTAGGCTTCTTCTCATACTACGCACAGTGGGTTCCCAATTACGCGGACAAAGCCCGTCCGCTCATCAAGTCTACCTCTTTTCCCCTAGCAACAGAGGCTCGCTTAGCCTTTGCAAGAATAAAAGCCGACATCGCGAAAGCCACGATGCACGCTATCGACGAGTCCATCCCCTTCCAGGTGGTGAGTGATGCATCTGATTTCGCCCTGGCCGCCACACTTAACCAGGCGGGCAGGCCCATCGCCTTTTTCTCTCGCACCCTCCAAGGCCCTGAAATTCGACATTCAGCGGTGGAAAAGGAGGCCCAGGCCATTGTGGAGGCCGTTCGGCATTGGTGCCATTACTTGGCGGGCAAACGATTCACTCTGCTCATGGACCAACGGTCCGTGGCGTTCATGTTCAACAACACGTTACGGGGTAAGATCAAGAATGATAAGATCTTGAGGTGGAGAATCGAACTCTCCACCTACAATTATGATATAATGTATCGTCCAGGGAAGCTCAACGAGCCCTCGGATGCCCTGTCGCGTGGAACATGCGCTAGTATGCAGGAGAATCGATTGCAGTTTCTCCACAATGACCTCTGCCATCCGGGGGTCACTCGGCTCTACCACTTCATAAAAGCCCGGAATCTACCCTACTCGGTGGAGGATGTCAGGTCCATAACCAGAAGCTGCCGGGTATGCGCGGAATGCAAACCGCACTTTTACCGACCTGACAGGGCACAACTCGTTAAGGCCACTCGTCCCTTCGAAAGACTGAGTGTGGATTTTAAGGCCCCCTTCCCTCGACAGATCGGAACATGTACTTCCTCAATGTGGTTGATGAGTACTCACGATTCCCTTTTGTCATTCCCTGTTCTGATATGACCGCTGCCACGGTTATCAAGGCATTTCGTGATCTTATCACCCTTTTCGGTTACCCTGTTACATCCACAGCGATAGGGGCTCGTCGTTCATGAGCGATGACTTGAGGCAATACCTGCTCTCATATGGGATTGCCTCTAGTAGAACCACGAGCTACAACCCAAGGGGTAACGGACAGGTCGAACGAGAGAATGCTACAGTCTGGAAGGCTGTCTTACTTGAGTTGAAGTCTAAAGGTCTTCCAGTCTCCCGTTGGCAAGAGGTACTCCCTGATGCGCTCCACTCCATACGCCCACTCCTGTGTATGGCAACCAACGCTACTCCTCATGAGAGAATGTTTTAATTCCCTGGGAAGTCTTCCTCCGGGACCTCATTACCATCTTGGTTGACGTACTCAGGACCTGTCCTCCTGCGGCGACATGTTAGGACCCGCAAGTCCGACCCTTTGGTTGAACAGGTCCATCTCCTCCACGCCAACCCTCAGTATGCCTATGTGGCATATCCTGACGGGCGAGAGGACACGGTCTCGATTCGAGATCTGGCGCCAGCAGGGGGCTTGGAAACCCCTGTCGCTCCCACACCTACTGTTAGGGACCCCCCAACCATTTTTTCCCCTCCTGACACGGCGCGGGCAGTATCGGGACCATCACTTAACCCTCTTACACCCGTGTACAGCTTGCCTGAGTCCAGGAGATGGTCGCCACTTCAAGGCGTGCCCGAGTTCAGCGGATTGTCACCACCTCGGGGTCTACCGGCCCGTGAGGCACTGGAGGAGTCGCTGGACATCGCCTTGGAGAGAACGCAACCGCGATTGCCTGAACCGGTGTCATCGCCGGTGTTGAGGAGGTCACAGCGACGGTGCGGTCCCCCAGACTGCTTGAACTTATAGACAAACGAACAATTATTCTGTGTTTTGTACCCCGCCGGCCTTTGTTTTCAAAGGAGGGGTGAATGTGGTGAACCATTGTTGGTTCCCACCAGGTAGTGCTGAGCCATGGTCTGGCCAGTACTATGAGTCTGTATATATGTTACTGTTGGGGTTAGGGTTGGGCTGTTCTACCTGTTAATATAGTTGTTATGGTACACCCCAGTCGGCTCCACCTCCTGGGAGAGGTATAAAGGTCACTGCTCTGCCTGGTGACCCTTTAGTCTGGGATCGTGTACTGTGTATGGTAGCTCTGTTATTGTTGGCAATAAAAGTCTTTATTTCCCGAGTACATCACGCCTCTCGTGTGTTATATCGCGCATCACACCTCAACAATTTGCTCTATCTCCTCCCCCAATTTGAAATCTCCCTTTGCAATCTTCAGACCTTTCCGAGATCCAATGTTTCAACTCCTGAATCTTTCTCCCACTTCTTGCAATTTTCAAACCCCTTCACCTCCTCAGTTTTTCCCCACTGAGATCACCCTTTCCCCGAGATCTTTCAATCCCTCGCTCCCCACAGTCACAATCCCTCCCTCCCTCCTCTTCGCTCTCTGGCTGTGTCCTTACACAACAGAATTTCCCACCTGGCGACCTGCCTGTCAGTCTAGCTGGCTGTCAGGCGGGAAACAGAGTAAAAACCATTCAAATGAGGGCTAGCCATTAAATTCCACAGAACCCCACCCTTTCCCATATGTCCGATTATCTCAGCTGCTGATTGCTCCAGACCACCTCCCTGAATAAGGAGAGCACTTTTGAACTGCAGTGAGATAAGGGGGAAAGAGAGTGAAGAGTGACTATTGAAACAAAGAGAAGAACGGGGGACCATCAACAAGGTAGACAGCATCTGTGGAGAGAGAAGCTGAGTCAAACAGTCCGTCGATATGCACAGATGTCACTTAATGTTCTGAGATGGTTCTTAATCTTAAAAATAAATTTTGAATTAAAATTAACCACGAGGTAAAAAAATAAAACAAACCTTGGGATCATGCCACTTAGTCACCCTTAGATACGTATGCACCAAAGATACAGGGGAATGGGAGTGGGAACTTTATAAAGTGCGTACTTCCCAATTTGGTGCCTGCATATCTCCCTTGTTATAGATTCGGAGAAAACCTGGTTACTTTCAGCCTTTCTTCAGTTTTTCATCTGTGAAAACTGATGCTAAATTACTTTTTCATACCTGATATTGTCTGATCCTCTAACACTTTGCTCAATCTAACCCCTCTTTAACATGCTGGTACTTTGATAAATTTTTTAAAAGTCTTTGTTGTTATCTACAATCCACTTATCCATTTCTCTTTAATCTCCCAATCCTCCTTTTACTCATCCTGAACAAACTTGGTTCAGTTAGTGTGACCATCTTTCTCAAATACAGGGGTTTCCTGCCAACTCCTTTATCATAACCTGACTTGGTAAAGGAGCATACAGATGAAACCTCGAAAGATAAGAGTGCTTTAAAGAGTGGACGCAAACTTGAATGGCTCCAAACAAAATGTCCCAATGCTAGCAAGGGAATTCAGGGCCAATCTCAACCAGGAATCTTTCACCTCAAACATTCTTCTGTTCACACACAAACACAAAGTCCAGAAATACTTATCAAAGATTTTAGTGGGGCCAGCAGCAGAAAGCTGCTTTTTCTGGCAACACAAATATATATTGTGGCCCACTGCTGGCCTGTGCTGGCACCTCTCTGGGATCAGCTCTTGTCCTTCCCCACATGTCCAATCTGCTGGCCAGACGGGCTGTAGAGCTGAGTGATTTCCCACCCACCCTCAAACAACAAGTTGCAAACTAATGTCTATTCATGGCACCTGCAGCTCCCCACAGAAATGCCTCAGGCCTCAATAATGGCTCCAGCCAGGCGAAGGTGCAATCCTGATGACATTGTGCCTGATGTTGAAATATCATTGACGATCTATACTGAAAGGAACACCAACAGAGTTTGAAGACCAAAAGTAGCAAGAGATGATTTAAATCGGGTTTTATGGATACATTCCACATCCTGCCATTGTTCTAGATCATTGGAATGTAATATGGAGCCCCAATTCTGAAGGACATGTAGTCAGTCTCTTACCCCTAATCTGTTAAGAAGCCCAGTACCAAATGTTTGTACTGGTGACCTGCACATCAGACAATTTGGGGACCTAACGTACCTTCTCTTCTCTGCAGGAATGTGCCTATCACATCCCTTACAATTCACCATAATTGTCCATTCATTAGTATAGAAACTTTATTGTGGCAACTTAGCGAAGACCTGACATGGATTCTATGTGCTGCAGTGATCTTCACACATACTGTTAGATTTCTAATAAGCGTGGATGGGGATTTTCCTCATTCACAGCCAGGACTTAAGGCCATACCAACCATCTCTACACCAGACCACCCACCCCTCACCCCGCCCCCCAACCCCCACTGTGACACTACTTATTTTATCTAAAAAATAAAGTAGTGAAGGGTACTAGAAGTTGAACTCCCTCAGTGCAAATTCAAGGATTATAGCACACAAAAAAAAACAAACCAGGTAAATACCACACAACCCTCATGTCATACAACCAACTCAATCTACTCCTCAGTGGAAAGAAGGAGACACAAAACCAATTAAACAACAACCTCCCTCGTTCCACCACCACAGCACATTGGTGGACGAAAACCATCAAAAAAACAAAATAGATAATCTTGATTTTCACATTTTAACAGTGTGACAAGCAACAAATGTCTCTGTGTTCACGTCTCATATACCCTTGGCAGGACAAAAGACAGAATCATACAATCAGATTTATAATCTCAAGGGACCAAAGTTCGGGATTATTGATGAACTTCAGGATAATATGATCACTCATGGAGTGTGGAAAGGCTAAAGCCATGACAGCATCATCAAGCAACATCCAGGATCCATCCAGAGCTTCACAATGCCTCTGCACCTCCGCCATGTTGTCATCCCAAAGCCTCAGTAAAGAAAAGCCTAGGCCCTGGCGGGTGGCAAGGACCCGACATGTCGAGCCATCTCCAAACATTTTCGATGAACACCGAGGACAAGACAACGTAATACCAGTAGTTAGAGTCTTCGGTCGAACCCAAGCATTGGAAGACCAGATACAATGTGCTTCACCAAGCTCATGATACCCAGCTTTCAAATGGAGATTGTGAAGGCCTGGCAGCCAATTTGGCCGTGAATTCATCCCCAGTACCCCTCGGGAAACTGGGCAAATGCATATCCCTTCTCCAGCCCCATCTCCCCGAGTCAGCCAGAATGTACAACACTGCGCAGCAGGATTTCCAAGAACTGAAGGTGAGCCCCCACTACCCTCTCCATTGACAGGCTTCTCTTCCCCGCTTCAACCATTCTCTTTAAGATATCTCACAGTTCATCAAAATGAGAACCAACAATCTGTGCTGGGGAACTGAGACCATCATCCACACCTTTGCTCATAATGCCGGCCATCATCTTGATGCCAACAGCATCACCGAAGCAGAACTCTACTCACCAGCGAAATCGCCACTGTGAACTGAACCCCACCCCAGCCATCTCCAACTGTCACAATTAGACAAGGATTTTGTTGACTTAACCCGGCTCCCTTTCACCAAACTTTATCCAGGATCCTCCAGGATCATAATACAGATTATACACATCAGCATCAGATAATTATGGGTTGTGCATCAGGATGAAAAATTGATCAAACTATCAGTAGCATCAGAACTCGCAAGAATGTAGCCGCTCCTGTGCTTACATTATGTGACTCCGCCCCGATTCCCTTTTTAACGATTATAGAAACATAGACATAGAAACATAGAAAACTACAGCACAAAACAGGCCCTTCGGCCCCACAAGTTGTGCCGAACATATCCCTACCTTTTAGGCCTACCTATAACCCTCCATCCTATTAAGTCCCATGTACTCATCCAGGAGTCTCTTAAAAGACCCAATTGAGTTTGCCTCCACCACCACTGACGGCAGCCGATTCCACTCGCCCACCACCCTCTGTGTGAAAAACTTCCCCCTAACATCTCCCCTGTACCTACCCCCCAGCACCTTAAACCTGTGTCCTCTCGTAGCAGCCATTTCCACCCTGGGAAAAAGCCTCTGAGAGTCCACCCGATCTATGCCTCTCAACATCTTATATACCTCTATCAGGTCTCCTCTCATCCTACGTCTCTCCAAGGAGAAAAGACCGAGCTCCCTCAGCCTATCCTCATAAGGCATGCCACTCATTCCAGGCAACATCCTTGTAAATCTCCTCTGCACCCTTTCAATCTTTTCCACATCCTTCCTGTAATGAGGCGACCAGAACTGAGCACAGTACTCCAAATTTTTAACAAAGGGAAAAGTGATTTGAAGAATCTTTGCTTGCACATCCGAGGCAGAAATCTAATTCCAATGAACTTTCAGCATAGTTTTCTTTGAATTACTATACTGGATGGAGCTCCTAATTTTGCTGCATCTGCAACTTTTACATTATATACAGTATGGCTTTTAGCCAACGTCTACATCTCTATGAAAGGTTGGTCCTAATGAGGGAAATTCAGTATAAGCCCATTTCTATGTGTCATTTCTCTGATCAAACTGTTTCCAAATGTCCAAACCCTTGCTCAATAAGGTTCAGCCAAATGTCAGTGGATTAGGGATATGTAACAATATGCTAAAAAAACCTTCCTGTTTAAGAAAGTTGGAGATAGTTGTTGGCTGTTCAAATGATCTTTGCTTTTTCCTGTGGCCTTCCAAACACGTTTTCAAATTTCATGACAGAATGTTGAACCAAACATCTGTAAACCCATCGGGATGCTTTGTGCCAGACCTAAAATACCTCACCAGAATATTTTAAAAAGCTATATTTAGTTAAAGAGTCCTGTAGGCCAACCTATTATTTACCTTTTTGATATACAGTCACTTGTCAACTATGTAATTGTTTCTTTATTTCTTCTATATTAATGAATGAAGACAGGCTGCGGTGTAACTCTTTGTGTAGTAACATGGAATATCAAGGTAAAAGGAAAATCCTGTTCAAAGGTATGTAATGAAATTTAGTCACATGAAAGCCTAGCTAGAATGAGCGATTTCTGCTAAATGACTTGAACTGTGGAAGGGCTGGTACCAGGGAAGATAAGCAGACTGAGCTTTATTAAGGGTCAATAAATGTGCCACCTTCCCCAGCTCAGGAGACTGATAACAATCTTGGAGATCACAAAGCAGAGTCAAGCTGGCTATAGTACCTCAATGTGACCTCCAGGAAACATCTGGAGAAAGCATGGAGATATATGGTGATGTAATTAAAAATCAATTAAATGGGCAGCACAGTGGTTAGCACTGCTGCCTCACAGTGCCAGGGATCCGAGATCAATTCCGGCCTCAGATAACTGTCTGTGTGGAGTTTGCACGTTCTCCCTGTGTCTGCGTGGGTTTCCTTCGGGTGCTCCGGTTTCCTCCCACAGTCCAAAGATGTGCGTGTTAGGTTGATTGGCCATGTTAAATTGTCATTTAGTGGCAGGGTAAATACGTGGGGTTGCATGAATGGGGCCTGAGTGGGTTGTTGTCGGTGCAGGTTCAATGGGCCGAATGGCCTCTTTCTGCACTGTAGGCATTCTATGATTCTACAAAATGGACTAAAAGCAGGCTTTATCTTCCATGGCACAGGACCATGGCAAAGAGAGATACAAAATAAGAATCCACAGAATCATCTTGACTACAGTGGTTTACAGTTATTTGGTCAGTCCCTCAGAAGGACATTCGTCACTGGATTGACCACTGAGATGGAATCCAACTGAGGGAGAAGCTATGCAACTGGTATTACTGTGAGTATATAATAAAGGATAAAGGTTAAGTCGCCATAGTCCCAGATACCGCAGGCTGCTCTCCCATTTGAGGGGGAGAGTTGAGTGATGGTGATTTAACCTGGGGATCGTCACACCTCAGGTTAGGGGCAAGGTTGAGAAGGTGGGGCCTTCATGAGTAACTATTGGTTGAATAACTAATATACTCGTGGTTAGTGGTTTGATAAAAACGTATTAGCTTTGGTGAAACTTTTTGATATCAAGATTAAAGACAAAAGAATCTAGATGAGGTAAACAGTCTTACTGCCCCTATCCCTAGTTCAGCCCACTGACAAAGAAATGGGCAGATGTTTTACCCCTCACAAGGTATGTCAGAACCTCACAAAAATGGCAGGGTCCCTGCCAGAGTTATGTGACCAACAGGATCTCTGGAGATTCTTCAGGCTCTTTACCCATCCCAAGTACTGCTTTTGCTTCAAATGAAACCTTCTATTCAAACGTCAGGATATTACAATTTTCCTAACATCAGCAGCCATATACTAACCAACAAATGCACCTCCTCAATTTAAAATAAACTGTTCTTCAACACATCCCACTCTGATCAACACTAGAATCCTAATGTGGGTAAGGATAAGGGCATGTACCAAACAAGGAAATTCAGTAAATGTGTAAAATGCACTTCAAGTTAAGTTTAAAATACCTGCATGATATCATCATTTCTAACTCCAATGATGCACTGCTTTCTCTTGCCTTTGTAATACTTCCTTTGACACTTGTAACGTCAACTCCATGTGCTATTTTTCCATTGTGCATTTACAATGAGCAGAGCCCTTTTTGCATCTATCGTATTCACACTTCTAAAACGCGGAGTGAGATAGTTCGATCCCTCACAACGTTAGGAAAATAACTCAGTCAGTGGATACATGAGCACTGAATGTTCTCCATTGTTTGACAATTCATTCTGTTTACCCACTGATTTGTACCCTTCTGGGGATATAACATTTATGAATTTGGTTTTGTCTGTCGTCCTCATTTTAGATAGCACTTTCTTCTAATCAAAAAACATGTTTTATCGTTCACAACTCCAATATTTAGATAATAATTCTGTCTCCAATATAAGCAGGTAGATCAAAGAAAACTAGAACCATGGTTAGCATTGCTGCCTCACAGCGTCAAGTACCCAGGTTTGATTCCTGGCTTGGGTGACTGTGTGGAGTCTGCGCGTTCTCCCCGTGTCTGCGTGGGTTTCCTCTGGATGCTTCAGTTTCCTCCCACATTCCGAAAGATGTGCTGGTTAGGTGCAATGGCCATGCTAAATTCTCCCTCAGTGTACCCGAACAGGCGCCAGAGTGTGGTGACTAGGGGATTTTCACAGTACTTCATTGCAGTGTTAATGTAAGCTTGCTTGTGACACTAATAAATAAACTATAGTAGGGATACTTCAGAATACTTACCATTTTTTTTGGCCCAAGGAATATTACTTTGTTAAAAGCAAATTACTGCGGATGCTGGAATCTAAATAGAAAACAGAAAATGCTGGAAAACCTCAGCAGGGCTAACAGCATCTGTGGGGAGAGAACAGAGCCAACATTTTGAGTCTGGGAGACTCTTCGTCAGAGCTATTGCTATGTATCTATTCAGCCAGATAATGTTATTTCATCCCAATGTTTCATGTTGTTATAGACACTACAGCCCCCCTCTCCATAGACCCTCTGCCTAGCCTGAATTATGTCAATGATCTTCACTTACTTAATATTTTCCACATGATGTTTTCTTTTTCTTTTTATTATAGCCTTCAATCTTTTGGCTGTGTCTCACATTCTTAGAAAATACTTTTCACCCTGAAGTAGTTCCTTCTGCAATTACCTGGCAGAAGCAGATATGTCCTAACATCCACTTAGTCCAACACGTTTGCTCCAAACAGCTCCGAGACACTTACAGTCATCTAACCATTTATTTGTTTATTTGTTTCTTATCTAGTTCCATATTTTGCTTTAGTTTCTGTGATGTTTGAATTTAATGAAGACTTTTACGTAAAACTTTGTCCAAAGCTTAATTATCCAATAATCTGCATCATCCTCAAAAAATTAGCATGCTCGCCTCCCTCTTGTAATTTGTACTGGTGGTTTCTTATTAATTTATCACTGTTCAACCCTTTGGAATAGATTCCTTTACTTTATTTCTCATTACCGTTAGGTTAAAGGGTCTGTAGATGCTTAGATCTTTAGCTATCATAGACTGATCATAGAAACCCTACAGTGCAGAAGGAGGCCATTCGGCCCATCGTGTCTGCACTGACAACAATCTCACTTAGGCCCTATCCCCGTGACCCCACATATTTACCCCACTGATCCCTCTAATTTACGCATCCCGGGACACTTAAGTTTTCTAAGCCTCTCTTTAAGTACTGACTTTGGTTCTAATTTAGCACTACTGATTCGGAGGTAGAAAACTGCGGATTCAATCCCCAATCCAGAGACTTGAAACATAACTGAGAGAGTTCTGCATAGTTAGAAAAACCATGTTTGAGATGAGATATTAAACTGTGAATCTGTCTGCCCTTTACAAGTAGATGTAAAATATTCCATAGTATTATTTAAAAAGTACCTGGAGATCATCCAATGTCCTTGTCAATATTTATCTAAAAATTAACAAATGTTTTGGGATGTTCTGAGATTGTGAAGGGTGCTATAAATGACCTTTATAATATCTCTTTTAATCTGTTTTGTAAAGTCCTGTACAATTCTCACTTCATTTTTTCGGTAAGTTTACTTTGATTGTAATTATTTTTCATTGTCATTTTAATAGATCTAAGTTTATTTAGCAGAGTCACAAGTAGGCTTACATTAACATTGCAATGAAGTTACTGTGGAAAATCCCCTGGAAAGGGTGGAAAACCGCAGTCAGCAGTGGCACCAAAAGTGAAGATATCCTTAGTGAGGTGAGAAATGGATTCAACCACAAATAAAACAAGATTCAGAAGAGGAAATCAATTGGCAAAGATTGAAGCAGGTTGTGGGGGTAACCATTCCCCTGAATCCTGCAGGTTTAAAGAGATTGAGGATGGGATTATCTGGCCGCACTCACCCCAAAGATGGAAATTCCCGCCCGAGGTCAATGTCCATGGTCCACGTCCCACCTGCTATGATTCCTGTGACGAATGGGATGGGAAAATTCTGCCCTGAATGGTTTTTTTTGTCACAGGAAAGACCCATTTAAGGTATCAGTGCAAAAGTAAGCCAAACCTACCCAGCAGCCTACTGTTTTGAAATAGCCAATTAACAAGCTGTGGAGTTTGTTAAAGAGACACGTGTATGCAAATTTCTGTTGCCCGCTACACTCTTCGGTTGCCAGACGGGAAAAAGTTTGGGAGTGCTTTATTGCAGGTGTGATGGGGCAACACAAGGGTGAAAGAAGAAGCCTGCTACCTGGCCTGCAGATTTATAGATTCTGCTGGTAGGAATGGCAACATATGAATCTCTTTGGACTTCACTTATTTGAACGTGCCATAAGAAAGAAAGATTGAGAGAGAAGGGGGCCTTTGAATTTGTAGTTGTGAATTTTCCATTCACGGTATAAACCTTCTCGAATATGATGTCCAAGTCTAGACTCTGACTTCATTCCACTAATTGGCCAGCTTCCTGTCGGGCAGACACTAATTGACCATCCAACACTTGACTTGCTGAGCTGGGATATGGGTGGAAGAAGCGAACATTCACTTTCTGTTCCACCTCCTTCGCCTCACGAAGGAAGATCCAACCCCCGCCTTCCCATCCTTCAGTCACGATGAATGTTGATGCTGTTTTCTAATCTGCATTTAGTTATTGGGATTTGACTCCAGAGATTTCAGCTGTTGCAACTTTTCCTCCTTGGAGACGGTGGGCAGTTCGGGTGGACCACTGGGGAGCTGCATTTCAGCCCAAGCTCGGGAGTTTAGCTTACAGGCAGCTCATCAGCAAAAATCAACTGACTGGGATTCCTGTGGAGTGATGAGTCTCCAATGTGCACATTGGAATTTCTGGCCTCAGAAGACATGCGCACGTTCCAGCATTGCAACCACTCTGACCAGGGAGTTTAATCTGCATTCGAGCACCAGAGTTACTGTTGACATTGTTTTATGTCTACAAGTGCATGACCACCTTCCTCAGTTGAATGTCTAGGCTGGAGGAGTGTCCCTGCTTAGGGAGTTGTGTATTCCACCCAAAATGCATGAGTCTCTGCAAGATCTGTGCCCATTCCTTCACTTGATGTGTTGCACTAATCCAGTTAGAAGCTCTGATTGATCGGACTCCATGTGTTTTGTTCAATGGCCTTTACAGCAACCTCAGCTTTGCTATTGAACTGCAGTTAGTGAGACAATGGCATCACATCTCTGTTTCCTCCTCTCTTGGCAAGCGCTGTAAATTCCATTGATACAAACTATGGACCATTATCTATTGTTAGGAATGTCAAGTATCCCAAATCTTACAGTGTGCTATTGGAACAGTGCATGTAATTACAGAGATGAGGCCAGTTCCTTTGATAGTTACTGTAATAGTCCCACATAAACTGCCACGAAGATCAGCCCCAACCTTTGACCAAGGTCTAACTGCCATTTTACGTTGAAATTTTTTGCTTGGAGCATCCCAAGAAAACAAAAAGATATTAAATTTTGCAATGTATTGTTGAAGCTCTGTTGCCATCCTGGGCCAATAGAAGTTGCTGTGAATTCTATAAGTACAACCTTCTTTGCCAATATGTGTTGAATTAGCTACTGACGTCACCTCCATTATGTAATAAAGCTCCTAGACGACGCGTGAATATCAAATCCTCAAGGATAGTTAAGTTCATCTCAAAAGTCAAAATGTCGAGGCACTCACGTGTCTCTGACTTGATTCCAAATTGGTATTGCCAAATAATAACACGGTTTCTTCCGAACTGAATCATATAATACTTTAAAAAGTACCTGGATGAGTACTTGGCACGATATAACATTCAAGGCTATGGGCCAAGTGCTGGCAAGTGGGATTAAGTGGGCAGGTCAGGACATTTCATGCGTCGGTGCGGACTTGATGGGCCGTAGGGTCTCTTCTGCTCTGTAGTATTCTGTAATTCTATGAATTATCTGCCGTAGCCAGTGTGAGCCTCCAGTTGGAAGTGATTCATGATGATCAATTTCTTCCAGTTCACATGTAAAATTACAAGCGTTGCCATCTGGAAAATATGTCCTGCTGTGTGCAGCTGCTAGGAACATCTTTCCTCCTTTTAGATGAACTATTTTCAGACAAGATATTTGGAATCTTAGTTACACTTTGACATTTTTCAGGTGCATTGCTTATCAGCATAAGAAATAATGATGATCCCTTTCAATGTTCACCACATGTGGCTGTAAATGCAAGCTTAAATTTTATCACAGGTAAACATGAACTTCTTTCTCAATTTGTGCATATCTCATCGCTCCTGCTGCTCATGTTACATGGGATATTTGACACAGAAACAGGCCATTCGGCCCAACCAATCCATGATGGAATTCATGCTCCATTCAAGCCTCTTCCCATCTTGCCTTGCATCACAATCCTCTAATTCCATCACTATCAAATGCTTGTTTCGATTTTCCTGGAGCGGGGGAGGCAGTGGCATAGTGGTATTGTCATTGGAGGAGTAATCCAGAGACCCAGGGTAATAATGCTCTGGGGACTCAGGTTCGAATCCCACCATGGCAGATGGTGAAATTTGAATTTAATAAAAATCTGGAATTAAAAATTTAATGGTGACCAGGAAACCATTGTCGATTGTCGTAAAAACCCATCTGGTTCACTAATGTTCTTTAGGGAAGGAAATCTGTGATCCTTACCCGATCTGGTCTACATGTGACTCCAGACCCACAGCAATGTGGTTGACTTTCAAATGCTGTCTGAAATGGAGGGCAGTTAGGGATGGGCAATAAATGTTGACCCAGCCAGCAATGCTCACTTCCTACAAAATAAATTAAAAAGAAATAGCCTGTCACCAGAGGCCATAGTTTAAGGGATGCCACACCACATTAAGTACGAATGATTATAGAATCATAGAATCCCGACAGTGTAGAAGGGGTCCATTGAGTCTGCACTAACTTTCCGACAGAGCATCTTGCCAAAGCTCTATCCCTGTAACCCCACATATTTACCCCACTAATTCCCTAGTATCTTGGGACTCACACGGACACAGGGAGAATGTGCAAACTCCATACAGCCAGTCACCTGAGGCTGGATTGAACTTGGGTCCCTGGCGGTGTGAGGCAGCAGTCATTGTGCCACTGTGCCAATCAGGAAACTATCCTGCTCTTATGATCTGCCAAAGGGATGTTGGAATGATATGCAGATGGACAATCAATCTGGTCGGTCAAGTTATGAATACACCTTCTACGGCCATCATATACCATCATATGTGGGCAGCACAGTGGTTAGCACTGCTGCCTCACAGCACCAGGGACCTGGGTTCAATTCCCGGCTTGGGTCACTGCCTGTGTGGAGTTTGCACGTTCTCCCCGTGTCTGCGTGGGTTTCCTCCGGGTGCTCCGGTTTCCTCCCACAGTCTGAAAGACGTGCTGGTTCGGTGCATTGACCCGAACAGGCGCTGGAGTGTAGCGACTAGGGGAATTTCACAGTAACTTCATTGCAGTGTTAATGTAAGCCTTACTTGTGACTAATAAGTAAACTTTTAACTTTATCAAGTCCTGGAGTGAAACTCAAACCCTGAGCTTCCAGCTCAGAGGGAAGGACGCTATCCATACTGCACCTCCCAAATGTTTATCTAACTTCCTCTTAAATGATCCAGACTATTGGCTTCAACCATTCCCTATGGTTCCCAGTGTGTCCCTGAGTTCCACATTCTCACTATTCTGCATAAAGAAGTTTCTTCTGAATTCTCTGTTGAATTTCTTGGTGGCTATCTTATATTAATGGCCTCTAGTTATGCTGTTGCCACAAAAGGAAGCATTCTCTCTGTATCCACTCTAGAAAATCCTTTCAAAACTCGGAAGATCTCGGTTGGAACTCTCTTAGCTTTTTTCAGAGAAAGACCAGTCTGTCAATCCTTTCCTGATATGTATATCTACACTTCATAGAATCATAAAATCCCTACAGTGAAGAAGGAGGCCATTCGGCCCATCAAGTCTGCATCGACAACAACCCCACCCAGGTCCTATCCTTGTAACCCCAGACTTGTTCCCCGTAACCCCAAGTATTTACCCTGCTAATCCCCCTAACCTACACATTTTCAGACACCAAGGGGCAATTTAGCATGGCCAATCCACCTAAGCTGTGGGAGGAAACTGGAGCACCCGGAGGAAACCCACGCAGGCAGGGAGAACATGCAAACTCCACACAGATAGTCACCCGAGGCTGGAATTGAATCCATTTCCCTGGCGCTGTGAGGCAGCAGTGCTAACTACCGTGCCATCATGCTGCCTGGTATCTGGTATCTTCCTTGTAAATCTTCACAACACTTTCTCCAATGCCTCTTTATCCTACACCATGTCAAGCCCCTTCAGGACCTTGTATGTTTGATAGCAATCACCTCTCATTCTTTTCAACATCAGATAATCTAGGGCCAGGTTATTAGTCCTCTCATGATAGGACAGCCCTCCTATCCTAGGGACCAATCGTGTGAACCTCTATTGTACCATTTCCAATTCACGCATATCCTTCTTCAAGTATGGAGCCTAAAACTATACACTGGGCGGAATTTTCCATACTCTGCACGGATTGGAAAATGGAGGCAAGAAAACCGGTGTGCAGCTCTCCAGCTGTACAGCCACTTTTCTCTCCAGATAAACCAGCACTCTGTGCAGAACATATCTGGATGTTCGACCCACGTGTCATGCTGGTAGTGCAGGATAAAGCCGGCAGCCAGGCAACCTGAGACCGGGATGCAAAGGGCTACATACAGGTGGGCACTGCCTGTGTGCCAGATGGGCTCTGCCCAGCCATGTCGCCAGCCACCCAGAGGCTTCAATGGCCTCCAAGCCCTCTCCACCCCCGGGGCCATCGTGGCAGGTCTCCGCTAGTGGAGACCAGCAGTGATTCTCTCCGGAAGATTCTGGGAGCTGTGAGTATTCAGTGTCGAATGGGCTGCGAGTATTAAATGCTACTCTCAATATGCTAATCGGCCTCGCGCCCTTTCTGGTTGCAACCCAGTTTGCGCCATTAGAAAGGTACCGGGACAATTGCAAATCGTTTGGTGCTGAGTGCAACACCGAATTTTAGGCCCCACCCTATTTTCCGGGATCGATACGATCTGCGCCAGACATGGTGAGGAAGGAAACATCGCCTCCCAAACATTGGTTTACAGTTGCAAGTTGTTGGCATTTTTCTCTCACAGATCCAGAAGTGATATAATGTAAAGCACCAAACAAATGTTTAGCATCATTCATACGGGGGAATGAAAAGTTTCAGGTAACTTTATACTTAAGTCCCAGTTCATGACTATCTTGAACAAGGAAAATCCCCCATGACTTTTATTGACACTGTCATTGATAAATCGCCATCATCAACATCATGGTATCCACTACTGATCAGCAGCTGAACTAAATCAGCTTCATCTACACTGCGCCTACAAAATCAGGACAGAGCCTAGCTGTCCTAACTCATCTTCTGGCATCTGAAAGCCTCTCCATCATTTGCAAGGCCCAATTAAGAGCGCAACGAATAATCACCATGCCTGGATGGTTGCATCCACAACAATACTTAAGAAGGTCTACACCATCCAGGACAGAACAATCCATTTAATTACTGAACTCAAAATTTACCCCATCCATCACCTGTACTTTTTGGCTCTCAGGTGCCCTGTAGCAAGTCCCTCAAGTTACCTTAACAGAATCTTCCTCATGGGCAACTCCTCCCACTGAGAAGGACAAGAACAGAAATGTCACTGCCAAGTGAACCTCTAATTCACCCAATGTCCTGATGTAAACATATATTGCAATTCCTACTTGTTAAAGTTGTGAAGTTCAGCATTTTCTAGGGACAAATAAAAGGGGCTAATCAAAGGGGTCCAACATCTCAATATTGCATTCAATGGCATTACCCATTACTGAATCCCCCACTAAACTGGACCAGCCATATAAATATCATGGCGACAAGAGCAGATCAAAGGCTGGGAATTCTGTAGAGAGTAACTCACCTCTTGACTCCCCAAAGTCTGTCCACTATCTACAAGGCACATGTCAGGAGTGCGATGGGATACTCTCTATTTCCCTGGGTGAATGCAGCTCCAACAATACTCAAGAAGCTCTAAAAAGCAGTCCACTTGATTGGCACCCCATCCATCACCTTCAACATCCACCCCCTCCACCATTTCTGCAAAATGGCAGCAGTGTCTACCATCTACCAGATGCACTGAAGGAATTCACCAAGGTTCCTTTGACAACGCCTTCCAAATCCTTGAGCTCTACCACCCAGAAGGACAGGGGCAGCAGATGTATGGGAATACCACCACATGCAAGTTCCCCAACAAGACACACAGTATCCTGACTTGGAAGTAGATCGCTGCTCACTTACAGTCACTGGGTCAAAATCCTGGAACTCCCTCTCTAACAGCATTGTGGGTGCACTACATCACATAGACTACAGCAGTTGAAGAAGGCGACTCACCACCACCTTGGCAAGGGCAATTAGGGCTGTGTAATAAATGGTAGCCTAGCAAGTGATGCCCACATATCTTATGAAAGAACTAAAAACCTATGTTCGAATCTGCTTGGCATTTTTACTGAAGAGGACGTACAACATATTTACGCATGACAATGGCAGCAACTTCTGTCTCTACTTCTAAGATGGAAAGAATTTGGGATCATAGATAACTGATGAGTATCTCCACTTAGATAAGTACTAATGTGTTTCCCATTGTCATGGGGAAGGGGATAGCGGAATTCAATCTGAGATCAGGTTACAGGCTCATGAACCCAGGAATATCAAAAACAGACAGAAGTTGCAGTTTTGTCTTGTGTGGTTTGCAGCCATTTGAGAGGCAGAAAGAAAACGATAGCACCAGCTAGGCTAACACCTTAAGCAGAGTAAATGCTGACTCTATTCACCATGCAAAACATGGGTAGGAGCTTGCACTGATGTTGAAAACTACGTTCGGTTAAGGAGACTGGAGGATTTGCTTAGCTTAGATCTGGAAGGAGAAATCTACAGTGTAACTCTCAGAGTGAGAGAAAGTTCCGGAGTTAGAGCTACCTGCTGTGAAAGTAAAAAGGAAACAACCCATTGGAAGCTGGGAACACCAGTCAACTGTTTGCACTAAGAACTGTAGTTTAGTGAAGAGTGTACCATGTGATAATTAAAAAGAAACCATTTTATGTTTATAGTTTAAAGTATGAATTGCCTACAAAAGAAAATTGTGTTTAGTCAACAGTGTTTTAAGTAATTTGATGCGGTTAAAGTTTTAAGTTGTGAAATCTTGATGTGTTATACTCTTAGTCGTTAACTGGAAGTTCAAATTTCGCTTTAAGAATTGTCAGTCACTACTGAGATCATAACACTACATTATTGCAGGGTTATAATCCTAGAATTAGAATGAGATACATACAAAACTCAATTTTAATCCACCAGCAAAGCACTTGACATTTATTTCTTTGTCACTCAGCTAAGCTAGTCAAGCCAGAGTTTGCAGTCAGTCTATCATCTCCAGGAATGTCTACCATCCAGAAGCTGTTTGTATTGAGTTAGC
Source organism: Mustelus asterias (assembly GCF_964213995.1). Classification (NCBI taxonomy): domain Eukaryota; kingdom Metazoa; phylum Chordata; class Chondrichthyes; order Carcharhiniformes; family Triakidae; genus Mustelus; species Mustelus asterias. The sequence continues at coordinate 74,529,239 of NC_135801.1, read as the reverse complement.
TCCTGCACTGCATGATGTCTGCAGGCACATTCAGAATTCTAGCAAGCTTTCCACTGCCTTAAGGTATCCTATGTCTTCTAGCTTATCCAAGGCTCAGCTGTCCATTTGTTTCAGCTTTCAGAGTATTCTACATTTAGCTGACTGGTAATTTTACTCCAGGGCTTCACTCTATTGGCTAGAGGTCCCATTTGTTAAAATTTGTTTTGGAATGGCCAGAATCCAGCCACGAAGAGGATGTGTTCCCAGCAGAACACTGGGGCTATTTCTGTTGCAATAACCTCGTCATTCACAGGAAAGGGGGTCATCTTTCTTCATTTAGCTTTTGGTTGTGGGTGAAGATGACAAGACCAATCTGATTGCACATTCATCGGTACCCTAAGAATGTGACTGTAGGTCTGCTCTGTGCCATGATGGTGTTCCAACAACAGTGCTAGTTAGAGAAATCTTAAAACGTACTATTTAAAACAAATTAAAACACCCACTCCTCAAATCCATCGATGTTAAGTAATACACATGGAATAGTCTCCTTTTGCCACTAATAGGAAAAGCAAGGACAGTAAGATGAATGTTTAACTGACTTCATTTTAATTCCAGATGTTGCCTTTCAAAGAGTTATCCTACACTTCAGTATGCACACTTTCAGAGTCCTGTGGATCTGCAGGAAACCATGAGATGTTCCCAAATGCGACAGGCCTTGATTCATCCAAGCCTCCCAAACCACAAACACTATCACTAGTCATGTGTGCTGCCGGCTGCAGAAACTTGAGCTCTGGATTTCAGAGCTCGATCGGCAGCTGGAATCACTGTAGTGAGGGGGCTGAGAGCTCCATGGATAGTCTGTTCAGAGAGGTGGTCACATCGCAGCGTAAGGGCCTATAGGCAGAGAGGGAATGGGTGACCACAAACTGTCCAAGAGAGATGGACAGGTACTGCTGGAGTTCCCTGGGATCCTACTCAGAAATTGGTTTTCCATTTTGGAAGCTGGTGAGGGCATTGGTTCCTCAGTGGAGTGCAGTCAGAGCCAGGTTTGTGGCACCATGAGCGACTTGGTCGTACAGGATGGGAGGAAGAAGAAAGGAAGAGCAATAGTGATAAGGGATTCATTAGTTGAGGAAACAGACAGGCATTTCTGAGGCTGTTGAGGTGACTCCAGGATGGTTTGTTGCCTCTCTGGTGCCAGAGTAAAGGATGTCACAGAGCAGTTGCAGGACATTCTTCTGAGGGAAGGTGAACAGCCAGAGTTTGTGCTCCACATTGGTACCAATGGCTTAGGTAGGAAGGAGGATGGGGTCCTGCAATTAGAATTTAGGGAGATAAGTAAATATTGGTAAGCAAGATCTCAAATGTAATAACCGTTGGATTACATCCAGTGTCACATGCAAGTGAGTACAGAAAATAGAGTATAAGGCAGATGATCGCATGGCTGGAAAGATGGTGCAGGAGGGAAGGCTTTAGATTCCTGGGACACTGGGACTGACTCTGGAGGATAAGGCACCTGTAAAAGCTGGATAAATTGCACCTGAACACATCGGGGGCTGAGTTTCTTGCGGGGCATTTTGCTAGCACTGTTGGAAGGGCTTTAAACTAACTCAGCAGGTGTGTGGGAAAACAAAAGGAAATATTAAAGAGGAATATCAGGATGCATACAACACTAGAGGGACAGAAAACACAAGGATAGAGAATAATAAGTTAATAGGTGAAGTCGGAGTAAGGGAGAAAGTAATGCCATCAAAATCAGTGTTACTGTGCATGTATATGACTGCACAGTATAGTAAATAAGATTGGGGAGTTAGAGGCACAGATTGCCTTGTGAAAACATGATGTTGTGGCGATAACCGTGACCTGGATCAAGGAAGGGCAGGACTGGGTGTTAAATATTCCTGAATACAAGGTGTCCAGAAGAGATAGGAAAGGAAGGGAAAGAGGAAGGATGGTAATATTGGTCAAGGAGAGCATTGCAGTGCTGGAGAAAGAGGATGTCCCAGAGGGTATAAGGACAGAATCAGTTTGGCTGGAGCTAAGGAACCGAAAGGGTACAATTACAGCTCGGTGCAGGCTATAGACCACCAACTAGTGAGAAGGAGGTAGTGGATCAAATCTGCAGGGAATTTACAGAGAGGCGCAAACATTATAATGGGGATTTTAATTACCCGAATATAGACTGGGACAGTGGCCGTGTAAAAGGTGGAGTAGGGCAAACGTTCCTAGATAGTGTGCAGGAAAATTTTCTACAGCAATATGTGTCAACTCCAACAAGAAGGGATGCATTGTTGGACCTGACTCTTGGCAATGAGATGCCCTAAGTAGATCAAGTGTCAGTGGGAGAACATGTAGGAGATAGCAATCATTGTACTGTAAGGCTTAGGATGATGATAGAAAAGGGTAATAGGCAATCGAGAGTAAGAATAATTAACTGGGGGAGAGCTGACTTCAATGGGGCAAGAACGGAGCTGGGCCTGTTAGACTGGAATGAAAGGTTGTCAAGAAAAACTGTAGCTGAACAATGGGCTACCTTCAAAAAAGAAATGGTCCAGACACGGCTAAGGTAGGAAAAATAAAGAAAGTTAGGGCAAACAAATCCAGAGTTCACTGGATGAAAAGGGTGGCAGAAATTAAGATAAGGAAGAAAAAGTGTGCTTATGACAGGTGTCTGGTAGAAAACACAGTTTAGAACCAAGAAGAATACAGAAGATTCAGAGCAGAAATAAAAAAGCACATTAGAGGAGCAACAAGGGATTATATGAAAAGACTGGCAGCTAATATAATGGAGAATCCTAAAGTCTCCTATCAGCATATAAACAGTAAAAGGGTGGCAAAAGGAGGAGGAGGACTGATTAGAGACCTAAAAGGGAATTTACACATGGAGGCTGGGGACATGCTGAGGTATTAAATGAATACTTTGTACCCCTCTTTATCAAGGAGGTAGATGCCACCCAAGCATGGCAACAGATGTGGAAACTATTCCTGGATGGATTCAAAATTGATAAGGAGGAAGTGTTGAATAAATTGTCCGGGACCAAATGAGATGCATCCAAGAATATTGAAGCAAGAATAGCTGGGCAGCTGGCCATAATCTTTCAGTCTTCTCCAGGGGAAGGTGCCAGAGGACTGGAGAATTGCAAATGTTACACCCTTGTTCACAAAAGGTTGTAAGGTTAGCCCCAGCAATTACAGACCAGTCAGTTTAACATCAGTGTTGGTCAGACTTCTAGAAACAATTATCCGGCATAGAATTAGCAGTCACATAGAAAAATCTGGGTTGATTAGGAAGAGCCAGCATGGATTTCTGAAGGGGAAATTATGTTTAACTAACTTGCTGGAGTTTTTTGAAGAGGTAACAGAAAGATTCTGCACTCCCTCTTTTCCTTCTCTATGAACGGTCTGCTTTGTCTGTATAACGTGTAAGAAATAATATTTTTTACTGAATACTAATACATGTGACAATAATAAATCAAATCAAATCAAATACAATTCCCCTCCTTTTGGTGCACTTTGTTAACTGGCGTTAATCCTTTTAATATTTTATCAATCTGCACTCGTAGAACTGTTGGGAATAAGAGAGTTTGCACTTTGCTATTCCTTAATGTAGGGCGATCTATACTTTGTCCTCACCTTTCTGTGGGCCTCAACTGGCCAATTCTTCAATGAAGACCTTATGCAGGCCTAGACTATCATTTGGCTTCACTAACTGCCAAGAAGCTGTGACTTAAAGAGATGAGGTCAGCTGTATTGGTCACAGGTTCACAGCAATCCCAGTGGACTGATAGCAAAGTAATTCTCCTCACTGCCATATATTTCCATAAAACATTGTTCAGTACATCTCACTGCAAGTCTGAAAGTATCCAGAATCCACCCACTTATATTGCCAAGTCCTCCCCAAGATGAAAATGAGTTGGCATTAAATCCTTGAAAATTGAATTAAAATAAATTCCCACGAGGAAATTTTACTGCATTGACCCAATTTCCTTATTACTGCTAACTAATTACTGCATACTTCCAGTGGCATGGTGGCACAGTGGTTAGCACTGCTGCCTCACAGTGCCAGGGACCTGGATTCGATTCCCAGCTCAAGTCACTGTCTGTGTGGAGTTTGCACGTTCTCTCTGTGTCTGTATGGGTTTCCTCCGGGTGCTCCAGTTTCCTCCCACAGTCCAAAAGACATGCTGGTTAGGTGCATTGGCCATGCTAAATTCTCCCTCAGTGTCCCCAAACAGGCGTTGGAGTGTGGTGACGAGAGGATTTTCACAGTAACTTCATTGCTTTACTGTTCAAATTAAGCCTACTCGTGACATTAATAACATAAAAATAAATTTAAAAACTATTGATGAACTTGAACTGTAAGAGAAAGCAGAATCCATGAGAACAGCCCAGGTCACCTAATATTTATTCTTCTGTTCCTCAAAAGTATAAATGCTCAGTCATCTAATCCACATACAAATCTTAAATAAACATGTTTTAATAAAATCCTTTTACTTTTAATTGTTTTCATCCACAGCTTCATCTTGTTAAAATAAAATCTACACTTCATGCAAGGTTGAAATTTGATGCTGTGCATCTCCTTTGTGCCACCAGGAGGGGGTGTTACTCCATAAATCTAAATCTGGCAGCACCTGTGAAGAGAGAATCAGAGTTAACATTTCAGGTTGTTAATCTTTTATCGGAACTGGAAATGTTACAGATGTAGCAGCTCTTAAGCAAGTACAGAGACAGCAAAAGCAAAGAAAGGAAAATGGAAAGATCTATGATAGCGTGGAAGGCAGGAGAGATGAAATGACAAAAGGGATGATATAAGAACATAAGAACTAGAAGCAGGAGTAGGCCAGATGGTCCCTCGAGCCTGCTCCACCATTCAATAAGAACATGGCTGATCTTTTTGTGGACTCAGCTCCACTTACCCACCTGCTCACCATAACCCTTAATTCCTTTACTGTTCAAAACTTTATCTATCCTTGCCTTAAAAACATTCAATGAGGTAGCCTCAACTGCTTCACTGGGCAGGGAATTCCACAGATTCACAACCCTTTGTGTGAAGAAGTTCCTCCTCAACTCAGTCCTAAATCTGCTCCCCCTTATTTTGAGGCCATGCCACCTAGTTCTAGTTTCACCTGCCTGTGGAAACAACCTCCCTGCTTCTATCTTATCTATTCCCTTCATAATCTTGTATGTTTCTATAAGATCTCCCCTCATTCTTCTGAATTCCAATGCGTGTAGTCCCAGTCTACTCAGTCTCTCCTCATAAACTAACCCTCTCAACTCTGGAATCCAGATTGATGGTGCAAAATAAAAAGAGATCTGAAAAAAAATCAAGCAGTAGTCATGATCTATAATTGTTGAGCTAAATGTTTAGGGATAAATTCAATCATATATAGCGCTGCTGCTGCATAGACTTGTCTTGGTTCATTGGGGCCACATTGCAATGGGCTGCTACCTGCTAGATTCAGTCATAACAATGTTAGACACAATCCTCCGTGAATGAGTTTCTCCCTTGTTGAGTCCAAAAGTGCTTTGTGTAAATGTGGGGTGCTGTTCCTTGAGCTTCTATTGAGTTTCATGCGATCAGTGTGGGAGACCGTGGCCAGAGGTAAGAATGGCAATGGGATAGATCTGTGAACTGCAGAGGTACAAAACTGCAAACTCCATCAGAAAACTCTCAGGAAAAAATGAAATATATGAAGCAAGCAAACAAAGTTATTGATAAACTCCAGGAAACATCTACAAAAGATTTCACACATGCAAATCTGAATATTTATTTTTTAGAAAGAAAATTACGATAAAAGTGACTGAACGGATTGCACCTCCATACAAGTCTTTCACTAAGTGATGGGGAATTTGTCAGAACAGTGATTTTTGTATCAGTAAAATTAACTTGAAGCCAAATATATTCACAAAAATACTGCTGTGTGCACTCATACTCTCATATTTCTGCATATTGTGCACTAGTATCCAAAATGGGAAACAGACTCTATTAAGGTCGCAATATTGCTTCCCTTCCCACACCTAATGGTGCACCAAGGCAGGAAAAGTAGCTCTGGTATTATCTGGTCTGTCCCCAGAGGCTTACAGCTTGAGGGGCATCACTCCACATGGCCAGAATTGGAGGAGAACAGAGATTTTGAAAGGAGGTAGGGATGGAGGTGATTATAGAGATAGGGATGGCTTGAATACAAGCATGAGGACTTCCATGAAAATTGTGGCTGGTAAGTGTTTTGGTGCATCCTATGGTTGTAAAAAGCATTATATAAATGTGAGTCTATTTTCCGTTGCAAAGGTCAATTTTCATATTCCATTCCTGCTTCAAAATAGTTGCCAAATACAGAAAATAGGATACTTATTTAAATACATGGCACAGAACTTGTTCAATGTTCCAGTTTAACAGACATAAATGATCCTCCACACAACTTCAAATTTTAGATTCACCTTTGGGAGAAAGTACTGAGGCGACATTTCTGACATCCCTATAGAATTTGAAGGAAATCTGATGACAAATGACCCTAAAGATACTCTTGCATGGTAGACAGCTCAGTTGTAGTTTCTAAAATTCATTTACGGGATGTGGCTAGGTCAGCATTTATTGCCATTCCTAGTTGCCATTGAGAAGGTAGTGGTGAGCTGCCTTCTTGAACCACTGCAGTCCATGTGGGGTAATGCATCTTGTACATGGTGCACATGACTGCCACTGTGTGTCATGTTGGTGATGGAGGGAATAAATGTTTGTGGACGGGATGCCTGGATGGTGTCAAGTTTCTTGAGTGTTACTGGAGCTGCACCCATCCAGGCAAGTGGAGAGTGTCCCATTATAGTAAAGACTTGTGCCTTGTAGATGGTGGACAGACTTTGTGCAGTGAGGAGATGAGGTACTTATTACAAGATTCCCAGCATCTGACTTGCTCTGGTCGCCACAGTATTTATATGGCTAACCCAGTTCAATTTCTGGTCAATGGTAACCCTCAGGATGTTGATAGTGGGTGATTTGGTGATGGTATTGCCACTGAATGTAAATGGGTGATTCTCTCTTGTTGGAGATGGTCATTGCCTGGCCCTTGTGTGGTGCAAATGTTATTAGCCCAAGCATACCAGAGATAGAAGGATGGATGGGTATGCAGGAGAAATGAGTATGAGGAATGGAGTTGATTTTGGAAAGCAGAGTGAGGAGCTGTGGTGGATTGGGCCGAAGGTTGGTGGTGAATGTAAAACTGTACTCACTTTCCCTAGCTTTCTTCACTGGATCATGAGTATGACACTATCTTGCTGCTGAACTCTTCATCGAGCCATGCCTCCTTGGAGTCAGTAGTAGATTTCTGTCTCTCATTGCTGGGGAGCATTGCTTCTCTCCAACTCTTCACTGCCCCGAGCATCCCATCAAGGTGAAAGCAGGGCCCAGTCTTTGTGTGTCTTTATTCCATACTGAAGTTTTTTCCTCTTATTGCTTCTAACTCCAAGCTCCTCCCAATGTCACCTTTGGATTGTCTCTTTAAAGACCAGAGTTGGGATCGTGGTGTCTGGGTCCACATAATGTGATGCTGCTGGGTGGTCAAGAAATACACAAGTGAAATGATAATGAAGTGGCCTGAGGTCAGGTGACCCCTGACCTCCAGCATTGTTACAGAAATATTGATATTTTTCATGAGCATCAATAAAAGCTGAAAATGTGGAAGCCAAGTTTAAATCTAGCCGGACTCTGCAATTTGCAAACCGCAGAGCTGGAACAGGCAGTATTCATGCAGCCAGGCCTTGGACAATCAACTTCTCACCGAAAGCAGAGAGGCCTGGAACTGCCTGGTCAGGTGCGAACGGACACATTGTTTCAGAATTAACCATTATTTACACCTCCAGCGAACGTGCTTTGTTCGAAGAATGCAAAGCAGACTTGGTGGCACCCAGTTCAGTAGGAGGTCAGATGTATAGCGTGACAAGGACAGCACTTGACAATTGAAGGTTCAAAACCATGTCTGTGACCTCCAAGTATGGAGGTCATTAGACATCATTGGATCTTCCTGCCCCATCCAATGCTAGTATTGGACACAGGCTAGAGAATCTTTAACAAGGGGCAACCTGGAGTTCCAGCTGTCTCTGCTTTTTGCATCTTCTTCAATGGTATCTCCAGAGTGCACCTTTGACTGGCAGCCGAGCACCTCCACACCATCTCCAGCTCCTTGTACCTCATGGCGGGCATCATCAGTCTGACCAGATCCAGAAAACCTCTCAGTGAGATGACCTGAAGACCAGAACAGCCCTAGATGAGAGAGGAAGCCCAAATCGATGAGTGCAGATCCTGAAATATCAGCCAACACTCAAAGACAGAGGAGCAGCGTGTCCCAGCCTTATTGAATGGGTATTACCAGCCTTTCCAGACAAACAGTTCAAATACAGTGATGGGGACCTGTGGATAGGGTGTAGCGAATCCTCAGAAGTGTGTGTCAGAAGTAGATAGCTTGTGTTGATTTGAGACTATTTACTTATAGATTTAAGACTGTTTACTGAAGAATCCTGTGAAGAGATTGATAGAGTTTAATTAAAGTACAATAGTAGAGTCTGATAAACGTTGTATTTCCTGGATAAAGTGTTCAATAAAGTTGTGTTGGGCTTTCACCTGATTCTTGTCTATCTCACTGTGTAACACTTCTGAGTTTAAAAGGGTTGCTGCAAACTGGTCAAGGTTAGTCAGGGTACATTTACCCACCTTTCACTTTACAACAGGCTCCATTTGAAAGGCACTGACACATGTGCTGAACTTACTCCATCATTGCTCAACTCCCAGTGTGTCTCCCAATTCATATCAGGGCCAGTTTTCAAATTGAGTACAATGTGAAAGGTATAATGTATAATATGAAATGTTTTATAGCAGATGTTTACATATATTCTTGATCCCACCCAGATGTGGTGGCCAATAACCCTCTACATTTTCTTTATTGTGCTCAGTCTGTTTCTTTCAATGTATGCTACCTTTATACTTGACTGCACCTATGCAATATCTCAAAGGGAACTGCTTGTGAATGTCCTGTGCTTCACCTTCACAATTGCTGCCAGTCCATGTATGGCGCTTAGAGGGAACATTGGCGCTTTCTGCTGTGGCATTTAACACCGGAGTGCACATGGCTTTGCCAATCATCCCCAGTCCTTAGGCAGTCCATCTATTACCAGCTGATTGAAGTTGTAGGCCAAATTCAATCAAGTGGAGATGATGAACTGGATTGGATGTAATTGAATCTGAAGGAAAGAGCCTAAGCATTATTTTTGTCACTTGTGTAATGCAATGGCAACACACTCAAGTGATCTAAAGACTCTGTTATGACATTATAATAGTCTGGATTGGAAAGCCTAACATGACTGCACATTTGCAAACATTATAACCTCAATTTCTAATGGTCATGATACCCCTTTAAGAGAGTTTAAGTAATAATATATATATATTATTTTTTTAAACAGTAAAGTTGAATTTCAGTGTGGCTTGTCACAGTTCCTCCTGTAATTAATTTGTGCTTATTCCTTAAAATCCACCATTGTGGATTGCAGATTAAGCCTCGGAAAACTTGTCACCTGCTTCAGAGACATGAATCGAAAGGTCAGTCTGCTGAGAAACGGTTACATTCTACCATTGAACTGATTTGTTTGCAGGTCTAAGGTTATCAAGAACAAACCAGACACATCAATTAGGATTGTTCAGTTTCGCTGCAGGCATGACCTCTGACCTTTCAGCGCTAAATATTGTGATCGACTTTAGAATTATTGAAGACGTCAGCTTCAAGTAGAGGCCTGCAGTACTCAACAAGATCCATTTGTTAAAACTGGCTACATTTAGAATGATTCAGTCACCTACCACCAAATAGATTAAATTGCATCCTATGATCAGATGTGTTGTACAAAATTTAGACTTGATCCATTTATATTCTTATTTCATTAACTATTAGAAACTACAAGTTACTTCTCGGGCCTAAATCTTCTGGTCCCACCAGCTGCGGAAATTGTCATGGGTGGGACAGATAATTTAACAGACCAGCAAATGGTCCGTTAATCTCTGGTGAGAAATTTCAGCCCTGCCTGCCCCTGCACTGGAAAATCCCACCCTTATCACCAAACCAATGTTTCTTCGTGTTGCTACGGAAAGTGTATATTGAATTATCAGTGTTCACAGTTTAAGTAATATATAGCAATCCCTCATAATTAATGCCTCATTCTGGGCATTCCTCATCATGTAAATATGCCCCCCTTGCTTCTTTTAAGTGCAGCAGCCCCAATTCCCAGTCCACACGTCTCACTTGATCATATGTCCAACTATACAAAAATTATCTACCTATTTATTTCTCAACAAAAAGTATGTTCATTCACAAGCAAGGACATAAATTATCAGGAATTTTACCGCCACGCCCACCCTGAATTCTCCGTTGGCCTTGGACGGGATTTTATGAACCTCGCCCAAGTGGGTTTGTAAAATACCAGCCATTATCTTTTTAGAGTTATGGAATCCTACAGTGCAGGGAGAGGCCATTCGGCCTGCCGGGTCTGCACCAACTCTCTGATAGAGCATCTTACTCAGGTCCTATCCCCGTAACCCCATGTATTTGCCTCATTAATCCCCCTAACCTACACATTGTGGGACACTAAGGGGCAATTTAGCACGGCCAATCAACCTAACCTGAGCAAAGGAGAGTTCACGTTTTGGGCTGTGGAAAATCTAAATATGTTTATCATTAGTGTTCTTCTGCCTTGCTTACTTCATTTATAATTATCTCAAATTTAACTGTGTTTGTTTTGATGTTTCAATAAAGTCATAGAGTAATAGAGATTTCCAGCATGGAAACAGGCCCTTTGGCCCAACTTGTCCATGCCACCCTTTTTTTAAACCCCTAAGCTAATCCCAATTGCTCGCGTTTGGCCCATATCCCTCTATACCCATCTTACGCATGTAATTGTCTAAATGCTTTTTAAAAGACAAAATTGTACCCGTCTCTATTACTACCTCTGGCAGCTTGTTCCAGACACTCACCACCTTGTGTGCCCCTCTGGACACTTTTGTATCTCTTCCCTCTCACCTTAAACCTATGCCCTCTAGTCTTAGACTTAGATTGATTATCTAGCTGATCTGTGCCTCTCATTATTTCATAGATCTCTATAAGATCACCCCTTAGCCTCCTACACTCCAGAGAAAAAAGTCCCAGTCTATCCAGCCTCTCCTTATAACTCAAACCATCAAGTCCTGGTAGCATCCTAGTAAATCTTTTCTGCGCTCTTTCTAGTTTAATAATGTCCTTTCTATAATAGGGTGACCAGAACTGTACACAGTATTCCAAGTGTGGCCTTACCAGTATCTTGTACAACTTCAACAAGACGTCCCAACTCCTGTATTCAATGTTCTGACCAATGAAACCAAGCATGCTGAATGCCTTCTTCACCACTCTGTCTACCTGTGATTCTGCTTTCAAGGAGCTATGAACATGTACCCCTAGATCTCTTTATTCTGTAACTCTCCCCAACGCCCTACCATTAACTAAGTAAGTCCTGCCCTGATTCAATCTACCAAAATGCATCACCTCGCATTTATCTAAATTAAATTCCATCTGCCATTCGTCAGCCCACTAGCCCAATTGATCAAGATCCCCGTTGCGATCGGAGATAACTTTCTTCACTGTCCACTATGCCACCAATTTTGGTGTCATCTGCAAACTTACTAACCATGCCTCCTATATTCTCATCCAAATCATTAATATAAATGACAAATAACAGTAGACCCAGCACTGATCCCTAAGGCACACCGCTGGTCACAGGCCTCCAGTTCGAAAAACAACCCTCTACAATCACCCTCTAGCTTCTGTAGCCAGAGGTTGATTGTAGAGGGTTGTTAAGAAGCCAGTTTTGTATCCATTTAGATACCTCACCCTGGATCTCGTGAGATTTAACCTTATGCAACAACCTACCATGCAGTACCTTGTCAAAGGCCTTGCTAAAAAGTCCATGTAGACAATATCAACTGCACTGTCCTCATCTACCTTCTTGGTTACCCCCTCAAAAAACTCAATCAAATCAAAAGCATTAATAGAATTTTGTAAAGCTTAATGAAAAACATTTATTAACAAAAATAATGCTTTAAATACAAATCTTTGGTACCTTGTTAACATTTAATTAAACATTTTACTTTAGCAGCTGCACTATAACATTTTGTTTAATTGCCTCATCTTTCTGAATTTCTTACAAAATATATATTTTCTCTTTAACACAATAATTAAAGTATATTTATACATTAACACAATAGTTCTGCTGTCTCTACATAAGGAGGTAAAGGAGGGAGGGATATGATGTAGGTGGGGAGAGGGAGGGAGTGGGAGGGAGGACATAGGGGATGGAGAGAGGCAGTGGGAGGGGAAGGGGAGAGAGCGGGAGGAAAGGAGGGCGGAGGGAAGGGTTCGGACATAAAAATTATACATTTTACATGTAGCCTGATTCTTCTGCGCCTACATTGAAGCCTCAAAAGAACTTCAGTTAAGAAGGCAAGCTAAAAGTGTGATGTTGTGGAACGTGACTCCAGATATTCAATCTACACTGGATTCTGCAATACCTATCAGACAGTGAGTTCACATCAGCTTACAGGAGACTTGTATATTTAGGAATGCTTTCCTAAAGCATTTGAACCAGCCAAGTTGCAAACTTCCCACTGTAAATGTAGAACTCATTTCACCAAGAGGCTCCTAAGGATCAACATTGCATCAGGCAGACTCTTAAAATTGGGATAAACGCTGTTTAAAATACATAGCAAAATCTAAATGGACCTTAGCTGAAACTTATTCCAGATACTAGCATCCACCTTGTCATACATGAACGTACTTTTTACTGAAATTACTGTCATGACAAACTTGTAATCATTTTTTAAATTTTTCTTTCACTTTTCTGTGTATTTTATATATATGTTAAACATCTTTTTAAACCATTTAGTAAAAAAATTAATCCACCCAAAGAATGTCTGCTGCCTCTAATCGCTGCAGCTGGACCAAACAAAAGCAAATAAGTAAGTGTAAATACTCACCTATCATCAGTGCAAGTGACAGAGGTCAGCGAGAGGTTGCAGCGCAGAACTTCAATGTCGCCAGCTTTACAAAACCAAATCAGACGTTTCAACTTGGCATGCTTCCAGCGCGTATGTCCATGCATTGGGACTTCCACGTTGTCCCAACACGCATGTGTGATGCACAATCAACTTTAGTCGCGATTCGGGCCGGAAGTTATGGGCCATCATGGCTTCAAACTTTTTAGACACATTGCCAGTCTCGGTGAAGCAGGTCAGGAACTGGGCCAATCGAGATTCACCTCTTTCTATAGAGAGGGACAAAATGAGTAAATGAGCCAGTTTCTGAGGAAATGAAACCTTTCTTCACCTGCAAGAATAAGGCATCATACTCTGGGGAGAAAGAGCAGTCATTCCTATACCGGGCAGAGAACTGTTCCTAACTGAATTACACAGCGCTCATCCTGGTGTCTCTGTGATGTGGAGATGCCAGCGTTGGGGTGGGCACAGTAAGAAGTCTCACAACACCAGGTTAAAGGCCAACAGGTTTATTTGGAATCACGAGCTTTCGGAGCGCTGCCCCCCTTCATCAGGTGAGCGGAGAGTTGGGTTCACAAACAGGGCATGTATAGACAAAGACTCAACTGCAAGATAATGGTTGAAATGTGAGTCTTTACAGGTAATCAAGTCTTTACAGGTACAGACAATGTGAGTGGAAAGAGGGATAAACACAGGTTAAAGGGGTGTGAATTGTCTCAATTCTCCACTCACCTGATGAAGGAGCAGTGCTCCGAAAGCTCATGATTCCAAATAAACCTGTTGGACTTTAACCTGGTGTTGTGAGACTTCTTACTATGGTATCTCTGTGATGAAGATGTTGGCCAGGAGTTATGTGTGGTGGTTTGGTATTGATGCTGATATTGAGAAAATAGCCAAGCACTGTCAACCGTGCCAACTGCAACAAGGTTTGCCTGCTACAGCCGCACTGCACGCTTGGGACTAACCTGGCCGGCCATGATATCGATTATGTTGGTTCATTTCTGGGCACAATGTTTTTACTCGTGATTGATGCACACTCTAAATTTAGACATGTGAGACATTTCGACATGCCTTTGGGCGGCACGGTAGCACAGTGGTTAGCACTGCTGCTTCACAACTCCAGGGACCTGGGTTCGAATCCTGGCTCGGGTCACTGTCTGTGTGGAGTTTGCACATTCTCCCTGTGTCTGCGTGGGTTTCCTCCGGGTGCTCCGGTTTCCTCCCACAGTCCAAAGATGTGCGGGCTAGGTTGATTGGCCATTCTAAAATTGCCCCTTAGTGTCCCGGGATGCATAGGTTAGAGGGATTAGTGGGTAAATATGTGGGAATAGGGCCTGGGTGAGATTGTGGTTGGTGCAGACTTGATGGGCCGAATGGCCTCTTTCTGCACTGTAGGATTCTATGTTTGAGGTGAAGTCACCTACATCATATGCTACCATTGAAAGATTACGCCAATGCTTTTCAACTCACAGATTACCTGAAAACATGGTATCAGACTATGGAACCATATTCACAAGAGATGAGTTTCAGAACTTCACCACTCTTAATGGTATTAAACACATTAGAACTATGCTTTACCACAAAGCATCAAATAAACTTTCATGTCTGGCCTAAATAAACTGTCAGCCGGAACCTTGGAGACCAAAATCTCATGATTCCTCTTTAACTATCGTACAACTCCACATGCAACAACGTGAACTCCACCAGCACAACTGTTAATGAAACATTGTCTCAGATCAAGACTGAGCACCGAGATCCAAATTTGCCAGGGAGGGTAGAAACCAGAAAAGTAATCAGAAAGCAAGCCATGATTCAGATAGTACAGCATTGATCACTTATAGTAAATGAAGCCATATACATGAGAAACTTCAGTAGTGGACCAAGTTGGATCCCCAGAATTATTGTCTCTAAGACCCCTTTATAGGATCATAGGAATTAGGAGCAGAAGTAGGCAAATTCAGCCCTTTGACCCCATGCTGTCATTCAATCAGATCATGGCTGATCTCTCCCTGGTCTCAAATCCACCTCCCCACCTGTTGCCCATATCCCTCTTTCTCTTTTTTTATTAGAAATATGCCTATCTCCCTCTTGAAACCATTCAACGATTCAGACTCCACCGTGCTATGGGGCAGCGAGTTCCACAAATTTACCACCCTATGCAAGAAGTAGTTCCTCCTCATCTCAGTTTTAAGTTAAGTTTATACATGTGGAAATAGGGGGACAGATTGTTCATAAACACATGAACCACTTGAGGAGTAAAGAGACATTCCAGGAGTCAGTGTTGCCATCAAGAAATGCTTTGAACCCATAAGCACTGAAGTCCTGCTCAACTGTTATCAACATAGAAATAGCGATGAATCATCTGTGCCAGAAGAGGTACCAGTTATTGTAGTTCCTGTTAATGTTGATCCTGTGGAAACATCACAGCAACAGAATTACACCGCTTTACAAGAAACAGAAAAATCCCTCAAAGAATCGACCTATAATTGCCCAACTCATGTACCTAATGTTTAGTTAGTATTTAGGATGGAGTGAGTTAGTTATTGAAGATTGTATAAAAGGACTAAAGGGGGAGAGATGTGGTGATGGTCATTTTAAGAGAAACACAGCAGAGTAAGAGTAACTTGGCCTGGGTCACTAATGAGACACAGGGTTTGGAATCACCCTATGGTGAGAAAGGCTTCGAGACAGAGAGCTAGATACAGCCAGTTCATAACGCAGTCTGTGTAAATACATCTTTACAATCCATGGCCATCTGTCCCGCTCTCTCGCACCTGCAGGGAAGAGTATTCTGTGGCTGGTAGTGTACCAGTGATGGTGCCAGAAGTGATCGGCCGCGGACAGGCAGTGGAACCCCCCCGACCAGAGGATGAGATGTCACACCCCCTCTCCTCCCCCCCCCCCCCCGGGATACTACGTCACACCCCCTCTCCTCCCACCCCCCCAGGGGATGATTGGTCACACCCCCTCTCCTCCCCCCCTCGACAGGGGATGAGACGTCACACCCCCTCTCCTCCTCCCACCCCACTCCTGCCCCGACCAGAGATTGACCTGGGTCAGAGAGCCGTTGCAGTCTCTGACCCCGCTCTTTGGAGGCTGCAGCGGCGGCTTCAGACTTTTATTTTGTGGGTTGGCAACAGCGCGGACGCAGATCGGGCCAGAAGACGGTAAAGTGGGATTTGGTGGTAGAGTTGGGCGCGCGGTTCATTAAGTCGATTTAAATGCATGCAAATGCATTTAAATCGTCAGGCCGCCCGATTCGGGCGTGGGCCGGACCCGCACCCAAATCGGGTGTAGGTAAAGCCGTGATCTGCTCGGAATCGGGTGCGGATCGCGGTATAGGCCCGACGCCCAACTTTACCGCGATTTCGCGCCCGAAAACGGACGCAAAGTTTTGGTAAAATCAGGCCCATTGTTTTGGTTCTAGGTTTTTGATGTATGTATCCATGTTTTAAGTAATAAGTTAGTGAGATTAGAAAATAAATACGAAAATACTAATGAAGTTTATAATATTTATAGATTCAAGCAACGTGAACTTGTCATCTTTTGTCAACCTTGCTACAGCAGAGTAAAAGTCATACAGTTAATTGGAATTGAAAACCTCCTTAAGCATTTACACTATTAATTCTTCTCTGTTTACAGCATCAACAATGAGCCTCTATCTTTTTGTTGTTTGTTGCACTGTTACTACATTCTTCTGCCATCAAAGAGCTCAGCGTGAAAACAGAAACAGTAATGACTCTGCAGATTAAAGAAATCAGAAAAAGAAACCAAATCTTTTGACTTCAAAGCAAATAAGATCAAACTGCTAAACCATTAAAGCAAAGCTTTGGTCTGCACATCGTGAGTTTTATGATTTATGTGTAAGTTGGTGACAGAAGTCTTTGTAGAACACTTTGTAGAAATAAAGGTACCAATTAGTTATCCATAAACTACAATAAGATGTACAAGGGCAGTAGATACTGGTAGGGTAGAATAAGGTAGGGGCAATTTGTCAGGAAGACGAACAATAAAGCTCAGTTATGTTGAAGATGGTACTAATAGTATGATAGTACTCATTATATGTGATTGGCGTATCTAAAAAACACATTAAAAGTACCAGAGGAATAGTGGCTGCACAATAGGGAGCTATGGAAACAATGTATTAAAGTGACAAAATAAGCAAGTCATAATGAGTGGGAAAAAATTCTATATTATGTCCTCGTTGAGTACACTAACAACAAACAACTATGTTGAAAAATGTGTTTAATTGAAAGCATATTTTATCCAGATACAATAATGGAAATTAGAAGGATAAAGGATGTTAACATTTCTCTGCAGATCATGTGATCTCTGTCCTACATTACGGGCAGGAATTTCTGCACAGCCTGCCAATGTTTAGCAGCGGCAGAGACAACCTGCCATTGGCTGTTGAAAAGATCTTCTGGTCCCACTGTTGCCAACAGGATTTCCTGTTGAATACACCCCTTGCCACCACTCGCAGCAGGGATGTGTCGTCGGCAAGACCGGAAGATCCCACCAGCATGAGTGGCTGTAACTTTAAGGCCTACGTGTTTGAATTCTCTTCAAAACTAAGTGACTGCCACATGGAAAAAGACATGAACCAGGGATGGAATATGAAATTAATGGAAATGTCCTGGTCTGATATCGAATATGGCATAACAGTGAGTCTTGGAGTTCAATGAGGACTTATCTCAATAAGACATCTAAAATTTCAAACATCATCTTGGCTCCACGATCCATCCTATTTTAGGCTATGACACTCTTGTGAACTTTAATTTTTCATCTATCTGGGAAGATCTTTCAAAATAATGCTGTTAAATATCTTGCATGACTATTGTAAACTCTTCATAAATAGCTTGTGTTGTGGGGATGTTTCACGTGCATTAGTTTACAGTATATGGAGTAAATAAATGGAATAGAAATTGGGTGGCATGGTGGCACAGTGGTTAGCACTGCTGCCTCACAGCACCAGGAACTTGGGTTCAATTCCGACCTCGGGTTACTGTCTGTGTGGAGTTTACACATTATCCCCGTGTTTGTGTGGGTTTCCTCCGGGTGCTCCGGTTTCCTACCACAGTCCAAAGATGTGTGGATTAGGTTGATTGACCATGCTAAATTGCCTCTTAATGTCAGGGGGACCACTAGAGTTAATACATGGATCTACAGCGATAGGGCCTGGGTGGGATTGTTGTCGATGCAGGCTCGATGGGCCAAATGGCCTCTTCTGCAGTGTAGGGATTCTATGATTCTATGAAAATTGGTGTTTCGGTGTGCTGGGGAAGGGATGTTCTATAATGTCTCACATTTCAAACACAAGAGCAAATTTCATTTATGTAGTGCATTCACTGAGAAAGATTTCCAAGGTGTTACTCAGAGGTGTAATCAGACAAAACTGGATCCTGAGCCAAAGGAATGGCATCGTAGCAGCAGTAAGAAGTGGGCTTTGAGGAAGATCCTAAAGGGAAAGAGGGAGCTGGATCAGCAGAGATGTTAGGGAAGAAATTCTAAAACATAGGCTCTAGATAGCTGAAGGCACAACTGCCAAGGGTTGGGAGCAAAAGGATGAGGTAAAGATTAAATCTCATCATTGGGCATAATTAAAAAGAGGAGGATAGAAAGGAAGTTTGAAAACACAAGTGGGCGTGGGCAGAATTCTCCCCCCAAAAATTCTAAGAGTTATAAAAGTTTAAAAACCGAAGTATTTCACACTGGTTTTTTTCAGCGAGCTACCCCACGCAATTTTCCCACACTTTGTCAATTTTTTTGGTCGTCAAGAGTTTCACACTGGTGGGTCGAGGGGAGGGGGGTGAAGCCTAAGCTCGCCGGGGAAGCCAGCTGCAGACTGCTAGACATGCACCCTGATCTCCCATATACTGTGTACAAGTACACACAATATATGGGAGATCTGTCAACATCCTCCCATCCCATGGACATTGCCCCCCCCCCCCCCCCACCCACACCCCTCCCCCAATCACCAACCCCTCCACAGACCTCCCCAGTCGCCACCCCACCGACAGATCTCCCGTTCGCCACCCCCTGAGAGATCCCCCTGATCGCCATGCCCCCCAAGAGATCCCCCCAATCGCCACACCCCCAACAGATCCCCCCGATTGCCACCTACCCCACAGACCCCAAAATTACCACCCCCCCCACAGATCTCCCCGATCACCATCCCCTCGACAGAACCGCCCAATCACCAATCCCCACAGGTCCCCCCCATTGCCACCTAACCTACAGAACCCAAAATTACCACCCTCCCCACCAATCCTCTGGATCACCACCTCCTGCACAGAACCCCCCCCCCCCCCATCACTACCACTCCCACCCACACCCACACACCCTCGCTGATCGCTGGCCCCCTGATTGCTGGCCCCGACTCCTGGTTACTGATTATGTCAGTAAACATGGCCTGGGAGGATTGCGACCGGCCCAACGCTGGGTGCGATTGACGTTTTTAGCCTCCTGCTTAAATTTCCTGCATTGATACATTAATCAACCAGCGCAGCGGGGCGGAAAGATCACTCCCAGAGCCTTTAAGTTCAGATCTAATACTGCATTCTTATGTTAATGCAACAAGTGCCTAAGGACGTAGAGTTTCAATGGTTTTAAAACTAAATGATTACGATTTTGCGGAGAAGATCGTAAACTAACCTTTGCAGTTCCATATTAAAAACAAAAGACTCCGGAAGCTAGAAATCGGAAATAAAAACAGAAAATGCTGGCATAACTCAAGAGGTCTGGCAGCGTCTGTGGAGAAAGAAACAGAGTTAACGGCCAGAATTCTCTGGCTGATCTCGGCAGTGGGATTCTTTGGTCCCACCTGCAGAGCACCCCGCCCTCCAAACGGGTTTCACAGCGGCACGGGATGACATCAATGGAAAATCCATCAGGACCAGGGAATCCTGCCACAAGTGAACAACCCACCACTTCCACCACTGGGAAACATGTGGCTGGAAGGCTGGAAAAGCTCATCCATATGACTACTCTTCAGAGCGGTTACATGCTTCACCCACCTTAATATGCATCAATGGAAAATCCATCAGGACCAGGGAATCCTGCCTGCATAATTTAAAGCATTCACTAAAGCAGATTGCAGTACTCAATAGTACGAAACAGAACCTAACGCTGTATATTCTTTAAAAAAACCCTTTATCCTTATTGCTATTTCTATTTTTAAACTGGACTTTTCCACTGAAGAAAGACTTGACAAGGTGACTGGCCCTCTGTCTCTGAATCCCCAGAATGCAGCGTGGGAAGTTGCAGACACTCCTTTTTTTTGATTGGGTAAAAATAAAATAAACTCCTGAGTTAATCCTAACTCAAGTTTGCTGTGGGATTATTAATAATAAATGGATCACATTAAAACTGAGGGGTTCCAAAAAGAACGATTCAAAACAACTTCTGTTTTAGGGGAAGGTTGTAAGAGGAAAGATCAGTGCTGTTCGCATTAACCCCCCATTTGCAGCGTGATTTCTGCTTTCAATGTTTTTGGAAGTTAAAAATAGTCAACCCAATTTTAGTACATTAGGGTTTATACCCTTATTTACCAGTGCTAATTTTTACGTGTCAGCATCATAACATTCTTGTTTTGCTAACTCAGAAGACTGTGGGTTTTAATCCTACTTGAGCACATCTACATTGACACTTTTGTGCAGTACTGACACCTTCCAACAGTTTATAAGAATAGTTAGTCCACTTCAGTGGGTCGTTAAAAGACAAGCATTTTTTGCTGGAGTTATGTATAGGCCAGACCTAGTGATGATGACTAATTTTCTTCCTTAAAGTGACCCAGTTAATTTTTACGATTTAAAAGTCACTTTTCATAACTGTTACCTTTTATTTCTAGATTTAAAAAAAATAATTGAATTCAAATGAATATGAATTTGCCGTCTCTGGATTATTGGTCTAGTTTTGTGGACTACTAGTCCAGTATCTTAAGTACAATATCATATCCACTGGTTTTCACTGGTGCTGCATAGTACCTTTGCATAGTAAAATTAAAATTGTTTCTGTTCATTAAAGATTAAGCAGCACTATTTGAAGAGCAGTAGAGTTCATTTCTCAACCATTACCATCAAATCAGATTGACAGGTTAACCATTCTTTGCTGTTGGTGAAAATTAGCTGCTGTGTTTGCATTCACAGCAATCTTCTGTTTGGTAAAACAATTAAACTAAATTAAACAAACTAAGGGACAATGCAAGAAGGGCATCCCCAAAAAGGGGGGAACCACCCGAAACAAAAAACAAAGTGGAAAGGAAATTAAAACATTAAACCAAAAAGTGATTCAAAGGGTCAGTACCATACCCCAGCCCCTGTGGTGCCCAATGAGCATGGAAGGCCTTGAAGATGCCCTCAGACACCACATGCTCCCTCTCCAGGGACACCTCGCTACAAATATAGCATTCACACCAATACAATTCAAAAACAAATTTAGTGTGAAGTGCTTGATGAAGCTCGTAATAATTGCAAGCTTTCCTTGACTGATTGTTGAAATTCCTGAGAGCTGTTAGCTGAAGATGAATAAGGTGCACCTTTTCGTATTGCTGGTGCTTGGTGGTTGGAAGGAATGTGACAAACAATACAAAGTGTTGTTTATTCACAGCGAAATCCAGAAACTGCACAGCTACCTCGCAATTTGAAATGTTAAAAGGGTGCAGCGCTAGTTCCTAATATCTCATTCTCTACATTATAGCAGGAACTATTCTTCAAAAGCATTCTTTCTTTCACAACTTTGTCAGGGGTTCAGCAAGCAGACAAATCCAGTAAATTAAGCATATTTGCCTCTGCTTGTTAATTTTAATGAGAATTTTGATATGATTATGAAATGATCAGTTGTATAATTGCATTAATTTTTTTCACACAAATGAGCAATCAAAAGAAAATAGGACAAGACCTTCTGTTTCCTAGGCAACATAACCAATCAGTGAAGGTGTTAATTGGCCAGGATCATAAAGGAAGAAATGAATGTTTGTTGTGAATTACAAAAATGCACATCTTTCAGATTTAACTCAATCGACATAAATTCATTGGCTCATAAGAATTTGTTTCATAACTCACTAACAGGTGAAATTAAAAACAATGTGCCAAATCTTGTCACTTCACTCCTGTATTTTTACACAGTGCTGGAACTTTGCATTTTTGGCCCACACTTGTGAACTGGGCCTCTTCAGAATTGTATTTTCTCAAAGTCCTTCTTCCGAGGGCAGGATGGTAGGAGGAAGACAAATCACTTCCCCCTTTTTTATGGCATTAACTGCTGTATTTTGGTAAGTCTTTATTCACTAACTCAATGGCCTGAATTTTGTGTATGACAGGCAGGACCGGAAGCGGTTGCAATATCCCCCCCTACCCTCGATTTCAGCCTGACCCCGATTTCACACTGGCTGGACAATTAAGGGCCTGCCATCACGAATCACACCTGGACAAGGCAGGCTACCAGTGTTGGTGAGCACACAGCCCCAAACTTTATTGATGCCAGCCTGTGGGCACTGGTACAGGTTGTCAGCGTCCAGCATGATGTACAGATACCATGGAGGCAGTCACCCCACCACACCACAAGGACATGGACAGAGATGGCGGCACTGGTGAACGGGTGCGGCATGGTGTGCTAAACCCGGAAACAATGCTGGAAAAATTTCAGTGATCATCTGCGCTCCGCAAGGATGAGTTTCAACCTGGCATGGAAGGTATGGAGGGTGCCCAGGTGTTATAAGTGCATGTTGCCAAAGGGCACATTTCACTGTGAATGCCATGGATGGGAAATAGGGCCATGCACCTTCCGACTATGGATGGGAGAAGAATCACAGTCCCTGCATGCTTAAGGCTGGGCATTCGGGTGGGAAGCCCATCAGGCCGGAATATTGTTGCTGGAAAATGCTTCACGAAATGGATCACTTATCCATGTTCAAGAGAAGAGAAACCATAATGCACAGGACCTCACGTGTATGGGTGGTGGAGTGCCAAACTCACCATACTCTTCCCAATTCGAGATAGACCCACCTGGACCTCAAGGGCAGAGAGGAACACAGTTTTCAGGAGTCGGTGAGGCAGGGATGTGGGAGATTAATAAGAATTCAGTAGGCAGAGGAATGAGGAATGTCACCACTGAGAAGGCCACACCCAGAGATCCCACAGATTGGCCTCTCTGAAAGCCTAATTGAGGCACATGGCTGCTGAGGAAAGATACTGACGTGCTTGC
Source organism: Mustelus asterias (assembly GCF_964213995.1). Lineage (NCBI taxonomy): Eukaryota > Metazoa > Chordata > Chondrichthyes > Carcharhiniformes > Triakidae > Mustelus > Mustelus asterias. The sequence continues at coordinate 74,506,003 of NC_135801.1, read as the reverse complement.
ATAGGCTGAGGATGTCCTTAATGGCACTTTTTTTTTGTATCACACAGAAGCACCATCCTCTAGATGCACCACTGAACCAGACACCACCACCACTATCCCCCCGCCTCCCTCTCGACACACCTGAACACAGGAGGTGTTGAAGTACGCACCAATGCCATATCTGCTCTCAGCACCAAGCACGAGCGCAGATACCAACAGTTCAGTGAGTCATAGCATGTCGTCTCAGTTGGAATTGCACTGTGGTTAGGGCTCATCACACACAATAAAGAAAGGACACCTATAAACAAACAGGACTATAAGGATCTAAGACAGTTGTGTATAAAAAACTACTTATAAGCCCTACACAGTTTAAGTAGGAATTACCCTTTTGAGCCAAAGTACACTTACAAGATCTGAATTCTTTCAGGATTTCCCTCCTCCCAAACAACATCCAATTCAATAGATCTATAAGTAAAGGTTATCTTATAGTTACAACACTGTATACAATTAAATAGTTACTCTCGGGAAAATCTTTTCTCTTCTTCTCAGTGAAGATATGGATTTTAACTGCTTCCACGAAGGTTTTCTGCACTCTTGCTTTTGGTCTGTTCGCTCGAACCAGTTTACAGGCTGCAAGATGGAATCTACCCAGTGTGTCCATGTCAAAGTTGCCAATTATGCCATTGTTTCCCTTTGAAAATTCTCTCTGTATATCTGGCATCCGTTCCCTCAGTTTCTGTTAGTTCTAAAAGATTAACAGATGTATGTTTTCTCTGAATGGTGAAATTGCCTACTCAAAGTGTTTCCAATTAGCAGGATGGTGTATTTATTTTGGCCTGTCTATAACTGCTTATTTCACTATTACCTTTTGAAATACTGGTGGCTTTGAACCTGCTGGCATCTTCATGACAAGTGCCATAGCTTGGCATGGGGGGAATGAGGAGCCATCCAGGTTTCATATTGCTGGCTGCTTTAAATGCAGTGATATCAGCTTTCCTAAAGCATGAGCTTGTTTAATTCAGTTTGGTTGCAGGATCACTGACTTCCCCGAGTTTTACCAGGTACTGACGTGAATAGTGATCAGTGACCACGCACATTTTCTAATCCAGAGGCAACACTATACAACGATGATGCAAAGCTGACCAACTGCTGTAAACCTTCATCCCAGCAGCAACAAAACTGTCTCTGGTATATTCCACATCCACAGCAACAAGTAGGTACTCAACATCTCCTTGATTTGCAAGAGAGTGAATCGCGAACAATGTCCCATTTATTTTGGTGTTAACCTTGACCGAGCACTGACATACAAAAAATGTCTAAGCAAGACAACAACAAAGATTAAAATGTAAAATGACATTCTCAGCAAACTTGCTGGCTTTTCATGGGATGCAGATGCTCAAATCTTAAGGACCTCAGCTCTTGCCATTATCTACTCAACTGCGGAGTACTGTGCACCAAGATGGCACAATTCATCCCATACCAGTCTTGTAGATGCCCAGCTCAACACAACAATGTGTATCATCTCAGATACCCTTCGATCAACTCAACTCCCCTGGCTCCCAGTCCTCAGCAACATCCTGCTACCTCACATAGGGAGGGGGATTGCAACAAGAAGGATCCTGGAAAAGGTTTACATCAACACAAGGCTGCCACTACACAAGGACCTTACCAATCCACCTATTGCTTGCCTTCCATCATGCCAGACTGTATGGCTCAGACCACAGTGCAGAAGCCCTATGGCAGCTGGAATGGAACCAACACACCACCATTAAGAATCACTTCCTCATCACAGTTCCCACAACCCACCCAGCTTCAACCTGCCACACCAACACTGGGCACTCCTCAACCATTTCCATACTGGCCAAGGTCTTTCTGCAGCAAATTGGCACAAGTCGGGCCTTGCAGGGAACCTGGAAGTAGCTGTGGCAATCATAGAATCATAGAATCCTACAGTGCAGAAAGAGGCCATTCGGCCCATCGAGTCTGCACCAACCACAATCCCACCCAGGTCCTATCCACATATCCCTACATATTTACCCACTAACCCCTCTAATCTATGCATCCCGGGATACTAAGGGGCAATTTAGAATGGCCAATCAACCTAACCCGCACATCTTTGGACTGTGGGAGGAAACCGGAGCACCCGGAGGAAACCCACGCAGACACGGGGAGAATGTGCAAACTCCACACAGACAGCGACCCGAGCTGGGATTCGAACCCAGGTCCCTGGAGCTGTGAAGCAGCAGTGCTAACCACTGTGCTACCGTGCCGCCAAATCTCCACATCACTGAAGACTGCCCCTTGACAAAATTCAATGGACAGCCCCAGTTACTCACTGTCGAATCTATTGCCTGAATTGGTGATTACTGAAAATGTTAAACAAAGGGTTGATTGGGGGCATAGCTTGGCATGAGGCACTGAAAGAGTCTTAGAGGTTATCTGGGGAGCATACCTTAGTATGGGGGGGAATAATGCATAGTATTTATTAATTCAATGCATGACTAACCTGTGTCTCTAATCCCTTGAGTTTCTAGAAGCAATTTGCTTGAATAATGCTGTATAAAGTTATGTAAGTTGCAATTATGGTTTATTTTGATCATAGCTTTCTCAGGCATTGCGAGTTGTGTGACAATTCCCCCTCGAATACGATTCTTACATCAAAAAATAAAATTACATGTATAAAATGAAAAACAAACTGCAAGTGCTGGCATCTTAAACACTATTGTTTGCACCTCTTCTAGCATTTGGTTTCCATTTGTATTTGTGAGTTATTTTGGAATAAAATAAATGATTTAAGATTCAGAATTCTCAACTCAATTTTAACAGGTTGAGGAAACAAAGTAAAGAGCCCAGAGTTAATTAACTCGCTTTAGGGAAATGCATTCTGTGACAACAAGACAAGAGGCAATCAAAGGTTTAAGCTGATTCTGGGAAATGAGGTCTCGCAAGTGTACAACATTTTGAGCTATATCTGCCAGGATCAAATCCTGTTACAATTCACCACTTTTTAAAGCATTCTAACCTACAACTCCTTCATCTGCATAAGGCATGCAATAACATAGGGACCAATGGCTAAAGTTAAACTATTGATTGACACTGGTGAGATGACTTTATCTCATAATGTTACTTCTCTTGGCTTATCTTCCACATTCAAGGTTACTTGACCCACTATGTTAAGTCTCATGCGGAACATGTGTGGGTTCTTTTCATATTGGACAAGATAAGCATGCAGCTGGTTATCTTTTCTTGAAGCTGAGAATTTGCATTCCAGTAGGGAAAATAAAAGCATAAAATCCTGTGTTCAAATTTTGCAAGTGCATTTTAATCCTTTTTCTGCACATGTCTACAAAGAAACTCATAATGTGGACCATCGGCAAAACTGCAAAGTGTAGGAGAGAAACAAAAAGAATGAGGAAATGTGAAGTGATCGGGCACTTCCAGCAAAATGAATAGATAGAAAATTGCTGCTGCCAGTCAGTGATTTCATGAGATGTGTCTCCTGTGAGTGCTGCTTCTTGCTGAATTATTTTTATTTGTTTAAGGGATTCCTGGCAAGGCCATTATTTATTGTTCACCCCTTATTCCCCTTGAGAAGGTTGTGGCGAGCTGCCTTCTTGAACGACTGGAGTCCATGTAGGTACACACTCAGTGCTGTTAAGAAGGGTGTTTCAGGTTTTTGACTAAGTGACAGTAAAGGAATGATATATTTCCAAGGGCGGGGGAGGGGGGGGGAGGCAATGGCCCAATGGTATTATTAATGCAGAAACTCAGCTAATGTTCTGGGGACCATGGTTCAAATCCCACCACGTCAGATGGTGAAATTTGAATTCAATAAAAAAATCTGGAATTAAGAATCTACTGATGACCATGAAACCATTGTCAATTGTCTGAAAAATCGATCTGGTTCACTAATGTCCTTGAGGGAAAGAAATCTGCCGTCCTTATCTGGTCTGGCCTACGTATGACTCCAGAGCCACAGCAATGTGGTTGACTCTTAACTGCTCTTTGAAATGGCCTAGCAAGCCATTCAGTTTCAAGGGCAACTGGGGATGGGCAATAAATGATGGACAGCCAGTGATACCCATGTCCCATGAATGAATAAAAAAGTCAGGATGGTGTGTGGCTTGGAGTAGAATGTGCAAGTGGTGGTGTTCACATGCATCTGATGTCCTTGCCCTCCTAGGAGGTAAAGGTCACAGGTTTCGAAGGTACTGTCAAAGGAGCCTTGATGAATTGATGCAGTGCATCCTTTAAATGGTACACAATTTGGTGGTGGAGAGAAGGTGTATCACATGTTATGTCCTGAACATTGTTGAGCTTCTCAAATGCTGTTGCAGTTGCATTCATCTAGGCAAGTGGAAAGTATTCCATCATACCCCTGACTTGTGCCCTATAGATGGTGGACTGGCTTTGGGGAGCCAAGAGGTGAGTTACTAACCACATAATATCCAGCCTCTGACCTGCTCTATAGTATTTATATGGCTAGTCCAGTTAAGTTTATCATCAATTGTAACCCCAGGATGTTGATGGTGGGGGAGTCGGTGATGGTAATATAGTTAAATGTGCTCGTAGAAATACCCCAAGTAACTATCATTAATAAAACTGTAAAAGAACAGTAATCACTTGTTAGAAAGGCCACACAGTTGGGTAATATGGGCATCACAAAGGTCACAGTGGTGTATTAGAGATTTTTTGAAAATTATGTTCTCTGCAGCTCTGATTGTTGCCGGGCCATCTGCAGAAGTCCTCTTATTGCTACTTCAATGGCTTAAATGGGGTTCTTTATTTTTACTCTGGGATTTTTATGACCCTGCATTGTTAGGAGGAAGACTGGTTGGCAGGTCATGTGTTTTGGACAGTTTTATTTCTTTCCTAATGGATTTAAGGTTTCCTTTTCTGTTTTGGCTGGCTGCAGTTTTAGTGTAGAAGGGACATCAAGCTGAAAAGAAATGTTTCTCTTTCTCCCCGGTTTTGGAAATTCTGCTGGCTAGCTGAAAGAAAGGCTTCTTGTTTGCCTGGAGTAAAAAATCTGCTTAGCTTGGCTAGCGTCTCTCTCCCTGGTGTTCTGGGAAGCTGTTCTGATTTCAAACTGTTCTGGGTCTATCCAGAGGGCTGCTAGAAGTTACTAAGCTGAGAAGTCAGGGTTTAACTTCTCCAATCAAAAGATTCAGTTCCAGTATCACGTGAGCATTCGCCTTTGCTGTGTTAAACCTGTGGAAAGGGTTTTTGTCTATGGGAAGTTCTGTTTGATTGGAACATTTTTGATATATTTGTTAAGGGTTATACATTAACGTGGTTGTTTTGTTTTTGTTTGTAATTGATAAAAGTTTTTGCTAATTTTCGTTCAATACATATTAACTATATTCTTAAATAAACTTCATTTGATAAAAGCTCCCTAGTGGGTCATTTGAATCATACTTGAGGGGAAACATGTCATGCTTATCCTAGCCAAATTCGAAGAGCAAAACTTATGATCCAGGTGGGCTTCATAAAACACTTTGGAGTTTCTGACTTGAATTATAACAGTGTTCTTTTAAAATTAAACCTAATTGTTATGGCTGAATAAAAGGAGCTTTACCTTAACTGTGCCACACCACTCAGAGACATATTGGATCTGATACCTTTTCTCCTATAGGCTAGCACTCTGCTGGAGAGCTGACCATTGAAAACAATTAACTTGTTTCACTTCAAACTTAGTTAAAAATTCCAATTGGTCAAATTATCTCAGCTTTTGGGGAGACACACTTCCAGTTTCCACTACCCTAGGTGTTAAAAGTGCTTCCAGATTTCATTCCAAATGATTTGGTTCTAATTTTAAGATTATCCCGCCACCTGGCATCCGGCACAGATCATGTCAGAGTGGAGCCGGAGAATCGCGGTGAGGGATTTAGCACATTCAGCGCTGGCGCCAAACCCCATTGCGATCTTCCTAGCCATCACTCCCGGATGTAATCTGCTTCCCGCACACACACATCCACCACATCTTTGCCCCCCCGCCACCCCCAAAACCCCGCCCACCCACCCCCCCACAACCCCGCCCACCCCTCCCCCTCACAACCCCCCCCCCCCCCTCCCACCCCTATCCTCAAGTGTTCTGTGCTGTCTGTGAAAACAGGGAATAAAAGAATCAAAAACAGAAAATGTTGCAAACATTCAGTGGGTCAAATAGATTCTATGGAAAGGGAATCAAAATTAATGTTGCAACTGAAAGACCTGTTGTAAGAACACTTTTGCTTTTTAACCAAAATAATTTAGATGTGCTTGTAGGAATTTGATGATATGTGGAGGTAAATTTGTAAGCAAGTCAGTTAATTGGCATTTATTACAGCATTACTCAGTACAGGAAAGAACTCTTAATTTGGATAGCTTCAAGTAAGGAGCTAGTTCATTCTCTTCACGAATATATGTTCTGAATACTCAAATTTCTCCGTTTCCTTTTTTTTATCCTTTTGAGGAAACTAAGGGTATCATTTTGACATTAAATATGAAAATAAAATTGGGAGAGATGAAAATAAAATCAGGAGAGATGTGTAACAGGCAACTGCTCCATTTGCGTCTTCTTCACAGTTTTGCCCAAAGGCCAAATAACCCCCCCAACACTCCAGCTGGGTATGGCTCCTTGGGGACAGAGATACACTGCCACAGGCAAACCAACTTTCACAAGATAACTACAATAGCATTTGCAAAAGTGTCAATTGTCACATGATTAATTATCGCATGATTAATCCGCTAACAAACCGTCCAACTACACTTGGCAATCCTATTCAGAATCCACCAATAGTGAGTGCATCTGGGAGTTTTCCAAAGCACCGGTCTGAAAGCAGGATTGATGGACTCCATGGAACTTTCAGCGAGACATTGCCTTCTGTTCCAGCTGTGGCATTGATACTACAATAGGGTGCCTTTGGACCTCATCAGCTTTCTCTACGGGATGTATGAAGGATAGTCTATGTAAATAGATCTTAACCATTAAAACTAAACCTTGTCTTAGCGCTGTCAGCAATAGCAAAGAAAAAAATCATCAATAGCCAGGATATGACAAGTCAGTGGAGGCATGATAATCTCCTCATGGCGTATAAGGCAATCTACAAAAATGTAATCTATAATATTATTACATTGCTGTTTGTGGCACAATGCTGTGTGCAAACTGGTACACATTTCCTCCATTATAATAGTGACTACACTTCATTTGTTGTAATGCATTCTGGGATGTCCTGAAACTGTAAAGGTGCTATATAAATGCAAGTATGTTTGTCTGTCTTTTGTTTATAATGATATAGAAACATTTATGGTGGTAATTAATAAAATTGGAGAATGATTAGAATTTAGTATTTGGAGTTATGTAATATTATAATTTGTTACATACATTTAGGGCAAAATTGTACATGAAAACTATTTTGAATATCATATATAAACATCTGAGAATGAAGTAGTTTGATATGAAAGTGACATTTTTCGAATAAGGGCCCCCTCTGCGGGCCCCAATTATTCTACTGAATTGGATATGTGGGGAATGGTGGCATAGTGGTAGCATTACTGGACTACTAATCTAGAAACCAAGGTTAATCCTTTTAGGTTCAAATCCTAACATGGCAACTGCTGGAATTTTGTTTCAATTAATAAAGTCTGAAATTGAAAGCTACTCTTACTAATGGTTACCATAAAACTATCATCAGTTGTTGTGAAAACCTGTCTGATTCACCAATGTCCTTTCGGGAAAGAAATGCTGTCTTTACCTGATCTGGCCTATACGTGACTCCAGACCCACAGCAATGTGGTTGACTCTTAACGGCCTTCTAAACTGGTGTGATAAGGGCAATCAAGGATGGGCAGCAAATGCTAGTCTTGCCAATGATGCCTTACATCCCATGAATGAATAAAAATACAACTGTTAACACAGAGCAGTGCTACTAATTGCAACAGTTGTTAACAGGATATTAGGAATAATGTACATGACATCAATCTATGTTATCACTGCTTTGAAATATAGATGTAAATCTAATTCAATTGCCTCACACTTTTATCCTAAGATTATTTTAACAGGAAGGAGCAGTATTATGTTTCCACATTGAACTCTTAATACATTGGGTTCTCAAACATGAGAGTGTTGAAGACAGAAACAAGAATAAAGTTTTATTTAGAATTAACTTTTGCATGTTTTTGATTGCAAGTATGATTAGAATATTGTTATCTATGTTGTTAAATAGGAACTATGTAACAGTAATCAAAATCCTACTCTGATTCATTAATGTGTGCTCTATAGGACCTTGGCTCATGGCCCTCTGATGTCTTACCGTGAGTTGTTTCCTTGGCAGCGTTGTTAGTGGTGGCTGGCCATTGCCTTGCATTTTCAGGGACAGGTCTTAAGTCTATCTCAACCAGAATGTGAATCGAGCCCATGCTGTTGGTATTATCCTGAACCACAAGTTAGTCACCTAAGTTAACCTTATTAAATCCTTAGTAAAGGTACTTTATCTAGACAGCCCCTGGATCTTGACTCCAAATATTTGTATGTTCATTTTTATGCAGTGCTGGGTAACACTTTTGTAGCAACCAGTTTACAATGCAAAATTCTCCAAATTATTATGTTTTTCTTTTCTGGGATGTGGGTATCATATTATTTGTTACCCATCCCTAATTACCTTTGAACTGAGGGCAGTTCAGACCCAACCACATAGCTGTGAGTCTAAAGTCAGATGTAAGCCAGACATGTGAACCAGATAGGCTTTTACAACAATCAATGTCCTTGTTACTGATGCTGGCTTTATATTCCAGATTTATTAATTGAAATTAAATTCCAAAAACTATCATCACTTCTTAGTGGTATTGCTATGGAGTTATAAGGAAGACAAGATCACATTGATACTGCAAAGAAAATGTTTGTTTAGAGCCAGTGGTGTTGAGAGTGGGAAAAGGTTCATGAAAGCTTCAAAAATATGTTAACATGGAGACTGAATGAAACAAACAATGTGAGATGTCATTACAACCCTTGTTATTAATGGTGGCAACTCTCTAGTTGCACTTAAGAGGTTTATTTAAGGGTATATACATAAGCATTTTTGTACCAAATATACTTCTTCCTTTTGAAGAAGTAGCATTTAATTTATGTACTTTATATTTTCCCCCTCTGAGATACCCAATATGTCAGTTCCACCTCCCCTTTTTTGATGACTGCCAAATAAGTGGCCAACCTGTACCATGGAGCAGCCTTGGTTCCAATAAAGGCCAGCAGTTCTGAGCCTCTCAGATTTAACCTGGAGATATCCCTGGTAGTTGTACATACCTGGGATATGAAACACTGATTCTGCTACTAATAACCAAACCTACAAAGATAATCAGCAATGAAAATGGTAGTCAATCTTTATTTTATTTTTATGTGACATAATT